>NC_132994.1:26675818-27875818 GCF_048564905.1 Vicugna pacos
AGCTCACAGTGAAAAAGAATATGAAAATGAATATATGTATATTCATGTATGACTGAAGCATTGTATTGTACACCAGAAATTGATACAACATTTTAAACTGACTAAACCTCAATAAAAAAATAAATAAAAAATAAAAAGATTGTCAGTGGTCAAGAATAATCCTGAGGTGACTCCACGCCTGGGGTTCTCTGTGATGGATGGAACACACTGCTGGGAAAATGAAGCTTGTGAGCAAGACCTCCAGCCAGCCCAATGAGGCTACCGTCCTTCTCCTTCCTCCTTTTTCCTGTTTTAAGTAGAGATGCTTTTGAAAGAGCTCCTGTGTATCTGCATTAGGCAGATCCCTGTGATCTATTCACCGAGTGGCATGGTAATTGATAGAAAAAAAAGCAAAGATACTCTGTCCATACAGGTAAAGCAAAAGCGATAAGTGACTATCAGAGAGTTTCAATAGTTATGTTTCATATAATTCAAAGCCTTTAATCCCTCACAATTATTGTCTTCAGTGGAAGACTTGAGGGGACTGGATTATTGGGATAAATACTCTGTATTCATTCATTATTTGTGCCCTTGCACAAGTGTTAATATCCCATCCCCACTGTGACATTATATGTGTATTTATTTAAAGGAAAAATAAGAAAATATGATTTCCTGGGATACCTATATCCACTGGAACATAAAGAAGTGTATCCTACTTTTGTTATTGAGCCATATTTTCCCCATCTAGTTCATATAAATAATGTAACATGCATAGTAAATACAAATGACTCAAGAATAATTTAAGCGTGTCTTAAAATGAAATTTACAGAAATCGATGAACCTTTATAACAAAGCTTCCTCTGAACCCAGTACCCTTTGATGATGCACTTCCTTCATCCCGCAGTTTTGTATTTCTCGTGGATAGTGTATGAAAGGACCAAGGTAATCTGGCAAGAAGCTCCTTAAAAGTGCATCTTTAAATATCATTATTTGTGATATTGTAACTGTTTGGGATTTTTTGTTTAGACTCCTCAATGCCTTATTGGAAAAAATTCCTCCCTGTCAAAGAAATATAGACAATAAAATTAAAAGTAGCTTTCTTTTTTCTCTCTCTCTTTCTTCTGGTTATGAATTGGTAGAAGGTTTCCAAGTGTTGAGGAGAAATTGACTTTCCTCTTTAATGGATTTCTCAAAATGTTACCAAGGATAAAGTTCCCTATTATACACTATCCTTTTGCTATTTTTTTCCTCTTGCTTACCATTTCAGCCTTTAACGGTGACTGATTGCTTTAAAGTGGGGGTGGGGGGTCTTTCCTCCAAATCAAATGACTCACAAAGCAAGTCACTAAAAGAAGAGGGTGAGAAGCTGGGATGGGCTCTGGCTGCATTCCCCCTTCCACCCACCTCTTGGCCTCCTGCCCCCTGAGAACGCCTGCGGCTTCCCAGACAGCACCAACATCTTGGAGATGCGCCAAACAAGATTTAACAATGGTCAGCTGGAATTGATCTGTTATGGAACCAGGCACTTTATTTACTATTTCCTAAGTAGATTGCTATTCGTGTAGCATTAGACTATTTTATAGGATGAGAGGTCTTGAGCTAATTTCTTATTTGTATGTCCTATTTCCCTAATAATGAATATTTTTCCATAGCCTTTAGTGCGGCTAGAAAGCAAGCTCGAGGCAATCACTCAAGAGTACCTCTTTAGGGAAACAACACAAGCATTTGAAATTCAGAAGAGTGGGTTTTTGAGCTACTTTCTGTGAAGGTCATATTTTGAGGATGGGAGGGGCCACTTCTTCGGTAAGGACAATATCAGTATTTATTCTCCCACTAATCAGAATTTATGTTCATTTAGACTGAGAGTTGGACCTCACATACAAATCGTGTTTGGTGGTTTATTTTATTCCAGTTTTGTCTGTGCCTCCGACTGTAAGTAGGAATCTAAGCAGGCATTCTTTTACAGGGAATGACTGACAAATGCCATTTGTAGTAACAACAGTAAAAGTTGCATATGCCAAAACTTCCCAAACTTTAATGTGCCTATGAATCTCCTCGGAGTCGTGTTAAAATACAGATTCTGATTTAGGGTGGAGCTTGAGTTCTGAACTTACAACAAGCTCTCAGGGGATATGGGTGCTACTGAGCCTTGAACCCCACTTTGAGTAGAAAGCTCCATTTCACTCATGACTATTGTATCTGAATCCTGAAGATTTAGCATGGCCAAGTACCAGTATCTCAACTTTAACTGGAGTCTTGAACAAGGTAGTCCATGGATAAAATCTTGCTACACATGTATGTGACTCCTTTAGATGTCTTTAAATTTCCTTGGGAATAAGGGGAGGTAATCTAGATTCTATTGTCATTTTATTGAAAAGGCAGGTGCAAGAGAAAAATCTATGAGGTGATGGCACAAGTGAGCATCCTTTTAGCCTCAGAAGACTATAGCTGGCCCACCTTGCAAGGTACTTGAGGATGCCAACAGTCAGTATTAGCAGGTTTTGGAGATAGAGTTCAGGCACGTGCAAGACTACATGAGCTGGATGACTTTAGCTTTCTGTGTGTCAAAGTTCTCAACCAGCAATGCCCTGTCCCCAGCTGTTCTGCTCTGGTCTGCTTTTGTTTTTCACCAAGTGCGAGTACAGCACAGAAATGAAGGCATGAGAAAAATATCAGATTTGTTATTCACAGCACCAGCTCCAAGCCCAGACAGCTCCCAAGTGAATCTGAGCAAGGTCTTGCTATGACCTTGTGACCAAAGACTTAATGTTCTCATACCATTAGTGGGCTCTGGCACTTTATCAAACCGGGGATATTGACTAACTACCAGTAATTGCTGATTTATGGGCAAAGTTTTCTCAGCCTTGTTTTCTGTAGGATTCCAATATACCTTCGTCTTCTGGAAATGTGTTGAATCAGTCAGTTCACGTTCTCGGTGAGCTTTGCTGTTGACATATCTAAGCAGAGGACATCTTGCTCTCTACCTGTTGCTGTTGAGATGACCTTGTAGTGCCTTACTTGCCTTGTTATCCCTTTAAAAAAACACCCACATTTTCATGCATTCAGGGAAGACAGTTAACAATCTAGAGCATTTGGGAAATAAATGTTATTGTTGTATAATTTTCAAAAGCTCTTTACTTAAGCAGGATAAGATAATGATATAACCAGAAGGATTTCTGAAGAGCATCTAGTCCAGGGGGACAAATAGGTTTTTACTTCCAGAGCCATAGGACGGAGGTATGAAGGCAGGTGTGTCTTTTATTTTCCCATCCAGATTTAGTATCAACTCTAACTTCTAATCTTTTCTTTTCTTTTCTTTTCTTTTTTTTTTCTTTCTTTTCCTTCCCTTTCTCTCTCTCTCTACCCCTGCCCTCTCTCTCTCTTTTTATTATCTGGCACCCTCTATCCAGATACAAGTACCAACCAGTCCTCAAAATTACAGCTGAGGAAGGGTTAGGGACTTACCAAAGGACCTAGGACAACTCCATCAAGTTTATCTCCCCTTCAAACTTCCTCTACCCCTTATTCCATGACTAACCCACACCTGGAGCTCCCCAGAACCACATCCGTGGCAACCTTCTCCCTCTAGCGTTTTTAAAGGGGTCCATATTATGACTGAGTGCTTTGAATCTGAGTCCATGGTCACAGATGATCACGTTACAGCATCCCTTGAATGGTACTATAGAATGCATGTGGCCAAGCCACAGCTCATCATAGTTGGGTACATAAATGTGCCTCTGGCTTCCATTTATATCCTCTTCCAGGATCGAGGCCTCAAAACCGCTGTCAGGCACCTCCCTCTCTTTTCACACTTCCTCATTCATTGCATATGGCATCGAGAGGGAGGCAGAGGTTGGTGACAGCACCATTTGAGACCTTATAATATCTTAAAAGCATCCAAGTATAGAAATATATTTTGTCCTGTTTATTTCTGGATTCAGGAGAGTGTTAATTGCCGTCAAGACGTCTAGGGCTGATTTAGATCTCTCCCTGCCAGTGTGACCTTGGCTAAGTTACTTCACCTTTTTGATATTTTGTCAAGTGTGGATAATGGCATCTGCTCCTAAATGTGGTTAATCAAAGATATGCAAAAGAACGTTGCTCTCTCCACAGGAGAGGTTCTAGTCTATATAAACACAAGGAATTATTAAGATACTGATATTTTCAGGCTGAGTTAAGTGTGATTGAATTTTGCACCATTAAATGTGCATGCTCAGTGATTTCGTTATTGGTGGGCTGATTCTTGGTATGTTAATGAAGACCTATGTATAGTTTTCTTGATTAACTCATGGCTCAGGACTTGTTACTTTGAGCACCAAACAAGATTCAGTTTTTTGAGGTGTTGCATCCAATATCTCAATTATTCATCTTAGGAATTAGTATAAAATTAGCACAGATCCCTGTTCATATGGAAATAGATGAGTATGTTAATTGAAATGCCGTTGCTGGAAAAAAATCTTGCATAATGAAAGGATTGATATTAATATCTTTGAATGGAAGATGTATATTATATTGTTACTAAAGAACAATTCATTCATGTGTACTTGTTCTAAACAATTATTTTATGTAGTTTATCTTACTTTCAAAGTAGAAGCTATTCAATATATCTTGCAAATATTTTGAAATAGAAATATGCTCAGACATTTTTTAAGTTAAAGTAAAGCTATGTTAAAACACTGAAAATTTTTTCTTGCTCCTTCTTGTCGTATTTTCTATCGCTTTCCATGTTCAGATTTTCACATTCAGCTGCTGTAAGAGTTTGTCCATTTTTAATCAGAACTGAATAATTAGGGTACACTTCTACCAACTAAACACTAGGTGTGTGTGATAGCTTGTCATCACTAAAATTCCTTGATTCTCCCAGGTAAGTCCCTTGGAGCCTTTTCTGAAATTAATGGCAAAATTAAGCCCAAATAGTGGGAACAATAATTTATAGAAATGCTGAAGGAAATGAGACACTAATTTACACTGCATGGAAATATATATATATATATGTATTTATACATATGTATATATCTATACACACACATACACATATACCAGACACAAGTCAAGGCCTCTAACCAGTTTTAAATTCCTAAAGTGTATTATACTATATAATAAATATATATCATGTAAGCCTTATTGTAATATTCTAACCTTATTATAATATTTCACCATTTCTTATCACTTGGAAATTTAACTCAGCAAACTTGTATTGAGGATCTTTTATGTGAAAGGCGTTCTGCTAAATGTGGAGGAAATGAACACTAACAAAGACACCACTGTCTAGCCAAGGACATAATCCATGTGAACAAATGTCTTAATCACAAAAAGAGGATTTAAAAGTATTATAAACACAATTCTGCGAAGGCATGAAGTTGGATAGGATGCCACCAAGCACGGCTGCTTAAAGGAGCTGACATGTTTAACTGAGCTAAAAAGATACAATTCCAGGTACAATTTCAGGGATTTCCAGGCAAAGGCAAGGCCACGAAGAAAAGCCTGCAGGGGACAAAAGGCAGGAAGAGTTTTGGGACTGGTGATGGGAAAGAGTTGCCAAGAGTAGCAAGGTCTCTCTCCTAGCTTTCTTCTACCCACAGCACATTGTGATCATTTTACCCCCCTTACACCAACACTGCGAAAATACTGGTTTTGAGCACAAATTGATATGTGAAGAAATTCTAAAACGGAAGCGATTTTCTAGGGAGCACACAGACAGTAATTCCACTGCTTCACGTCACCCAGGATAACTGAGGTTGGCCTTAACTGACACTGTAAACACTGACCAGGGGCTTAAGGGTGCCCAAAAGGAGGAAAGAATCATCCAGTGAGACTGCATTGGCAACCGTCTGACAAGCCAGCGCACGGGGCAAATGGCAGGGATGCGCACAGCCCGCTCCTGGGGTGAGAGGCCGCCGGCTGCGACTGCAAGTCCAGGCCCCAGAACCACATCCTACTCCAGCAGAAACCCGGGTCGTAAAGGAGAGCTGGAGTTGGGGATAAAAACATTGAGCAAGTAGTCCTAAAATGGAAGGGCTTCTCCAGCTATTTCCACTTCAAAATTCTGGGAAGAGGACCCCTAAACATACTACTCATCTACTCATCTGCACAAAGGGCCTGTTCCACTTACTCTGACTGCATAACCAATTACTCCAAAACTTAGTGAAGAAAAACAACAATGTATTATGCTCACAGACTCTGTGGGTCAGGTTTTTGAACAGAGCCTAGTGGGGTCAGCTTGCCTCTGTGCCATGCTTTCTGGGCCTCGGCTGGAGGGCTTCAAAGCTGAGAGCTGGAGTCATCTGGAGGCTCAGTCACTCATATGTCCAGCAGTTAACACTGGCTCTCACCTGGGGACTGGACTTCCTCTCCACTTGGGCTTCTCGGCAAAAAGCTGGTTTAAATTTATTAGAACATGGCGGCAGAGTTCAAAGGGCAAGCATCCTAAAGGACAGAGCCACATGCAGGCCATAAGTTTCTACGCCCTGGCTTTCGAAATGATATATTACTTCTGTCATGTTCTATTTGTGGAAGTGGTTACAAGCTCCTGCCCAAAATCAAGGTTAGAAAACAGAGTCCCCACTGTGGCAGGAAGAATGGCAAGGTTCTGAAAAAAATGTTGATCCAGAAATATTGCTGTAGCCACACCAGCTGAATCTGTCACCGGGCCTTAGGGTACTCATGGAACAATCCTGTGCTCGCTCTGTTTCTGCTTCTCTCCTTCCCTTTCCTATATACCCTTTGTAGCTGTTGCAGTTTCTAGAATAAAAAGAGAAGCAGAGGACTTAACAAGAAGCCTGGGCTCTGCTTAAGGGAATTATTAATAAAGTTTCTTATGGGTTTTCAAAATTCCAACTCAGTATAGATTAATCTTCCTGGAGCACGGGAAGGAAAAATGTATTTAGAGGGGTGGTTTGGGATAAATCAGCAAGGACTGGAAATGGCATGCTGAGAATTTAGGATTTTCTGCTGGACTCAGGACTTTGTTCTTTGGCAATGGAGAAATCGGCTGCGTGGTTTTGATCAGGTGAGTGACATAATCATTTAGGAAAATGACTCACTCTGAAGGCTCTGGGCAGAATGGATCAGAATGGAAAGAGACTGGAAACTGAGAGAAAGCAGTTCTCTTCACCGACCCCCTCTTAACTGAAATGCCTCGTTATCGTCTGCTCTCAGTGCTGCCTCTCCGATCTCTGGGTGCTGAGACCAGGAAGATCCACTCTGCCACTCCCGTGGACTCCTCCTCCTTCCAGAAGAGCTGCTTGCTGACCAACAGCCAGAATGTTTGTCCCCAAATCTGCATGTGAACTTTTGCTGCAATTGCATAATTTAATTAAATATTTGAAGACAGAGTTCGTTATTGAGCACAAAAGGAAAGAAGGTGGTTGTTTCTGTGAAAGCCAAACTACCTGCTTTGGGGATGGCTAAATAAGAGTTTAATCGTTGCTGTGGGATGAAGGGTGGGTGAGACAAGGGTAAAGGATGGGGGGGCATGAAAATCTAGAAAGATTCTATAGTCAGGGAACTTTGTAAGACTTTTGCACTTTCAGAGTGTAGCACAGCGGTTAAGAGCCTATGGAGCTAAACTTAATGAACCCAGTTTCAAGTCGACCATGTGCTGTCTACGTGACTTTGAGTAATTTATCTAATCTTTATGTGCCTCGGTTTCCTTATCTGCAAAATGGGGTTACTAATAGGACCTACCTCATAGTTTGCAGTAAGGATTAGTACAGTTTAAATTTTTTTAAGTGCATAAAAAAGTATACATTACATTGCAAGTGTTAAAGATGGACTATTGTTTTCTTATTCTTATTCTTATTCACGATGGATATGGTTTTTAAGAGGACAATGTGGAACAGCAATAAATGGATCAATAGACAAATGTTATGGCTACATCAGAAGATGAAAGAATGAATGTACATTTATATGTTCATAAGGTATGTGAGTGTCATAGTTTTCATAATTCCCCGCTTAGACTTAAAAACAACACTGACAAGCCATTGGTCCCAGTGATCTCACATGAGAGCATTTTATGTCTGGGGGGCTTTTGCCAGGTGGGTGATACTAGGGGTCTAGGGAAGGGGCAAGAAGAATGGAGAAGAATTCTATGGCCCAAAATTCTATAGATGGTACGTAACATACAGGACGCATGGTAATCTGCACTGTGCCTCTCTTTCCAGATTCATCTCTAGATGAATTAACCTCTAGATGAACATAGAATTATCACAAAAATAACCCCACCTCCCAGAATTTACCATTCAAAAAATGCACAATGGAATTCTCAAGGCAGAAGATACTACTTTGATCAATGAAGAGACTCTGTATTCGCTTCAAGAAATCTTTCAAGTAACAGGGAAAATAATCTCAATTCAAACTTTCTGAATTCATTTTAAGAATGCTTATCTAGTGTAATTCCACAGAGAAAAATCCTCCACAAGGGATAGTTGCAATCTATATTTTATTTTAAAAATTTTTTTATGAATTTATAAACATTTGCCATTAATTAACTATTCTTTGTAATTTCCTTGCCTTTTGCTGTTACGATAAACATTCGTATTTTTGTAGTATGAATAGGACCAGAACTCTAATTTGTAACACTGTATCTATAGGACTTTGTCTAAAAACGTGTCTCATAATGACTTGACTTTTTAACAATCATACAAGAAGCAGTTATGCTGTCAGAAGTGCCCTGTACCCAAAGATAGAAATGAAAAAGAGAACAGAGGATATTAAAAGAACTCTAAGAAAATGCTCTGCACATCTCTATAATAATAAAATCAGAAAGAAATGAACAGTAGTCTAAGAAAATATAAATTACCAAAATTGGCCCTTGAAGAGGTAGAAAATCTAAATAAATCAATTTTCATGGAAAAAATAAAGTTGTCACAGAACTACTCCTCAAAAATGTGCCGGACCCAGATGGTTTTACAGATGAATTATTTCAAACTTTCCAGGAACAAATTGTTTCTATGTTATATAAACTGGTCCAGAACACAGATAAAGAAAGAAACTGTTTCTCTTCCTTATATGAAGTTAGCAGCCATTCTAACAAGGAGAATACAAACTTCAAACCAATTGCCCTTAAAAGAACTGACACAAAACTCTTTAAGTAAAAGATGAGCTCATTTACTTTGAATATTTTTAAATGTTAAAGAATGACCTAGCAAAGTTAATTTCAAAAATGCAAGGATAATTCAATTGTGGAAAATGTATTAATAGACCAAAAGAGGAAAACCATATTACCATCCTGTAGTGCAAAAGAAAAAAAGACATTTAACTTATTTTGATAAACTTGAACTAGGAAAATGCAGACAGTCTATCTTTGGCATAACTGTCATCTACTCTTAAAATGGATATAAAATGGTTAAACAATAAAACCCTGAGACTGCACAAGGTATCATCAACTCCATACATTCTGTGCAGTGGAAGAGCCTGTTTCAGTCCAATTCTGTCTGCTCTCTCCTTCCAGAAATGGAGGGTGAAATGCAAAGTGCTTCCCACAGCACTGCCCTGGAGCAGACTGGTATAGACAGAGCACAGGGAGACAAGGCAGGGAGCAGAGAGCACTGCACGGGTACAGAAGCCCCACTCCTAGAAAAGCAGCAGTCACTGCAGGCATTTCAATGGCACGTGGTCAGGGAGAACTACAACTGATGAAGCAACTGCTAATGCAAAGGCTGTTCGTTCTCCGGAGTCGACATCACAGATCCTGTATGAGGAGTGATCATTTAACATAGATGATCAAAGACCTGATCGGTGGGGAACAGAGAAAAAAAGTCAGTGACCCAGCTCAATATAAGAAGAGCATCCAAACTGGGCAAGATAGAAACTGTTACCTTAGTCACACCTGGAACCAAACTGGGGCTATGTTATAGTTTGGGATATTTATTTATAGTTGATTTCATCATACAACTTTTAGGATGAAGAAAGAGGGATGTACTGATCATTTCACACAAGCCCATGAAGACCTGCCCCTTTCTAAGAAGAGTCTCTTAAATTGCTTTGTTTTGCTTTGTTTTTTTTCCTCCCTTTCAAAGCTGGAATGAGATATGCCTCCAGCTTCAAGTGAAAACAACCTGTCTCTACAGCCACTGCTGACTGGGAAAGAGATTGGTATAGGAAGCAAAGGCAGCCTTATAGTGGAATCCACAAACTAGGCATTAAACTAACAAGAAATGGTGAAAATTGCTTACAATGCAACAAATTTAAATTTAAGTGAAAAGGTGATGTTTGAATTCTAAGTACATGATTAATTCTTTAAAATATACTTTGGTGGTTTGTAGGCATAGGCAGCTATGCCAAGGGTTGCAAGACCACTATCAGGCTGAATGATCTGCTGAAAGGACTCACAGCACTCAGGAAGGCTGTTGGACTCATGGGTATGATTTATTACAGATAAGATAAGGAACAAGGGTAAAGGAACAAGATACAGATGAAGATAAGGAAAGGGTAAAGGTACAGAGGATGAAGTCCAGGAAACACCAGGCACAAACTTCCAAGTGTCCCGTTCCAGTGGAATTGCACAGGGACACACCTAATTCTCCCAGTGATGAATTTGACAACGCCTACAAAGTGTTCCCCCAAAAAAGCAACTCAACTGAGTCTTGGTGTCCATGATTTATACTGGAGGTCAGTTATACAGGCATGCAGGTCTGTATAAATGACCTCAGGTACACAGAGAGTACCCATCTGCCCAGAGCAAAAACAGGCATTCAATATACGTCACATTTTATTTTTTAAAAATATATGTCATTTTCAGAGCATTTTTAGTTTCACAGCAATATTGAGCAGATGGTACAGAGATTTCCCATATACTTCCTGTCCCCGCACATGCACAGTTTCCTTGTTATCAACATCACCCACCAGAGTAGGTACATTTCCTATAATTGATGAACCTACATTGATAAATCATAATCACCCAAACTCCATAGTTTACATCAGGGTTCATTCTTGGTATCGTACATTCTATGGGTTTGGATAAGTTTATAATAACATGTATCCACCATTATCACACAGAGTAGCTTTACTGCCATAAATGTTTTCTGTGTTCAATCTATTCATCCTTCGCTCACCCCTAACTCTTGGAAACCACTCATCTTTATACTGTCTCCATAGTTTTGTCTCTTCCAGACGTCATATAGTTGGAATCCTACAGTATGTAGACTTTCAGATTGGCCTTTTTCACTTAGTAATATGCATTTAAGTTTCCTCCATGTCTTTTCATGGCTTGTTAGACATGGCCTGATTTTTTTATTTAAATAATTAAGATATTTAATAGTGTCCACATCAATACAATTAAACAGGCACAAGTGTTCTACAGAACATTAGGACACATGCAGACAACCTATTCCAAGATGAAACTGCCTACTTTTGTTTACAGATCCCATTTTTAAACCCTTCCCTTGAAAACAAAGTTTGGAATCTGGTAAGAAAAGATGAGGACCAGAGCAGTTTTAACAGAAAGCACACATCCCCTCTGGGGTCCTTACCTACAGGGTTGTGCGTGTAATTAGGTTCAAGAGTGCTGGAGGCAAGAAGCAGGGCACTCAGGAAGGTCTGAATGTGTGCTGAAATCAGTTCTTTTTAGCACTAAATAATATTCCATTGCCTGGATATACCACATATATTTATCCATTCACCTACTGAAGGACATCTTGGTTGCTTCCAAGTTTGGGAAATTAATAGAGCAGCTATAAACATTCGTTGGCAGGATTTTGTATAGACATAACTTTTCAGCTCATTTGGGTAAATACCAAGGAGCACTATTCCTAAATAGAATGATAAAGAGTATGTTTAGTTTTGCAAGAAACCACCATGCTATCTCCCCAAATGGCCACACCATCTTCCATTCTCACTGGCAGTGAATGAGAGTTTCTGTTGCTCCACACATAAATCATTTTTTTAGGGTAAGCCAATCTGGTCAAACAGGGGTACCCTGGCCCAAGACCTCAGGCAAACAAAAGACTCTTAGCTGGCAGAATGTTCCAAGGTCTCAGAAGTTATCTCCCAGGAACTGGCCAAAGCCTGAACCTAAAGACACACCTTTCTTTGGAATGGGCTGAAGTTGAAAAACCAATGCCTGCTGAGTTAACACTTTCCTGCCCCTACAGCCGAGGTCCTGAGAGCCCAGCTGCTCTTAATTAGAACCTGGTCTACACTCAGTTAGCAGGAGGAGAGGGAGGACACTCTGATTTTCTCCCTGGCAGCCTGGGGTAACGGAAAACACTCACTGGCTGTAATGCCAATCCTCTGCTCAGACTGGGTTGTTTTCATCATTCCTAGGGTGATACTACTCCAACCCCCAGTTCTCACCTTTACTTCTAGCTAGCTCTGTATCTTGCCTAGAGAGATGAGGAACAAAGCCCTCTACTCTACTCTGGGTTGCAAATGCAACTCCTCCCTATCCAGTGTGGTCCAAGGGAGGCTGGAAGGAAGCACTGACACTTGCCTAGGTTTGATCTGGAACTGGTGAGTCCGAGTTCTGGGGAAAGAATCCATCTGGTTAAAGGAAAAGAACCCGCTATCGGTTCCTTCTTTGGAATTCAGCAAAATAGTAAGCTTTAACTTGACTACAGTAGAGACCATTCTTTCCAAGGCTGGGATGCGACCCTACATAATGAAGCATGTGATCTGGAATGGTAAGTTCCATCTCTTTCATAGACAGAAAGTTTGGGTCTCCGGCACAAAAATGAGATGAGATGATGCTCCTCATAATGACACCTAAGGACCCGCTCTCAACATTTTGGGTTAGACAAGGCTAGACTGAGAAAAATAATGCATGCATGTTAAGAACGCTTGATTTGTCCTGGAGGTAATGGAAAGCTATTGAAGGAATTTACATGGGCCAGGGCAGACT
Source organism: Vicugna pacos (assembly GCF_048564905.1). Lineage (NCBI taxonomy): Eukaryota > Metazoa > Chordata > Mammalia > Artiodactyla > Camelidae > Vicugna > Vicugna pacos. Next base: position 26,688,636 of record NC_132994.1, read on the forward strand.
AAAATTTGTATTTTTAAATATTGCTCTGAACACAATGAGGACTGAGGGAAACAAGAATGGATGCCAATTTAGGAGATTAGTGCATTAATTAAGGCAAAACTGAATGGATTAAGACAGTATCAGTGAGAATGGAAAGGATTTTGGAAAAGAGATATTCAGAGAAAACTGACATGTGCTGGAGAGATGCTGGCATGATGCCCTATTCTAGGTTGGATGAGAGAAGGATGGAGAACCCATTAGTACAGGACCTCCAGTAGGAAATACAGAGGAAGGAGTAACACCTAGCATCACGGACTTCACTCAGAAGGGGTTGATACAGCTTTATTAAGTTGCATGTTGGAAGAGGAATTTTAGGAAAATCATTCTGAAAGCAGTAAGTCACAGGCCCTGATTAAGGGAGAAACAAGAGCCAGAGAGACTTTAATTAGGGTATGACAGTGAGAATAGGAAAGGAATAAGCATTAGTGACTTTTCACAAGAAAAATCCGTAACTTGAAACTCTAAGACTCCTAGAAGAATACACTGGTGGGACGCTCCTTGGTATCAGTCTTGGCAGTGATTTTTTGGATTTAACACCAAAAGCAAAGGCAACAAAAGCAGAAATAAACAAGTGGGGCTACATCAAACTAAAAAGCTTCTGCACAGCAAAGGAAACCATCAACAAAATCAAAAAGCAACCTGCCCAATGGGAGAAACTATTTGCAAATCATATATCTGGTAAGGGGTTAGTATCCAAAATATATAAAGTACTCATACAACTTAATAGCAAAAAAAATGTGATTAAAAAGTGAGCAGATGGTGTCAATAGACATTTTTCCGAAGACAATGTACAAGATGGCCAACAGGTCCATGAGTAGGTGCTCAGCATCACTAATGATCAGGGAAATGCTAACCAAAATGACAATGAGATATCACCTCACACCTGTTAGAATATTATCAAAAAGTCTACAAAGAACAAGTGTTGGGGAGGATGTGGATAAAAGGGAATCCTTATGCACTGTTGGTGGAAATGCAAATTGGTGGAGCCACCATGGAAAACAGTACGGAGGCTTCTCAAAACTTAAAAATAGAACTTCCATATGATCCAGCAACTCAACTTCTGGGTTATCTGAAGGAAAAAACACTAACTTGAAAAAAATATTTGCACCACCATGTTCACTGCAGCATTATATATAATAGCCAAGACACGGAATCAAACTAAATGTCCATCAGGTATGGATGAATGAATAGAGCAAATGTGATTTTATATGTGTATGTATGTGTGTGTGAGTGTGTGTGTGTATAGTATAAATACGCATACTACTCAGCCATAAACAAGAATGAAATCTTGCCATTTGCAACAACACAGATGGACCAAACGAAATAAGTCAGACAGAGAAAGACTAATACTGTATGCTCTCACTTATATGTGGATTCTAAAAAAACAAACAACAGAAAAAATCGTAAACTCTGATGATTGGTTAATAGAATACAATGTATGACAGGGAAAAAGTAAAGATGATTCCTGTCTTCCAACTTTTAATTCCTGGCTAAAGTACCAATGTTATATGACCAGAATACCATGGATAAATAGTATTATTCATTCTAATACTGTATGGATAATTCAGTTTTTATTGTATGCATAATTATTTTTCCATTTGGCACAAAAGTCTCGTCATACTTACAACCATTATCATTGGGAAAAGAAGTTCTCTTGCCCAGAATTAAGCTGATTTCCAAATTACCGTTTGTGCTGATTTCTTCGTTACTCTTGCTCCCTGATGATGGTGACTTAGTTTAACTGTTTAACACACCAAGTTTTAAAGCCTGATTGTAAATTTTAGTTCGATATGTTTGATTTTTAATTAACATTCAAGCATCTGAAAAATCTTTGGAAACTTCCCCTGGAAGATCAAAAATTTCTGTCAAGGAGGTTCCTGGCCTTTCTATATTTCTGAGAAAAAAAGAATGAAGACTTCAGGCTTTCTTAGTACACATTGGAAACAAAGTTCATTTATTGAGCGCTTTTTGTTCTGCATTTGTCTTCCTGGCTTCCCCTAACGTCAGTGTGAAACCTGTGGCTCTCCATCCATTACTTTCTCTCTTTTCCCCTAAACTCGATAAAGTTCAAGTGACTCTCAGTAAGGCCCAGATTCCATTTAGGTCTGAGTATGTATTACGAAGGTGGTCAGAGTACTGAACTGGGAAACAAAAACATCAATAATCCTAACAATGGCTGGCAGAGGATTTACTTAAATTTGAATCCTCAGTTTTGTTTCCATTTTAGTAAAATTGGATATTCTCTACTTGTTTCACTAACTCTTGATTGAGGGTGTACTGTGTGCCAGACACTTGGGATACATCCATGAACAAAATGAGGATTTTTCACTCATAAAGCTTACATTTGAGTAAGGATACAAAACAATAAGCATAATAAATAAGTAAATCTATGTGTGTGAGGAGGTGATTAGTGCTCTGAGAACAAGAAAATGTAGAGCAGGTGAGGGAGGTGGGGTGGAGGAGCTGCTGTTTCAGATACAGAGATCACCTCCTCCAGGAGCATAAACCTGAAGGATGCGAGGGAAATAGCCAGAAAGATATCTGGGGAAAGAGCATTTCAGGCAGAGGAAACAGCACAAGTAAAGACCCAGAGGCGAGACGGTGCCTAGAATGTTTGAGAAACAGCAAGGAACTAGGGGTTTTGGGGGTTAGCGAGGATGTAGGCTGTTGCAAGCATAGGCATGCACAGGTGCTCAGAAATACTTGTGACAAACTCAAGGCCTCATTGGATCTGGCCAGTAGTATGCAATCCTTTTTTCAGCCTCAAATGAATTTTCAGCTTGTTAAGCTCGTATTTTCACCGCTCCACCAAGGCATTTGTGTCTATTTCCACCTCTCTGCCTGTGCACATTCCTCTTGCACTACATTTTGTACCTTTCTCAGTAAAAAAGTCCTCTTCTTTCTGCAGCAACAGGGTTAAACTTGGAGGGCATTATGCTAAGTGAAATAAGTCAGACAGAGAAAGACAAATACTGGATGATATTGCTTATATGTGGAATCTAAAAAATACAACAACAAAAAAATTTTAAAAAGAAGCAGACTCACAGATACAGAGAACAAACTAAAGGTTACCTGTGGGAAGAGGGGATGGAGGAAGGGTGAGGTAGGGATAGGGAATAAGAGGTACAAATTACTTTATATAAAATAAGCTGCAAGGATGTATTGTACAACATGGGGAATACAGCCAATATTTTATAATAACTATAAATGGAGTGTAACCTTTAAAAATTGTGAATCACTACATTGTACATCTGTAACACATAATACTATACTTCAATTTTTTTAAATCTGGCCCAAAAAAATCTTCTTCTTTGCTAAGGTCTGCCACATGGCTCACTCATTCTCAGTGATGTTTTCTATAACTTCACTTACCCTTTTTTTTCATTGACTCAGTGCCACACATTTTACCCCGAAGTATTTGCTGTCTTGTGTCATTTCTTTATTACATCATGCATGTTACTCTTTTCTTATAAAGTAGATACTTCCTGAAGCCCCTGATCATATGGCATACTTCATCTATATTTGACTAGCCCTTGACTAGCAGAGGGTTTATATCATGTCTGGCACTGGGGGGTACAGAGACGAGTAGGATTCCATCCCCATCCCGGAGGAGCTCAAAACTGGAGAGAAAATGACTGGCAAGTCGATAAGGATGATACTAGACCATCAATGTGCAGCTGTGATTCTGAACAGAGGGGGAAAGGGGAACTGGTATGTATTAGAGGCCTCACATTATCTCACTTAATTCCTGCAGTAGTCTGGCGGATAAAGGTTATAAACCTCGTTTTAGAAGATGAGGAAATTGAGGTCCAGAGAGGTGAAGTTTCCTGCCCATGGTTACTCAGGTAGATATGATCGGTCCTGGGACAGGAACTAAGCCTCTGATTTTCATTGAAGTACGCAATTCTTCCACTTACCTATTATCCTCTACCAGTTCAAAGAACACAGCAACTAAGAAATATGTTTTATACCAGCCAAATAAAATAGCGATTTCTTTCATTTGCCTTATGTTGCCTCTCAAATATCAGAGGATGCCATGGCAAACATACTTCTCTTTATTTTACAAACTTCAATCTTGTCTCTCCTCAGACTTTGATTTAAAAAAAATGAAATCTAGTTCTAGCTATACTTTTCTCTTACAATCCCTATTATATGTTTGTTTAAAGATCAGTTGTGAAACGAAAATGTCAAGTATGAATTCTAACACTGTCTTTTATTTATTATAGGTTACCCAATTTAGCCGTTTTGGGCCACTCCACCTGTAAAATAGAGATACCAAGATAAGGACCCTGGTAGAATTAATTAATATTTTTAAAACATCTGATACTATGCAACCAAAAAATGTTACTTAAGTTTCCTCACATGCAAAAAGATTAAAGGATGCATGCCTGAGACAATTATGTGACTTCTCAAATAACTTATGGGGGAGTGGGGAGAACTAAGACCATTTAAATGAGAACAAACAGAGGATATTTATTCATAACTTGCTGAATAGCAAGGGAGTCAGCCACCATCATTTACATTTTGGAAGAAACTCAAAGACAGGCAGAGGAGTGGGAAAGCTTTATAGTAGGAAAAAAGGAAACCTTCGTGTATGCTCTAACTACAGGCTGTCAGCTTGGGGAAGCTGTAGGCAGGTTACCTAGAAGTGGGGCATCCAATGTGATTGGTTAAGAGTATATATTTGGCTTTCTCTGATTGGTCCCCAGTTGGAAGCAGAGATTACAATTAGGGAACCTGTCGATATTAAGCAAGTCCCGGCCCTTTGTTTTAGAGGTTATTGTTTCGCTTTATGGGTCGGTTGCTAGAGATAGGGGTCTGACTACAGCTCTGGCTTACAGCAGGATGGCTCCCTGGATGAGATACTGCAGATAACGGATTGGTTTCCTGGTCTGGTTGCTGCAATTGTGGGTCAGAGTTTTATTTTTATATGTAACCTGGCCATTGCCTTATTGTACATTCAGTCTTTCACTGTAGATCTATCAACAGTTGATTTATCAGACCTCTATGATTTACAGAACTTTTGTATGTGTTTTAATAAATTGCTATTTTTAAATTGAGTTCCAGAATCACCTAGAATACATGTACCAATTTTTCTAAGACTTAATCTCATTAAATTCAATATGTAATATGTTGAGTGCTTCCTTCTCTTGTCAAAACTTTTAGCTAAATATTCCAAATATGAGCTAAAATTTCTATCATGATTTATTAGAAAGTATATGTAGGGTGGAATAGCCATTGCTCGACTCTAAGGAGTTTATTACCATTATCATTGTTAATGAGCCCTCGAAAAAAGTTAGGCTGATCACATATGTGTGCATATACTTCAAAGGTTAACAAGAAATAAATGACTATAACTGGAAGTCAAGGCACTATACACTAAACAATATGAAACTTCTGGAGTTTCAAAACTCTCCATGACAAAAATCTTTTCAGCCAACACAACAAAGGTAATTCCGATATACGCTGAGAGAGTGGTTGTAGACTACAATCAACATTGTGGCTTTAGTAACTGGTCGCTTCCCTTGAAGGTGGCCAGAAAGACAGAGTGGACATTTGTTGTTTGCCTGCCTGGATAATTTTCAATTAGTGATACACCCCTTCTCCACCTCCAGCTCTCACTGTCAGCAGTTACCTGAGGCTGCTGTCCTAGCCCTCAGGGGTAGACCCAGATGTAAGTCAATCAACATGTAAAATTTCATGACCACTGTGATTGGTTCAAAGATGGGCCTGTGACCTAAACCAGTCCAATCAAAATAAATATCTGGATTTAAAGGGGAATGCTGGAACACATACACTTTCCAGGTGATCGTGAGTCAGAAAGCCTGTAGCCCAAGGGCAGCTTGCAGCCTTCTTGCAACCACAAGAAGGGTGCAAACTGGAGAATAAGATCAACAGAAATAAAAAATGGTCCAGCAGTAAGGAGAGGGAAACCAGAAAGCAACTGATGATTGCGTTGGGATCTGAGAATTTTCTGTTTATAACTTAATAATCTTCTAACTATAAAACCAACACGGCAAAGCATAAAATCAGCACAAACAAGGCTAAAGAAGTAAATAATCCCGCTGCCCATAACCTTACCATCTAGAGATGAGCATGCTGACATTTCAGAGGGCAGAATTTTAACAGGCAGCGTCTGCTGGATGAAGACAAGCTCGGAGCTAGAAGACGATGGATGTATTAGGGGAGCAAACCGGAACCTCAACATCACACAGCACTTCTCGCCAGGCCATCAGCAGCCACTGCCACGCAGGACGGAATAGTTTCCCGGGCGGAGGCCTGTGGCAAGGACGCCTTTCTCGCAAGCAGCAACTATAGCCCCAGAGCAAAAAGCAGGGTTTGACTGACCTGGGTTTGATGAGACAGATTCACCCAGGAAATCACAGTGGCAAAGAAAAACTCCAAATTCATTAACCGAAGCCAAAGCAAAAATCACAGCCCTGAAGGGGAGTATCTGTTTCGACGTCCCTAAGGCTTCCCCGTCCTCAGGAAGCTTTCCATCAAGAAGCGTGCTTCTGAGCCCCTGCGGGAAGTGAGATCCACACTTAGTGTGATTTCAGGACTGCAGGTCTTCATTTGATCAGAAAAGTGCCTTCACTTTGGGCCTTTCCCATGCACTCCTGCCTGAGCCCAAAACTCCCACTCCCCGAGATGTTTCTGTACGTTGGAGAACAAAGCCTGGTGCATTAGTCCTAAAGCAACACTTTTTACCCCTAAAAGAAGCAAAAACTAACTGCGCCGGACTTCTGTAAATCGGCTGGAGACAGCCCCTGTGTATTTGCCTAAAATGCCCTAGCATCACTGACTTCAGCAGGCTCTGACCATCAGCCCAAAGCTGGCCGGTGCCAAACTCAAATTCTCACATGTCCAATTGCTTTTAATAGAGTCCAGATAAATGTATTTTTAGTTATTTGGCGCGTACCTACTTTACACACCCCACAAACGGCACCCAGTACCTGCTAACCATGGATAAGACAAAGTCCGTGGCTATAAAAGACATGAAACCCCTGCTGCCCTTCAGAGCTCTCTGACCCAGAAACTCCCCACCTTGCAGCTGAGCATCAGCATCTGCACACAAAGCCTCCTTCCGGCTTCCCCTTGGGCCCTCGTCCCCTTTAGGTGCTGTCTCTGGAAGGTCTCCTGCTGGGAGGAGCTTCCCTGTCTCGAAACCCTGTCCAAGCACCCACCTCTCAGTAAATGTCAGTGCCTCTCGTGGCCCTGTCTTTGTTCAACCGAGACATCTCTGAACTTACCAGAGCCAGCTGAGTCCCAGGCTTTCTTAATGTGTTTGTACTGTTTCCTTCAGAAGAAATGTGTTCCCCAAATCTTACTGATGAAACAGATTTAATTTATATTAATATTAATGTATTTCCCCTGCTTACCCAAGTTCTGAACTGACAGAGAAATCAAGGAGGCAGAGGAAGGTGATTGAACTTCTGGTAAAACTACTGAAGTCTATGACATTCAGCAGTGCACTTCCTAATGCTGCAGCCAGAATCAGGGGGCAGATTTACTCACTCAGTCTCAGGAGGTGCTGGCGATCCAACCTGCCCACTCCAGGGGCAGATCAAAACTCATGCAGCCTCCAGGCAGCCAGGTAGATGCACCCCAAAGTGACAGAAAGGAGCTCAGCTTTTCCCCCAGGGCATCAGCCAGAGAGACCACTGAGTGATGGGGAAGATATAGCCCAAGAGTTTTTTTCATGGATGGCCGTCCACATAGAAGGGAACAGCAGCACTGGGAGTTAAGTGTTCTCCCCTGATCATCGTGTTCTCTGTTGTGACTGCAGCTTACAAAAGTGGAAGTGTTTCTATACAGAAAATTTTGATTCACGATAACATGAATGATTTTACTTGAGAACCATCACTTTTATGATCATACATTTCAAGGAGGAATACTATGATCTCTTTGGATAAAATGCCCATTGGGATGCTCAAATTATATCAATGAAACTGACTAAATTTATTTTTATCTTTAGGATACGAATACACGTGCCTAAAAATATGTCATCTCACCTGAATAAAACTACAGATTCCATAAACTCACACGTCTGCCTGGCAGGCTTCTGTATTTTGAGGTATACTTGTAAATATCCATTGGGCTGAAATGCACACAAAACTTTAAGTCCCAGGAAACAAGACTGGAAAAGTTTTGAACACGAGAAAGAGAGGTTATATGAGGGTACTGCGGCTTTAACTGTAAGCCCTGAAACCCTGAGCATGTTGTGACACTGTTGTGACATTTAAGAAGAGTTACACCAGACAATTTAGATTTCACTGTGACATATGCTGTATAAATTCTTTAATGTTTAGCTTATCTTGCACTAAACAGCAGAAGAATACTTAGTAAGTGCAAGTAGGTCAACATCACTTTAATTTGCATTATCAGTTCAGAAGAACATTTTACACTATACGTGTTGTGATAAAACACTGTGTCATTTCTGTCACCCAATGCAGAGTATTTTTAGGTCTTTGCACATTATGTGTAGAGATATTTGGTATTGCCTTTAATGTAACTTGCCATCTGTGTTCTAGTTTCCAAGCTTTGGCAGGAGTGAGCTAAAAGCATTGGCCAAACTTCAAGGGGTTAAGGTTTTTTGCTAACAAATATGGACTATTTGATATGAAAACCATCATTGTTTGATATGTCAAATAAAACATTTATCAATCAAAAGTCTTTAAGCACTGGGCTATGTGACATTTACTCTTTTATAAACCAACAAAGTCCCCGGTGGCATGCCTTTTTTCCTCTCATTTAAATAGTGGTAGGAGAACAAATCATACTTCAGGGCAAGTTGATAACTGCCAGTCACGATTCCTGCCTTGTTTACTATAATGAGGAGGGTAATAAATGCATCTGACCATTTCGGCTGGCATTTGCATAGATGAATGATTTGTCCAGTCAGTCGCTCTCCAGTGATTTGGGTCTCTTTGTCAGCACAAAGAGCATTCAGTCTCTCTGGAATTTACCGCAGCCAAGCTCTCATTAGCAAACATCCTTTACCATGAATGATTCAAATAATTACCACTGAAATAATAAACTGTTTCACAAAAACATTTTATTTGATGGCTCCAAACATCAACTTTTCTGAATTGTTGACATTCAAATAAGCCAGAGAGCTTCATTGTTAAGGAACAATGGCGCTCTTGTTAAAGGGTGGGCATTGTTTTACCTCCAATAGACCTTTAAACTTGGCCGGCTATCAAATGCGTCCCTCCAACTGCCAGCCAACATTCTGGGTAATCAGAGGGCATGTACCAGATGGAGCTGTTAAAACTTAACATATTCAAACTCCAGGAAATATTCTTTAGATTTTCTTTTGAGGTTGCAAACCTAGAACTCCAGATTAATTAGCAGCTGTTACCCTGTATCTTTTTTTGCACCTATTGGAGCCAAATAATATGAAATGTCCTCACTTACAGGGAGCCAGTCAAGTGCAAGTTCTTCGCCGTAATGGTATTCTCTGCGTATAATTAAGTGTTATTTGATATAGTTTTGGAGTTCAAACAAATGAGCAAGCAACAATTATACCTTATTATGATCTTCTTCAGTGCATAGCCATAGGGTCCCTCTCGGTGCGGTACCAAATTCATAGCACCAGGCAGACAGCAGTTCCTGTTATCAACTTTTTTCACCCTCTGCTCCATGCATAATTTAGAGAGTTTTATTAATTTTGAGCTGGTTTAATGTATGCGCATGTTCTCAAGATCTAGGTAGATTGTATGACTAAGTTTAGCTTTCATAGTGCAATTGTTTATGCATGTAAATGTCTGAAAAATATTTTCCCTCTAAGCTTAAAAAGCTATGGTTTCATTTAAATAGATTAACTTACACATTGCACCTTCTTTCTTACCTGCAAGAAAAAAAAGTCAGGAAGGGAACGAGTGGAATATATTTCTGTGCTTTGCAAATTTCCTCATTACTTTGCTTTCACTTTCAAATTTAGACATTTTATGTATAGCAAGAATGGAAAACCGTCAACAATACTGAAATACCTTGATGTTCATACAAAATTACAACTCGATACAGGAAAATTGTGAACATTGGTAAGCAAAATTTTTTAATGTTAGCTTTGTAGAATAGCTTAAGCATATTAATAATACCAAGTGGATTTTACAGATGCTATAGCCACGCTTTCATAGAAGTCAAGGTCATCAAAATTATCCTTCGAGATGTGCCTGACATAGACAGCCACTTAAAGCAGCATGCAATTCCTTAAGCTTCCATTTCTATCCCACAAAGATAGGTGCAAATTAGAAGCATAATTCATCATACTTAAAATAATTTACTTTATTGGGACTTTGTGTCCAAATTCTCAAGTTTCTCCTCTGCCACAAGCTCGGAGCCTTTTGCTCCAAATGGCGTGGCTTTCTATTCCGCCTCCCTCGTGCTGCCTGCGCTGGTTGCGATCGTGGTCAAGACGACAGAGCCCATTTTTCATTTTGTTATTTAGCTTGTCAAATCAAAGGTCAAGAGATGATGGAGAAACCCCAAAATAGCCCAGGATTGGCAGACTTCCCCCCAAGTTTCCTAACGGAACTTGGTGCTTATGAAAGTGAGGGAATAAAGAACTGGCCAGAGCCATAAATCACGCAGCCACAGAGCTTTCCAAGTTTCACTGCCGAGTGCCTAGAGGCCCAGAGAAGAAACGCGGGCATCCTCCCATTAACAGCACCATCCTCCCGATCGCAGGGCTGGGGCGCATGAAGACAGCTTCCTGACATCAGCTCATCATTTACGATTGGAGATGTGGACACAGAGTAAGTGCAGCCTTAACTCTTGGGCGGTGACCCCTTTCAGACCTGACTTGATTTAGGAGGGCCGTAGAGTCTTAGAATGTCAGTGCCAGGAGGGACGTCTGAAGCCCAGTAAGCAGCATGACTTGTCCTCGAATCCAGGGCTCTTGACAGCAAAGGCACAGGTCCTTCTCAGAGTTGGACCAGCGTGATGCACCCCTAAGTCTTGAACTTTACTTGTGAGGACCTTTCTCACAACAAATTTACAGAAGCGCGTGCCCTAAACATGCACGAAATTTCTTTCATGGTAGTAACAATGATTCCACACAGCGCTACCCGTGGTCAACCAGTCTTTCAGTGATAACGTCACTCCAGGTGCCAGGACGAGAATCAGTCACCCCGGTGTTGTCAGCTGCCCCCCAGTGACAGGAAGGATTGTCTGGTATTGTGCTGATAGAGTAAGGGGAAGATGCTCTTTTTGAAATGGGATTTTCGTTTGTTTGTTTAACAAAATCTTCCTGACACTGCTACTATCAAATTGCTGAGATGTTTTTAAGCCCAGGTCTCCAACTCATGTGAGCAAAGGATTGTTTTGAGTTCCATTTGGAGGAGAGAAGAGAAAGCCCCATAAGGCCTTTTGAGACAAATAATGCAGTCTCTTGAGTTGTCCCAAAATACTGAAGTATTTGTCATTGTGGTTTGGTTGTAGAATTCAGGCAAGTATTTCTTCTTTAATAAATGCTCTGATGATATTAAATTTTGCTTTAAGCTGGGCTGAGCTGTGTGGCCCCAACATTCATATGTTGAGGCCCTAACCCTCAGTAACTCAGAGTGGGATTGTATTTGGAGATAGGGCCGTGACAAGGTGATTATGTTAAAATGAGGCTTTTAGGGCGGTCCTAATCCAATCTGACTGGTATCCTTATAAGAAGAGGAAGTTTGGGCAAAAAAAGAGACAGGAGGGATGCGCCCATACAGAGAAAAGACCGCCTGAAGAGGCAGGAAGAAGGCAGCCATGTGCAAGTCAAGGAGAGAGGCCTCAGAGGAAGGCAACCTTGCCAGCACCTTGATCTTGGACTTATAGCCTCCAGAACTGTGAGAAAATACATTTCTGTTGTAATATTCATCTGTAGTATTTTGGTATGGCAGCCCTAGCAAACGAATGCAACTTCCTTGAATGTATATTTTCTTCAACCTCTAAAATAGCCCTCAACACGTCTTCTACTTCGACCTCCACCTCTACCAAATGCATTTCCTTCCTTCTGTCTTTTCCCTGCCTAACTCCTGCTCATCCTTCAGTTCTTGGCTTAGACAAAATCTCCTCCAGGAGGACTTGCTTCTCTGCAGCCCTGGTCCACACCCCTCTTTCAGGTCCAGTAGAGCATCAGGACACATCAGATGGCACTAAGGAAGACACATGACTTCGAATTCTTGTAAGCAGCAGCCAAGGGCTACTAATTTTGGCATTTGATACTACTTTGCCCAGTTTTAATAGAAAAATGCGTTGTGTTACGGAAGGGAAATCACCAACTTGAAGTATAGAATAGTCAGGTAGAAGTAAGACTGTTAAAGCCCGGACTTAGGCCCTCAGATGTGCAAAATCCTGTGCTTTGTTGACCACTGGTCTATTGGAGACACACGTGTGCATATAGGCACACACCTATGCATGCACATGTGCTCACACTTCCACACCTGGGCTACATGTATGCATGTGCATGCACACACACATGTGCACATGCATTTCAGGGAGAGGCAAACAGGACATTCCCAGAAGGAAAGTGGGGGATTAACACATTAACACTTTACCTAACAATGTGTACTTTTCCTGTTTAGCCTTTATTTGCTTCTATGAGGCTGCTTTTCATGTCCAGTCTGATGTGGAAAGTCTTCCGATTGGGTGACACTTAACTAAAGCAAGAAATTCACCTAATGGAACCACCACCCTTCCCTAAAGTTCCTCCAGAGCAGGAATGCTTCCATGGCATCCTCAGTGCCCATGGGCACAGGACCTGAACTTTGAATAATGCCCAATAAACACTGTCCTTGAAGTGGAAGAAACCAAGTGAAAGAGAAAAAAAGCAAAGATGGGAGAGACAGGACTGGAGAGCCAACTTTTTCATTCTTGCTCATCCCTCTGCACCTTGACTCAAACCCAACATCCTCCAGGATTTGCATTCATCCTTTTCATACTCCAACCTCTTGTAAATAACCACATTTATATTTCTCCATTGTTTTGAAAGGGATGGATTTGAACCCAAGTTTTCTGAGTTCGAATGACAAATTCTTAGCAGATACAAACTACTATACACAGAATAGATAGACAACAGTGTCCAACTGTATAGCACAGGGATGTACATTCAACACCCTGTAATAAACTGTAATGGAAAAGAATCTGAAAAAGAATATATATACATATTTATATATATATAACCCAATCACTATGCTGTGCACCAGAAACCAACACAACATTGTACATCAACTACATGTCAATTAAAAATTTAAAAAAAGAATGACAAATTCTGCCTTTCCTGGCTTACTAGATAAATATTCAGTCACAAACCTCTGATAACTCCTCCTGTTTGACTCTAAATAGTTACCATGAAATAATTACAGACGCTTTCTCCTCTTAGGCAGAATAATTGCCTCTCCCACTCCCACCCCTGAACTTATTCACTCAGCTTTAATCATCACAAAAAAAATTTATTTATGCAAAGAAATAGCAAGTTATTCACTCAGCTCATTTTATTCACCATTGTCTTCTGATTTCTTCACACTACTTAATTTAGCACGTCAAGGTGAAACGATTAGTTTATCTCACCTTGACACGGCTATAGTCCATAGACAAAACAGGTTTGTGACATTCTTGGTGCCTACTTTCTCTCTAGTAATAGCTGTCTCCTGAATTACTTATTGTTGGTTGATATTTCCAAGTCAGAATAAGTATGTGACCAGCAGGTAAATCTGGTTGATAATAAATCAGAACAAATAAGGGCATCAAAGAAAATGCCATCTCTTAGGACCACTTCACACGGTAAGTGGTTGTTTCAGATCCACATCTGCTTTTACTCCTCTTGACGATAAGAAAAGCCCAATTAACACCCGCAGTTTAAAAAGATGCAACTTTTTTATTTATCTGAGCCTCTACTGCTAAAAACCTTGCCAGATTTACAATTCTAAAGACAACAGCTTTTTGTAAATGTGTTTTATTTGCAGTTATAATATCTATAGTTAAATCAGTTCATTAAAAATAGAGTTGTAAACCATCTCCCAAACTGCCATATTTGAGCGTTTAAAGCAAAAATGATTAAATCATATTCTTACACTGCATTTGGGTAGAACTGTGAAGTCATCTGGTATACAAAATAGTGTCCTTAGATAGGGAATCCTTTCTTAATTAAGATAGAGGTCAGGACCGTATAATTTTATATTTAGTCGCTCAACCTAGAATTAAATAAGCATTGTCCCTAAGCACTTTACTAGGGGAACATTCGCTACATTTAATTTCTAAAGAGTTGTTACCTATCCAGGTCTCAGAGCAAATGAGAAACAGTACAGAATCAGTGGAAAAAGTGACCCCTTCTTAAGCCCAGAAACAGTCATGTAACACATTGCAGGAGCAGAGTCTCCAGCCTGGGTGCAAGCAGGCTGTATTTTGCCTTCTGAATTATATTATTTCTCACAGCCTCACTTTCTTTTCTTACAGTCTTTTCACAAGAGAGATAAGTGATTTTTCTTTTAATAATACTAGAAAGATTCTAGAGTTTCCACAAGGCTCTGCTGTGGAAAGAGTCCTGTGAGTGAGGGTGCACGGGCGGGAGAGAGGGTTCTGCTCCAGAGCCTGAGATCGGGGTCCCAGGTGCAGCCCTGCTGCGCCAATTGTGTGATTTGGGTTTGTCTCTTAATCGCTGTCTCCCTTTGTGTCTTCATTGTTGAAACTGGAATAGTAACAGCTGCCCTGCCTGCATAGTTTTTATGAGGATCAGATGAACTAATAAATGTGCGAGTGCTTTGGAAAAGTTAAAAGTGCCCCCTAGCATTGGTCATTCTTATTTGGCTTTCATATTCTTTGAAAACCCCACTTATAATAAGGCTCTCCCGGAAAAGTAGCTGTTTCTTGAAATCCCATGAAAGCTCTGTCTTTGTATTCTCTCTTAAGGGTTCCCTTGGAAGTTCAGCAAGTGTCTGTTCCCCACTGCGCTGTGCATACGTTGCCCAGAGCCATTCCAGGACCTGCCTTAGCGCTGGACCGCCCGCTCCGCGCATGGTCAGATCGAAGAGGATCGGCGCTATGGTAATGAGATTAAAAACACATACACAATTTATAGTGCTTTTCTAATTACAAAAGTAATGCACATTCTTAATAGAACATTTTGAAATGATAGGAAGTCACAAAGAAAAAAAACTGTAAATTACCTCCTACCCTACTACCTAAACGCAAACATTGCTAATATTTTGATACAGCCTTCAGGCCCCTTTCCATGTATAAGCAATACATGATGTGTGTTTGTCAATAACCATGTGGCTACGGACTGGATGTTTGTGACCCCCCTCAACGCCTCCCCCCACCATTCGTATGTTGAAACCTTAACTGTCAGTGTGACTGTTTTTGGATATAGGGCCTTTAGGAGATAACTGAGGTTAAATGATGTCATAAGGATGGTGCCCTGATCTAATAGGATTAGTACTCTCATAAGAGGCACCAGAGAGTTTCTTCTCTCTTTTTTCTCTCTCTCCCTCTTTAGGACACAGAGAGAAGGCAATCGCCTTCTGCAAGCCGGGAAAAAAATTCTCCCCAGGAACTAAATCGGCTGGTACCTTGATCTTGGACTTCTCAGCCTCCAGAACTGTGGAAAATAAATTCTGTTGTTTAAGCCACTCAGTCCATGGTTTTCTGTCATGCTAGCCTGAACAGACTAATATACATGTGTGCTAATCACTGCGATATCATTTGTGTGCTTTTTCCACCCAGTGTAGAATGAACATTTCTCCCTGCATGAACTATTCTACAATGTGATGTTTAATGGTTTTAAAATATGACAAAACATAGACACAAGCTAAACTTAACAATCCTCTATTGTTGGACATTTTGATGGTTTTCCATTTTTTATTATTATAAGTAATGCACTAATTAATATCTAGATTTATCTTTTTGTGTAGCTTTCATTCCTCAACACACAATTAATCAGAAAGAATAAATATTTTTAAAGTTTTTGGTATATGTATTAAAATGTCCTCCAGAAACACAATCAAATTACACTCCCATTGACAGTTATTTGAGGTTGCCTATTTTCAGGAACTTCCACCTAAAATAGTCAGTCATTGTTAAAGGATATTTGTTGATTTGAAGGCAAAAAGATATCTCATCATTATTTTAATGGGTATTCTTAATTACTAAACTAATGAATTATGTTTATTTTGGGTTTATTCTTTAGGGTTAGAAAAGAAATGTCTCTCTTCACATATATTATTGCAGTTAATAACTTTATTATTAAAATCTTAATTTTTCAATATTTTGGATGCTTTGTTTGATGACATACACTTTATCACATGTAGAATATGCTTCCTATAATCACCAGTCCTGCAGTTTCCAACACCATTTGCACAATTTCACTGCTTTGCCTTTCATAATTCTCAGAAAACCACAGAAACATGGAATTTTTATAGGTTTTATAAAAGCTAGAATTTAAATATGAATTAGCCTTAAAAAAAAACTTCTAGGAATTCTTAATACAAAGGATTATGAAATGCTTCAAGGTAAATGATATGCTGGTAATATGATACTAGGATCTTCAAAAATAAGTAAGTTTACTTTTATTATCTGGGTGTTTTCTCTTATGAGCATTAATTATCCACTCTTACTCTCCGTTACGGCACATAGTACAAGCAAAATAAATATTTGTTAGATAATTGAATGAATGAAGAGGGGAATCATCTACTATTTTCTTGTTTCAAATAGAAGCAAATGAAGTCTAATTCTATTCTAAACCACTTTAATACCTATAATCCTATCCATTCCTAGCCCCAGTGCAACCCCCCTTTACATTCTCCTCTGTAATGATAAATTTTACTTTTTTTCTTCCATTTACTCTCTTTCTTCCAAGCTCTCCTGAAAGACCATCATCCTAGAAATTATTGAGTGACCAAAGCTTCAAGGTATTGCTTTTCTAATGCTCTCACACAGTGACCAAGTCTTTAGCTGAGTTTCAAAGTTAGCAAGGAATAAAATTAGGGAAAATGTGGTTCACAATTTCTCCAGGCCAGATGGAGAACAAATGACATGCAAAGCCTCTATTTATTCTTTTGTTTTATCAGCAATTGCCACAGAAAATTTGCCCTAAACTGGCCTTGGAAAATTCATTGTTGTTTTTTTTTCCAACTCATTACCCCAGGAGACATTTTGATCTTGATTTTCTTTGACTGAGACTAACCTTGATCTACCCTCCACTTTAGTTCACTCCCAATGAAGATACCTTTTTAAAAAATTAGTATCTATTTTATGGTCGTTTGTGAAGAAGCAATTGCCGAGAGATCTGTCATAACATTTCTGATACAGTTAAAAAAGAGTTAAAAGAAATTTGCTTCAAAAAGACCAGTACAAAAGCACTCCTACATGTACTAGGCTTTCGAATGCCTCAAATATTTTCATGAATGAAAGCCCTTTTGGTTATTTTCATTATTGGAGAAATTCTTTTATGGAAAATTCAAACCAACAAAGGAAACTCAGATTGCAGTTCTAACATTTTCAGCAGAGTTGACCAAACATGAGTCCTAAATTGACGTATTATGAACACAATAAATAAGGTTTTAAAGGCTGGCTAACACTGCAAACCTTTTTGAAACAGACCTCTCCTTTATGTATCTATCTTTCTGGGAGTTCATGGATCATGAGAGGACATGGAATTTGAAGGCCTCTGGTTATTCTTACAATAGCCACAGCCAACGAACAGTGGGGCGGCGAGGGTCAGTCACTTCCTGTAGAATTATCTGTGGTGAATTGTCCCCATTGCCAGCTTGAAAGTGGAGGAGCTCTTAAATGGCCAGGCCAGGCGGAGTTAGTAAAAGACCACACCGGCATTGTGAAAGGTTAATTGCTAATGGATAAACAATTCAGCTTAAACAATTTCTATTGACTTCCTACTTTGTACCAAGCACAAAGATGGTAGTGTTGGGAGCTGCTGCACGGGCAGCCGCGGTGGTGGTGATGGAGGTGGAGGCGATGGTGTGTGTGTGTTTGTGAGGGGGAGAGAGTTACAAGGGGGACTGACGTAGTCCCTGCCCTCAAGTGTGGAAATGCTCTAAGGGAGGCACAGATAGGCTGTGGGAGCCAAGAGGCAGGAGACGTCCACTCTAACAGATGGTGAAGATGAGGAGGAACCCGGTGGTTCTCGTCTCAGGATATAAGAGATCAAAATTAAGCCCCTTGCATTGGGTCAAGAGGCAAAGGGCAGTTTTAGAAAGGGTCTTGTCGGTGGCTAAAGGATTATAGCTCAGAAAGACTAAAGATTCATCCATGGGGGAGAGAGAGAAAGAGAGAGGCAGAAGTTTCTTAACAAAAGAATCAGAATCTGGAACAACTCAAGGCATTCAGTGAGACCTAACTCCTCTCAGGTTCTTATCTGTAGTAATCCACCTACATACAGAATGTTTGCTCCATCACCAGAGTGCAAGTTCCACGGAGGCAGCCAATTCGTCTGTTTTGTTCATTGCCCTGCAAAGAGCACAGGGCACTAGGAAGCACATAAAAAATATCAGCAGAAAGGATATATGAAAGTATGTGATGGATGATTTATAGAACTAGCAGGGAGGCCTGTGTTCCAGAAGGTGGGATTTGAGGAAATGCCCCCTCCCAATATCAGCTAGTAGCATACATACATCTGTAAATAGTAAACAGTGAAAAATGTGTAGAAGACAAGATATTAATTACAAAAAACATTTTTCATCATCCTGGAATTGGCATCGAGTACCCAGGACTAAAGAAGAATCAATTACCCTATATTACAAAGAAAGCAGAAAACAAACACACACCCCATTGGAGCTTATTAAGAGTTGACCAGTTTGGTTCTATTGTTGCAGGGAGGGGATTCACAGGGATCACTGGAGTCAAAGGGCATCAGCTCCGTGGGGAGCGCTCTATGGGTTTTCTTTCTCTTTCATCCTCCCTACCAGCCCTCAACTCCTCTGCTAAGTTAGGAGGAAGGCTTTAAGAAAATGACTTGTAGAGACCCCGAAGTTGTTTGTATGAAGAGACTGGCCTCTCATTCTCTGGCTGAACATGTACCATGCAGCCTACTACATGAAAAGAAAGGGACAGCAGAGTGGAGGGAGAGGACTAAAGACAAGTGGCCTGACTCCCAACTTTTAAGGTGTGACAAGGATGGCTGAGCTCCCCACGGATCAAACAGAGGAACAGCCGGCGGCTGAGCTGAAGTCCAGACTGAGAGGACACCAGAAGCAGGAGGTGTGGAGCCATTTCCTAGAGATGAAGGTGGGAGGGTTCAAGGAGATTGAGGCCAGTGGGCTGCCAGGGCAGGGCACTGTGCAGGGGATGAGGTGACATCCTTGCAGGGCCTCCCCAAACAGCAAGACCCACCATGGAGGAGACCTGGAACACCTTCATCCCAGGAGAGAGAGGGCGTGGGGATACCTGCCACCCAGAGGACCTCATGGCCAGTCCTTCTTGGCCGCTGAAGCAGAGGCAGCCATGAGAAGACCATGGTAAATCAGAGGTGCTTGTCCTTTTCCATCGTCCCCCTCCCTGTGCCAGTCCTTGGGAGAAGGACAAGATCCAGTGGGAGAAGGAGCCAAACCCCTCTATCAAAGGCCAGTGCTGGGAGGAAAGAGCAGATGAACACTAACTTGGATATGAAACTTTTAATTAGAATGGACTTTCTATTTAACTGAAAGTGACTACTGAAGAAGTTGCTATGCTATGATGAAAAAGGAGGACTTGGCAGAATATAGTTAAAGGCTATGATTTGGGGGAAAAAAGATTATGTTTCTACTCCATCAACACCAGACTATTGATTATAGGTATAATCATGGTCTTTCCTCACTGGAGAATCCAGGAGATCCTCAAACTACAAGGTAGGTTGATGATGCTATTCTAATGCTGGCCAGATAGCCTTGTCTTTCATTATCCTGATTCTCCTTCATCTGTTTGACATTTCAATGATTCATTCAACAAACACTTATTGAACCTATCCCACTATGAACCAGGTCCTGTGCCAGCCACCCGACAGACAAAGGAGCAAGATAGTCGCAGTCTGTGCTTTGCATCTCAAATCCACACTGGAACATGCTGGGCTGGTCGTTCCCTCAGACAGAAGATTAGACACTGTTTGCACCGAGCGCACCCTCCTGAAGTCTGCAATGGTTCAAAGTCCAGGTTTTAAAACACAGAGCTTCTGCCTTCTAAGAATCAGGGCATCTATGTTATTTTTAAATTCTTTCTTGCAACTTTCCACCAATGATGACAGAGTAGAGTAGGGTTCGGTAAACTTTTCCGGGGAAGGGCTAAATAGTAAATACCTTAGCCCATACCGTTCCTGTCACAACCACTCAGTTCTGCCTACATAGCACGAGGGCAGCCAGAGACAATACATAAAGAACTGGGTGTGGTGTGTTCCACTAAAATTCTACTTATGGACACTGAAATGTAAATCTCACATGAGTTTCCATGTGTCATGAAATAGTGTTCTGCTTTGGATTTATTTTTCAACCATTAAAAAAGGTGCAAACCATCCTTAGCTTGTGGGCTGTAAAAGAACAGGTAGGTGGTCGGATCTGGCCCACAAACTATAATCTGCTGACCCCTATGGCTAGGGATGTGATCTTTATATGCAAATTCATTTGCAAATGCTTCCTACAAAATGTCTCCTTCTTGCTAGAGTCTGAGTTTTTCTTGTCCATGAACGTCTGTAGTATCCAGGATGAGAGGAGATTTCTAACTCTCTCGGCTTTAGATTTTACATATTTTCTGGGTTGACCATGATTTGGATGAAACACTCTCCTCTTATTCAGTTCTTTCTCTGTGGACAATTCCCCAGTATCATCTGATTTTATGGTGTTCTGTTCTCTTGCCTGGATATCCTGCTGTTTCAGACTAATACAACACTCACTAGTATGAGCCTTCCTACCTCAGGGCCTTTGCTTATGCCATGTCCCTGGCCTGGAATACTCTCCCGGGAACTGCCACCCTTCCTTCACCAGGCTGACTCCCCTTGGCTCTTAGTCCAAACGTCAACTCCTCAGAGAAGCACCAGACCACAGTTATTTTCATAAGGCTTGATTAATGGCTGTCTTCCCCTCCAGACTGCAGCCCTCCCAAGCACAAGGGGCCTGGCTCTTGGGCTCACTGTTGCCTTCCAGTGCCTGGCACGGTGCCTGGCGTGGAGCTGTGGCCTGCTGGTCAGGAGGGTCGGCTCTGGGGTTGGACTGCTCGTTAGAACACTGGTCTCAGCGTCTTCCATCCATGTCACTTCTCTAAGCCTCAGTCTCCTCATCTGTAAAATAGGATAAAAAGGATATTGACCCCAGAGGGTTACTGTGAAGATCAAATGTAATACCACATGTGAAACGTGTGGCTTAGGGCCTGACAGAGATATTATCCACGATGGTCAGCTGTTATCAAGATTAGCATTCAGTAAATATTTGCTGAATTGAATTAATAACAAGAGCCAATGGTATGGGGTGTTCACTATGTGCCAAGTACTCTTGAAACTGCTTTACATTTATCACTTCATTTCTTCCTTCAGTCACCCTAAGGAGAGGGCATTCCCATCAACCCTAATTTATGTAAGGGAGCTGAAGCACAGAAAGGTTAAGTCACTTGCTCAGAGTCACACTGTGATTAAAGTGGTGAAAACAAGTTAAGGAGGCTCCCAGATCATGACACATATTACTGGTTTCCGATGGGTTTTTTGTAAATGCTTTCTGATCTTTTAACACACTCTTTTCTGGCCAAAACAAGAATTGTTAGCAAACAACACCATCTTAGATGAAAACACTTATCTTATATAGTTATGTACTGAAAATAGATCATTTTAAAAAGTACAATCAAGTAATCAAGGGAACCTCTTCTGTGATCACATACGTTTTCTCCCATAATTCAATAAAACATGTCATTTGCATCAAGGTCGTTTTGTTATTCGCTTTTATTGGACACATGCAAATTTAGAAGATACCTTAAAATCTGCCAGCCTTGAATTGCATAATCACCACACCATTGATGTAAATATAAATCACTTAAAATATATCAAAGTAGGAATTCTAGGAAAAGTTTGATTGAGGGAAAAAATATAGACGTCTATTTTTGGCTGTGTTCACATCTACCTATGTAAATAACTGTCTACTCATACTCATGAATATTTAATTCAGCAATATTTTAAATTTGGATCCTTACCTTTGAATGGAGCTTACACATTGCTTACTGACTAATTTAACTTAAAAAAATCTTTAGGCAATTCGTCTACTGAAAGCATTTTACCCAGAAAAGTAATCATTTTTTCCAGTTGTTTAAACAATGCACTGCACAGCATTGAACAGTATTTCCTTCTAAGCCTCATCTCTATTAAATGCACAGAAAGAGTCAGTAGGCTGAGCAGTTAGAAACTCAGACTGTTTAGTTTCACTGACCTGGGATTCAAATCCTAAAGTGACCTCATCAAGATATTTAAGCTGCCTAACCCTCAATGTTTCCATCCATAAAATGGGATAATAATAGTACCTGCCTTCTAAGGCTGTCTGCAGTAACCATTAATTAAGGCAGTGGTTGTAAAGGGCTCCACAGATAAATGATTATAATAGTTAACCTACATTAAGAAAAATAAATTTTAATCATGTTTATTAGTGGCTCCCAAAGAAAATTTGGTAGATATTTGCATTAGCATTGTTGAATTGAATCAAAATTCAGAAGGGAAACTGTTTAGAGTCAAACAACATAGTCATGGTACGAGTTACTACTTAGTTTTCTCCCAGCAGGTTCAAAGACATGTTACCTACGACTCACCCTGAAAGATTTTGAAAATATAGGATTCTGGTACTCTGAAGGTTCTGAGTCACTCAGAAGGTTCAGTACTGGGCCACAAATGCATATTTTCAAAAGCTCCCACAGTGATTCTGAGGGACAGCCAGGTTTGGGAATGTTGCCCAAATGCACTTTCAATTCTATAAAATGTTTTCCCAGTACTTCTTTTTGGCCAGATGAGCCCCCAGGAGAAAGAAAAAAGTTCCCATATCATAGCATCTGCAGCCTCATTGAAAAAATGACTTTTCAACTCTCTTAGGGTTTGGCCAACATGAGGAGGTCCCAGAATTGCACTAGGGAAGCCACAGGGAAAGGGGATCTGACCCCGAGCATCTTCCAAGGCATCAGTGCCCTCAACCCAGCAGCCCGTAACTCCTCCCAACCACTGTTGGAACAAGAGAGGTGGAGTCAAAAGAAAATTCTCACATCCTCATTGGATGTCTGTTCCTTTGAATCTCTCTGTGCCACGCAGGACAAAGGGAGTCAATAAAGACTCACTGACGAATGACTATAAGCTTAGGAAGAGTCAGCCTCCCATGATAACAGCCCTTAAGACATATCACCTATGGGATGTCAGTTTAGCCGCTGAGGTTGATTTGATTAATACGCCTCCTCATTGAACCCCGTAATAAAAACCGCATACATTTCATCTCCTTCCACCTTCGTGTCTCCTTTTTCTAGTCATATGTTTCAGTACCCCTCTCACGTGTTTCACTCCTCTTTCCTGCTCTGACACCTTCAGGCATGCCATGAAGTCACATGCTCTGGCATATAAATAACCGGAAAACATTCATCTCTGCGGTGGCAGAGAAGCTGCTGCCACTTTTTTTTTTTTTTTCCTGGAAACCTGCCTTTAATGTGACAGTATACTACAGCAGTCTGAAACATTTTCACAAAACATTTCTGAGTGAAGCAGGGAGAGGAGATGGGGAACTTAAGATACTGCTGTGGCCTTCACACATCAGTTTATAACTTGCCTAAATATTTATTTGTCATCATGTCAACAGGGCTTAAACGTGAGCCAATGATTCGTTTCAATCCAGATCTGTTTTCCCTGAAGTGTTCTTGCGGGAAGGAAAAGTTGCGCTGTACTTCTAAACTTTTATTCCTTTATCACTGGGAAGCTATCCATTATTGACTTATTTAGTATTTTCTTTAGGAAACTATAACAAAGGTGGAAACTCCAAGAGCAGGTAGCGTCTCTATTTTTGCCCAGTGTTGTAGCCCCTCTACTTAGTAAAGACTGGTCATACTGGGTGCTTAAAGATTTTTTTTTTTAATAAGTGAAGACACACATTAGAAAAGAGAGTTGAAGGATTCAAGATGACAGAGAAGCCTTTGGAAGACTATTTTGGGGTAAAGATAACCCCAGTTTTCCAAATGGGAAATTCTTTTCTACCAGCGTGGATGCATACACACACACACACACACACACACAGACTCACAAACGCATAATGAGAATGACATGAAGAGGACAATATGGCATCTGTCAAGAAAAGAATTAAATGTCCCTCTTCCATTTCCTTGCCTATGATAACAAAGTGAGTATAGAAAACATACATGTGTTTCAAATAGAAGTTCCTGGAATGGCTCCCCATTTCTCAGAGGATGAAATCTTAACTTAGCAAGGTTTATAAGGCCCCAAGTGACCTTGCTTCTGCCCACCGGTCTAGCTTCAATGTCATTGCCACCACTCCCTCACAAGTGTCCTATACTCCAGACATACTCAATTTCCTTCACGTTCTTCTGCATATGGGCCGTGGCATATGCTGTACCATCTGCCAGGAACACATTCCACCTCTTCTCTGGCCAATTTCCTTTCATGCCATTTCCTCCAGGAAGCCTCCCAGGCCTTTGGGTTGGGCTCCCCTTCTCTGTTGGCTCCTTATCGCCTCCCCTATATTGTATCCTAATTGCTCCCACTGTTGCCTCCACGGACACTGTAGGCTCCGGGAAGCAGTGACCACGACTGTGCTGTTCATCATCGTTTCTTCTGCACTGAGCACCATCCAACACTCAGCCAATAAATATTTATTATATGAATGAAGGAAAGGAGAAGGGAAGAAATCTGCAGCCTGAGCAAACAGAGAGGGACTGCACCCGCAGTGAGATGACCAGAGCACCGAGTCTGTGTTGTCTTGGTTTTCCTGGCTCCCGTGAGATCCATTCAGGGTTATCTCAGAAGATGTGGGAAGGTGAGCCATGAGATAACTGAGCCCAAAATCATGTTAAGGAAAGGAAAGAAAAAAGAGTAAATGATTGCAGATGAGCTTAATAGTTTTGAAAATCAAAGACTATTTGTAGTTAATATACTTATTACTAGGTGTATATGTTATGAGGTGGTTCTGTTTTTTTTTTATTGAAGTATACTGATTTACAGTGTTGTGTTAGTTTCCGGTGTACAGCATGGTGATTCAGTTACACACATATACAAAACAGAAACAGACTCATGGACATGTGAGGTGGTTTTTATTCAATGAAATTGTCACTTAACATCAGACAAAAGCTCTTGCCCCACTTTTTAGTTTTATCCTGACTTACGAGGAATGAGGAATATCCCAATCAACATAATTCCATGCAAACCTTTCCTAGAAATTCATGAAACAAATAACTTGATTCAGGAGTACGGAAACCACCAAATGGAGACGTTTTAAATAATTTAAGATTCACGTTTTGAACACAGAGCTCATCTAAGCCAGGAATTATTACTTTTGGTCCCTGCTATCTATAAGCCTGTCTTGCACGCTTACATGCGCAGTGATGTCCCACCAAAGAACATTTGTTATCCTGGTTAAAGAAGGGGGAAGTGGAGTCATAGTTATGAAGGTGACCCAAATCACCATACATTTCCTGACAAGCTTAATTTTCTTAGTCCAGCACAATGCAGTGTTGGGCGGAGCTCTCCTGCAAACAGGCTTTCAGTTCTGCTGTGGGGATGCAGTGCTCTGTGCACCATAGTAGCGGCAGTGAGAGATCCGATGAGACCCTTGGTTGCCCCAGAGCATTTGGGGGTCCTGTCTGATTTGGGTACTCCTCTGCTACCTGACTAGAGTTTTGTTTTTTGGGGTTTTTTTTATTTTATTTCCTGGAGGAGGTAATTAGGTTTTTTTTTTTTATAGAAGAGGTACTACTGGACATTGAACCCAGGACCTCATGCATGCTAAGCATGCGCTCTACCATTTGCACTGTACCTTCCCCCCCTGACCAGAGTTATTTATTTGAATTTTGGCTCCCTCATTTTTCCATCTACAAAGGGAAATTTTCTTATAATTAGTTTTATGTAATTATACATAACTGTCTTACAGTCTACCCATCTTACTTATATAACCTGACTATTTGATACTATAACCATCTTGTGTTTTTCTATCATACAACTGGTCAAAGGCTTTGCAGATGAAAGCTGATTATTTAGAGATTGGAGAAAAAGAGAAACCTGACAAGAAGCATTTACTTTAATAAGGAAATCTATTTTCTACAATTTTCTATTTTATATCATCAACCACTTCATTAGAGAGAAAAAATTATGTCCAGTAATTCTTTTGACTGCCACCCAGACCCTTAGCACGTGGACGTCAAACCAGTCCTCAGTGATGCACTATTCTAAGCAGACTAGGCACTAATCAAAAATTCTTTATCAGCCTATGATAATTTTCATCTATGGGATAAGAGCTTGGCCAATGAGGTTTAACTGATACAAAAATTACAAAGTTAAGCTTCAAAAAAATATGGAGTTTCAAGAAATTGAAAGATGGAATAAAAGCACACATTTAAAAAATGCTAGTAATGCATTAAATGTCATACCTTTGAAATTACCTTGTTTCTTAATTAGAATTCTTCAAGCATATCAATTGAACTTGTCCTCACCCAAGAACCACACCCTAGGCAAATTCAAAGCATGGAAGGGAATTATTTTCTACTTAATGGAGCATGTAAGTTTATTTTAATATTCAAGGTTATGATGGGTGAAATGTAAACTGAAAAGTTTTCCTTTTTATCACGGCTCGTGGTATAATAGCAGTACTTACTTTATGAAATAAAAGTCCAATTACCATAAAACAAATGGAAGGTCATTATATTTCACTTGACTTTCGCATGCATGCTGTGAAATGTGTTTCCTCACAAAATGGCATGTTATAATACTTTGTATGTGGCGTTAATCCTGGGACCCCAGCCGTATTTTTTTTCCTCATTACAAACTGCCCAGGCTCCATTCTAGCAACGATAACTTAGCCTTTCTCATCTCTGAACCTTTGTGTAAACCATTCTTTCTGCTTAAAATGACTTCTTCATTTCCTTCACCAAGTTATGAAACCTTTCTCCTTCAAGACATTTCAGAAACTCATCTCTCCTACATTTGCCCCCCCCTTTCATGACCTCAAGTCACTTATAATTATACAGACATGACAGTTGGGTCACTTATCTTACCTGGCTAGACAACCCAAGCAACAAATGAGTCACTTGGCTTGGCCTAGAAAGCATTGCTGGGCTCATGTCTCTGTGTGTTTGTTTATTGAGTGGGGGTGGTGGGGTGGACGGGAAGGACTGGTCAGGAGTGTTCCAGTGCATGGCTCGAGGTTAGTTCATCCCCCTTGAAACAGAGTTTGCCTCATATGCCAATATTATCCTTTTACTTGTATGTTTATTTCATTTGTATTTGCCTGTCTCACCATTCAATTCTCTTTATTTCTTCCATTTATGGTGAGTCCTTTGAAATCAACAATGTTAGATTTATTATGTGTTTCTTTGAGGAGGAGTGAGAATACATTGGTTGATGGGGCCATGGTCACAAACTCAGCTGTCTTCAGAGCCCAGGCGAGTTCTGTAGATCTGGAAAGAGACAGTGTGAGACAGGGAGCAGGGGCTATGGAACCCGGAGGTACCTGCCCAACCTAGGGGCATTCAAATGCAAAAACTCACAACATCTCTGCCAGTCCAATTTGGCCTTTAGTCACTGGTTTGCAACCCTCAATGCCCTACTTCTTGCTCTGAGCCGGTGAGGTATGTTGGTGGTGACAGGATGATTAGCTGTATTTTATTGTTGAAGGAACTGAAACACAGAATAGTGACTTTCCAATAGTCACACAGGAAGACCAGCTTCATGCACATATCTTGTTTAAAAAGAGTAGACTGCAAAAAGGTAAAATAAAAAGCGTGACCTAAAACCTGGAAGTGAATGAGCAATTTTCCTTAAAGGAAAATATTTTCTTTAGATTTCAAAATATTTGGAAGCAGTATTTTTTTGGTATATTTAGTAAGTTATAACAGCATAATTGGATCAGTCAGTCCCCTTCCCTGTGATTTGGATACGCCTCCCCCCCAACACACATACACACGCCACACACACATATGAATGTGTGTGTGTGTGATGATTAAATTATAATTACCTCGGGAAATTTGGATCTCACCCTTCCTAAGAGTTGTAACTAATATGTGAATTCCCTTGATGTATAGAAAGCCTAATTTTAAGGAAAGACTTGTTTCTTTTCTCTGTGTTTTAAAGGTTTTGTTTTGTTTGTTTTGTTATTTTTAAGATTACACTTTATTTACTGTTATTACCCTTAGCTTTGAGAGAAGAAGAAGGTTGGGCATTAGATCCTAGAATTCACTCTTGAATGTGAATGCCTTCAAATTTTTATTCATTTCTACTACAAGCCGAGAAGGAGGCAAAGCATATTCTGCAAATCAAGCCCGTTAAAATTCCACTGCAAAGCGTGGACTTGACTGACTGCAAGTGGAGCTGTCAGCTCATACAGGCGTCACTGTCAAAGGGCCGTGTCATCTGTCAGTGTCGGTTCCAGCTCACTGTTCCACATAGAGGGAATGCACTGTTGCCTCCCAATTGATAACATGCTGCCAGAAGCATGTTACTTTCTCATCCGTCTTCTTGTAGCTGTCAAAAATGGAATCCATTAATTAGTTTGTTCTTGTGAATTTTAGTTGTTCAAAAGACATGTAAATTGCAAACTAAGACAAATATAAATTCCCAGCCTAAACCATGATACCAATAAGGGCTTAAAATCCCCAAGTGGCCATTGGTTGCTGACAGTGGGGAGTACTGACCAGCTAAACTCTGCCTTAAGTGAATGTAATGATGTGGCTAGTTTCCCGTCCCTTTTAATGAGAGCAAGCATCCCAAGGCAGCAGAGGGGATGCAGAGGGGTAGGGAAGAAGGCGGGAGACGCCCTGAACATGGCTCTAACTAGTCAGGCAGTTTGACACAACTTAGGGAGCCCAGTCGCTGCTGCTGCTACTGCATGATTACTTTTTTGTATTTTATTCCTCTCCAATGGCTTTCAAAAAAAGTTTGATGGGCTTTATTTCCCTCATTTGGGGGGTCCCACAAAGCCTAGGCAATTCTGTAAACTCCATATCCTTTAGACAGGGTGCCTCATGTGTAATTCACTTCTGCACACCAATATACAGTCTATGAATTGAAGGAATCTTCTGTAAGAAACTGGAAACAAATATATTGAACAATCTTTATGTCTGATCTAGTATATTACAAAAATGAGTATGGTTCAGCTTAACCCAATTTTTTTCCTTCTCCATCTTTTCAAGTCAGCGATAAAGGATTGCAGTGACACTAAATTATTTTATTCTATTCAATTTGATAAGCATTTATTAAGTGACTACTCTGTGTAACTCACTGCGCTAGCTACTCTGGGAAATACAAAAATGATTCAAATACAGTGTTAGTCCTCTAGAAGCTCATGCTTTATAGGAAGAGGCAGATGCATATGCAAAAAGCCCTAATTCAAGATAGACTGGAGGAAGTGTTAACTAATGAGCTGTGGGAGAAGGAAAAGCGAGATCGCTCCATCCCAGGGACACTGAGGGACTCCTGGAGCGGGTAGCCCTCCAGCAAGGCTTTGAAGAAAGGATGGTCTTCACATGGCTATAAATCCTCAATGTTAAAGGACATAGCGTATGTGGAGGGGAAAATATACACCAAAGGATTGTGTTTGTAAATGACGAGGCAGATAGATCTTGCATCAATGGAGGTGTTTGGGGAAGAGCTTTCCAGCATGAGTGCTGATCCAGTCCAGGGCGGGGGGGATTCTGGGACAAATACATCCTTCCGAGCACTGGGCATTTTACCAAAGCCGACAAGTAAGGTGCTCCTTTTGTGAAAAATTTAGTAATTTATTGGAATGACACCTAATGATTAACAGAATAAATAAGTGGTAAATATAACCAGAAGTATTTTTCTAAGACTTTTACTTCTTTCCAGCTTTGCTCATCTCTAGCCAAGATATAATATACAGTAAAAAAATTATGATCACTAGGATGAAACAAAAAATAAGATAAAAAAGAGCAGAATTTTTTTTGTAATGATCCTCAAAACACGTAGGGAATGTCTGATACTTTTCCCGCAAACAGCACAGTAGTTCAGGATGATCTTAAGGCCAGGGGGGAAATGACTTTGTTTTGTTCTTTGCTGAACCCCTGCAACTCAGAAGAGTGCATGGCTTATAACAGGAACTCCATCAGCATTTGTTAAACACTCTCATAGCAAAACGTTACAACCGTAGCTCGGCCGAGTCTCAGGGGTGGAACAGAGCCTGCTCAGCCTCGTGCTGCCCCCGTACAGGACGGAACTTCAGTCTGAGATGAAATATCGCTAGAAGAACAGTAGCTTTTTACTAGGGGTTTAAAATATGAACATTTGGTCAGGGTTACTTCTTATGATTTGAGTAAAAACTGATTTAAAAGGGAAGAAAGCTTAAACTGATGGCTTCAAGAAATGAACTGTCAACAAAGGAATTTTGCTAATGCTGAGAATGTTTGAAACGCTGGTGTTTCTTGCCGTAAAATTCTAACGAAGGTGAGACCTGGAACAAGGTGACGTTGTCTGGTTCCTTCAGTCCCCCTAACTAGCCAAGTCAAATAATTCAGTCAGCAAAGTGTATTTTATATGAAGAAACCTCGTTTGACTGCCTTCACATCTAAGTTAGCCAGACAGCAGTAACTCTGAGCTTCCCGTTGGTGTATGTGGGCCCAGTGGCGGTTAAAGACGTTAACCAACGTTCTTCCGTCGATGGCTGCAGGTAGTTTACGTATGTGCTTCTGAGTGAAGAGAGTCGGTGAGGCGGCCTCTCCACACTGAGACAATGCAGGGGACACCCAGAACGTTCACCAGTGACTGCTAAGAGCGTCACACGATGTAAGCAGGAGCAATATTCAAAGTATTCAACACCGACCCTACGAATGGGCACTGCTTGCAGTGGTGGCTCAGAGTCCCCGGGTCCCCTTCCGGGCCAGGCCTTTACTTGCTGGAGAGTGTGGGACAGGCCTGGGCAGCAGGGATGGGGAGCGTTGGGTGTGGGGTGGGGGTGCTTATGGCAGGAGCCGTTTACCACCGGGACAAAAGCATTTGATCTCTTCACCGACAGTCAGGCAAGTGCACGCCAATGGAAAATCATCCTTGATTTGGCATAAAGTCTGCTTTCTACCCACGAGGAGCTTCTAATGAGTGCTCAAGCCCATTCAACAGAACATCCCGGCCAGACTTGACATTAGACCAACCAACAAGAGGAAAGAGTCTAGAAAATTGAGTGGGCCCTGTATGTCTGTGACTCGACCCAGTGTAAAATGTCAGATCCTGCCTAAAATGCGAATCCCTGCCAGGCTCCAGTGGGATCGAGCAGTGCCGGGAGGCGGAGTTCCTGATGCACATCACAGAGAAGGACCCGAAGGCTCCCATTGAACAGTCAACAATCGGGGTGTCGCGTTTCTGGAAGGTCTTTCAAATGCCTCTGACACCATGTTACTCTTCACAACAAAACCTAGCTCTTCAAACCCAGTTCTAGAATGTAACGCAAGCTCTACCTATATATGACGGAATGGACACTGACTCTGTTATTCGACCATAAGTAGGACTTTAAAATATGAAGGCTTTAGTCACAATTATTTCTTAAGATCTGAGTAAAACTCATTTAAAAGGGAAGAAAACTTAAATTGATGGCTTTGAAAAATAAACTATTAACAAAGGAATTTTGCTAAGGCTGAGTAAGTTTGAAATGCCTTACAAACCATACCCTTAGAGTCAGCAGCAGTACCTTACTTCTCTCAGACTAAATTTCCTTCCTCTCATTCTCAACCCCCGACCCCCACTCCGTCCCTTCCCCCCACATACAAACTTCTCTCCAGATAGTTTATTGAAACCTGCTAAGTTCTAGAGTCATGAAATAACTTTAAACAGGAGATCATTGTATTTATTTATTTTAATTGAAAAACAATCAGTTACAATGGGTCAATCTCTGGTGTACAGCACAATATCTCAGTCAGGCAGACACATACATATATTTGTTTACATATTTTTTCCATTAGAGGGTATTACAAGATATTGAACATGGTTCCCTGTGCTATACAGAAGAAAATTCTTTTTTAATCTATTTTTATATATAGTGGCTAATATTTGTAAATCTCAAACTCCCAAATTTAGCCCTTCCTACCCCCTTTCCCCAGCAACCATAAGATTGTTTACTAAGTCTGTGAGTCTGTTTTTGTTTTGTAGATGAATTCATAGTGTCCTTTTTTCTTTTCTTTTTTTTTTTTTAGATTCCACATATGAGTAGATATCATGTGGTATTTTTCTTTCTCTCTCTGGCTTACTTCACTTAAAATGACATTCTCCAGGTCCATCCATGTTGCTGCAAATGGCATTATTTTATTCTTTTTTATTGCAGAGTAGTATTCCATGGTGTAAATATTTCTCAACTTCTTTTTCCAGTCATTAATCGATAGACATTTAGGTTGCTTCCATGTCTTGGCTGTTATATACAGTGCTGCTATGAATGTTGGGGTGTAGGTGTCTTTCAGGAGATCATTTTAACACTTAATTGCACACTACTAACTCAAGGAAGGTCTGGCCCAAGATTCTCCCACCCATAGCAAATTAGTTTCACTTTGTGTGTGAGAAGGTTATGGGTGAACAGGATGGATGCTGTGGGGGTAGGTTACTGCAGGAAGAGTGAATCTTAGGGAAAGTTCCTTTCAGCAAGGAAAAATCATCGATCAGACAGTGGTGCAAAGTTTACCAGTGGCACCAGAGCCTTCTCTTCACACACAGGTTTCAGTGGCTCTGGTAATAGGCTACTGGTGTGGTCTTATCCATGCAGGTGCCATCTGATGAGCTGATCCCAGGTGCCCCCACAGGTCAGGTCAGTCACTAACTTGACTTTGATCCCATTAGAGTTATGTGTCAATCAAAAGTAGGGTGCTGCAGGAAAATATACACAAAATGTTATGATAACTCAGAGAGAAAAAAATGTGACAATGAGTGTGTATATGTCCATGAATGACTGAAAAATTGTGCTGAACACTGGAATTTGACACAACATTGTAAAATGATTATAAATCAATAAAAAATGTTAAAAAAAAAAAAAAAGTAGGGTGTTGTACCTCGCAGGAATCCTTTTTCAAAAGGGTACATATTCATGGATGTTGGAAGCCCATCTACACCCCTTCCATTAGAAGAGTCCCTTAGAAACACGTGGTTGCTCATTTAACTTTCTTTTTTATAATGAATATTTTTATCCTGGACCATGAACTCCTGCCATAAAATAAGATGGCGACTTGGTTAGTTGTCTGTAAATAATAAAGTAAGATCTATTGACCTCATTTCTGTATGTAAGTTTCCCCCTTCTCGTTGAATGATTTTTCTCTTTCTTTCATTAAAGTCAGCTTCCCGTGACCTTTAAATTCAGTTGGAAAAGTTAATCCTGTGGTTAATCTGGACCAATTGGTTTCTGAAACACCACTCAGTGACAAACCATTATTTCTGGGTCCGTTTTTAATTGGTTAGAATGTTACTGCTGTGAGATCCAGTAGCTGTCAGATATGCTGCTAGCCAGTCTGAGCTTCCTGGATGTATTCCAAGTCATTAAAGCAGCATCTCCTGTTCAAGCTGGGGATATTTATCCTGAATCCAAGCCCAATGCTCTCTCCTGCTCTCATTTAATTAAGGCCTAAGGAGTGTTGTAGGGAGTGAAGACTAGGACAAGTACACTTTTGGGGGGGAAAAAAACCTGAGGGTCTGCTTTTTCATGTTAAATCCTATTTTTGAATTATTAAGTGAAATTACCATACAAATCACAACTTCGCTCTTATGCTAAATACATGTTTTCTCAGACGTGTTATGACTCTTGCCTCAGCTTTGAGATTCCCCCTGTACCAAAGGGCCCCAAAGAACCCAAAGAACGCAGAGTTAAAGCAACACTGATCTGACGTCAGACAAACAAGTAACTTATGGTAGTTATTTCACTTTTACAAAGAAGAGGGATCCTGCATTTTCTTTTTAATTGTCCTATTAGCACCTGAGGAGCCAAGACTAATAAGAGATGATCGTTTTGGTCATCCTTTTAAACAATTATCAGATCGAAAGACATCATCTACATATATTTTTCCAAGTCTGTCCGTACCTAGAGAGAGGGCTGCAACAGAGCCCGGACTCAGGCCGGAGCGTTCTCCCGAGCAGCTGAGTGATCGTGCTTAAGTGACTCAGGTTCCCTGGTTTCCAGCGACTTCATCTAGACGGTAGCCATGCAATACTGTTTATCTTAGAGTTTCCTAAGGGGCGAGTAGTAATTTTAAAATGTAGAGGAAACTCTTAGAAAACCCTGAGAATGATACTGTCAAAATTTCATGACCAGAAAATCCTCACATTCAAGGAGCTCTTGGAGTGACAGGCAGGCAGGCTTATTCCCTTAACTGGGAAAATCTTATTCCCTTCGAGATCTTTCTTCCCTCCCCTCCACCCAGTCACACCCAGCTGCCCCGCTCCTGGTGTCTCGCACCCAGAGTTCCCACTCCAGCTTCTTGTCTTCTCCTGGGAGCCTGGGCCCTTCTCCTTGATTTGCCTGATTCCACTAAGGGGGAATGTGGTCAGGAGGATGCTTCTGCCCCACTCCTGATGCTCCCTTCCATGTGGAAATGTCCGCACCAGTGAAACCCTCCTGGCCCCATTCCCTCTCCTCACACGCTCGGCCCTTTGGTAGGCGGAGTCAAGTTTACTTTGGTAAATGTGGAAAGGATGAACTGGGTCTGCCTGGTCTCAGTGCCGTGCGTCCTTGTAGCTCCCAAGCACATGACAGGCTTCCTGGTGAAGAGCCTGAGCCAGGAGGTGGCTGCCCAGCACCCAGTGGGTAACTCCGTCTAATTCCACGCTCAGCGTTACAGAGTCTACTTGTCTGCAGATAGGAGCCGTACTCGCCACTGTGAGTTTTATCAGTTTGGTCTTCTTTCTCCCTTTCCCTTTTGTTTTATTTCTTGATTGATTCGGAACTCAGGTAAAGAGGAAGGGTATTATTTATTTTTTATCAGACCCCCTCACACCCTCCTAACATACAAACCTATACTACTCTTCTTTACTCCCTGCTGAACTTCAGATCCATAAACCAATTGCCCTTTAACAAATTCTTGCCTGTGCATTCCATTAGTGCATAAAATACATGAAAAAAATTAAATTACATTGTTAAGTTACACTAATCTCTTTATCTTTCACCTATCACATTAGATTGCAGTCATGTATTTGCTTTCCTCAGTATCAGTACCCTGAGGGCAGGGATCTGGCATAACTCCAACACTTGCCTAATGCATGGAGCTTGGTGGAGGTGCAAGAAGGTTTACTGAGTGAAGAAACAAGTGAGGGAGCAACAGCAAAACTGCCAGGATGTGAGGGCAGTGAGCCAGCCCCTCTTCAGCTCCCCCGGCTCTGGATTAGCCCAGAGTCCTGGGTCAGGGCAACTAGCAGAGCTACACAAAGGCTTCTGAGGGCACAGAAGGTGAGGAGTCAACTCCAAGGGTCCTCAGCTCTGAACTGAGTATCAACCTAGCACTGCTAGTCTGCTAATGTGGATGACCCCGTCGTGGTGTTACTGCATAGGAGGACAAACCGTCCTCATCCCCTTGACCTCTGTGCATCCCCTACTTGGGCTCCATCCCTCACCTCTTCTGGAACCCTAAACCCTTCCACTGTGTTTTCTGGAACATGCCCAAATCCCTTTTATCCTTAACCTTCTCTCCCAGTATTCCTTCCATTTTCTTATTCTGACTAAAACCTGAGCATACCTTAAAGACATTGCCTCCCCTGCAACCTTAAGGAGTGAAAGCTATTTAACTTGCACTCTACCTACAGATGGGCCTACAGCTAGCCTCCTTCCTCCTTGTCTCCTTCCAGATCACTCGCCCTCTCTCCTGCCTTTCAGCCCTTAGCTCCTTTGAGGCTCTTGCTATCAGCCATACCAACCAGAATTTCTACTTTGTGTCATCAACCACCCACTCCTAGTCTCCCATTCATTCCTCAAAGCTGTGACACCAGGCTTGCTGTCACCTCTTCACACTACATCACTCTTAATTCTTGGTGATTTTTATGTCCATGAGGATGATACTTCTGATATACTGGCCTCTATCTCCAATGACCTTGTCTCTATCATATCTCAGTCATTTTTTTCTTACAGTCATACTCTAGATGTTGTCATTTATTTTTTAAAAATTGTATACAGCTTTTAAAGGTTACTTTCATTTACAGTTATTGCAAAGTATTGTCTTCATTTCCTGTGTTGTATAATACATCCTTGAGCTTATCTTACACCCAGCAATTTGTACCTCCCACTCCTCAACCCCCATATTGTCCTTGTCATTACCAATACCTGCAACCCCCCCATAGTCTCAACTACAAGCCTCCTATTCTTCTATCTTTCCTGCTTATTCCCTTTAGGACTCTGATCATTATCATTTCATTTGGGGCCCCCAGTTCATTGACTTTACCACCTCTTCACTATTTACTGTTCCCTTCATGTCTTCATTTTTTTCCCTAATCCAATGACATTTTAACAAATATATAATGAAAATATGAAAGTAAAAACTGTAGAATAAAAAAGAGAAATGAGGAAAATATATTTTAAAATCCAAAATAATAATCCTAACATGCGTATTGAAAAATCCCAAACATTTCCTCAGAATTTGGAAATTTATTTTCCTTCTACTGTTGGACCAGGAAATCTACATCCAGGACAGGGTTCCAGGGCTATGGCTATTCTTTCATTAGTCTTCATATCAAGTAAATAATTTAAGAACCCTTCACATAGCAACGAATTGTCAAGGCCTCGAAATACAAGTTGTTTTGATAGTATAGAATAAACATAAAAATTTTGTCAAATGAAGTTAAATTAATTTGACAAAATGTCTTATTCTAAAGGGCCCTGTGATAAAATAATTCTATGAAAATTTATAGTCAGATTCATTTCTGGAACCCACTCTGCTGTTGGGCAGACAAACTCAATCTTAATTTCATCTTTCATCTGAAGCACCTGATGAAATGACTGATAACTTCATTAGTACAGGTGGATGTGGCTGTTATTATGAATTAAGAATCAATTCTGAAGGGAGAAAGGTGTACCCAACAGCACTGAGATGAAAGAAGCGCTAACTTATGATCGTTCTGTGTGAAAATAAGTCATTTGACAGAAACATACATTGTGATAGTTTGGAACTTCATTTAAAATAATTCATTCACTTTCAACTACAGACGGAAAATAACATGGGAAATAAAGTGAATAAAAGATTACCTTAAAAATTCACCTTAAAAATCATTTCCTATATTGGTTACTTCTACTACAGGGGGGAAAAAAAAGATAGACAAAATAAAAGATGTCATCAAATACAGAGAGAAAACAAGTTAGAGTGGAAGCATGTCTATACTAGACTGGGTTAGTATGAGAAAAATTTAGGGATATTTGGGGATTAAGATTTTATATATATATATATATAAAATATATAAATATATATCTCTCTCACTGAATTTGGTTAGTAATAACATTGTCTTACTTTTTTCTGTATCTTTTCAATTTTACCACTATGGAATGAATTGCACTGGAATTGATACAGAAAGGATGAATCCTTATTAACTCTGCCTAGAGAGGAAGAACTTCTGAGCCTGACTTATCTGCCAGTTAGAGTCAATTAAGTACCTAGAGAGCCATAAACTGGCGCACATCTGGAACCTCTTGAAAGACTTCTTGGAAAACTGGAACAAAGAGAAAATGCTAATTTCTCACAGGAGAAGGGAACTATCCCTTTAATTAGATCAGGTCTTTTTTTAATCTCCTGGATTTTAAAGACTGACCAGAACAATAAGTACCACTTATAAATTTTAACCTAATCAATGTGACTTGAAGATTAGAGAACTCCGCCATTCTTTTACCTGACAGGTAGCAAGGATTAGTGGACTAACACGGGCTGGTGTCAGCGGTAGTGAGTAACATTCATGAGGGTGTAGCTACTGGGAAACCTCACAAAGATTACAGAGCTTCTCGGGGCCTTCATTTTTTCTATTTTTAGGAGTTCATGCTTTGTATACACAAAATTCATGTGATGACTTTAACAAGTCTATAATACACATAAACAAACATACACATACAGGTATGCATATATGTATACTCTGTGCGTATATATATACATATATATATAGTTTATTATTTGACCTCTCACCATGGGTCTTAATTTCATTAGAAAGTTGATAACAAATAACACAAATGGATAGACTTATTCTAATAGCTCCTTACTTTTTCCCAAGAGGAATTGTTCAGTAAATCTGATTGCCTCTCTTTATAACGTATTAATGAAGAGATAATGGCTGAGTTTTAACATAACATTTTTGTGTCACTTAAAGAAAAATTTCACTTTTTTTGATTACAAAAGTAATATGTGCCCATTGCAGAAAATAGGGGGAAGAAACATCCATCACCTTACCATGCAGAGGCATACAATGAACATTTTGGCAGGTACCTTCCAATATTTTCTATTTTTTTTTTGTTTTACCTAACTGAGATTTTACTGTAAAAGCAATTTTCTATACAACTTTTTAAAATGAATCCCATAAACATTTCCCCATTCAAAATTTTTATAAACATGAATAGAGTAGGCTTGGGTGGGGGGCAGGGAATGTTAAAATAATTAGACTTCCTATTTTGTAAGATTGTTCTCAGCAGAATGCATTTGTGGGAGCAAAGTTGGAGACACTGAAATAAATAAGGAGACTGTTGCCGTAATTCAAGAGGTTGATGATGGATGGTGGTTCAAGGGGAGGAGGAACAGGCAGAGTGAAGACCTATTAAGGGGATAGAATCTATTGCCCCAATTTTCTGGTCAACTTAAAGCCAGCTGGTGGTGTTACTGCACCACGTTTCCATTACACATGGTTCTATCTTTCTCCTCCCCTTGTATTTCTCACTCACCTTATTCTCTATTCTTTCCCCCAATGCTCCTTCTGTTACTCATGCCAGGTCCACCCATGACACCTAAGATATGGCTTGACTCTTTGGTCTTCTTCCAGAATTCAGAACCCTGAAGGCCCTGTGGGAATAATGCAATCTCACAAATGAGGGGTCTAATGTAGATGGCAGAGCCATTGATTGCATCAAAATTAGTAAACCACAAAACAACCTCCAACAAGGCACCAACACTAAAAACCCTAACAGGACAAACCCCTGAATTTGCTTCTCTATCACTGGAGAAGTCCATTCAAGATAAACAAGTAACAGATAAATCCGAGGTTGGGGAGGGCAGAGAATAAACAACGATTCCAATAGTTCCAAATCTTACAATTTGATGGGAATTGGTGCATTTCACTAAATAAAGTAAATTCTATGGTAAAGGATGATACAGTAGGAAGAACTTTCAGTCACCTGAGTAAGATCAGTAGCTGGTGTGATGAGAACCTGAGGCCAGGAATATTGGATTTTAAATCCCTGCATCTGTCATCTGTGCATACTCGGTAAGTATTTGCCAGAAGAATGGGTAGTAGTACTGATCACTACAGTGGAAAAGTTTCTTTATGGGAAGGCAGTAAAAAGCAGTGATCACAACAGACTCTGGTCAACTCAGCACTGTGCCTCGTTCCTTCTAACCTCTCCCTTGCATCATAGAGGAGAAGCCTGGGGAACTACATTTTCCAAAATTCTTTGTCTGCAGGGGTCCAGATTAGATTCTGTCAGTGAGATGCACTCCCGTGAAATTTTGAGAGTGAAAGAGAAGAGAAAATGCTATTCTCGGGCAATGGCTAATGCACTGGCATCAGCAGGCAAAACACATGGGGTTTTGCTGGCAGCTTCCAGGCATCCATTAAGAATCAACCAACTGGGGTTACATAAAGTTGAAATCACCAGTGGCGACTTTCCTGCAATTCTGGCCCATCTAGATTTTCTGAAAATCAGGAGTAGCCTTCCTTACCTTTGCTCCCCAAGTCTTTCCCGTGATTGTGTAATCCTCTGATTCCCTGGGACCTTACAGAGGTTTCCACTTTGCTGAATGAACAGAGACCAATGGAGTGATTGCAAAGTTTGGGGACAGAAAGCATATGTTGAATTGGATCCACCACAGACTACCTGAGGGACTTTGTGCAAGTTTCTTAAATACCTTAAAAATCATTTTCCTTGTTTATGAAAGTAGGAATAATAAAATTACATCTGCCTTTCTTATAGGAGTTCATCAAAACCCCTATCAAAGATGAAACAAATTCAAGCATGGAATACAAGCAGTTAGCACAATGCCTAGGGAAAATAAGCTTCCAAAACAAAATGTTAGCTGCTGCCTGTATATATAATGAGATGTAATAATACTAGTAATAATGTGCTCAAACCAAAGAGCTGTTTCTCCCCTGTCCTCGTGGCTGGTGTGTGCTCTCCTTAGAATGAAAGACAGCAGAAGCCACAACTCAGAACGTGCCATTGGGCAGGGATGATAAATGTATGATTTCTGCAACTCAAACTTTAAAAGAATGACCAAGAACTCTGGACAAAGCCAATGATCTGTGGCAGGACCAGGGCCGGGTCTGATTACAACTCTATCTACTGTGACAAAAACTCTCTGGTTGCATAATGAAACGGTGGCTTGACTGGCTGCTGGTTACAGTAGAAGCTGGCAAATCTCATTCTTCCAGTTGTGTGCGCCTAGAATCTGCTTCTCAGGGATCTTCCTTCCTCTCCAGTTTTCTGCTGGTAGGCAGTAATTGTTCCCAAGAAGTAAGGAAGTGGGGAGACCAACTGCACTTGAAGGTGATTAATTTAAAGAGAAGCAGCACCAGCTTGATCCAACTTTATCCTTAAGGAAGAAGAGACCTTAATCAGAACTCCTTAGAAGCTTCTCTGTGACATTAGTTTAAAGGGGTTTACAAAACTGAAGAGGAGCTGCCTATTTGGACTTTATGATGGAAACTTTCAGTATTTCGGAGCGTTGTGTATTACAGAGAAGCTCGGCAAGGAGGTCTGTTAGGATGTGCGCAGAGTGACCTGAAGTCCCACGGGTGGGGCAGTGAAGATTGCTGCGGTCATGGTTCTGCCCAGGAAGAGGCTGTTGGTGTCATGAAGGATCACTTGCTTCTGCTTAACCATAATCTGAGCAAAGTCATACTTTGTAGTTTTTCACTGCAAGCAGCGTCTCCGAGCCACTAGCTCCAGAAGGGAGGGCAACGATGTGAATTACTCCCCAGAGTGGAGCTTGCTATGGTTCAGGAAAAGGTGACAGGGTAGCCCTCTGGGAATGAGCTGGAATGATGGGCTGTCCTTTGATTCTCATGGGAGTTTCCTTGCAGGGTACAAATGCTTTCCCTGGTACCTATATCATCCCAGATTCCTGAAAGTCCACCTCTTTCTTCTTCCTCTCTTCTCAGGGGAACTTTGACTTATTTTCATTTTCCTTTTCTGTCTCTTCCAGGGGAGTTAAAAAAACAATTTCAATTAGCCAATTTAGAGACATTTGATCTTTCATTTCTCCTTTAATTCACTTTATTTGATTGTAGAAGGTAGCTAGGATTCTCCCACTTTTCAAAACTGAGGCTCTGAAGACAACATTTAGCTAACTAGAATAGCCCACAACCCACCTTCCTAGTCGCCATGTTGATCATGAGGATGGAGACTCACCAGGCACGTCTGGCTCATTGTCCTCGCCCAGGAGGCGCCAGAGAGGCACCTGTGGGATGCAGATAACTTCCACCTGAGACCCCTGCTGGGGTGAAAGGGAATGATTTGGAGACTTCACCTCCAGAAATCCCAGCCCCCAGGACGCCCAGCCCTGGGATCAGCCCTCGCTACAAATTTGGGGTTTTCTTGAATGACAGACAGAGCCCCTTTCCTGGAAAGCCTCTTACTCTGGATTCCTTTCTGATGGGCCTA
Organism: Vicugna pacos; assembly: GCF_048564905.1. Classification (NCBI taxonomy): domain Eukaryota; kingdom Metazoa; phylum Chordata; class Mammalia; order Artiodactyla; family Camelidae; genus Vicugna; species Vicugna pacos. The sequence continues at coordinate 26,730,608 of NC_132994.1, forward strand.
TGGAGGCCCTCAGGAGGCTTGGTGGGAGAGATGGTGCCGCCCAGCTAAAATTCTCAGAAAATAAAGCCTACGTTTTCCTGAGTGGGACTTCCCAACTAAGGCCAACAGAAGGAAAAACAGAAACAAAAGATGATTAGCATTGCATGAGCAGGTGTCAGTCTAGTAAAAAGCCAGGCAGTGCTAACTAACTTCATGGATTTTTAAAAAGTCATTTTCTTATTTATCATTTTTTCTTTTTCTATTAAAGGAGAGATTTTAAATTTTAGCCTTAGGGTCAACTTTTTGCACTAGACATTCAAATTCAAGAAGGAATAATAATTACGGTTTTTAAATATACAGTATTCATATCTGCTGCTATACATAGAGAAAGAAACCTGCTTGAGTGAGTTTATAGGGACATTGACGGCTTCCTTGCTACATGCCAGGTGCTGACCTAAGCACTTTTTCTGAATTGTTTCAGTTAATCCTCACAATAAACCTTAGGACTATTATTATCCCCATTTTCCAGATGAGAAAACTAAACCTTAGAGGCATTTAATAACTTGCACCACTAAAATTTAATAAGATCAGGATTAGAATCTAAACAATCTGATTCCAGAGCCACATCCTTAACTGTTAAGCGCCAAGCCTCTAAGGAAAAAGAGTGTTTTCTGTGGCACCAGCTACTAGGTCTCTATAAAAATGGTGCCAAGCCTCTAAGTTGTGAGACAGCAGTTCCTCTTTCCAACCAGATGAGACCTTGCTGTTGGCCAGACCACCAGCGGCTTCTGCGGTAGCACAGAGGGGACCATATAATGACACCTCCCAGGGAGGGCGTTGCCTGCCCTCCAGAGAAGCGCATCACCCCGAACGTCTTTGAACTACGTGGATTACTTTGTAAATTATCACATCATCAGACTCAGAGGTTACAATAATAAACTACTGACAATAAATTATTTCCTCTCCAGCCTAAGTCGAAGAGGACCACACCATCTGTCTACCTCCGCCAAAGTGACGTGGCGTCAGTCTGCACTTGGAAATAGTGGTAGCTTTCATTTGTGGGGGGCTTTCAAGCTTACAAAGTGCCTTCACATCCATCTCTAACTTAATTTTCACAAAAACCCTGTAAGATTAGTCCCACTGTCCCCATTTACAGATGAGCACGTTGCAGTTCAGAGAGGTGAAGTGCCTTGGCTCAAGGTTATACAGAAACGGCAGACTTGACACCTAAAACCCAAGTTTTCTGTCTCAGACTCTAGTGTGCTTGGCGATTATGATGTTACTTAAGGTAGAATTTCACCTTCCTTTATTTTCATTTCCAGAGGCAAACGTTCATAATGGTATCTATCCTACACACTTTCCCATGTCCTCCGTCTGGCTTTTAAATAAGTAATAACCACCTAATCAACCTTGATGACTCAAGTCTTAGATAATCCCTTCTGCCTACAGGAGTCACTGTCATCTTCTAAATAAGTTTAAGGTTGCTCTTGACAGGTATAACCAGGATTCAGCAAATCTGTAGTAACAAGACAACTTTTAAGAAATTGAGTAACAGCTTGTTTGGTGTTATTGTAGACAGAGTACTGGATTAAGAGGGTGGAAAATGAATCCCCCACAGTGTACATCTGGGCAAGTCAGTGCCCTTTCCTGAGCTCAGTTTTCACATTTGAAATCCAAGGGCATTGGATTAGCATTAGATCATCCCTAACTGCTCACATTTTATGAGTCTGTTCTTTTGGGCTGAGATCTAAAAGAAAGCTGAATGTGGAGGCAGCGGGAGGCCAGCAGGAATAAAGGGAACAAAGCAGGCTCCTGCCACCTCTGAACCACCACCCCTGGGTTCCCGGTCACACAAGATAAGAGCTGGGGAGACCTTGGAGAGCTTGTGGGGCTCCGGTTGGAGGTTCCCCGCAGGGTCTCACCTCAGCCGTGCAGCCATGCCCCCAAGTCGCAGTCAACTCCCAGAAGGAAGCTTCAACTTCCTTCTCAGAAACGGCTATCTACGCCAGTAAGCTCTCCCTGATACTTCTCCTCAACCACCCACAGCATCTATGCCTTCCTCCTTTTCTTCCATTTTATGTGGCTGAAAAATGTTGGATGACAGCCAGTGGTATAATGGTCAACACAGAGAAACTCTTTGGCCAAGAATAGGACTCAAACTTTAGAGACGGTCCAAGGAACTTCTTTCTTAAGGTTTAGTCATAGTGGAGCACGTTGTGGTGGAGTCTCAGATTTTATCCTACCTGTCCCAGACGTTGAGCAGCCTATGGTTTGGGGGCTTAGCTTCAGCTCCAAGGGGAGGCTCTGAGACACAAAGCCAAGTGTGGGATTGTGGTGTTCTTCTCATCTCTCTTGCCAGTAACTGGTTTGGACGTCCAGGCTTGGGCCAATCAGCATAACGCGTTAGTCTGATGTCAGGGAATGATTCGTGCCGGGATTGACTCTTCCCTGTAACCCCTGGGACTTCATGTCTGCCACATCACCCTTGCCCATTCAAGTCCAGCCACACCAGCCTCCTGGTCATTTCTGGACCATGAACACGCCCTGAGGGTCTTTGTATGTGCTGGTCCCTCCACCTGGAGTGATTCTCCCTAAACTCCCTTGTCTCCTTCAAGTTTCTGCTCAAATATCACCTTCTCAGTGAGACCTGTTCTGACCATCCTATTTGAAATTACATAAAACTCCTTCCTTCATCACTCTGGATTTCTTTGTTTTCCTGTTTTCCCTCCTGGCTCCATAATACTTTTGGAACATTCTATTTAAAGTGATTATTTATTATGTTCATTGCTTCATGTTTCCCCTCCCTCAGATAGAAGCCCCTGGTCTGGGGCTTTGTTTTGTTCACTGCTTCACCCTAAGTGCCTAACATAACGCCTGCCTACCTCGTGGTCAGCACTCAGTGCCCTCTCTTTATTGCACATTTTTCAGTCAGTCACAATCTGGATCCAGTTTTACCTGCGTAGACTTTACCTGCCTAAACTTTTGTGATGCTCGAAGATAGAGTACATGGTTACAGCATCACAACCATTCTGTGATCATCGCTGACCATCTGACGGGGACAATTCTGAGAATAAATGGAGAAGCTATTAATAATTATGTTGTGACAATGATTTAAACAGAAATCCCCATGGACAAAACTATTTGTTTAGGGTCACCTTATTTATTAGGGAATGTGGTCCAGGGAGCAAGAGTGAGGGACTGGGGAGCAAGACAGGGAAGGGAGAACATATGCATATGGTACCGAGCTGCATCCAGCCCTGGGCACCCGGGTGCTGGCCCCGGGGCGCAGTCTGAGGAGCCATTGGCAGTGTATCTCAGGAGCGGCTGTGCAGAGAGGAAAGAGGTCAAGTCAGTGGTGCACCCACAGGGCATTTGCCGGTTACGCATGCTGTGTGCTGACTCGGTGCCTGTGGGGCAGGAGGCCTGAGGCCCAGACCTGGCGTGTGAACCACCGGGAAGAGGCCACTGCAGGAGCGGCCGGACCGAGAGACAGGCCAGGCCTAGAGAACAGAAGTGGCCCATCAGTGGAGCCCAACACAGTGCTTTACACTCAAACACGGGACGCTGTGTAACCCACGCCAGACAGAAATGTGAAGGGCCAAGAAGACAAGGAGCTTGTCCAATCTGATAACTAGAACTCCTGTTCAGGCTGATCATTGATCTCTAGATTTCTTTATACTTTATACCCGTTTAAAAAAAAAAAAACTACCTTAAATCCATGCATGGTCACCCTGTTTGGTATGTGGGGAACAATTTTGCTTTGAGGAGGTTCATTTTTTCTTTTTTGAATTGTTTAAAAATTTTTTTAAGTTTCTTTTTAATGTTTTCTTTCTTAATATTTAATATTTAAGTTTCCAAGTAATAGTTAATATTACTTTTCTTATTGTTGAAACTCTTGTTCTTTAATAAAAATTATAAGAAATTGACTCTAGTGCCCTGTGCTATACAGTAGGTTCTTTTTGTTCATCTATTTTGTATACAGTAGTGCGTGTCTGTTAGTCCCAAACTAGGGGAGCTTCTTCATTGATAGGTTCTTTCTCCCCAAGGGTAACATGGTTTTCTCCTGGAGACAACGCCATCAAACCAATCTCTCTGTGTCTCAGATATCAGATCTTTCCTGGCGTTGTGGTCTCCCCTCCCCCTTTCCCTCACCCGCCCTCCCTCTCTCCTGCCCCTTCTCAGGCTACCCACGATGCAGAGATGCGGCCTCGGGAGTCACAAAGCATCAGCGCCCGCAGAGCCTGGGCAGGAGCCACGAGGAAGCTTCTCCCCAAGGGGTGAACCGAACCCCAGGTCTCCCATAGCATTGGGATTCTCGAGCTTTCAAAAATGCTACATTAGCATGGGCCAGAAACAACACAGAATATCTCTATTGGGTCTAAACGTAAAATAAATGTAAAGAAATCCACTGTGATAAAATGAAAATATGGACCCCGTGGGCGTTCTCAACTGCTGCCTGGAGGTTTGCTGTGGACGGTCTGTGAGGTATTGTCCTGTGAGCTTTAGTATTATTATAAAAACAGAGAGTCCTTGCGAGTGACTCTTGTCTCTCTTGAAAGGGCTATAGGAGGACATGGGTAGAATTTAGGAACTCAGTTTGGAAAAAAGAATTTCAGAGTAGATGGATTTGGGGGGTGCGTACAAATTCTAGAAAGATCTATTTATAGGTGATCTGCATATGTCTGAACTTAAGTGCCCATTGGGAAAAACAGAACCTCAATATGGACAAGGAAATGAAAAAGGTTCAGCGGGCCCAGTGGTAAAAGGCTGACTGCAGTCCTGAGGGCACGGACCTCTTGTGTGGTGATCTCAGGCCTCCTCCAGGCTGACTAAGTGCGGGAGACAGCAAGTCATGCACCTCCTAGTCTTCTTCAAGGACCACAGGACTTGACACTATAGCCCAGTCAGAATGCTTCCTCACCTTTCCTGGCAAAATCCCACATCCCTGTCCCCTCAGGTAAGTCCAGACCAATATTAGGCAGAACAAAAAGATCTATTCACAATGGTAACACATTTCCTCCTCATACACACACAACCCTGAAGATCTGAAGTGTTGCTACTTGAAACAGTACTAAGAGAAATAATCAGAAAATATTTTACAAAGAGGAAGAAACAATAATTTTTAAAATTGAACCTAGAAATTAGGAGGTACTGTCTCTCATCTCACAGGGAAAAGGAATCCGTCTTAGTCAGCAGACTCCAGAAACTTCTTTTCCCTGCATTCTTCATGGAGCAATTTTGCCCTTGAACAATCTCCCTTCTTTCTCAGGAAATGAAGAAGATCTTGACAAGTCCAACTGCCCTCTTTCCCGATGGAGCACATACTCAGAGGAATACAAAAAAGTACTCTGCTGTTGTTTTTACTTGTCTCTTCCATCCTGTAACCTTAGACATACAGTTTAATCGCCCTCAGGGCTCATTTTGCAATACTCCCTGGGGAGACCTGCACTCGCTTTCACAAAGTTCTCGTAGTATTAATTAACACAACCTAAGCAAAACAACCAGTGCTTTGACGGGCCTCCCTACTTTAAACTATAATTAGCTCCTTCACTGAGACACAAACATTGAACCCAATCTTGAATTCAAGCATCAGCCAACCACCCTTTGAAAAAGACAACCTCTCTTCTTACTTCTATCCTGAGTCTGTGGTTCAGTTATTCTATCTTACCCACCTTACCCTCTCACGGGCTCTGATCACAGTTGTCTATTATTTGCTGACTGCCTCCCCTTCAATCTGGTTTCATTTCTAGAATCAGAAATCCCAGCTCTGATGTGTCACCTTTGTGCGAGATGCTGCTCTCTCTGGAAGGCTACAATGGTTCCCAGAATCAAAGTCATGGATTTTAAAGACCATATCCTTCTTGATACCTGAGGTGAGGAAATAGCTACATCAAAGGCTTTTAATGTGAAGTCCCGTGGGTGGGCTTGGGACTCCCATAATTACACACAAAACTGTATTTATAGTTGTATGTTTGCATTTTTTTCTGGAGAAAGAGCACTTTAACTTCATCAAACTTTCAGAGTTGTCTGTGACACTCCCAAAATTAAGAACCCTTGAAATAAAGAGGTTCTAGGACTGAATTCTCTTATTTTTATACTTGAGGAAATAGAATGTGGATCAAAATCACTGGCAAACTTAGTCCAACAAAATGAAGCCAGGTTTGCTAAAGGGATAACAAGTTTCTTTTTTTCAATCTAGTTTTTGAAAACAAGAAATGAGAAAATTTTGTCTATTGCAAAAAAATTATAAGATATTGTGGTCTAAATCAACCAGAAGTCCCTGGGTGACTTCCACATGCAGGGCCCTGGGATGGGTGTTGAGACTGAGAACCCCTTAACCCTCATCCTATTTGCAGTGTGTCCTGGGATAGTCTCTTTCCTTTGATCCCCCTTCCTTTGCAAGAAAAAATTTTTGCTGTGCTGGTGCAGAACAAATAAATCCAAGTCTACATATGCAGAATACCTCCTCCCCAGCTCTCTCTCCCAAACTGCGGACCATTTGCTTCCATGGGTTTAAATGTCGTAGCTTCCCACACACAAGTCAGACAACTAGTCTGACTCTGTTTACTTATTTATTTATGTAATGGAGGTACTGGGGATCGAACCCAGGACCTCGTGCATGCTCAACACTCCCTCTACTGCTGAGCTGTCCCCTCCCCACTTGACCCTGTGACTAGGAAACACTCTGTGGTAATCCCATCAGCAGCCCCCATGTCGCAAACCAGTGGCGGTGTTATTCAGTGCCTGTTTCTGTGCTAAATGCTGTATTCGTGTGATCTCACTTAATCACGCAACAGCCTCATAAGCAGGTATCACTATCAACTCCATTCCACAGATGGGAAAACTGATGTTCAGAAAGGTTAATTTATGTGTCCAGGGTCACAGAGCTGGTGTGGCAAAGCTGGGATTCGAGCCCAGGTCCGCCCGGCCCCAAAGCCTGCCTGTGTTCTGAACCAGCACTCTGTGCTGCTACCCTCGGATAAATAAGCCAGAATGGAGTCTCCTCACGTTGCAAAGCAATTTCTTCAAAGTAGAAATTTCACAGGTGTGCCGCACAAGACGCTTCCATGATCAATACTTGAAAATGCAAATGCAATCATTATATTATGTTCACCTCAGAACACAAAAGCTTGATTGCATAAAAATGCTGCTTTTATTAGTAAACAGGAGAAGGTTGAAACAGTCTTGCAATTTCTGTATTGCTTTATCACTACTGGTTTACAGTCTGAAAATTTGATCAAAGCACCTTCTTAAGAATTCAGTTTCATTTATATTTTCAGTCCCCAAACATAAATATGGCGATGGTACCTATCAGGAACATTAAGGACACTTGCATAAAAATGGAATTGGATGTTGCATTGTAATCCTCTCTTTCATCCAGCAGAACGTGGGGGGAAAAATATACTTAAATGACTCTGCAAGCCATAGCTCAGCAAAATGCCATAAAACAAAATCTCTCTCTGATATCAAATGTTCAGGAGTTATATTTTCAATAAAAGCATCTCTCTTGGGTTTGCAGCACCAAAACAAGAAGAGGTGCAGGATTATAATTTTATGATGTGTTCCACTTAGAGAAAAAAAAAAAGAGTTTTCTTGACTTGCTTTGATGTTGTCAAAACAAATCATCGCCCTACTTGCTGTGCTTCTCTCCCTGGTGAGGCAGGAGATTCGAAAGGGGAAGATGTATCTGCACGCAACAAGGGTCCTCCAAATTTTACCGGCAATTAGAAGGAAAGATATGATTTGTCACAAATCTCCTCACCATTCTCTGCAAAGGAAGTTCCCTGAACTCTCTCTTTTAAAGAACCTGGTGATGAGTCCAGGCATGGTTCAAAAATGTGACTCCTGAGCTCTGCTGGGCCTGAGAGGGGGACGACCAAGGGTGCCTCTAGTCCCCTACAAGCTCATTCTCAACTCAGGCCACCCCCGCCAGGAGTCAAGCAGATAATTTGCAATGTAGCATCAGCGGCATTTGGAAGGATTTTTCCGAGAGCTGCTGTAATCAAGCACCGCGGAAATCAGGTGCAGACACATCAGTCAGGAAAACAGCTTTGAAAACTCTTGTGTATTTGATGGTTTCCAATTTAGAAGCAGGCTCTGCCTGTCGAAGGCTTGCGTGTTCGCCTGATCTGTGGCAGTGCTCACTCTCACCTGACCCAGTGGGGAATTACTATCACTTTGGCTCGAAATCAGTCAAAACCGTGGACGTCACCATCTAGGGTGATTCCGGGTTTGTCAGGAGGTGTGGAGAGGGCACCCTTCCCAGGTGGCACCCACAGGTGGAGCAGGTTAGTTCCGAGTCACAGCGGGGTCATGGGGGAGAAGCACGCTGTTCATAATAGGACACTGACTACATCTTTGAAGAGGTCTCCTGTGTCTCTTAATTTTTTTTAAGAAACCTAAATTCCCTCAAAAAACAAAGAACGAAGTTATATTCAGATACACGTCCATGTGTGCTCCCTAGGGGGGAAAAATACAATTTATCTTCTGTTTTAAGATGAGAAGGTGCCTAAAAATCACAGGTGGAGAAAGGATTCAGTTAACTCACAGTGTCAACCAAAGAATGTCACCTTTCATGAATTATAGATTTTCCACAGTACTGTTTTATCTTAGTTGCCCACCTGAAGTGAGTGGCGGGGAGTTAAAAAGAAATTTCTCTCTAGGATAGTCTTCTTTTTTTTTTCATGATGGAATGCTTTTACCATGTTTCACCAATTCTTAGACTTCTGTTTTCTGAACAATTTAACATCTCTGAATTTTGCGTCCTAAAATGTTTGAGGCATCAGTTTAATTAGCAGCATTTCTTCTTTCTTAGTTTCAAGAACATATGGTATTCCCAGGATAATTTACCTATTCTAAACCCCCAGGTATCCGCAAACTTCCTGTCTTATAAAGAAGCCCAGGGCTATCTTGAGATATATTAAAGACCTGAAGCAGAAACCCACCTCACGGCTGAGTCTGAAGCTGGCCAGCCTCTGCTGTCCCAAGCACACAGGATCTTCTCAGCACGATCTATACCTTTGCTCCTCACCTGGGATCTTGGGCAGTGACTGACCCAGCTCTGGCCCAACCTGGTCTACTCGAGACTAAAAATGAACAGTTCTCACCATGTTACCTCCAGTGATAACCACCGCTACCCCTGGTCTACCTTCTTTTCTGTATTTTGTATGAGCTTGCCAGATATATTTGATAACTAGAAATAAAGCAAATAATGAAGGGTTAAAAAGCACTGACAATCTGTATATGGAACGAGCTGGTGAAGGAGCCCTCAGACAGGGACTCTGTCTTCAAATATCCAGGCCCTGAGATCTTGCTTATCAGTCATAACTTCCGGGATCGTCCCCAGCACTGAAAGACTCTGTAGAGGGTGGTGTCATGCCCAAAGATTAGATGAGAGTAGGCTTAGTATCTGCACGATAAAATAATTAAAACAAAACAGAATAAAATTAGAGTAAAATAGAATAAAATAAATTCCTCTTGTAATTCTTTAAATTGGAGAAGGGAGGGAAATTGACAGGCTTCATATAGCTGTTTTTAAGTTTATTTGGATGTTTTATCTGGCATATGCTATTTTAAAAGGCGAAGACAGGGAGGGTAACTGTTCAGTGGTAGAGCTTGCACTTAGTATGTACGAGGTCCTGGGTTCCATCCTCAGTACCTCCATTATTTATATTTTTAAAAAAGGACGAAGAAGGGAATTTTTACTCTGTACCACCAGCTGCTTTAAGCTGTCATAAAAACGTGGGAGTCAGATACAGAGAAGACGACTGGGGAGAAAAATGCTGATAGAAATGCTGTAATATTGATAAACTAATAGGATATTTACCAGATAGAAAGTTAAACTAAAGTGCAAAACCAGTCACAGAACAGGGTGGACTGTCCAGGTGAAGATCTGGCAGGCTTGGCACTGGAGAGTGGGCAGGAGTTTCAGAGGCCAGAGATCCAGACCAGGAGACACTCACTAGTGTGTTATTATAGCCACGGTGGGGAATGCACCTGCAGAGGCAGAACGTGCAGAGAGAAAAGAAGAGGGTCGAGTACAGATGCTCTGGGTGGACAGCCACATTCAGGAGATCTGAAGCAGAAAAGAAATTAGAGAGACTGAGGTGTAACTGAGGGACAGAAATAGGAGAGTATCACATCATGAAACCTGAGGCAAGAGACACTTAAAAAAGGAGTGTTAAACATTACCAGACGCTGCTGAGAGGTCAAGGATACCAGCAGGGAAAAAAAGAGAGGGATGTGGAATCTGACAGTTGCAACGTAAGTGAAGAGGATGTTGTGAATAGAATTGGGGGTGGGGGGCAGAAGCCAGATATTAAGTTAGGAAGCAAGTGGGAAATGAGAATGAAGGCTTGGCTTTCAGAAAGTCCAATGTTCTGGAAAAAGCACAGAGAACACAAACCATGTTTGTAACATACTCACCAACCAGGAATCCCAAATGTTGCTCACTTTGTAAAATAATAGGCACACTTCTTTTGTTTCAAGACATCTTGGGAACTTCCTAGCTATATATTTCAAAATCACCCTTTCTCCCACCAAACTGATCAATTCACCCCTTGCACAGCAATTACTCTTTGTGGTCAGGATCAGGGCTTGGAAATCGACCCTTGTCTGAGGTCAACGGCAGCACCGTGGTTCTGGCTTCCTCCTTGCCACTCAGCAGCTGTCCTTCTAGAATTTACTGAAAACAGTTCCCCTGCCAGGAAAATTTGCCAGTGCTATTTATTGATTTCAGAAAGCTGTGACAAACAACCATGAATCCGCATATAGTAAATTGTCAGAATACAGGGTATCACCTACGGCTCTCAATTGACTTGTCGGCACTGTGAATTCACCAGAAACTGGTGGCTTTACAGCACACCAGATTTGCCGTTTAGTTGATTCTTTGGAGGTTCATCAAACTTCAAACTTGATCTCATGTTAGTTGTAGTCCACAGAAATAAGCAACTTTATGCACGTGCTCTGTGTAATGCCACTTTACAGTAAGTTTGGGGACCATTCAGTTGACATTACACCCCCTGTGAAGCCAGAAATTTACTCCACTGAAAGGCTGTAACAGACCAGACTAGCAAGCTCACCCTCTGCTATCTATGTTATGTCTTATCTGCTGTGTGTTCTGCCCTTTTGGAAGTACTAATCTACAACTCAATCATAGAAAAGATGATATAAAGCTGTCAGCAGGAGAGGCAAGATAGCCACTCTGGGCCAAACAGTCATTTCCTTCCACGATTCTCTCCACCCTGAGTTCTGTGCCTCAGGACTTCAGTCTGCGCGCTCAGTGTTGATCGGCCTTAGGAGTTGAGCTTGCCTTGATTGAGCTGGAGATGATGATCTGGGGAATGTCAGGTTATTAATCTGCCATGAGAAGCCCAACTTCGCAATGGATCAGGAACTCAGCACCACTCTTCAGCACATCCGCCCATAGGGAAGAGCAGGTGACCTGATCTCAGGTGGAGCTGGAATTCATGTATTACCTGCCACTCAGCGGCTGCGTGATCCTGGCCAAATAAACTCTCTGTGCTTTAGTGGCCAAATAGGTGCAGTTGGTGTAGTAACAGTGTTTTTCATGAGGCTGTTGCAAGTATTAAATGAAAAATTCATGTAAATGTTCATCACAAAGACAAGTAAATGCTGACTGGGTATTTTCTACTACTGCTGTGTGGAGAGAGAAACCATAATCAGACTGCGGTGACCAAGGAATCAGAGAAACACGGACCTGATGGAGAATCTCACTCCATCACTACTTGATTCTGGGCTACTTGTCATGCGTAGAAAAAGCTTCTTCTACCCAGAGCTGTCAAATTATTTTCCCATATTTTAGTCTAGTATTTTATGGTTTTATTTTTCACATGTAAATCTTTACTTCCTCTAAAACACATTTTGCTTAAGGCATTTGGCTTTCTTTTTTCCTTAAATGGTTATTCAGCCATCCCATTTGATTATACTTTTATTTTTCTATTTTCTCCCTGATGGATACGTTTCTGGGAGTAGAGGCATACTTTCACACCATATTTGCTCTTTGCCGGTATGAAATTCTTTTCTAGGAATTCTATCTTTGTAATTTTTAAATGATGCACATATGGCTACAGTTTTGGATCACTTTGCAGATCAATATAATGAAATTTCCTGAGAAAGGCAGAGAGCATTGCATCAGGATATCTTTTAAGTTAGACAGCATTAACTAGGTCAGCACAAACCCTTACACATTGCCCTCATCACCTGATTTCAGGCTTATTTCAACAGGTGGCTGCTTGGTCTCATGAAAAGGGCAAAGAGCCAGGGACCAAATATCTGAGTTCTGACCCTGGAAAAATTACTTAATCTTTGAGGCTTAAAGTTCTTATCTGTAGAATGAGTAAAATAATATTTGTTGTTTTTCTCTCAAGATTGTAGAAAAATAAAACGATATCCTAGAGATGCTTATGCTTTGAAAAAGCAGTAGCGCTCTCCAACGTAAGGGGAATCGTGGACCATATGAGGTTTAAGAGATCTTTGGCCTGCCAAGGGGAGGTTTCCTCTTGATCATCTTGAATAGGAGTTGTTGAAAAGGAAATCTACCTGGGAAATCAAGGATTGAATTTGGAAAATTGGAAAAATATTGATATAATTAGGGATTTTATGGTTAAGTATGCTCTTACAATATCTCCTGATTAAAAAGGACTGCAACACCTGCTGCAGTGTTGGTGCTGGAGGGTGCTCCACAGGAACTGCAGATGGCATAAATCACTTACAAACTAATGGAACCAGGGTGGCCCCAAACTGTGTCTTCACATCTCTTTCCCACCAATCAGTTCTCGAACTCTCCAGTTCACACTTGCATACACACCCTCAGTTCACAGCCCCTGTGGTGGCTTTGGGAGTGTGCCATTAGGTCTCCCTTCAACAGCACCTGCCTTGTGGAGGGTAGGCAGCGCCAGCTGTGAACTTGGATCCACTTTGGATACCTTTGGATCCACTTTGGTCTTCGTGCTAGTCGATTATATTCTTCCCGGGCTGCTCCCAACTGATGACAGAGCACAGCAGCAGAAGTCGGTCCAGGGGCTTGTAAGTTAGGGACTCCCCTAATACAAGACCTTTGCCCCGGGGCTCCCCATCAGCCTGGTCAAGACTCAGCTGCCTGCAGTCTGAGGCTTTTCTTTCCCAGTCTACTTTTCTTCTCTTTCTCTGTAACCTTCATCTCAATCTGAAGGTCTCCCCACCAACTCCTGCTCCCTCCCAAATGTGTCCTTCATGGGTGATTCCCCCCAGTAAATCTCCTGCACATCTCAGTCTGTCTTGGTATCTGCTTTTCCAAAAGCCCAAACTACTACATTCACTCACTGTCCCACTCCTAATTTATAGGTATTTCTTCTCACAAACTTTAGGAAGAAGGCCATTGTGGTATACAACTCTAGGGGGCACCATTCACATCACCAACTATATGAATGTATTGACACTTATCTGGGGCCTAACATGATCTACCCTGGAGAATGTTCCACGTACACTTGAAAAGAATATGTATTCTGCTGTTTTGGGGGTGGAATGTCTTGTATATAGCTAATACATACACTGTGTTGTTTAAGGCTAATATTTCCTTATTGATTTTCTTCTCTGGATGATCTATCCATTAATGCGAGTGGGATGTTTAATATCCCCACTGTTAGCGTGCTACTGTCAATAACTCCTTTGTGTCTGTTAATATTTGCTACTATGTTGTGTGCATAAGTATTTACAAGTGTTATATGCTCTTGTTGGATTGTTTTCTTTATCATTATATAATATTCTTTTTTGCCTCTTGTTACAGTCTGTTTTAAAGCCTATTTTGTCTGATACAGGTAATGCTACCCCAACTCTCTTCATGTTTCCATTTGTATCTAACATCTTTCTTCTTCCCCTCATTTTCAGTCTGTGTGTGTGTCTTTAGATCTGAAGTGAATCTCTAATAGGCAGCACATATTAATTTGGATCTTTTTTTATCCTTTCAGCCACCCTATGTCTTTTGATTGAAGTTTTTCATCCATTTACTTTTAAAGTAATTACTGATAGATACATACTTATTGTTGTTTTGTTAATTGATTTCCAGTTATTTTTGTCGTTTTTCTCTCTTTCTTCTTCTCTTGATCTCTTCCCTTATGATTTGATGACTTTTTTAGCATTACATTTATATTCCTTTCTCATCATTTTTTCGGTGTCTGCTGTCAGTTTTTTGTTTGTAATTACCATGGAGTTCTTATATAATAACCTATCTATATAGCAGTCTATTTTAAGTTGATGGTTGCTTAAGGCTGAGCATGTTTTAAAAGCACTATGTTTTTACTACCCCCCATTAAGTTTTGTGTTTCTAACACCATATTTTATATCTTTTTATTTTGTGTATCCCTTAACTAATTATTGTAGGTATATACAATTTTGTTTCTTCTTCCTTTTTGCTGTTCCAATCATGTGATTTCCAATAGCCTATCTTCCAGATCACTAATTCATTCTTCTGTATCATCTAATCTGCTGTTAGTCTCCTCCAGTGTATTTTTCATTTCAGTTATCATATTCTTCAGCTCTGATTGGTTCTTGTTTACATCTTCTAGCTCTTTGTTGAAGTTCTCACTATGTTCCACCATTCTTTTCTGTTCAGTGAACATCTTATGACAATTACTTCAAACTCTTTATCTGATAGATTGCTTATCCCCATTTCATTTGGTTCTTTTTCTGAGGCTTTTTTCTCAGTCCTTCTTTTGGAATATATTACTTTGTCTCATCATCTTGCCTAACTTCCTGTGCTTGTATATAGTCAGTAGATCAGCTACATTACCAGCCTTGAAAAGTGGCTTTATGTAGAAGACGTCCTATTCAGCCCAGTAGCATGGTGCTCCCTGGAAGCCAGCTCAACATGCTTCAGAAGTGTCCCCTGTGTGGGCTGCATGTACCCTCCTGTTGTGACTGGACCAAATTCTATGAGCACTAGAGGGGCTGGCGCTCAATGTGACTGGCTGTAAGGTCCGAATGCAGCTGTTGCTCTGGTATACAGGGCCTACCTCTGGGGTGGGAGCTGCTTTGGGGGGATGCTGATGAGAGCTAGGGAACCTGTCAGGTCTGGTGGGGTGGGGGGCCACTTTGAAGGAGCACTGGTTGCATTAGGTCCATAGGTAAACCTGGGGCAGGGAGAGCCATTCTGGTAAGTTAGATGGGAAGAGTCAGAAATGACACCTGCCGACAATGGACCAGCAAGGTAGAAGATGAGCAAAAATAAACAAACACTAAAAAGCTGGCACCCACCAATTCCTCCATGCAAAGAGAAAGTTCGAACAGACCCCTGCTCCTGGGCACATGCCCTAAAATTGGTCAAAGATCTCCTTCGTGTATGGTCCAGGCTCTTTCCAACCTGCAGCCTCTGTCCTGGGACTTGAGGCAAGTGAATTTTTGTTCATGATGTTTAAGAGTGAGATCTCAGTTTCCTATATCCCTCTGGCTCTCCTAGATGTAAGCCCTGCTGGTTTTCAAAGACAAAGGTTACGGGGGCTGGTCTTTCCAGCGCAGCTCCCGCAAGCTGGGGAGCTCAAGGCGGGGTTGGGAGCCCTCTCTCCTCCGGGAGGACCTCAGAGCCTGTGACACCCCACCCGTCTGTGGTTTGCAGCGCTGGGTTGTGGGTCCCGGCCCAGACCACATTTCTGCCCCTCCCATCTGTCTCAGTGTGGCTTTTGCTTTTTATCTTTAGTTGTGGAAAATCTTTTCTGCTAGTCTTCGGGTCATTCTCGAAGCTAGTTTGTCTATATGTAGCTGTAATCTTGGCATGTCCGTGGGAGGAGGTGAGCCTGGGATCTTCCTACTCCGCCATCTTGTCCTCTAGCTGGCAGATGTCCTACTCACAGACTAGGATGCTGCTTGAGGGTTTCTGCAGCACTCCAGGACACCACCCCTACCATGCCCAAGCCAGCCAGTGAGTCTCAAAGTGGCCAGTCTAATTGGCTGCAATTACTTAAAGCCTTTCCAGTGATAGAAATAGCGTTTTAGGGCATAGAGCTGCAAGCTTTTTCTGTAAAGGGCCATAAAGTAAATACTTCTGGCTTTGTAGTCCACATAAGTCTCTGTTACAACTACTCAGCTCTCGCACTGTTGTGTGAAAGCAGTCGGAGATCAGGTGTAACATGAATGGGCATGGCCATGTTAAAATAGAACTATTTATGGTCACTACAATTTGAATTTTTTTATAATGTTTACATTTCACACATATACACACACACAAGTCTCTTTTTTTTGGTTTTTAAGTCAATCATTTAAAACTGTCAAAATCGTTTTTAGCTTGCTGGTGGGCCAAATACACAAACAGGTGGGGACCTGGACTTGGCGCACAGGATGTGTCTGGCTGACCCCTGGTTCAGGCTTCTCTGTAGGATCACTCCAGGGAGATCAGTGAGGGTGCTGCTGGTTTCGGATTGCTAACACGCTGGTCTAGTTTGGCCCTGTGAGGACACTGGATCAACTTTGATCTGAAAATGACCAGCTTGGGGAAAAGGGGAAGGTGCTCATTGCAAATTTCTCTGTATTCCTTTGGATTCCCAGCCTTGCTATTGTCAGTGTCACTGACCTCAAAAAGCTAGAAAATGTTGCTGGCTGGTTTCTTGCAATGTTCTGAGAGTTTTAAGGCCATCTTACTTGGATTATTATGTTCAGAATGAAAGTCACAGTTTAACCCCTGAGATGGTGCCTTCTTCCTGGGCAGGTGTCTATATATATAACATGTTGCAGATTAGAGAACATTCTCCCATTGCAAACATCCTGCTGTGGGATTTTTTGTTTATTTTTGTTTGTTTGCTTAGTTTGGGGGAGAGGGAGTTTTCCTTGTATATTTTTAGGAGATACAGAAAAAAAAGATAAAAGGAAAAGCCCCTTAACTTTCTACCAAATGTGACTGAATTAAGCACTGGGATGAAAATGCAATATTCTGTATGGTTTGTTTGATCACACTGTTCTCTGATGCCATATCTAATTTTTCCAGCCTGACCTTTCCTAAGATTCTGCTGGCTCTTTCATCGGGATTTAAATGAAAGGGCAAAGCATTTTGCATGAATATAGAAACAGAGTAGGAATTGTATAAATCCACTGAAGCAAAAGAGACCCAGGGCAATTGATGGCATTCGTTGAATCCACTTGCTCTCAGGGAACTTACTATCCTCCACCACACAGTGGACCCCTGGGGAATGCACTGTTTATCATTTAAGGAGGAAAAGAGGGCTGTAAAGAACAAGAATGTTCATATATCAAAATCAAACATTAATCAGACCACTGGTTTTGACTTGTCTATTTCAAGAGTAAAGACTTGGATGGTTAGTAATGTTCTGTGTACCTGTGACCCAGCCCCTCCTCCAAAAAGTATCCTTCCCCATCAAAAACAACCCACTCCCACCCCATAGACAAACAAAAGTCTTACTTTTTAACCTATAAAATAATATGAAACATGCCTAGGAATTTTCACAGTTATTGAAAGTCTAGATTAGCATCAGCTCCAAAGAACAGCGGGACCGATTGTTAAACCCAGACTCACGTTCCACGTCCTCGCTTTTCTTTTGAAGTTCCCAGTAACTTTGTCTTTTTTCTTTCCTTCTATTTTTTGTTTCCTTTTATTTTTAAAAGTTAGTTTATTTTGAGAAAATTTTAAATTATGGAAAAGTTCAAAAAATATAACATCACATTCTACCATCCAAAAATAACACATATCACATTTCCTTCTGTTACAAAAAATTAAATATTGCAACTGTAACTAAAGTCCCCCTTCCCCCTCCCCAGAAGCAACCACCATCACGAGTTTGTTGTATATTTTTCCATTCCATTTTTTGTTCTTTCCATACATATATGAATCCACAAATATTCCACAGTGCTATTTTATAGATTTATATTTAAATACATGGAATCGTTCTGTATGTATCATTCTGCATCTTGCTTTTTTTCAATCAATACTATTTTTTTAATCTTTTCATGTATATCCTCTTTCTTCTTTAAAGCTGTTCATCACTCACACTATCCTTTGGAATTATTGCCTCTGCCTTCCCAGAGCCCTAGATTCCTGATGCATCCAAATAACAATAAATAGGTCTTCCTAATTTTAAGGATTTTATTACCAAAAACGATAGGAAAATAGGAAATGCTAAATACAAGAAAGATGGAAAAGTACAGAATTTCAGAAATCATAGAAAGTTCTTAAAATAGAGCCCCATGCTATAATTCCTAATATCCTGGCCAAATAAAGATGGCGCTGGAAACCTGTATCCTGTTCTGCTTTTGTTTTTGAAAGCGGAACCCAACCAACCTCATCCTTCCTTCTGACCCAAAGAAACGATTCTGCTGACCCCACTTCCTGTAGTGAAGCTCTACCTAGACTCCTGTATTGACATGAAGGGCACAAAATAAACACTCCTTTAGTTCAAGTGGGTGCGTTGCTCTCTGAGGACCTCCAGATCAGACAGAACCCAGTTCACAAAAAGATTCAGCTGTGAAGAAGGCAGAGGGTTTAAGAGCCAGCAGTCTGGGATCCAACGGCCTGGGTTTAAATGCCAGGTCTGCCCCTGCCTAGTTCTTCAGACTTGGACAAGTTTCTTTACCTCCAGGAGTAATATTTTCTCACTTCTAAAATGAGAATAATAATAGTGGTTTGAGCATTAAGAGCTAATCTATAATGAGTCCTTGGTAAGTGTTAGTAGCTATTATTATTGTTATTGTTTTTCAGGGTCCCGCACACTCATGGTCCCACGTCGATTCACAGTCAATGAAGAGAAATGAGCCTTACGCCTCTTCCTGAAAACTTGTCATTTAGATGCAGTCAATACTCTGAGTTATCTAGTGATATTCAATTTTAAGGGCAAGCTGAGCTAAAAATCCATACATGAATATAGGTTCAAAAGTTGATATCTCACTTACGTGCAGCCCCATGAATTTTCAGGATTAAAAAACCAGCATCATTACCTTCAAGAAGGTTTGTGGGTTCACATCAGAATGCCAACTAGCGAATCAATATTTTAGCAATATTGAAGTCTGAAAAAGTGGGCCCTAAAGAATGCCCTGAGGACTGGGTGAGGCAGTTATCTGTCCCAGTTATTTATTGTCTATGAAGACAGTGGTCAACAAAGAAGATGTTTATTAGAGGTTATGATTATTTCTGCCAAACCAAGCCCACTTGGTGGAATCACAGTCACCCACAGAAGCAGGAAGATTAAAATAATTATTGGAATATTTTATATACTTGGGAAAGTATTCGCTATGATTTTTCTTTACAGGAAGGAAGTTCCTATGATAAAATCAGGTTGAATCGCCTCTGTGATCATTTAGAAGTTTGGACTGCTTGTCAAGTGTTTAGGTGGAGAAGCTACCTCTGTCAGTAATGAACAACTTTGCCAATAACCATTTTGTGTAACTCTGAAGCTCAAAAAACAAAAATCCCCCAAAATCAGAGCCAAAGGGTAGGAGGAAATTAAGGACGGGAGCTCGAAAACAAAAAAGGAATATAAAAGGCCAGTAGCAACTTGAAAGATTTTAAGCAAATGGAAAACACCAAGAACAGAAGAAACCCTTACTGAATCAGCACGTGGGTTAGGATTCAAGAGTCCACTGAAGGACAATTCTGTACCTGTCCTGAGCACAAACACACTCTGAGAGTCAAAAGTCGGCCTCCACTGTGTTCAGTACACATTCTAGAGCCTGAACTTGATTGCTACTGAAAACACTGAGGTGGTAAGTATTGTGCAGGGGTCCATAGAGGCACGATCAGTGTACACCTTATCTTCATATACATCTCAGGAAACCATTTAATGGACTTGTTTTTAAAAACGGAAGACTAAAGCCAGAGCCAATGTTTGATCAATTTCTAGCCACAGAAAACTGGACTCAGCAACCATGTCTTCTATAGCATTCTAAATTTCACTTGGGCCATATTGGATCTTATTCAAATGCACAAATAATTATTTTTAATTTCCTAATAAGAAAACACATGGAAGCCTCTGACTATTAGCTCATGCTGGACTCCTGTCTGGCCAGCTCTTTGGGTGGGGCTCTAACTCTACCCGAGGAGGTTGTTGAACACCTTGGTGCTCCCACTGTGGATTAAGATGCTTCTGGGAGATAATGTTGGCATCATTTCCTGGATTGTAAACAGGCCTCATCCAGGTTATTCATCAACCGTTAGCAAAGAGGACATATTCCTCTGATTAAGGGAGATTTTGTTCTTGGAATTGCTTCCTGAATTCATGACTGCATGGTTTTTGTCCGATTAATGGTCTCTCTGTTAACAGACAGAATTTATTTACCGTAGGTGATCCCTCACCAATGCCAAATCTACCTTTCATAGCAAGATGTCAATGTCCAGTGGATTTAAAGACAACTTTAAAACTGTGGTTTGATGATATGTATGGTATATCTAGTATAGAAAATTTTGATACTGCTCAAATTAGAGTCTACTTCTTTCCAGCCTTTTTTAAGGTGTTATCATGGTTTGGGATTATTATTGGCAAGTTTCGTGTATTTTAGGACATCAAACCCATAAATAGGAGATCAAGTTTCTACTAGCCAAGGATTCATCTTTTCCCCTTAGCTGCTAAAACATTCCACTTTGATGTGACTTAACTTTGAAAGAAAAGTTGCAGCCCATAATAAATTATTTTACCACAATGCAAAGTAACATACATACTCATTATAAAACTAACAATAAAAATAAATCCTGCATATGAAGGACTTGGATGAATTTGAGCCATTAGACAAAAAAAAAAAGGCTGATCACACATTTACTAAATATTAATTCTCTACTGAGCCATGAAATGGAACAAAGTTCTAAAGATAAATATTAATGGGGAGTTTCTGCCAATACTATCCAAAAGAATACATTATAATAGTAAACATATCAAGTGAGAATGTTTTTCCCTGGAATTAAAATAAACCAAAACTTCCTTTTAAGAAGAAATCTTTTACTGGTTTGAATTAATATAGCCTCTGTACAATTATTTTCCTTTAAACATTGATTATTTGGGACCTAGAAAGTCTTCCTAACCTTTTGGTCTTTTGAGAAAGCTCTTTGCTCTGTCCCTGTCAAATGCCTGCATGTTGACTTAGTTTTCATGAACATCTTGGTGGCTTTAATAGAAAATCTTGTATCCTAGATTTTTCTCTGCCACTCCGTGACATCATTTTAGATAAATTCTTAAAAAGAACAATGAAAAGGGTGTTTAAGATTCTACCATTTTAACAGATCTGTCATTTTCCTTCTTGATTTATCCACACACAAAAAATTAACTCACACTTCTAGAGGTAATTACTAAATTTATATATTCATAGAAAAACCAGCATACAAGTAGATGATATCACAATTTGATATTTATGAAATGCCAGTTTTCCATAAATATAGAAAGTCAGCAATTATAACGGGGATTGTTTATTAACATTTGGAAGAAAATAAATAACAAATGGGCTCACTATTCATTAAAATTCCTCAATAATATAACAACTGTCTCCATCTCAGAATAGTCCCGAGTGATGTCCATGTTTTGACTTCAGAGCAACTTACTCTCATACGCTTAAAATTATCCTTGCTAAAATATTCTCATTAGGCATTTTTGTTTTTAGTATTTTCTTAGATGTTTAGCAGTTTTAACTATTTTGTATATGTGTGTGTGTTGATTCAAAGCACAATCTTACTTGCTATCAAGAATCCGATTTGTTACCCAAGATTGTGGGTGAGATACTGAGATGGAATCAGCACGAACCTTTTCCATTAACTATGTATGTGTGTATATATATGTTAAGCCCCACTAGTCATCTTGCTCTTGTATCAAGAAACACATCAGCACCCCAGGGAAGGAACCTCAGGGTGCCCGAGGAGGGGCACGCTTACTGGTTCACAATTTAAAGACGGAAATAAGTAGTACACTCTTTATCAACCCAAACTACTAAATTTTCTAAAGAGAGCATTAAATTTTCCAAAAATCACCCTTTGATCCAGCCTTCAGAAGTTTTTCAGGTTTTGGTTTGTTTGTTATTGTGGTTGTCCCCTCTCAAAGTAACAGAGATTTAGATAAGCCATCTCTTGCCAAGGTTCCCTTCAGCTGTGGCTAAGAGAGCTATTTTAAGATGTCAGTTTCTACCCAGTTAGGTGTTGGGTTGTAGCTTTTGAAGGAAAAAAGGAAACAATGCACAAATAAAACAAGTTTAGGTAGATTATTTTCTTACAAAATGACAGCTGTCAGTTGTGGAAGAATTCACTGTTGTTGAAGAATTGAGAGTAAAAAGAAAGAATGTGGAAAGGCATACAATCAAGATCACGGGCTGTAATCGGCTCAGAGATCAGGCACTGAGCCCTTCAGAGCTCTACCAGCAATACCCACAGGCTCTTTCTCGGATTCCGCGTGGGTCGGTGAATTACTCATTCTGGCGCTCATCCAATGCACTTGAGTCATAAACATGGGTTTTGGTGTCCTCTAATCTTAGAGTTGGAAGAAAATGTTAAGGACAGCCAGCCTAACCTTCTACCCAATCTCTTCTTTCTTGTCCCCAACAAATGATTATTCAGCTTTTTTTCTGCTTAAATACATTAGCTATTACTATTCATATTCATTGCCAAATATTTAGATAACCTTTTTTACGTATGTAATATGCTCTTAAAAGGGGAAAAAATGTCCCTACAATCTCACCAACTAGATTAACCTTTGGTGCATAGCTATCTATTTATAGACACATATAAAACCATCCTATAAGGTTTGTTCTGTTACACATTTGTTTAATCTACTATATATCATGAACCTCTTTCTCCGTCAATAAGTGCTTACATAGTCATTGTAAAGCCTGTAGAGTGTGTGGATTTACTATAACTTATTCAACCAAATCCTTTATTGTTAAGTAAATACATTATTCCATATTCGTGATATTTTAAGCATTGGAATCACGATCATATATCTTTGCAAACCTTTCCAGTTATTTCTTTGAAAAAATTTCTTGAAGCTCAGCCTGTTTTAGAACTTTTCTACTGGTGGGAAATTCTGTACTTCTTGGGACAAACTTTTTCATTATTGGACAGGTCCAATTCAAATAAAAGCTGCTCCCTATTCTTTATTTTTTACTTTTGTGGGGAGAATTAATTAGGTTTTTATTTATTTATAATGGAGGTACTGGGGATTGAACCCAAGACCTTGTACATGCAAAGCACCCACTCTACCACTGAGCTGTACCCATCCTCCAGCTGCTCCCTATTCTTATAGAATAAGTCTAATTCCACTTTGGGGCTAGAGCTTTTACATACTTGATAACAACTAAAAATTACAATTACTCAAAAAATTTGCTTTCCACATTCTCACTTCCTGATGACCTTTCTCTGGGCATTCCCTGGTGGTTTCTTCTCTCTTCAGACATTTTAAAGGGTGAGGTAGAGTTACACAGATGCTGTACATTTTCATATGTTTCAAATGTTGCATGATTTCAACTGATGTGCAAAACGATCCAAAAGGCCGTCTTTTATTTTTAGGCTTGGGTGGATGTGGCAGAGATTGTTGGATTTCCCCCACCATCTAATCTATTCTCTAGGGACAGAAGATTGTGACCAGACACAAAACTACATTTCCCAACTTCCTTTGCAGCTAGCTGGCCAGCAGGATGTAATTGGAAGTGTTCTGTGGAACTCCCAGCTTAACGGGAGTTGACTCATCTGATATGACCATCCCTTTTGTTCTTCCCCTTTCTTATTTCCAATGCATGCTGGCTGGGGCCTCACCAGGACTGCGAGGTAATCTTGTGGTTGGAGGCCATGTCAGAGGATAGCAAAACTGAGCTCTAAGGGAAACCTAGTGTCTAATAACCACTAACCTTCCATTCCTGGGCTCTACTACCTAATTTCTCGACTTCTTTCAGGTGTGGGAGAAATAAATTTCTGTTTTATGTAAGCACTGTTGTTTCTGGATTTTTAAAAAAAAAAAATTTTACTCTTTTCACCTTACTAATTGCTTAATGCAATTCCCACCAGATACAGGGGTCATACCCACTAGTACTAATTGAGAATAATTATTAATTATTCCTGCCCTCCCAGGATCTTGCCTCCATATATGACAAACTCTTACTAGATAAAATAATGACCCTGTCAACAAAGAAAGCCATATAAAGTTCATATAATCAAAGTACATAATCAATTGTTTTGGAGACAAATTTCTTGATTTGTGTGATAATCCTTATAACCTTGTATTCAACTAACACCCTAGCCTGGTATATACTAAACACTCAGAGCTTATCACAATAGTCTACTTGGAAACTAATAAATTCTGTTTAATCCTCTCTGTAATTGTCCAAAGCAGGATGGTTTGGTTGAAACAAAGACAGAAGTTGAAGCGAATGTCAAAGAGATGAGTTGAGAGAAGAAATAAACTGATGTTCATGATCTCAGGGGTCTGTGTGAATGTATGACTATTTCTTAGAAGGCGATGAATATAAAAACACATGGGAAAAAAAGATTTGGTTGGAGAAGTTACAAAGGAGAAAACAAAAGAGATAGAATCCTGCCAATTATCTTGTGACTTTAAGTACTAGGCAGCTACAAAATCTTTGTTCCCTTCTGTCGCTGTTCTCCTTTTTTTTTTTTTTTTGCATTTTCCTTGGCTCACAGTGAGACATAAACTGCAGAAGAATATATGGAGCCATAATTGCAAGTGTCATTCAGCAGTCAGAAGACTCAAGAGAGAAGGGAAAGGAAGAGGAGTCCTAATCATCTGATGGTCATGGAGAACTTGTGGGGTTTGCTGTTTGCAGCCACTGTCATTAAAATATATCCATGTGTTTGATTTCCATTTTAAATCGCTTTCCTATTATGCAGAAATTGAATGATATTAACATAAATAGTCAATTTAAATGTAAGACAACAATGATGAATATAATTCAACAGCAATGTTACAAAGCCATTTTAAATCAACTTTTTAAAAATAGGTTTAAATTTCATTCAATGTATACTTTTTAATATAGTTACAAATTCTTTCAGAAAACAACCATGGAAGTTTTGAGTCTACTGAATTACCACTAAAGATCTGCCAAGGAAGAAATTATAAATGAATTTTAATGACTTTAATGGCAGTCATTTCCAGCTGGGAAACATCAGAAAAGAGATGTTTACCTTTTTCTACAGAAGTCAAGAAGAAATGAAAGGTTTCTGGTCATCAAGGGAAGTGTGTTTGGGGTAAGATTCTATCTTAGGTATAATGATTTCTCTTTCTATTTTGGTTATCTAGAAAAAGCAAAGGAAGAATGACAAAGGGGGAAATGCTCAAGAGAATTCTTTCCTTGGGAAGCTCTTGAGTAAGTAGTAACGGAAATTATCGCAGCTAAAGTACCCACCCAGCACACACAAAATCAGCAACGGCCCTAGGTACCTAACATAGCCAGCACGGACTTCATACACCTCAGGAAAGATTTCAACTGTTAACTAGAAATGAAGGAACATTGAATGGTGACCATCATCCAGTGCATAATCATAGGAGCTGATTCCAAAAGTTTATTGGTGAGAATTATTTACTTTTATTTACAATTAAAACGTGTTCTAGATTCACCTACTTCAAATAAAAAGTGGTGGAAAGATTTGCTTGTTTTGTGATCACTTAAAATGGTTAGGATGAAAAAGGAAGCGAAAGACCTTTGTTCCCATTGTAGAAACAACAACAACAACACAGCCTGGAAAAATTCAAAATTACACTTGTCAGTGGGGCTGGCAAAGAACAGAGGATGCAAAGAAGCCTTGGTTCACTGAATTCCAGAGACAAACAAGCACTGCATAGACAAGAAGAGAACGTAGGGGCTTCCATCACGTCCTGCGAAGTTGAGAACTACAAATCTGACTATTTGCTAAGCTTCCCCCATGAGGATCTATGCACTGGTATTTGGCTATAATTATCATAGACTAGAATTTTCCTAAGTAAATTTCTTTGAATAAAAAAAAAATTCTGAAGTAAAACAGGTACCAGATGCCTACCACATCTCCCTCCGAGAAGCCATTCTGGAAAAAGTGTCTGAACTTACTTGAATCGGTGTTTCTTAGGTGTATTTAATCATGGAATCCTTTTTATTACTCACCCCCACCACCACCACAACAGAAGCTCATGGGATTATCCCACAGAACTTCGTTATCTGTGGCTCTCACTTTGGGAAATGTGGCCTTAAGTGTCAATATGCTTGGCTCCTGAGCAGCCGGAGATCGCCATGCCTCAAGATGGCAAAAGGCAAGTGGGTTCAGAACTGAGAACCCCGGAGCACACAGAAATCAGCACATACTGCTGCAAGTTGTAGCAAGGCGAGGGCAAGGAAGGGGAGACGGCATGGCTGCAGAGGGCTTCTCTTAGAAGCTCAAATTTAAAAGACGGATCAAAGGGCATAGGACCAAGGATAAAACGTGAAGGATAATGTTATCACAGTGGAGACTGAAAAGGCTGAAACTTGCAAAAATGGTTAAGGACGACGACTGTTCAGTGATTAATCTGGAGTAGTAGGAAGAACTTGGCAGGGAGATGAGGGCTCTCATATTCACTCTGCCTCCAGTTCCCTGGGGGGCCTCCAAAGACCCCCCCAATATAAGGAGGGCCTCACCGCTAAACAGGAGACTTGGGGTCACTTATCTCTCCAAACTTCCTGTTCTTGATTTTCAGTGTTACTTCAAATCATGCTCAAACCCATCATGCTTTTTTATTTTCCCCTTATTGGACTTTTGTGGGAACCTGCATCAAAGAGGCTGGATGCTTATCATGTCGAGAAGCTCCCCTTTGTAGTTCTGACCACAGTCATTTGTCAAAACAACGATGTAGGTAGATTGATGGCATGGCTTCTAATTCTACATACCTCCAGGAAATCATTTATTTTGTAGCTGATTCTTTTTTCTCCCCCACCCCCCGAAAAAGGAAGATGGATTAAAGTTCTATTCCAGAACAGGATTCTTTCCAATAGGTAATAAAGTTGAAAATCCACAAAACTAGAAACTTTAGGGAAGACGTTAAAAACTTGCATTGCTATTCCTGAAATTAGAAAATTGGTCAAGGAACTTCAATTCTTGATTTTGAGATTTCCTAGTGCAGGCGATCGCCTAACTGCTAATTTCATTAATTTTGTGGGGATGCTATTATAATATCCATGAAGAAACCATGAAATAAAAATATACAGAATGAGACCAGGCAGTTCTGCTGTTCGGTCACACGCGACACAAGTTCAGCTTGCGTTTTGTCAAATACCCTCAGCAGGCCCTGGCTCCACATCTTCACCCGAGCAAAAAGTCTGCGCATAGCAACGTATAAAGACAAGTTCTTGTTGTCAAACAATCTCCATAATGATGTGAAGCACTTAGAGGCCACAACATAATACAGTTGCACTGCCATGCTAACTAATGAACGAAATTATAAAAATAATTATGTGCTTAAGTATTTTGGTCAAAACAGAAACTCAGACTATCGGAAGTGCAAGAAAACTGTTAGCAATTAACTGAGGAGGGTTTGCAAAGTGGTAGCCAGCACTCACAAACTAGCCACAAACGCCATTATTTGGTTATGATTTATTTGACATGGGCAGTCTTTTTTTAAAGGCAGTCAACTAGTAAATCGTACAGGGGGATTGCTGTAACAGCTTGCACCTGTTGTCCTACACCCAGCCTGATTCAATACTTAACTACTTGAACAGACTCTTCAAACTTTTGAGTTTGACATTCTCATCCCTAGTCAAGATTTTCAAAGCTAGAAAGGACTTTGGAAATAATCTAATTCAATGGATTTACAGCTGTTGATGGACCAACAAAAGGGTAGGAATTTTTATATTGATAAATAAGACAATTTTTCCCTCCAAAATAATGACTACCTATATCATCATGCTATCATAAAATAAAATTATTTTTACAATAAAAAATAGAACAGTTGTTTCTAAGAAAAGGCACTTAGCAATCTTCCAGTAACAAATATATAATGATGTAGCTGTAATAGTGTATTTTTTTCTTATTCACCACTCACTAACCAATGAAAACTTCCTTACAGACTGACACTGCCTCTCAAACTAATGTCTGGAAGCCATTGACCTGGTTCAACAACTCATTTTCGAAATGAGGATATGGGTTCCATGTTCCCAAAGTGGCACGGCTGGTAAAAGCCAAAGTCAGACCCATCACCCAGCTTTCCAGTGCCAAGACTAAGGGTGTTTAACTTTACCAGCTGCTGGAAGGCACTGTGTCATAAGGCTTTTCTGAAGTCAGATTGAGCCCAGTAAAATCCTGGCTTGGCTGTAGAACCTTGTGGCGAGTTAGTAAAAGTCCCAAAGTTCCTCTACCAGTGCCTTCCACATTGGACAGGTTCATTTATTTAAGTTCTTTGTCTCTGTCTTCCCATTCATCCAGCATGCACGTTGCTGCATGTGAGACACAATTTCCTGTCTAAATCTATGGGAGGTGTAACCCGGAGGATGGCTAACGACACTTACGTTTCCCTTTGTCGCCCTCACAAAGCCAGGCCTGTTTGCTCTCTCCCCAAGATCAGCCCCAGAAAGGGGCTGTGGGTTTGCAGGGAAAGAAGACAAGGTGGTGGCCAAAAAATTAATAGAAAATCAAATTAAGTCTTTACTGTCATCTCCTGGAAATGCCACAAAAAAAAAAAAAAGGCTCATAAACCACAGCAAATCTTTCTGAAACCCTCTTCCCCTCCCTGCTGCCCTGCTCCCCGCGCACAGCTCCTTGGTGCCAGAGCCAATCCTCATGCTCCCGCCTTGCTCCCAGCTCTCAGAAACCCACCCTCCCATTTAGCCAGAGCAGCCTTGCTAGCTCTTTTTTTTTTTTCTCCACTCTCTCTTTTTGGCCTTTTTCTCTCTTCAATGAGTAATACCCTTCATCTGCAATATAAATCCCGTTAACCTGCTTTCTCTTCAATTTCCTCCTCCCTCCTTACTCTGACTTATGTGATCAGGCCAAGACTTGGGCTCCTTAGAAGCTGGTTTGGGGGCGGGGGATGGCGTGTAGGCAATCATGCTTTAATAGTTGGGTCCCTGCCACGTATTTATTTGCCATATATTTATGCTACAAAAATACTTTGTATTCTCACACATAGTTAAACTTCTTACATTGGCAAATGCACAGGAAACATTATTATTTGCATTTTACAGAGTAAGGAATCAAGTAAAGAAGGGGCATAATTGATTGCTTGTGGTCACACAAGCCACTTGAACAAGACTAGAGTAGTTGCTTTGTTCTTGTCCCTGTCTTTGAAAACATTTTCAACAGTAAATATTTGTCAACCGTAGTATTTACTGAGCACTTACTATATTCCAGGCACAGTTTGAGATGCCAGGAAAATAGGAATAAACAAGGCAGACAAGATCCCTGCACTTATGAACACTGTTATTACAGCTGGGAGGGGGAGAAATGGGGAGTACACGGACGGATGAGTAAGTGCTCAGATAGTGATAAGTGCTATAAAGGAAACAGCACAGAGTGATACAATGGCCAGTAAGGGGGTGGGGGGTGGGCTGGCGGCTAATTGAGTCTACATGGACTGGGGAAGAGTTGAGGTCAGATCATTCTAGGAGAGGAACAGCAAATATGAAGGGTCCTAAGACTGGGGAGTGGGGGGAAATGTGGAGGGGGAAGGGAGATTTGTGTGTTGGTAAAATGGAAAGGAAGTCAGTGCCAGTGGAGACTGGAGTAAGTTTGGCAGTGGACACATTAGAAAAGGTGGCCAGGGTCCAGGTCACATGGAGGCTTATAGGTCGGGACTAGGAGCTGGAATTTACTCTCATTGCAATGGGAAGCAATTAGAATTCTTAAAGCAGAGGAGAAATATGATCTGATTATTTTTATAAAAGCCATCAGGCTACGTGGGAAAAGGATTTGAGGGAGGCTGCATGGAAGGATATTGCTCTGATTTAAGCAGGACGTGCAGTTGTTGGACAAGGGGAGTAGCAGGGGAGGTCAGGAAAAGTAGACTGCTTCAGGGCGTATTTTCAGGTAAAACAAATAAAACTTACTGAGGAACTGGATTTGGAGGTGAAAAAAATGATGAGGCCTAATTTAGCAACTGGTGAATGGAGAGTTGAGCTATTTCTGAGACAGAGAAGAATGTAAAATATAGGGATGTGGGCAGAATCCAGTTCCTGTTTTACCTGTGCTAACCCTGAGATGCCTCGTAGCCAGGAAGGTAGCTATGTCAAATGACAACCAGGAGTCTGTCGTGGGGAAGGTCAGTGTGCAGCTCTCTCTGTCCAGAATACCTTCCTCCCCTTTTCATCAATTTCCTACTCATCCTTCAGGTGTCAGTTCAGATGCATCTCTCTGGAAGTTAGTCAATAAGAAATAGCCTAGAATTCCAGCTAAGTAGGACTGGAAGGTACCATAAGTCTGAACAGGCATAGTATCAAGTCACATTGCTGGGGGTCAAGGCAGGTCAAGGAGGACCAGGGACAATTGCTGTGGGTCCAGAAAGGTGTGGTTCAGAATCTTCTCTCTTGTCTTCTTGTCACAGAATTAAGTCTGAAGAAGAAGAGGCCAACTCACAGAGGAGAGGAGAGCCCAGCTGAGAGACAAAGAGCAACTTTTACCTGAAGCATCTGGAAGCCAGTTCCACCCCTGGGCTTTATAGCAGCCAATAAATCTGCTCACACTTTGGGATTTTCTGCTACTTGCATCTGAAAGAGACCCTGATCAGTCAGATTGGAATAAGGCAGCATCTCCATCCTTATCTTATTTTTGAGGAAGGAGTCTTATTACAAACAAAAATGATGCATGCTTAGGGTCTGGGTGATGGATAATAAGTGCAATTCCTGATCTGTAATGTCAGAGAAAGACCTGAAATATTCAATAGTCTTATCTCTTCCATTCTTGAATCAAGCTTTCCTTTTTTTTTTTTTTTTGGCTTAAGGTGGCAACATTTCCTATTAATTTATAAATAAATATCTGTGACATTTATGTTAACTAATACAGATGAGTACAGGTAGGATTCAGATTTACCCTACAAAGAAGTGAAAGCTTGAAAGAAAAATTAGTCAGCTATTTTTATTTGGGGGAAATAGGATAAGCCAATGAATCAAGAAGTCGACCCACAATTAGTGTTCCTATTGTGTCTCCTACAAAATTCAAAACAGCCCATATTTCAGGTTTCTTTCAGGTAAATATTTATAGTTTATTTCAGGAGGTGTGAACAAGGCAACATGAAAGATAACTCTTACTGCTCTCAGAACTCAAGGTAATTTTAAAAGAAGTGAATGGAAAGGGAAAGAGCCTCTTAACCAATTAGCCACACTACACTTTAGAATTAAAATTACCCAGACACATGAGAGGTCCAAGTAGTCTCATTTATATCATCAGAGAGGTTCTGCAGCTATTTAAATGCATAAGAGCATAAGAGTTTTAATGGTACAACAATAAAATGATTAAGATCACGTAGAAGTAGGTAGGACCTATATCCCTTCCAGTGATGGAGATGTTTAATGAGGCAGAAGAATAGCTTTCATTACCTGGTTTATTTTCCAGTTCAAGTAATTCCTGTATTATCGTGATGTAAAGAAGAGAGTTTTCTAACTATAAATTTTCTTTTGTCTTCTTCCATAGACAGTATATGTTTAGTTGCTCTTACCAAAGGTTATATTTATCAGTTTAGATTTATTAGCTTAAATCAACACACACATTGAAAGAACCTCCCAACTCTTGCAGATAATTTTTTCAGAGTTCTGAGGAGAATGACGTGGAAAACGATGGTAACACAAGGAAAAGTAAGTCCCTTTTTCTAAAGCTTTATCAATATTGGGAGCAAGAATATTATTTTCCAAACAAAAAAAAGTGTAAAATAGTTATGTGCTTACCTTATTATTTTTATAGCCAATTTTTATTCCTTGTCATAATCAGCTTGCTTACCTTCTGAAATTTTTGGTGCAAATCAGAGAAGTGGTGACCAACATTTAGGTAACTTAGGCCTATGCTCGATGGCTCATTGATTATTGGACAGAAAACAATTCTAGGTTCCCTCTCTCTGGCAGGATGGTAAGAATGCAGATTACTGCCTGCTGCTCTAAGAACGGACTGGGTTCCTAGAATTTAGTATTCACTTTGGTGGATATTAGAAGAGAATCTTAGGAATTTTTAGGAAAAGAATTGCTTTTCTTCTCTCCTTTGTGTTTTTGTTGTTGTTGTTGTTTAAAAACATTTGGGGAAAAGTGTACATGCCTCAGTCAAGTCATGTTGCATATTTCTCAACCGTCTTTTTCTCTACCATTCCCCTCTGGAGAAAATCTTATTTTAATCAATGAATTTAAATTAAATCATTTTAATTAATTACAATTTAGATTAAATTAAATTTCTCCCCAATGAGAAGGATTAAATATTAAGGAATAAGATTTTATTATCTCTAAGATTCTTTTAACTCCCCTCGCAAGAACCAACTTTCACCCCTTTGGGGAGATGAACGCTGAGATCCCCTTTCTAACCGAGCACAGTGAGGAAGGTGGGCTCACCATAAAGATCCTGGAGAACGTCCCACAGTGACAGCACAGCCGGGCTTCAGAAAAACTGCTGAGCAATTCAGCCAACAGCTGGCTCCATCATCTCATAGCTGAGCTTTCTCTACGTAGCTTTCCCTTACTCTGAGCAAGCAGCCGCCTGAATGCCAGCCGTTCACAGATGCTTTTGGAATCAGGAGTGTCCATAGCATCACCTGCGGCTCGGCTGCCGACAAGAACACGATCAATGGGAGAGCCACTCGTGACCTGGCTCATCAAGGTACTCACCCGGGGGCTATGTTCTAAAGCAGGTTTTCAAAAAAGAAAAAATAAATCTGATAATTTCCCAGGACCTCTTTTTCCTCTTCCTATTAATTTACCAGGTGGTAACAGCAGATTCAGAAAAATGTAAGTTCAGGGTGGTTTTCTTCTTGGTTTGTGTTAGACAGTGATGCTTTCTGCTGTGGCCAATCCTATCCCTTCTCTTTCCTATAGTACAGAAATTTCTTAATTTCTGGCAGAAAATAATACCCTTTCTTGTTTACTAGCACTGTGACATGTTTATATCTTTTCTGTCATTTTAATGGGTTTTAAGTTTAAGAAAAGGAAAAACGTATGTCCTTAGTCCACCATCCTGCTCCCGTCCCCTAGATCTCCAAGTTCCTCTCCTCAGTTTTCCTTGCTTAAACCATTGGCGTTAAAAACAAAACAAAACAAAACAAAGTCCCCCAGCCCCATCAGTCAGTGAGAAGCCATCCTGCAATTTCTTTTCCCAAATACGGAAGTTGCAGAGTAAGACATCCCCTTACTTCTCCAGCAACGTTCTCACCTGTATGAACACAAGCCAGGAGCCCACGGTGAGGCTCGTGAGTCCAAACTGCAGGGCCCCACCAGCAGTGAGATGTGCGCATCTGGGAGGGTGCCTTGTTCCATTACACCGTGGCTTCCTCCATCCCAGTCATTGCAGAAAATAGGTTAATTAACAAGCCGACTTCAGCCTTGCTAAATTTATTATGAATTATATGTTCAGGGATGTTGGTGAAAGGCCAACACTGGCATCTCTTTAACTAGTAATTATTGTGTTTTATTGTTGGGGACCTATAACGCATTAGCCAGCCGGGACTCGGCTTTATTAGAATGCACGTGGCTCCCCGGTTCCATGCATATTTATTATGTGAGAGAATGGGATTCTTCTTCTCTAGCCTTCACTAATTTAAAAGAAGATATCCTCAATGAAATGTATTCAAATATTTTGACATTTTGCTTCACCTCACTTACAGAGCAGAAATTGTTTCTGACAGTTATTATACAGTGCTGGAATCCTGCTGCTTCCGCTGCCGAGGAACAGGTTGAAAAGACACAGCGCTTGCATTTTGTTCAAAGAGTGATTCTGTGGCTTAGAAATAGCAGCACTGTCAGCTGTGATTCACTGAGAGTTTAGATAATATCCAGTCTGTAGTCACTGCGAACAGGGGCTTCTGGTCTTGGAGCGGAAGGAAATGAATGGGAGCTGGTGCCCTGAGGTTACTCAGGAGGACGAGGGCAAAATATGTAGCTGGCATCAGGCCATCTAAAATTTGGGAAGAAATCTTCCTCCCCCTTCTCCACGTGGTCAGCCCCCCATTATAACAGGCTTAAATTTCAAATGCATCTATTTGCACAAGACGCATAACAGTAAATGTTAAACTGAAACACTGGGGCATTCCAGAATCTTGAACTGTCTAAAGCAATTAGAGGCAACATTTGATAGGCGTTTCTTTGATCTCACTGTGCTGAAAGCCAAAAATCGCTCTCGGATCATCCGTAGGTGGCACGGGATGATATGCCACAGAACGACTAACTAACCTAACAAGCAACCTTATGTGATGTCTTTGGGATACCTCTGGTTTATTCAGTAGACTTCTGCTCTGAATGCAAAAGTATTCTTCTGAAGTGATAGGATAAAATATTTACTTGCAAAGGGCCTGATAGTAGCAGCGGCAGAGTTTGGCACCAACGGATCATCACAGAGCTCCTGAGACAACCAGCAGCAAGGAAAAATCCATTCATCAGAGGATTGGATGATAAATCATCCAGAGCCATGATTTATCAGTTTTTCTCCCATTTCACATCCAACCCAAGGCTATGTCTGGAATCAGAGCAGCAGTTTAGAGTCAAGACTGAACAAGGATGCTGTCAGAGGGGCCAGGAGGACTCAACCGACCATACGGCGTGTACGGAGCCATGGCTGACTCTGTTGGGCATAAGTCAAAGTGAAGAGTACACCCGTGTGGGGATTTAACCTGTTCTTGCAGGTTAACAAACACATCACAGATGGAGGAGATGCTGACATTAAAAGGGAAAACTCACAGGGTTGTGGCTCTGTCTACAACAGACCAAAGGATCTAGAAATCAGACTGGTGCAGACATGCACCCAGGGGACAGAGGGTGTTCTGGGTTTGACATCCAGGTGGGTTAAGGCTGAGGTGGCCCAGCTAAGGAATAGGCTGAGAAGCCCCAGGAAGGGCCTCAGCAGAAGAAAAGGATCCTGCAGCAGATCAGGGGATTTATTTGCTGGCGACGTCCCCAGGGACCTGTGAGTAAATCTGGAGAGCACTGAGGGGTGACGAGTCCCATTATTCATCGAAATGAGACACGGCCAATTCAGCCTCATTAGGGGTCTCTGCCGGGCGGGGAGAGGTCATACCCCAGCAACAACTTGGGAATAGATGAGAAAAGGCTTTGCCATTTTGGAAAAATGAAAAGAAATACATCTAGATTTTTTTTTAGGTAAAGTCGACCCTAAAGGAACTGCAGAAAAATGTCTCCATTAAACCAAGTAAGTTGTTCCGGGGGTCTCTCTCGGTGAATTAAAGCTGCTTAAGCAGGAAGAGAGGAAGCAGGATCTTAAAGCATGGATCACACTGAATAGCAAATTATCTGATCCTGGTCTTATTCACTTTTATATCTCTTGTTAGTACCTTACAAAATGCTGGACACACAGTAAGTGCTAAATAAATATTTGTAACTGAACGTCAGACTCTTTCATGTCCAACGTAGTCACAATGCGGAAGCAGGTGGGAAGCCATATATTGTGATAGCTTTGAAGTCAGCATTAACTGTGGCTACCCAGATAACTTCTTAAAAGACAAGATTTGTGGGTTCTAAAAATATTTCATTGTTCCAGACTATCTCTAAGTTTCTGGATTTCTGAATCTCAGCAATTCATAGGTTCTCCACTGGTCATGATAATGTAGTTAAGTGCTTGACATGTGTTGTCTCATTTTGAGGTAATTTTGCTATCCCCAACATATTAAAATATTGATTAACATATAAAATATTGATTAAAATACATTAAAATATTGATTAATATATATTAAATATTGATTCATGTATTAATTGATATACATATATATGATTTATGTGGGTGGCAGATGCATATTTAATGGTCTACCATATGCTAGGTATTTTATCTTTTTTTTTCCTTAACAAATAAATTTTTATTAACACACATGAGAATTTCAGAATGTTTTTTGATAAATGCCTACCTTTGGAAATAAATCAGAATTCTTGGACGTTAAATCATTCAACCGAAGCGAGGAAAAAAGATTTTTTAATAGAGATAGTATTAGCTAAGGAGGAGACGACCAAAAAACTACTGCAGAGAAGACAGAAAAAACCAGGACAAGAGGACAGGACGCACTGCCCACTTCCACGGGGGCAGAAAAATTTAGCAGGAAAGAGAGAGAGATGCTGAGAAAGTCTTGGTGGAAAGCCAGTCTTAGAGAACAACTTCTCTTAAAACTAGACTTAGAACAACTCCAGAAAAATGAACTATTTCAATCTTTATCAAGAGTCTGCTATGTGTGGTAAGCCCATCCAGGCTTGACACATCTAATTGCACATTTGTACACCCATGAAAACACTCAGAGGCAAATCACATCATTCTGTTTTTGCCCCTTCTTTTCTGGAGGAGAACCTATGGCTGGATTCGGACACTTTTAAATCCATGACAAGGCACAAGTGGAGCAGGACTCTAGGACAAAGCCCTCTGCCCAGTTTCTAGGCCGGTTTCTACCAGGTATTTCTAATAACAATGAACTAATACTTGCTGACCACTCACTAAATGCCAGGCACCGTGTTTTAAAAAGCCTAGAACTTGATCATGGAAGGTTTTATGGGTGACTGTTATCCTCCCTGTTTTACACTAAGGAAATGAAGGGAGGGGGTAAGTAACTTGCCCAAAGCCACACGGCAAGTAGCAGAACAGGCTGTGAAGCCAGGCAGTCCGACTCCAAAGCCCATCAACTAATTAATAAATCCAAAAGCACTGGGGACACAGCTCTGTTTTCTGACTTCTTTGTGTTTCTCTTTGTGAATGAAGACCTGACAGAAGCGTTTGTGCCTCTTGCCCACTTTGTTCAAGTGAGGACAAGTTTTTGATAGAAAACAGCCTTCACACAAGGTTAATTAATGTGTAAAATGTGCCAATATCCTTGTGCCTTTCAAAGCACTTTCAAGTTGAGGATCATCTCAAGCTAACATCAACCTGACCTCATTTGTCATAGTCATTAACCTTCTTTAACTTTTGAAACAAATTCCCAAATACTAGCACTGATTGCCTAATCACCACACAAAGTGAGTTATACCTTGTTAGTCTGATAATGGTTCGCTAAAACACAGGGTAATTTGAAGCAATCACTAGTTCCTATCCAATTAAATGAACTATTGTTCTTTACTGAAGCATTAGATGGTCTAAATCTTACTCATTCAGAGCTTTCCAAAGATTTTTGCTCCCTTCTAAATTAACCTGAGGTTTCACCATATGCATTATCATTAAAATGTAAAAACTGCTTTGGGAGCCAATTATATAGCTTGCTTTATAATTTTACCTTTATTTGCACACTTGGACACTAAATCATTCAACTTTCACAAATCTTCCCTACCTAAAATCATCCCATTCAAAGTTGAATATCATTAATAACATTATCAATATTTACTCGAAGTTCATTTCAGATAGTTAATATGCTTCAAATCACATTTTATTTGACCTTTTATTTAGATCATCGATCGAAATAACTTTCAAGATATTTTTGATACACACATTTAGTTATTTTTGGCATTTCAGTGTTAGCAAACTTGGTTTTCTCTAAGCATTGAATTCAGCACAAGGTAGGTCAAATTCCAGCTTTGATATTAGTAAAGCCATAGCAGCTTTCTTTTGGTTTAACTTTACATGATGTATCCTTCCCATTCTTTTTCAATTTTCTTGTTTATTATTTTTTCCAGCTTTATTGAGATAAAGTTGACATGTGGCATTGCGTAAGTTTAAGGTGTACAAGGTGATTTGATACATATATATTTTGTGAAATGATTACCACAGTAAGATTGGTTAACACATCCATCACCTCATATAATTACAATTTTTGTGTGTAGTGAGAATATTTAAGATCTACTCTCTCCCTTTTTTTTATGATAACAGCTTTATTGAGATATAATTCACATACCGTGCAATTCACCCAGTGGGTTTTAGTATACTCACGGCGGGGTGCAACCATCACCACAATCAGTTCTAGAATATTTCGTCACATCTAAAAGAAACCTGGTACCCGTTAGCAGTCACTTCACATAAGTGGAAACATAAAACATGTGGTCCTTTGTGTCTGGTTTCTTTCATAGCATCATGTTTTCAGCTTCTATCTGTGTTGTAATATGAATCAGTACTTCTTTTAATTGCCAAATAATAGTCTATTGCATGGTCATACCACATTTTATTTAGCCATTCATTTAGTTGGTGAACATTTGGGTTGTCCCCACTTTTTGGCTAAGATGAATAATGCTGCTGTGAACATTTGTGTACTGGTTTTTGTCTGGACATGTTTTCTTTTCTGTTGGATATATACCTAGGAGTGGCATTGCTGGGTCTTATGGTAATTCTACATTTAACTTTTTGAGAAACTGCTACACTGTTTTCCAAAGTAGCTGAACCATTCTGCATAATCTCCCGCATCCTCGCCAACATTTGTTATTGTCTGACTTTTTGAAGATCTACTCTCTTTGTAACTTTCAAGTACATAATATAGTATTGGTAACTATAGTCATGATGCTGTATGTAAAATCCCCAGAACTTATTCATCTTATAACTGGAAGTTTGTACCTTTGACCAACATCTTCCCAGCCCCTGGAAACCACCATTCTACTCTCTGTCTCTGATTTTGAATCTTCTTAGACTCCACATATAAGTGATGTCATTATAGTATGTTTCTTTCTTTGTTCAATTAACTTACATAGCATAATGCCCTCAAGGTTCATCCATGTTGTCACAAATGGCAAGATTCCCTTCTTTTACAGCTGAATAATATTCTATAATATATATTTCACATTTTATTTATTCATATCTGTCAGTGGACCCTTAGGGTGTTTTCATGTCTTGGCTATTGTGAATAATGCTGCGATGAACATGGGGTGTAGATATCTCTTAAACATAGTGATTTTACTTCCTTCAGATATATACCCAGAAGTGGGGTTGCTAGATCATATGATAGTTCTATTTTTAATTCTTTGAAGAACCTCCGTACTGTTTTCCATAGTGGCTGCACCAGTTTACATTCCCACCAACAATGCACAAGTGTTCTCTTTCCCTAAATCCTAAGAACATGTCTCCTGCTCTGTCCTGGAAGAGACAGGATGTTTAACAATGAGATACCAATGACCATGTATCTAAACTGAAAATTATGAGCTGGATTCTGTGAGACCCACTAAATCATAAATTTGGATGGGCCCAGTACCAGTCTATCATAAGATGGAAATGGAACGTCCAAGATTAGAGTAAATGCAGTAAACCTTCTGCACATCTATTACTGTATTGGTGTCATCTTCTAGGAAGACCTAAATTAACACAAGCACCTACTGAGTTCTTAACTTCTTTTATTATTTAGTTGTAAATTTCCATTTGATTATTTTTAACTATCTTCCAGTCCTCTTGTGAAATTCTCTCTCTTCTTTCCTGAATACATTAACCACAACTATTTTTATAAGTCCCTACTTGATAATTCTAATATCTGGATCAACTATAGGTGTCTTTCTAATGTTTTTTGGCTTTGGACATTGGTCTATTTTCTTGGCATGTCTGGTAATGTCTTCTTGTATCCTGGACAATATGTTTTTAAAATTATAGAGGTTCTAGGTAATATCTTTTTTTTTCCAGGAAAGTTTTAATTTTCTTGGCAACCAGAGTATGGACAGACCACCTAGATCCAGTAAAAGTGAAGTTGCAAGCTTTGGTGGGGCTAATATGCTTCTGATTTAGTCTTGCTCTGATCACAGACTTAACTCTTACAGTGTAGTCCTGTTAGGGTCTTAGTTGAAATCTTGGGTTCACTACCAGTGTTCCTCTATTTTGGTGGCTTCCAGCCTCACCCTCTGCTTTCCCAGGGAACTGATGATATGTCTGTTCAGCTTTTTATCTTCCCTGATGCTGCTTTTTGTCAGGTGTCTTGGCATCTCTCCTTTTATCTTCATAGCTTCCAGTTCAGCAAATGCCTCAAGATAAACTGCATAGAAAATTTCTGGACCACATCTCTGTAGTTGCTTTCTGTCCTAGACCCTCAAGTCTTGGCTACCTTGGCAACTCTAAACTCCAACTTTTAACTCTCAGTCCAGTGAAACTGCAGAAAGCTTCAGGCCACCACTTTCTGCCCAGTTTCTTCTCTCCATTTCTTGGATCAGCAAATGCCTGAAGGTGAAAACAGATGCATTGGGTGAGGCTCATCTGAGTATGCTTTCTTTCTCTCTTGGACCTTGGCCCCGCAAACCTGGGTTTTCTGGATGGCTCTTTGATGCATTCAAACACTTTTTCTTTTAACTAATCCAGTTCTTCAGGCTTCAGATAGGCCACACTTCCTCCTAACCCCCGGCCTTTGCACATGCTCTTCTCCCCTTTTACAACATAGTCTCACCTTGCCCCCCTGTTTAGTAACAACTCTTCTTTCAGATACTGGCTCAACCATTGTTTCTACTGAGGGGTCTTCTCTTACATCCTTGGCTACATCAAATCTTCTCTTGTAGGCTTTCAGGCTGTCAGACCTACCTCTACATTCTAGCTATCATCACTGATATAATTTTATTTTTATTAGTGTAACCATTGGATTCAGTTCCCTCTTTTCTAATAATATAGGTATTTATCGTATCTGATCGACATTTTACCTCCAGTGACTAACAAGTGCCTGACACTTAAGGAATGCTCAATAATCATCTATTGAATGAGTATGGTGCTATAATCACCTTTTGAAGTAGCTTATCCACCATATTGGAATGTGAATATGTGAATTAAGATCGTCAGTGAGTGAATGAAGTCAATAGGTAACCGCTGAAGAGTGTCTCTCTCACTAACAATTACACTGTTCATGTTTGTGTATGTGTGTGTGTGTGTGTGTGTGTGTAAATGGAACTGAGTTATATATATGGCAAAAATGTGAACTCCTCAGCAGTAGGGAAAAGACTTCTTGGACAAGTACCTGAATATTCATTGAATCCAAAAAACTACAAAGATCTCCAGGATATAATATCAAATTCTGATAAGAGCATTTATGTAGTAATTCATTGAGCAACTCTACCAAAATGAAATGCTGACAACAAGAAGAAAGATCAAAGAATGCTTTCAAGGACAGAGCAGGAATCGGGCATTGCAGAAGGGAAGTATGACACGTTTGGCAGAAAGCGTTAGTGAAATGGAGAAACGGCGCAAAGAGCGAACTGCTGGGGAAAGCAGAAAGTTCAGAGTGTCATGTTGCCTGTCCTCAACACTGATCAAAAAATACCCCAACATTCCCACCTCCCTGACTTTATAAAATGAAACAGAGGTAAAGGATGAGAGATTAATTCCAAATAGCCTAATCTTTCTGCTGCAATATCCCAGGAGGCCCAAAGCATTCTTCATGTGCCAAGGACTTCCACTACTTTGCTGAAAAACTAGGTCAGAAACTTAAACATTGGACAGTGTATTAGTTGGTAGGTGGAACTGATTCAGGTTTACCATGGTTATCTGGAGCCAAAGTAGACATTTGATCAACTCACCCAAATAGCCAATCAAATCACCCAAATTATCAGTTTCAGGGAACTAGTCAATTTAGTCACATGTGGACTGAACAGCTCCACAGAGAGACCCCCAAGTCCAAAATCTGTCTGTCTTGCCTGGAACTAGAGTCCAAAGCACAACATGTCCTTCTCCGTGGTGTCATTTGCTGTCATTGTCTGGCCCAGAGGACAAAAGCAAGTCGGGCAGGCAGCTTCGGACTGACTCTTGTTTGCCATGTCTATGACTGTGCATCATGAAATCTGCGGTTAAAAACTGAAAATAACCCCCTCAACAGCCCACCTGCCAAATGTTCCCCAGTGTGACAGTGTCCAGTGGTCGCTTAGACCTGTGTTGCTGCTAATGCGTTTTTACAAGCCTGGTGAAGAAACTGCACTTCTGCACACAGTCGTTCACATTCCCATATGAAGGTGACTGCCTTTGTTGATGATGACATTTTCCCAGATGCAGAACGCAGAATCAACGAGCCAGGACTGCACAAGCAGAGCAAAGTGCAGGGGGAGAGCTTGGGGATGGTGAAAGGGATTATTCTGGGTGGCAAGAGCCAGGTGTAGGGCGCACTGAGTATTGCAGAAGAGCTCTGACAGACACAATACCGAAAGCAGAGCAGAACACACAGGGAGCATGAAGGGAGAATGCAGAGCCTACACTGGGCCAGAGAAATATTGATAGTGGGGAGAACAAAGTTTCCCTAAATACTAGAGACAAAGAAATCACAGGTTGTGGAGTTAGGACTTTGCCACTGCTGAGCCATGAGGCACTGACAAGCCTTCTTCCTTTGCAAGTGCCAGGAGCCACACTGTACCTACAGTGGGCAATGCTTTGACCTGAAACCAAAGGAATAAGTCTATACCCACGATGGCAAGAATTTGCTCCGAGAAATATTATAGCGGCTACAGGACTCAGAGGCCAATGGGGACAGGAAGGACCTCAAGATTTGCCTATTTAAGACAAAACAAGTGAAACAAGCTGGTCATAGGCCAAGTCATGTCAACTTGAATGTAATAGGAGGCCCCACATAGGTCTGAGTCACAGGATAGAGACTTTCAGATTCCAACAGCCATGCTGCTTTAGTGCCCCCTTCCATATGCAGGGGCCATCAAATCAAGCATTCTTGACACCTCGCTCATAATGAGACTCTGTACATCAGCTCAACAGGAAAAACAGGAGCGCCTTCCCTCAGTCCAAGGAATGTGATTGCAGGTTTGAAGCTGCTTTGAAAGGAAACACGGGTGATGCATGGAAGTGAGCTCTTCTCAAACAATTCTAGCTACACTGCCTGACTATGCCCAGAGTTACTGGTCCTGGGGCTACGTGGAAAAGCGGAGTTGGTCTCATTGGTATTTTTCAAAACATCAATTGCTATACTAGCCCCCTCACCAGCTTGGTCTGGGAATTTTATTAATTTAATCTCCCATATCTTCACATGAGAAATGAAGCAGACAATACTAAACAAGTGTTTGCCATCTCTCATCAGAAATCCCTCCTTCCTCAGATATGCCCCGCTCTGAACTGACCAATGCAGCAGAAGACTACACACAGATGGTGTCTGGCTGAAATGATCCCCACTCTTTGTGACTGGAAAGGGAGTAAATTCATGTAACAAATATTCAGCCTTTGTGCAAGGGACTACAGAGGGGTTGTGTGGGAGGACCAGGTGCACGGGACAGGAGGAGCAGTTTTAGGGACAGAAGACTTTGGTACCCAGAATTTGGTCTCAAAAGCAGACAGCACCTGTTTGGGGTTCCAGGTGTTGGCAATGGGATAAAGGGACCCAGCAACTCGGGATGAGAGGCTCGAGGGCCTGGAGGCACAGATCTCGCGCCTTCCCCTCCTCCCAATCTTGTTTTCATTGTAACAACCACACTGATACCTCTTACATTAAACTACAACTGAGAACGGGAGATTGGCAGAATTTTCACTTTTCATCTGGATGATTCAACATCATGTAGAAACAGCTCCTGTGGACCACCTAAGGAGGGAGAGGTGGGAAACATCCTATCTTGAAAGACTGATTTAAAAAAAAGTTTAGAAGCCACTAGGTGTTTGGTACTTATTTTCAAGGCTATAAATCCCACAGCAGGTGCGCCTAGGCAATCAGGGTAGGCAAGAACTCTGAAAAATTCCGCGGTGATACTTAGGGCCACAGAAACCCTGGGAAGCTATAAATAGTCATTAGGAGTGAGATGTTGCTGAACACAGAGGGAGGAATCCACCAACGGAGCAGAAATGTAAATCAGGGACTACTATGATGAAAATGTGTTTTCATATTAAATATGAAGGAAAAAAAGAGAGAAAAATCAAGAGCTAGAGTTCATCCTAATGCTTAGTCAGAATCTGAGCCATTTCAAAAGATGTCCAAAAAGGGGAAAAGGAAGGAGGGAGGAAGGGGCGAGGGGGACGGTGGAAAGAAGGAAGGAAGGAAGGGAGGAAGGAAGGAAGGGAGGAAGGAAGGAAGGAA
This sequence comes from Vicugna pacos, assembly GCF_048564905.1. Classification (NCBI taxonomy): domain Eukaryota; kingdom Metazoa; phylum Chordata; class Mammalia; order Artiodactyla; family Camelidae; genus Vicugna; species Vicugna pacos. The sequence goes on from NC_132994.1 coordinate 26,774,545, forward strand.
GGAAGGAAGGAAGGAAGGAAAGAAGGAAGGAAGAAAGGAAGGGAGGGAGGGAGGGAGGAAAGAAGGAAGGAAGGAAGCTCCCCTCCCCTCATTTCATTCAAATATCTATCTGAGTCTGGCAGGGTCAGTCCAGATGTTCCAGCTGTGGCCACAGTCAATGAGCTCACTGAGATTTTCACAGGCACTTCAACCACCTTTCAGTTGCCAAGGTGGGTTTCTTTTTTTGCAAGAGAACAAAACTTATTGATAAACACTATTTACTTCTCTCATACTCTCTGAGGGCATCGGGATGATTAATGCATGTTTGGTAAGTCATTCTTGAAGTGTGTGAAAGCCCTCGCTGCAAAGGTGGCAGGCATATGTAAAGCAGTCATATGTAATCATTTTCAAAATTCACTTCTCGCCTGTCTCCACTTCCGAAAAAAAAACAAACACATACATTCTCATCATTAAGGTGCTTTGGTTTATTGAATTACAGCTCACAAATTTCAAGGAACAATAGAAATGTATTTCCTTATATTATATTTAACAATGCAGTTTTCAGGTTGTTTCTGTCGTATAGTTGTGCTTTTGATCATCTTTTTCATGAATGATATTTCTATTATTGGAGTAGGTCACCTTGAAAAGGAAGTTTGTACTCCATACAAAGAACTCTATGGAAGTCAGATTTTTTGAGGTTCTCTCTCTTCTGTGAGTGTGTGTGTGTCTTTCTAGCAAATTTCACATATGGATTTATAGAGCAATTATTGTTGCAAATATCTAGCAATACGGAATCAGAGTGGTGAAAGAGTTGGTAATGATATTGTTATACCACTTAATATGTTCTTGGCTGACCCACACAGACCCTATTTCAGAAAATGCTCCTATAGACCCAGAATATAATTGATTTATTTCCTCGGTCAGGGAAGGGTGGTCATTTATTAGCAATTGAAAAATGAGGTTCAGCATCAAATAATGTTTTATTAAGCCCTCCAAGTGTGATCAGACTTAAAGAAAGAAGGCTGGGAGTTCTGAAAATAAATAGAGGGGATAAGGAATAACAGTGACTAGCATCAGCTTTGAAGGTGAATGGCCTGGGTTCGAACCCTGGCTCCACCACTTACCAGCTTTCTGCCCAAAGCTGTAAAACTCTGGACACTGACTTCTCTGCTTGAGCGACTTATTTTGTAAAATGGTAATATTGAGAGTCCTTGCCTCCAAGATTACCATAAGGATTAATAAAAGTATCCGTGTAAAGTTCTCAGCACATAGTACACACCGTGCAAATGCTTACTCGTAGGAATAGTTATATGTATATTGAGGTGTAATGCTGGGTCTCTTCTCCACCACTGCCTGTCCCATATATTAACGTAGAAGGCCACTAGGTCCTCTTTGTCCTCTCAAAGCCTCTCACATCTTTGCCCTCCTCTCCATCCTGTTGCCAGGTCTGACTGCAGATTCCCTTCACCTTGGTACCTGGACTATTGCAAAAGTATCCTGACCCCAGCCTTGATACCCTTAGAATCCACCCCAACCCACAACTAACTCCAGTTCTGCTTTCTTATAGTCATGTCTCCCTATGCTTAAAACAATGTTGTTTCCCAACCACCCACAGGATGAAGTTGAAATGTTTTAGCCTCATCTTCAAAGTCCTTCCCATCCTGGCCACAGCCTATCCTGACAATATTTCCCACTGTCCATCAGCACTGATTCTTTGCCAAGGCAAGCTAATTAGCCAAAGCAATGGCATGCTGCCATGTTCCTAAATCTGAAGCCAGTACATGGATTCTTAAAAGCTTTTCTAAAGTGTTTTTGTTTTTGTTTTTGTTTTTGTTTTTGTTTTTGTTTTTTACCATCAGAATGAAGGGAAAATCAAGGACTGTATAGATTCTTCCCTGTGTCAATGCCTCTCCTCTTCTCATCGTAATACCCTGAAAGAGAGCAAAAGTGTGTATCACCACTCAAAGAGCTTTGAGAACACCAGGACTGTTTAGATCCACCCACATCTGAGAAGCCATCCAGCCTATTCAGAATCAAGATTCTCAGTGGGAAGGTCAGGATGGGTCAAGGTCAAGACAGGGCCAAGAGTAAGGGGCTGTAGGATAAAGTCAGGGGAAGCCACTAGCCCCTAGGCTGCAGGAGCAGCACTAGTGAGGGAAGGGACAAGAGGAATGAAGATCATTCCCTATTCTGGTTACTATTGCTGCATAACAAATTACTCCAAAACTTTGTGGTGAAAAGTAATCGTTTTGTGTTGCTAATGATATCACAAGCCAGGAACTTAGGAAGGGCTCAGGACTTCCTAGGGCTAAAAGATATGGAAGTCATAGACACAAAATTTGTGATTGAAATCATGGTGGAATATGAGATCTTTCAGGGAGAATGTGCAGAGAAAAGGAGATGGTCAAGAACAGAACCCTGGGAACACCAGCCTTCACAGGGTCAGCCAAGGAAGTTCTGTCTTATTCACTTCCAACTTGAACAACTCCTTAGATATTAGTGACTCCTTTGAAAAGAAATCCCATGGCTGCTGAGAAAATAGGTACCAGAAACCCTCCTTTCCTACTTAGTTCTTGCTTGGAGTCCCTCCTGGGGTTGTAGTCAGATGCTGGCTTAGGGCTGCAGTCATCTGAAGGCTCAACTGGACTGAATCTCAGCACACATTTTTGAAGTGAATTGAAAAAGGAAACATCAGCATTATGTATTCACAATACACTATGTTTTGCTGCAGTAACAAACAAACTCACAATTCTAATGATGCAAACAACAAAGATTATTCCACATCATCATCAAGGAAACACAATCTTCAACGTGCCCTTAATGAGAGAGGAACAAACACTACAAACAGCATCAACGACTAACACTACGGGCGCTCGCAACAAAAACGTTTGGCGTTGGTTGGGAGATCAGGGGAGACCTACTTGGGGGAACCAGGAAAAGTAGCATTTGTGTTATACATAACAGGTGAAAGGATTTAAGTGAATGGAGATGGAGAGAAAAGAGAGAAGAGAGAAAAAAGCATGGAGATAGGAAAGCGTTAGACAGTGTGCTACTGAGAAGACTCTCTTGACCGGTACACAAGGTGCTAGTTCATCCTAAAAAATGTTGTGCTGGAACTATTTACAATAGCCAAGACTTGGAAGCAACCTAAGTGTCCATTGACAGATGAATGAATAAAGAAGTTATGGTGTGTATATGTGTATGGTGTGTGTGTGTGTGTGTGTGTGTGTGTGTGTGTGTGTGTGTGTATAAAATGGAGTATTACTCAGCCATAAATGAGAATGAAATATTGTCATTTGCAGCAACATAGATGAATCTAGAGATTATCATACTAAGTGAAGGAAGTCAGACAGAAAGGCAGATATCATATGATATTACTTATATATGGAATCTTAAAAAATGGCACAAATGAACTTATTTACAAAACAGAAACAGACTCACAGACAGAAAGATGTGGGGAGGGATAAATTAGGAGTTTGGGATTGGCAGATACGAACTGCTATATATAAAATAGATAAACAACAAGGTCCTACTGCTTAGCACAGGGAACTATATTCAATGTCTTGCAATACTCTATAATGAAAACGAATACATATATATATATATATATATATATATATATATATATATATATATATATAAAACTGAATCACTTTGCTGTGCACCAGAAGCTAACACAACACTGTAAATCAACTATACTACAATAAAAAAAAAAGGTTGTGCTAGAGAGAAAGACAAATTTGCTCTACACCAAACAAACGATGGATAAGCTTAAGAGTAAAATGACATGCTAAGTTGTAGAATGGATAAGGGGGTTGCGTGCCATGAAACGAGGTTCACCAAGTAAATGAAAGAATAAGCCTTGAGGATGAGCTTTAAGAAATAACTTTTTGCTTAAATCACAGAGACAGGGAAGCTTCTGTTGGAATTAAAAGATAATAAAAAGAGTGCCTGGCAAGAGGGACACGCATCTTCTTCTCAGGTAAATTTTCAGTCTCCTCTCATGAATAAAAGAAGGGACTACGTGGCTTTTGGTTTTAGACACCACTGTGCTGTTAACAATCCCGAGTTCTTTGGGTAGGAGAAATTATTAACATTAGAAATATCTTCCCTTGTCATGATCATCACATAAGAGAAAACTGGTAGTTTCATTGCTGCTCTGAAAACCAGTTTGGGTTTAAAGCAATAGGTGGTTAACTATCAAATACCAGTTAACATCCTCTTTATTGTAAGCTCCTGGAAGGCAGGGCCTGCATCCTATTTAAAGTTATGTCTCCCTTGTAAGCACAGAGAAGATATTCAGTAAAATGTGTTGAATTGTCTACTGGAAAGAATAGAAAATTACAAGGAATTACTTCATTTGGCTTGTTCATACTTTCCTTTTAAGGCAAATATTTTGCTTCTGTAAGATTTTTTGCCTGCATTAAAGCTTTCACGGGCAGAACGTGTATGGTTTGAATACTGATGTGAATTACAATTTTCCTTAAAATTGTATTCTAGGCTAGGCTCTCTTCTCTCTGTTTCTGCAGTACCGTCAGCTTCCCACCCTGGTGAGCCGAGGGGAACAGCTTGGTAAGAAAACGCAGACCGCCTGCTGAAAGCGTCCAGCCAGGCGCACTTTCCGCTTCTTCCCTCGGCCCCAGCACACTCGAGTCCTGTCTTCCGGCTTACTGCTCCAAAACTCAGAGGAAGAACCTGAAGCAAAGCATGAAGGGGAAAGTTCTTTCGATGCCGCTACTAGCGTGGCCTCTTCAGCTTTCCTAGGTTATAACCTTCTGCGCCGTACACCTGGGCTCCCTCCCGGAGCGCCGGGCCCTCAGACGCCGGAAGAGGAGAAGGCTGCCCCTGCCGCCCCAGGGCCGCCGGGTGCCCGCCGTTACTTCCCTGCGCACAAGTGTGGCAGCTTCGGTGATGGAGCAAGAGTATTTACGTACTCGACCAGATCCCTCCCTGAGGAGGCTGAATTGTGAGCGAAGGGTGTTAGGCCAATAGGTCATGAAATTGGTTTTTGTGAGTTAATAGATATAACATAGATTCAACATTTAACGTAACAGAGATTTAACATAGTTATAGATTAACATAGGTAACAGGGGGAAATACTTATTGCCGTATAAAAGAAAGAGGCATTTAGAAAGCACCTCCAGTTTCTGAGAACTGGGCACAGTTGCCTAAAATCAGCCAGGGAATGAATGACTGAGGCAGGGACGCCGGGTCCTGGCTGGCCCCGGTGAACTGGGAGCATGTGTCTCTGCCCTCGGTGTTTGGATGGAAGTTCGTTGGCGAGATCGGCACACTCCGCACCGTCCAGTGGAGCGCGAGCTGCATCCCGGCTGGTACAGAGCAGGATTCAGCCAAAGATGCTTACAAATAGGTCGTATTAAGCAAACAAAAAAATCACTCAATCCTAAGACATTTTATAAATCCTGTTTGCTTAATGGAAAGTCTCTTGACAATTCTTTTGTGTGTGTATCACGGTGTTAAAATGGGGATCCTCCGGCCTCGGTTTTGACTGTGGCATTGATACAGCAAGCCCTGGGGAGCTCCTGAGAGCCGTGCCCCACACGCCCCAGGACCGCGGTGGCGGGGTGAGCATCTGCCTGTCAGTCTGCACGTGCAGCGTCAGCTCCCCCTGCACCGGAAAGAGGCCACGAAGGAGCCAGATTAGATTGGGTCCTAGGTTTCAACAGGAGCAGGCTGGAGCTGACCCACACGGCCCGGGAGCCAGGAAGAGGCCACATGAACTCCGCCTACATGGAGAGAACTGCCGGTGAGAGGACCCAGTGATGGGACTCTAAAAAACAGGAAAGCGCCCTAAGGGACGAGCCCCTGCCTTCACTCCTCTTCACCTCCCACCCACCCCCCACAGCCTTGGCCCAGTGCAGATGAAATGCAGAAAGCAAGTAGGAAGCAAAAGCCATCAATACAGACCTTAGCCTGGGGGCGGGGTTTCAGCACTGAAGCCTTATCTTTCCAAGAGGATAAAAGAGATAATTTACCATTTGGATATAGTTCCCTGTACTATACAGTAGGTCCTTGTTGTTTATATCTATTTTATATATGGTAGTGTGTATCTGATAACCCCAAACTCCTATATTCAATAAGCTATAATGGAAAAGAACCTGAAAAATATGTATATGTATATGTGTATATATATATGTATGTATGTATATGCATAACTGAATCACTTTGCTGTACATCTGAAGATAACATTGTAAATCAACTGCACTTCAATAACAAACAAACGTTTTTTTAAATAAATAATAATTTACCATTTGGGCCAGAAAATCTAATTTCTGAGTTAACACTTTATTTTTGGCTTAAAGGGATCATATACCAATCTTTTACCTTAGAATAAGCATTAAAGTCATGGGATCTTCTCTCTAGGACAGAGAAGAATTGTCCTCACTGCCTAGATTTTAAAAGAGCAGTAAGTAGAAGCAAATCCAGACTAGTGTTCTACCATATCTCGAAGCCATGCACTCGGCAAAGCAGTTACATTTATGATCACCTCCTGAGCCCGGACTCTGACGGTAACATCACTGTATCTAGTTACATGTTCATGAAAACCGCCACCATCTTTCATGTGATGTGAAACTCTACAGTTTCCTGAGAGAGAAAATTCACTCTATCAATCTGGATCCCTTGAACTTTTTATAAGTAATAAAAAGGCATCCTCTGCAGAGCTCTTGTTTTCTGGTCAGTGACCCAAGTGTAGCCAACTCTTTCTCACAAGTTACGGGTCACTGAGGCTTAAGATTTTAAACTAAGATAGGAATATAAAAAGACAGTATTCTGACCCATCCATGAAATTTGGTAGCTACTCTTTTCTACTGTAGCTATTAGCTGCCATTTCTTTGGATGTTGGGCTACTGAAATTTCCCAGATGACAAGGTTCTCATTCCTCCACCAAGGGGAATCTTTAGAAACTTAAATGGCAGCGGTGTGCCCGTGGGCTATTATTCACTCGGAGTTGAAGGTGGCAGGAGATGGTGCCCTTGACTGCAGTGTGGTTACCTGAAGTGGGCTGCACCGTGTTAAAGAGCAATGGGAACTTTGATTGTCAAAGTGAGAGTTCGAAATGACTTTTATTATTAACAACAACAAAAAAAAAGATTAAATATAATTCTTTATCTTCAAAGGGGTCCTTTTGAAAAATTGTGATATTTCTACAAAAGATGACAATCTGCCAACACAGAATAACTTGTGAATGCAAATATTGCTCACTTCATTGTTCCTAGTTTCCTTCAGAAGCTACATAATCTTGCTTTCGAAAAAATGTAGGCTGCAAAGTTAATAGAATTCAAAAAGACTACCTTTCAATCTGAAAAGTTATAAAGATGTGACTTCTCCAAGTCTTTAAGGAAATCCAATTATAGGTCTTTTTTTTATTATTATTATTCAAGCGAGGACCAAAAGAGGAGCTTTTCTTTCCTGGTGTCATTTGCTCAGCAGGAACTCACCTTGACGTTGGAGCTGATTTTCCTGCATTTCTCATTAAGAAATTACTACCAGATACCCGAACTCAGTCATAAACTAGGCTTAAGCAGTCCCAGGTTGCTCTGCATACCTCAGATATGCTCTTTTTACACTAATTCATCACTGGCATTCAGGCATTGGACTAGGGCAAGGCAAGGGAAGTGACTTGGGCACCAAATTTAAGGAGGAACTTACTGTCAGGGTCATGCAAATAAAGGGTGTGACTGAGTGACTCCTTCAATTTCACACCCTAGTTGCCTCACTCCCTCACCCTAGCCCTGGTGGAACTTGTTATTTCTAAGTAATCCCCAATCATTAAAAAAGAAAATGAACATAAATTTTTAATAGTCTACCAGAAAGTGTACTGAGCTGTTTTGGAGACTTTCAAAGAGTAATGATTAAATATTTAATCTTCACACAAACAGGGAGTTGAGTGAAGTAGACATTGACTGATAAAATCTTTCTGTGAATTACACACACACAACAGTCATCCCAGAGAGAGCAGGACTGTTTGAGGTGTTCAAAACAGAGAGATATCTAGAAACATTCATCTCTGTCCTAGGAGATAGGTTCTTATTAGCTTTGCCCAAACTAGCTAGTGAATTTAATATATTGACATGAATATAACAATTGGACTGTAATTACCCTTTTTCCTTCATCTTGTCATCATACTAATTAAACAGCTTTATGACACAATATTTTTTATAGTGATTAATTTTTCCTTGCCCAGGTTTTCATGATGACCCATTTCTAGCAATTTTTACTATGGTGCTACCTCTTAAACTTCACGAGAATATAGAGTTTTGTCTTTAAGACCACATGAGACTGTTCACCAAGTCTTGGGTTTGTATTATAGCAGCTCAGTGCTTCAAGTGCACACTGACCACAAACAGCTAAAGAACAGTGAGTATCAATTAAAAAGGGGAAGACTGAATCTTAACAGGAAATTCCTTTGACTGGCAGATATATTTATCACACATGTTATTTGGTCCATTGTGTTTTTTTATGCTACCAATAGCAGAAAATGTAAGTATGTGGCTATTGACAATTGAAGATTCTATGGCCAATTTTCTCAGCTCATATAGTAAGTATAAAAGTAAATGGTATTTTCGGCTATTTCCCAAGAGTCTTAACCATATTTTTTTTTTTTGCTTACCTCATACTAATCATACTTGTCCCCTTTCACCAAGTGTGGCCAAAGAAAAGTCAGAAGCTTGTGTTTCTCTCTGAAATCAAGCTGGCAATTATCAGGAAGCAACCCTCTGATGCTTCTGAATGGCTGAAGCAAAATATTCTGCCTTGACTTAGGCAAGAAAAAAGCCCTAACATTCCAGTTGTTTTACTAGACTTAACATTACCAACAAATAAATAAATGAAATACTGATTTCTCTTTCTTCATAGCTTTAGACCACAGCACATGCCAGCATCGCCAAGAGGCTCCATCACCCATAAATCAGTGTGTGTGTATTTCTCTCCAATGAACTAATTTACCATCCTGTAAAGATCAAGGGATTTGGTGCCTGTATCAATCAGATAATTGTTATAAACAATAAACCTCAAAAGCTCAATAGACATTTATTTCTTGTTCACTGAACAGCACTGTGCTGTGTTTCTGGTAGATGGGCAGATTTCTTCCATTCAGTGAGTGAGAGATTTAGGCTTCTTCCATCATATGATTTTGCCATTCCCTAGGATTACAGACTTCTCCACATCCAATCATAAGGGCAGGGAGACTTTGATGAAGGCACACTCTATTCTTAATATCCTGGGCCAAGAAATGATGTACACCATTTCGCCTAACAAGAATAGTCACATGATCCTACCATGAAGCAAGGGTCTTGGCAAAGATGTCCATGATTGGGCAAACACTTTCCAGTGATAATTCTGTGACTGGGGAGCACATATATCTCTCTCTTCCAAAATGTCCAAATGAACATAGAAATTTTCATGAACCCATGACATAACACTGATCTCATTTTCTATTTTGAAGCAGATTCTCTCATTATCAAAGCTACACCATGACTATAAATTAATTTTTCTAAAATTCTTCACTCTTTGAGGTTTGGGGGATACTTTTAATACAATAAAGAAATGCTGTACTAAATGTGATCCAATATCCCAAAGATTTAATGAACTTTCCGTGTGCTTCACTCCCAGAGAATACAGCATGCACACTGAAGCATCAGTTTGATAGTATGACATTTACACATGTTCTGTAATTTTTGCCTGTATTTTCTTATATTTTCACTTTTATCTTTAAAAATGATCTGGAATTGAACATTGTTTATAGAACCTTCAGTTCTTGAGAAGAAAAGTATATTCAGTTCTAATTAATAAGCCAGTCAGTTCCCTCTGCAGCCTGTCTGCTCCTTATTGGATCCATAGGTCCATAATGTGTCAAAGATGGCAAGAAACTTGGACTTGATCCAGCCCCAAACTCCTCATTTTACAGATGAGCAAATATGCTAGCTAACATTATTGATTCTCCCTCTTCAAATGAGTTTTCCCTTTGCCTTTCAACCCTTCATCATTCCTTTTTACCATTGCGAATGCCAGGCCATTACCCAAACTAGCTTCCCCGTGACTCATATACCCTTGTCTGTGTTTACTTGTGAAGTAAAAGAGCTTTTGTTATCCAAGCAATTTCCTAAGTAATATGGCAGGCACTGTGCATCCCATTTCAGTGTTATTAGTAAAAGTGATCTACTGCTATTTCTATTTAACTCTTGGCATTGTTCTTCTTTGACAGATATTCGTCAGTCAATCTAAAATAAAGTTCTCTTGTTCTCTCTCTTCAGGAACAGAAACTACGAAAGAAATGCCCTACATAGCATTCTTGCTTTTTTGGTTAGTTCCTGCCACCAGAAGCTGGAATTGTTGTTTAGTTCATCTGGAAGACTCACTTTTCCCCATTAATCTGCTCCCCACATCCTCATTGACCTTCCAGTAGGATAATCACAGAACCAAGAGCTTTTAAAGGTTAAAGATGTCAATTATATCTCAATCAGGCTGGAAAATGAACAGACAAACGAAGCAGTGTTTCAGAGACTCACACTAGGGATGTTCAGTCAGGAATTTACACACACACACACACACACACATACCTATACACCTCACAGGGCTGGATATGGAATTCACACTCTGAGGATTTTCATTCCCTTGTACCAGAGTACATTTCACTAAATGTTTAGTCAGTCTACAAACACTTTTTCTCCATAGTATCCACCTATGCACTGAAGTGTAACACATCACTATCAGAAGGTGAGATGCCACCATCTCTAGAACTCCTTCCTGAGCTCCTCCACTGTGACATGCATACACACTCCCGAGGTGGGCAAAGCTCTCTCCCTTTGCATTTCCACAGCAGCTTCTATTTATATCTGTCTTAATACTTATCAAGGCATAGACTTCAGATCTGGAGGCAGAAACTGAACCATGACACCTAGTGAAATATGGGATATTTGTTAAGTAAATGCATAGAAAGGACTTAACACGGTTCAGGTTAACGCAGACATACACATTAACACAGACTCCTAAGGCTCAGGCGTGAAAAAGAACACAACAGATAACAGGAAGATTTCTCTATAATCGAAAGGAGCGATAAAATCACAATCAGGTCAGTGGAGCCAACGGTGAAATTTGTAGTCTCCTGATGATCACTGAACTCACAGACAGAAATATAAGACTGAATATTTGTTCATTTATTAAAAAAAATATTTATTATGTGCCTACTGCTTACCAGGGGCTGTAAATAGGAGGAAGAGTGTGGATAAAGCTAAGGGTGTGTTTTAAGTTCTTTATTAACAGGCCTTTAAAAGATCCCTTTTCCCTGGTTTTCCCATTGTGTTTCCAAGAGGTTATATCCTGAGACCCTTACTCTCAATATTTCTCTGTATCAACATGTTATTGATATTCATCTGAGCCTCACTATGTATCTGTCTCTGCGCTAAGCACTTTACATGGATTATCACGTTCAATCCTCATAACAATCCGTTTTGAAGATGAGCTAGAGAGACAGAGAGGTGCAGTCATCCTCCCCAAGGCCCAGGCTGCAGAAATGATCCCCAAGCCCAGGCAGTTAATCACACCACTGTACCCCTGCATGTGGTTTCCACATGACCCTCCCTGGACCTCCCTTTTAGAGGGGACATTCACACTCCACGTCGTGTCTTTGACAAACCCTTGCTCAGGGTCAACACCGAGCCCCCGTGTCTTCCTGCTGGCACTTCGCTTACCTTTCTGTGCTCATTCTGTCTCCCACAGCCCCACCTTTAGAGGCTTTGCCCAGTGCTAATCTCCTGCACTATCTCTGAAAGGGACACCCATGCGCGGTCATTCAGGATCCCAACATAAAGAAGAACAAGACAAGTTCTGGAAGCACGCCGTGGTGAGGGTGACGGGTTGGGCACACTGGGCTGCCCAGGGCCCGTGTGATCACAGAGCCCGTCAAGGCCTTTAGGGATGGGAAATAAGCCGACCTGCTCGGAGGACCTAGGGGTGGGATAGATGCTTCCTTTGACTCGGCAGTCTCCCTTTTGACTGCAGACCTTGGGCTCTGGGGGCCTTCCAGTGAAACCTGCCCCATCCCGCCTCCTCAAAGGGAGGCCTGCCACTGCACACAGAGGCTCTGAGGCTCGAAGAGGAGAAAGAATATAAAGTGAGGAACTGAAGGGTCTCAGAGGACATCTCTCCCAACAAAAAGCAAAAGGACGTGCGTATAAAAGACCCATGATTTCTCTAACAGTACGTAAAAAATACAGATTGCTAGTTTGTCATATCGTAAACGTTTTCCCCACTGACTCGGAAGCCACTGTGAGCTGAACCAAAACTGAATTAAAAGAGGCTTCAAAGGAAGCTTAACAGTTGGTCACAAGGGGTAAGTTTCCCCGCACTGCAAAAGGGAAGGCTCCCCAGAGGGTGCTAAGTGGCAGGGTCCCTTCAGTAGCTAATACACTAGGAAATCATAACTCTTCACAGGCCGGAGCCGGATGCCTCGGCCACCTTCACCAACTTGCTCAAAGTCGCAGTAAAACAAGGATGCAAACCCACAGCTGTCATCTCTGATGACGGATTTACTGACTTCGGATGGCCGCTTCTCTTTTTAATACTTTCCTCCCCCAGTCAGGATGCGAATGCCACAGACACACGCCACTGAGGTTCAGAAAACTCTTCCCACACCTGCTGGGTTTGGAAATAAAGAGTCACCTTCTCAGAGAGCGGGACACCTTCAAACAATTACACACGTGCAGACAAAGCAAGAGGAGAATGTGCAGGCTGCCTCAGGGGATGTACTCTGCCCCCGGCCGCCAAGCTGCTCCGGAGGCCTTTCTGGATGATGAGTTACATCCCTCAGAGGGAAGAGGAATGTCCACACTGTTCCCTTGAACTGGAGCGTCTGACTCCTCATCGGGGAAGTTGTACGTGCGTATTTATTAAACATTTCAATAGCGCTATAAGCCAGAATCTGTTCTAAATGCCTTACAACTTAATCACTACAGTCCCATTACACCAACAAGGAAAGTGGGACATAGATTTAGCAACTTGCCCCAGATCTCACAGATGGTAAGTGGCAGAACCAGGTACCCAACCCGGGCTCTGGTCCAGAGTCCAAGCTCTGCAACACCCTGCCCTTGGCCTCACCATTAACTCTCTTTCTCTACATGAACTAAACTCACGTCCCTATTACATCAGAGTTTCCTCTAGGTTTGATATTCCCGGCAGGGTTCATAAGTTATCAGTGTTTCGAGGTGCAGTTCCACCAGCTGGCCCAAGATGCCGGGGGAAGCGGGGAGGCCAGGAGGCGGAGGACCACACCATTCCACTCCCCTGGGCAGTTAAATAGGGGCTTTGTTTTCCGCTGCTATTTTTCCAGTCAGGAAACCAGGGAGCGTCCGATTCATTTGCTGCTTGGGGTGATGCCTCTTACACCCTCTGTTTGCAGGCTCCTCCGGGTCTTTTATGTCCCCGCTGGTTGTTACTTGGTTCCTCTACTTCTGAAATGTCTCTGGACGCTGTTTCATTATGTAGAGTCGGGCAGGAGACAGACAGAGGCGTGTGAAGCGGCGATGAAGCTGGCACCAGGTCTGCGGTGTCGGGGGTGGTTTATTACTGCTGCCAGCAGAAGAGAAATCTGATCCTGGCAGATGCAGCCTGCTGTGAATCAATATTTTACAGGTAGTATACTTTGAAGAGATGACATCAAGACAGAATCAAAAGCGAGGAGGGAGAGAGAGGGAGAGAGAAAGAAAAGGCACAAGTAGGAGCAGAGAATTTATCCTGACATCCTTTGACAGTCCTTCCCACAAGGAGTGAGAGGAACAAGCCCGGGTAAGGGGAGGCGACACGGACGTGGGGGAGGACGGACTCCTTGACAAAAGCCATTACTCCCTGCCCGCCTTCACTGCACACGCGCTCGCACAAAAGGAGAAACGCAGCTGTGATGCCCTTTGGACCAAAGGATGCCTGTTCTTAGGCAAGCTGAGACACACCCAAAGACACGGCAGGAAACAGGCCTTCTCTGCCCTGGTCCGTGGACTGGGAAGCTGAGAAAGCACTAAGTGCGGAGAGGAATGTGTCCTTCGCATGCTTATCCTGATCTGTACTTTCCCGGTGTCCTTGGGGATCTCTGGAAAGCATTCCAGAGTCTCTGTCTGAGGATAAAAGTATGGGGGAGGTGACAGGAGTTTGCCAAGGTTTTCGGGCTCCCAGTGGGCTGAGCATGGGGAGAGCTCTCCCCGCCAGCACGCCTGCAGGCACAGGCACTGGCAGATCCCAGGACGGGGAGGGGAGGGTTGCAGCGCTGCTGATGATACAGGGAAGCTGCATTTATATGTGGCCTAGAATTGTGGGAGCATGGCTTCTCGAGGGATGAAGATTAATGAAACAGCAATCAAGTTCCTTCTCTGGACAGGAAATAAGAGTATGAGAGAGATGCAGAAACTAATAACCCCTCAACCCTCACCTTCAAGGGGAAATTAAGACACACACACATTCTGCACTAATGCACAGTCAACTGTTGAGTGTCCAGGAGATACAAAGATGACGCACTGTAGGATTTCAGAAAAGACCGAGCTCTCTGATACGCTAGAGTTGTAGCCATTTAAGATCTGGAAGGAGCCTCGACTTAAAGGATGAAGAAAGCTGACTTTACACTTGACAGTGAGATCTGGGAGAGGCTCCAGGCACTGGTGCCAGGACTGCGAAGATGGGTTGAATCTGGGGAGACGCACTGGATCTCAATAGGGCAACAAGGCATCCTAGGGGAGGAAATTATTTAAGTCAGCATTTCTAAAATTGTATTCCAAAGCACACAGGGCATGAATGAGAGATGTTATGTTATGTGAAATAGCTTCTTTGACAAATAAGTTTTGGAATGGCCAACTTCCATGGAGATAAAAACTAACCCAGGGCTAAAAATGTTAGAGAAAGTTTTAGGGGGAAATAAAAGAGAGATGACTAATAGCTAAAATCTATAGCAATTAGAATGAATTTTTCAAAAGGAAAATCTGATCATTTCACATCCCCAATGAAAATCCTTCCACGGCTTTCCCCTGCTCTTAGAATTAAGTCCCACGTTCTTAAGAAAGTTGCCTTAAGCTCCTCCCTGGCACCATTCTGAGCTTGTCCTTTCCCACTGTGGATCCAGCGTGTGCTTTTCTTCCAGACCCTTGAATGAATCACATTCTTTCTAATGTCCAGGCCTTAGCATGTATGTTTTCCTCTTCCTGGTTAATTCCAAAAGCTTCTTTAATGTTTGGCTTAATGAGAACCCCGAGCCAGGTTAAAGCCTGAGGGTCTGTAACCCAGTGAGCTCTGCTCTCCCCTTCACGACCTCTTGTGCCGTGAGGGCTGCGCCCTGAGGCTCCATCCCAGGGCCCACCGTGCAGGGAGCTCAGTAACACGGGGGAGAGGATGACCTGCTAATGCTAGGTCATGAGGGTCTCCAGGGAAGGAGATCAGGTATCATTAGTAACAGGCACAGAAGATGTAGGAGAGGGAAGACAGGCTTGAAGCTGTTTCTTAAGATCCCTTGGCAGTGACGCGCAAGGTGGTTTGGAGTACAGAGAGCCTGGTGACAAGAGCATTCGTTAAGGAGAATATTGCAAGAGCCTGGCTAGGGGTGATGAGTCTGGGCCAGCTGGTTGCTAAGGAATGTGAATGGATGAGAGGCTGGAAGAGAGTGTGTGGCAATAGTCTCAAGGGCTCCACAAGAGGAGGGACAGAAAAGGAGAGGGGACCAAAGGTGACTCCAGGTTTTGAGCTCACGTGATTGGAAGCATGGCGATTTTGATCACAGAAAGGCAGTCAGGAGACGGAGCTAGGGGTGAGAGGAGGGGGCTGAAGGAGGAGGCAAGGGGGTCCATTTTGGATACTTGGACTTAGACTTTCAGGGGCAAGTGGGTCTGGCCCTCCGTGTAATCCCTTTAGCAAGCCTGGGAGTCAGCCTCACCTGCTCCCCATCTCACACCCCTCATCCTGCCATCAGCCCCCTCTTAGTGGGCTGTCACCTTGGTCCCTTCCTCTCCTCTCTACAACCTGACTACTGCCTTTATGCAGGCTTTACCTTCTCTCATCCAAATCCCACATGCACTGTGATAGCTAATTTATGTGTCAACATCACTGGGCCACAGGATGCCCAGATATTTCGTCAGACATTATTCTGGGTGTGTCTATCAGGGTGTTTTTGAATGAGGTTAACATTTAAATTAGTAATCTGAGTAAAGTAGTTTGCTCTCTTCAATACGGGTGGGCCTCATCCAATCAGTTGAAGGTCTGAATAGGACAAAAACTGACTGTTCTAAGAACAGGCAAGAACTCCTCTGGCCTGACTGCTTTAAGCTGAGATATTAGGTCTGGGCTTCAGACTCAAATTGAACTTTGGCTCTTCTTGGGTCTCGACCTGTAGGTTTTTGGACTGGAACTTACACCATTGGCTCTTCTGGTTCTCAGCCCTTCAGACTCAGACTGAAACTCCATGCCAGTCCTCCTGGGTCTCCAGTGAGCCGATTGCATGTCTTGGGACCTAGCTTCCAGAAATGCATGAGCAAATTTTTTATAGTCTCTCTAGATAGCTAGATAGAGATGTATCCTATGGGTTCTATCTCTCTTGAGAATTCTGACAAACACATGCACTCTTCCTCCCCGCTGTGACCCATCTCTCAGCTTTCCACTCCCTCACCATGTTATGCTCAATGGAAAAACTGCTCTTTCTAAATTAGCTCACTTCCAACCATATTACTCCCTGGAGAACCTGGATTTATAAGGGAGAAGGGTAATGAAGAAATCAGCTAAAGAGAACCAATAATCTTAGAGTGGGGAAAAAAGAGGTGATCAACAGTTAAACGTCAGGGGGGAGGGTATAGCTCAGTGGCAGAGCGCATGCTTAGCATGCACAAGGTCCTGGGTTCAATCCCTAGTACCTCCATTTAAAAAAGAAATTTAAATATCACAAAACATTGGAAATAATGAGAACCAGAAAAGTGATAGCATTCAGTATTTGTCTTCCTCTGTCTGACTTATTTCACTTAGCATGATGGCCTCCCGGTCCTCCCATGTTGTCACAAATGGCAAGACTTCATTCTTGTTTATGTATGGCTGAGTAATATTCCTCTGTGCATATATATATATATATATATATACATACACATATACACCATATCTGTATCCATTCGTCTGTTGATGGGCACCTCGGTTGCTTCTATATCTTGGCTATTGTAAATAAGGCTGCTATGAACATTGGGGTGCATATATCTTTTCCACTTAGTGTTTTTGTTCTCTTTGGATAAATACCCAGAAGTGGATATTACCACTGGATCATATGGTGATATCTCACTGTGGTTTCAATTTGCAATTCTCTGATGACTAGTGATGTTGACCATCTTTTCATGTGCCTGTTGGCCATCTGTGTGTCTTCTTTGGTGTGCACCATATTTTGAGTAGCAATGGTTTGCATCTGCACTGTCTTGTCTGAAATAGTAGCCACCAGTCACATGTGGTTATTGAGCATGTGAAATGTGATTATTCTGAATTAAAACATGCTCCAGATAGCAAAGGCTTAGCATGAAGAAGAATGCAAAATATCTCATTAATACTTTTCATATTGATTACATGTGAAGGCAATAATATTTTGCATATATTGGGTTAAATAAAATAAACTATTAAAATTAATTCCACCTTATTTTATGTGGTTATCAGAAAATTTTACATTACATATGTGGCTCACATATTTTTTGGACACTGATCAAAACACTTTTCAGGTTGTGTGTCCTTAAACCTGCATCCATTATGTTATTGAACCATACTTGGGTCTGCTCACCCGCACATAGTAAAACCAATCTACTGGCACCAGGTTCTGGTGAAGAAAAGCACAGTGCTCACAGCAAGGCAAAGTGAGGGAGAGGGTCTTGGGCTGCCTGACCAGTTTGTGGACATTCTTCTGATTGACTGGTGCTGAGGAAACTGGGTGATATTTCGGGAGTCAACGTCATCAGCCTCTGGTTCCAGCCAGGCTAGGGTCTGTGTGCTGGTGGTCATGGTTACCTTCCTCCACCTGGTGGGGGTTTCAGTATCTGCAAAACAACTCAAGGCTATGGCTCAGGAAATTATCTGTGTCTATATCCTCCCTGGAGAAGGAGCTAAACGTCTTTGACTTTGTTAGCTAAACTATTCTTATATTGTCTTGCTTGACTATTTCCCTTCATTTCTGCACTTTCTCCCTTCTCTGATTAAATTGCTCTTTGGAACTCGGGAAAGGCCAAGGAGGATAAAGCTTTTCTACAAACAGTGGCAGGGGGTACAGGGTGGGGACATCTGTCCCCAACAAGGCCCCATAGGGTCTTGCTTGGTTTCAATGGGATTCACACTGGGCAATTTATTTTGCCATAGACTCAAACCACATCCCTGTTTTATTTATTAGTTATAGAATCATATCCTAGTGTTTCCTAAAAATACTTGCTTCCAGGCTGAGCTGCACTGAACTGAACCCACAGACAAGGGACAACCATCCCAGTACTAGGGAAGCCTCTTTTTCTTTTTCTTTTCTTTTTTCTTCCCCCCGCAGGTGTGAAAACTAACAATGGAAAAGGGCAGGAACACCAGTGGGCAGGAGGACGAGGAGATGGGTCTTTGGAGGATTAGGTGAGCTTCCGCGTAGGTGTCAGTATCTCGGTGTGTTGACAGGGCTCACCAAAACCCTAGTGGGGAACTGTGGTGTAAGATGCTTTGTTAGTCTAACTCATCTAACTAAATACCGTCTGCACGGCAGGCCTCAGGTACTTCTTATATTCAAGAAGAAAAGTTGTCCTTGGAAACAATGAACCATCAAGTCCTGTTCAGGAATCATTTGCATTTTCAGGAATATCACCCCAATTGAAGGACTCTCTACTGGCAGATTCACTGTGACACAGTATCTGAAGAGCATCTTTAACTTGACTGAGAGACTTTGCCTTAAATGTGGGTTGGGGAAGGAGGACAGGATACAGTGTTAAATTTATCCAACGGTTTTGTGCTCTTTAAGTCAACAAACAAACATTCAGCCAAGGGCAGGGGCGGATACAGCTCAGTGACAGAGTATGTGCTTAGCATGTACGAGGTCCTTGGTTCAATTCCCAGCACCTCCATTAAAGTAAATAAACAAATAATCCTAAGTACCTCCCTGCTCCAAAAAAAAAAAGAATAAAGAAGAATACATGTGCATATATGTATGTATAGCTGAATCACTATGCTGTGCACCAGAAAAAAATACAACATTGTAAATTAAAAAAAATTCAGCCAAGACTCTTTTTAAAGATTTTCTAATAAATGAAAGAATAATAAAAAAAATTATTATTGCCAATTGAGGCTATTCAGGGTTATGCATTTTGCCAAGAGTAATAAATCGGGTTCACCCCACTCATTCAAGACAGTTCATTTCTTATTGCACATACAGCAGGTTCTCACTGTGGCAAATTATTTGCTGTTTTGGAAATATGTCCTCTTCTACCTTCACTGTCACTAGCAGGTGGTCTGGCCAGAGACCATCAGCCCAGTGTTCTCCCTGCCACCTCCACATGTCCCCTCTCAAGAGGCACTTTCCTCACGCAGGGCCGTGAATACGGGGTGAGGGAAGCAAAGAGCTTTAGGACCTCTCTGCCAGTTTCCAAGCCATCTAGAGCCTCGGGGCAGTACTGAGGTCACACGCTTAGGCTCAACCATTTTCTTTCTTAAGCTTGGCATCAGTCACAGGTAAGAGTCAAATTTTGTGGCTTCCTCTTTAACCCCGTAAGATGGGGGATGGACTTAACGCACTTGACTGTAGAATAAGCGACAAGAAAGAGTGACTGTCACAGATCGTTATGTGGAAAAACCTAAAAAATATAACCATGCAGGGGCATGGTACCCAAATACTGAAAACAAAAGGTGACCACCCACCCCAGTTTATGTCTGTTTTCATGGTAGCATTACTCACAGAGACCCCTTTCATTCCCCAAAGTGCCGCTATTTGGACCATAAAGTATATGGCCACCCTACGTAACCTGCAAAATAAGATGAGCAAAACAAGAGGGCGTGCGACCCACTCAGCCCCATTGCCTCACTCCTATCAATCACACTCAGAAAAGCAGTGTACGCTAACCAGATGCTGCAGAGCCATCATTATGATTTCCATCGGGAAGTGACCATTGATTAGGAAATGGAGTTCTTTTTATTGGAGAAGTGTAGGGCTAGCCAGAGGTTAATGGGGACAAAAACAGGCTGGCCTAGAATCCTTGATAGATTAATACTCATTTGCATGGTGAAGGTTAAGTGCTGTGTGGGCTGCCAAAGGAAATGCAAGTGTCTCAGAATGATTCTGGATAAACAGGCAGGTCAGAACAGGGACAAGGGCAACCTGTGCTCCACTCCCGCTCTGGTCCTCAGCGGGTGAAATGGTCACCTCGCTGGGGGCCAAGCTCCTAAGTTCTCAGCGGCTCACCTGAGTTGACAGCCTGGGAAGAGTAGCAGGAAACAGTGAAATACATGCTTTTACAGTACAGTCGTCCTTGCCACGGCCTATGTCTGGGGTGGAAGTCTCAGCATCTAACACCAGGCATAGCCCAGTCAAGTGGACGCTCGCTCGAAACAGACAGTGCCGTGCGCCTGCGCTACTGTGCTCCATCTGAGAATCACTGCTACCGACAAAGCCCAGCGAGGTCTGACTCTACCCACCTGCTGACACAGCCCCACTCGCTATGTTCCAGCCACACTGGCTCCTTTCCAACCGCTTGGACAAGTCAAACTCATCTCCACTTTCAAGCATCTTTCTGTTCCCAGTGCCTGGTATGTATGGTCTTTCTCCAGGTCAGCAGGTGTCAGTGAAGAAAGCAACTCCCTAAAGTGGTCCTCCAGACAACTCCATTTAAAGAATCATCCTCCTAGGATATTGTCTGTCAAGTCCCCCCGTTTATCTCCCTCATTATATGTCACAAGGTAGAATTGTCTCGTTTGTTTGTTTCCTTCATTAATGTTTGTCTCTCCCTCCAGAACGAACTCCATGAGCACAGTAGCCCTTATTCTTGTTGGCCATTATATAATTGTGGCAGGGCCTGGTGCACGCTATTTACTGAGTGAGGAAATGCATGGATGGATGGATGGGTGCATTGGTGCATGGTTGTTGGGTGATGTTAACAGGGAAATGGGCACAGTGATCTCCATGGGGGGATAGCTGCCCCAAATCTGCCTTATCAACATCATCCTCATGGAGTCAAAACATCTCAAACAAATAAGAAATAGCATGGCTGAAGGAGCTCCTTTCTGGACACCCAGCATAAGCCCAAAGACGAGAGTGAAAGAGTGTCCAACCTCTTCCCAAGATGCTCTGACCAAAGATTATGAATTACACAAAGCCCAGAAGAACCTGTCCA
The DNA here is from genome assembly GCF_048564905.1 of Vicugna pacos. Lineage (NCBI taxonomy): Eukaryota > Metazoa > Chordata > Mammalia > Artiodactyla > Camelidae > Vicugna > Vicugna pacos. The sequence goes on from NC_132994.1 coordinate 26,795,877, forward strand.
CCCTTCCCAGGCTCTCTAAGCTTCCATTCACAAGAGCAGAGTGAAGTGTTGGGAAGGGAATTTATGGAAAAAGACTTATTGAGGAAAGAAGGGGCAGGAAGAGGGCTTTAAGGAGGCTGGGAGGAATGAAAAAAACAATATTCTGAGTGAATCAGGTTTGTGATCTGTTCTGAACACATTGCTGCCCCATCCATCCTCCACTCCACAATGCTTGGACAGACACTGCCTAAATCTGAAGAAGTTGCCTAATTCCTAAATTTTCATTTTCTCACCTGGAAATTGATAATAGGGAGTTACTTCCCCAGCTTCTCTGAAGAATAAGCACTTTGTAGGTGAAGAGGGCTTGGAACACTCACCAAAAAGCAGGGTAGTTTGGTGATGATGCAGAAAACTTCCAAAGACAAATGCAGTTGCCCATCAAATTACACCAAGATGCTCTTCCAGCTCAGAGGGGAAAATACTCTGGGTATGAGAAGGGGCCGTCCGATCTGTCTCCTGGAGATAAAAAAAGCATTTAGGTTTTAAAATGTGAACTTTTCCTGAGAAGGAGAAACAGTTTAATCACACATCAGTACAAAAGTATTCCACATTTTGTCAGGATTTTACAGAAGAAAATGTTAACGTTAAGACACCTCAGCAAAGCTGAGAAACAGAACTGGGGTTAGTGTCAACGGAACAGAGTGAAGGGTGCCTCATTCCCCCGACATCTTCAGGCTGAATCACCAAAGAGCTATGACACTGAGGCTAAGGAAAGGCAAGGGTTTGCAACTATCCAGTTTGCTTAACTGATTTCACCATACTTTTTTTGAAAAGTACTGTCTGAAATACTCCCTCAAACTCTATCTATAATTTCATAATAATAATAATTATTATTATTACTATTATATTATTATTATTATTTCCATGCCACAGTGACAAGTGCTCCAAGCTTCAGAGTGGCATGGTGGGGACAGTTACTGCAAACAGCACATGAACTCTGTAAGGTAGCTTTGCTCAAGTGTAAAAGGGATTCTTTGATTTGATCATAGATTTATGAACTGAATTATCTCTAATATAGGAGATTTTATTAGGGTACCAATGGCCTTTCCAACACATTTAAAATTTAGTTCTTCAACTTGAAGAATGGGAAATGGAACAATATCTTTTCCCCCAAATTTTGCCATATCCTTCAATTACTTCTGTGTATCCAGAGGAATTCCTGATTTGGGTATTTTACTTTTTTTTTTTTTTTTACTTTTTTTAAATTGAAGTATAGTCAGTTACAAAGTGTGCATTTCTGCTGTACAGCATAATGTCCCCGTAATGCACATGTATACATATATTCATTTTCATATCCTTTTCATTAAAGGTTATTACAAGATATTGAATATAGTTCCCTGTGCTATAGAAAAGAAATTTGTTTTTTATCTATTTTTATATATAGTGGTTAACATTTGCAAATCTCAAACTCCCAAATTTATCCCTTCCCACCCCCTTTCCCCTGGTAACCATAAGATTTGAATATATTTTTAATGTGCGTTTTCAGATGTGCTTATTCATGAATTAACATGTCATTGAATAAATAAAGTTTCAAAAATCTCAATCTAGAAGCTCAGTTGGGAAGTGAGGCCTGGATACTTGTTAAAGTCATCATATGACAGTATATAAACTTGTCAGCTTATAAAAATTTGAGAGATATTCTGGGGCAAACATTAACCATTAACAATTGGCTATTGTCTGAGTGCCCTGACGTGAGGGTTTTATACGTGAATTCAGCATTGTGCACAGAAGCATGGCCCCTGGGGGAGCACTCCAAGCATCTCAGTGGATGCCTGCAACCTTGCCTCTGTGGTTCACACAGCTTGCACTTGGCCTTGGTCAGACTCGCCAGTGCTTCCCCTTTTATGACTTCCCTCAATGTGCTGCCCTTATGCTCATAACAGGCTTTGCATTTGAGTATCTTGTTTTAGGGTTGCCTAAAGGTAACATTAACACTTGACTAAGCAACCCTTAGCCTATAGCCCTGGGTGTTTTCACTCCCGAGCTCTGGAACTGACGGCTGGGCCTGCAAATGCTACAACCCACACCCCCTGGCTGAGTGTGCAGCCAATGCTCTCCCTGAGTCTGTGTGACAATGACTTTTTCCCCTTCTGCTCCTGGAAACATTTCCATCTGCATTTTTTCTATAGGATACAGAAGACCTGTTAATAAAGACATCTCGCTCACTGGGATAAATGAGGGAAAAGCAAGTTGAACAGAAAACCCCACTCTAGAGTTAACCCAGGGCCAAACCAAACCTGGTACACCCAGATCTTCATTCGAACCATCTTAAGGTTTCAACATCATGACATAGCTTTTATAAAAGTAGACAGAGGTTATTTTTGTTTCCTGGTTACTTTATTTTGTTTAGAATTTTAAAACTGGTTAACGTGCTCATTAAAAAGTTTTAATTTTATCATAAATAGTAACCAATTTATTTGACATCTTGTTCCAGTTATTTGATTTTTTGTTTTAATGTCTATTATTCTACCTGTAAAACTAAAAATCATACCCATATGCAAAGTTTAGAAAATATCGATAAGCACAAAAACAAAATAAAAAATCACTCAGAATCCCACTGTCTCTCATTGCATGGTGTTGCATTCTGATGCATTTTTCTTCCTTTTTTTCTTTCTCCATTCATTTTAACATAAATAAACAAACTGGCACAGAATCCAATTAAAAGCCCCGCTCCATTGTAATCCTTTGCTGAAAAAGAAGCCACAAAAGAAAGCTCAGCTCCATTTCACAAGGCCCTGCCTCTGGACCAAAAAAAGGATGCCATCTCCTTTAATAAACATATATTGAGCAATTTCTGTGTGCTAAGACTCAGCTGTGGGCAGTGAACAGAGATAAACTCAGTGCCTGCACATCAACTGGGAAGGGCAGAGAAGTAAATGGACAATTTAGTATGAAAAGCCCAGGATAGGAGTAAGCCCAGAGGGCAAGGATCAGCAAATCCCTTTTCGGTAGAGGATGGCAGTGGGCTTGAGTCTCAGAGGACTCAAGAAGCTAGTCAGGCAATGGCAAACGTACACGCCACCGAATGGGAGCAAGCATCACGAGCAGAACCTTGGCACAGGACACACTGGCAGATTCAGGACCTACCAGTCGTTCAGTACAGCCGGGGCAGCTAAAAGGGTCACCCAGCCGGAGATGTGGTCAACTCAGTAACTTCCTCCTAAGGTTTTGAGAAGCCAAATTTCTTTTATCTGGATCAATCTATGTCAAAAGTTGAGGCACTGGCATCAAGACAGCACTGATCTTTTGGATCTGAAGCTATGACCTATGGACTTTCCCCAGGGGCCCACTAGACTTAAATCAATCATTTTTAAGGGTGGCCAATGTTCAGGTTGATTGAAGACATTTACTAAATGCCAGCTTAGAAAGGAAGCAATCTTCATCAGGTTTCTTTTTTTTTTTTTTTTAGTTGTAATCTATCAGTCTAATCATCTACAGAGGTAATACGTACTTAGTACAAAAGCACAGCTTCCTAAACTATCTACTTTAATAAACAGTCATGTAGAGGCAAGAGAATGACTAGCGTACGTACCCTCCAACATGCACGTGAATATATGCTCCCTTATTTCCATCTGTGCAGTCCTCATCCTCACCAGCCTCTGGTCAGAGCCCGTGCTGAGTGTTAACACTGCTAACGAAAGCAGCAACGGATGATTGACAGGACGGCTTGGACCGGGGATGCCAAACAGGCTTCATTTCACTTGCCAGGTCCCGCTGGTTGGTAGTGGCTGCCTGCCAGTCAAGGGCCAGCAAACTTTACCTGTAAAGGGCAAGACACTGGATTGTTTAGGCTTTGCATGCCATATAGTATCTATGGCAACTATTCAACTCTGCTGTTACCGTGTGAGAGCAACCACAGATAATACACAAACAAATGAGTACTGTTGTGTCCTAATAAAACTTTATTTACAAAGACAAGTGTGGGCCAGGTTTGGTCTGCTGCCTCTGGGCCTAGAGCCCTGAACGGAGAAGGGCCCATGGCTACATCTCGGCCAAGTGGTGAGAGTGGGGACACAAACTTGCAATCTCTGTATTATATTAACTCCATCTAGGAGCTGGAACTTGGAAATGAGACCACTTTGTTCTAATTTTGGCTCTTTCTCTAATTTACCAGGTAATTTCAAGACAATGGTTTAACTTTTGTATTGGTTAGTGTTCTTGTTTGCAAACAACAGAAGACACTCTCGCTGGTTTAAGGCTCAAAGTCATTAACCACATAGTGGGATCAACACACTAACTAAGGACCTAGCGGTTCCATCACAGGTGACTAGAGAACAAGATGCCTTCACCGCTGTGTTGGCCACGGATTCCTCACCTGGACACCACCTTCTGTTGCTCACTTCTGTGTCCAAGTCTCACACTCGTGCGTCAGAATGACAAAGTCTAAGTCACACAGCTGTTCCCCACCTGAAGGGAACAGCTGGGAAATACAGGGTTTGGATTCTGTCTTGAGAAAACCACACTCACAAAATAGAAAACCATCAAAAGTTAGAAATGGTGAGCAAAAAAAGATGCAAGCCAGCATGGCTGACAAAAGTCCACTCTGTCTCCCAGTCTGCACCTCTTTCCCTAAAAACTGGCGACCCTGTTGTCATGTTGTATGTTGTACCATGCTACTCAGTATGGCAATTTATAGGTGACATAGATGTTTAACACCTCAAATAAGGAAAATTATTTTACTTTGACATAATTGGTTATTTTTAAACCTCCCAGGATTCCAACCTAACATGTGAGCAGCTGTTGAAATACATAATAAATATATGGCTTAAAACCTAATTTTATCACTGATTTTTACTTGTAATTCATTACTTTATTTTCATCCCACCTCTAAAAATAGCTTCCCTGAGGAGCAGAGGAAATCGCAGAAAAACACAACTGCTTTTAATAACCACATTAATAACAAGCGTCTTCCCAGTCATACTTTCACCATAGACAGAAAAACAATTGATGGCATTTTGCTCTCCTTGCAATTTTTAAATAGTTCTTTTCCTTTCCTTTTTTTCACTCTCCTTTTTTCAAAGGAAAGCAGGCCAGAGGCCCTGGCACCAGGCGTGTCCCCTCTGCAGTCTTGGCAAGTGTCCTTTGCACCTTGACAGCTTTATCACCTACAGTCAGCCTTTTCCGTAAGCCAGGCAGGCACATTATTGGAAGCAGGTGTGCTTCTCCTTGCGTGCGTTTATTGCTGTTCTCATCTTTGTCTACAAAGGAGGAGGCTCTTTCATGGTGGTGGGGATAATTGATTCACTAGACTTTCCTCGGGTCTCTCGGAAAGCTTCTCACCTTATCACTTACTACGATTGTAAGCCTCTCTCACAATTCAAGCAGTCGGGTGATTTTCCAGACCTGCTGAAAGCTTCCCTCGCTCCCTTTTTCATGCTGGCGTCTCTTAACTCTTCCCTGCACCGAGGAGTCCCCCTTCCTGCCGTCAGTCGTTACCATGTGGGTTGATGAAATTCCTCACGTGCACCTCCTTCTTCCCATCTCTCCAAGTGCTTTTCTAGAGAATGTTTCATCTAAGTCAGAAATCAGCTGCTGACATTTTTTTCCAAGATAACATATACAAAACACACATTTGCTCCTCATAATCAACTTTTCTTACCCGTGGAGAACTCACTCCATTTATTGAAAGACACATGAAGTTTATTCCCAGTCATCTCGGTCTTATTCATTACCGCAAGCTGGGCCTGGCATACAGGGGTCCTCACAAAAACGTGTTGAATAGATAAACAATTGCGCTCATTAACCCTAAATGTTTATGTACAGAGTTCCAGACTGCGCTCCTAAGCCTTTATAGTCAATAGCACAAACGCCCTGGTACCCAGAACTAGATAAAAATAATCAGTCACAGCAAAGGAAGTAGAAATGGCCGTCAATATCCTTCTCAAAACAAGAGAAACAGAAAATTGTTCACCAAAGGTCCAGTTATTTGGTTAGAACATTACATTTGTAGGTTCACTAAATGTACCACATCCATTTCTTTTCTATAAGTGATGGAAACAAAAGCAGGTCAGGAACCCCGAGTCTGCTAAGCTAAGGGAACCAGAACTCTCAGAAAACGAATCACTCTCCGGTCATGATGCTGAGCCACTGGGTAGAGGGTATAAATTGTTCTTTTCACTTCACACTTGGCAATTCAACATCTCTAACACCTGGGTTATTAATGGAAGTTCATAGATGGGTTAATACACAAAATGTAGTTTATATGTGCAAAATATACCAACAGAGAAACAACCCACAGCTTTAATCAGCTTTTCAAATAAGTTAGTGACCAAAAAAAGTTCTGACATAAATGTAGTAGTGAAATCTAGCTATGCCTGGTTTTCCGTCTGTTTGATGTGTCCCTGCCTAAGGTAGTTTGAAAGGAACAGGTCGGGGACAGCAGTTCTCGCTTTTCTGGGAATTCTATAATTTGGTAGTCTAGAAGCATCATAGACTCAAGATGTTAACTAACTTAAACTCCTCACCAAAAACTGTGCTCTGTAAGGCCAGGAGCAGGAAATTATGAATCGAAGTCAGGCATTAAAAAACAACCTAAGATGAGATTCAGTCTTACCTACAAATATTGCCAAAAGCACCATACTCTGCCAGAGGCTGCAGACAACACCCAGAATGTGGAATCATAAAAACAGAAAACCACACCTCGCAAGTCACAAGCTGAAAGCAAAGTGTGGCCCGTAAGAGGTGTGCGTTTCAGTCCTCGCTGACAGCACAGGGTGGCGTTGTTACAGGATCTGCTGGAAGTCCAGTGACTCTCCAAGGATACGGAGAAGGGACACGCTATTGTGAAAATTCGAGTAATGCAGAACTGAACGTGCAGAAAGGCCAGTAGATCCATCCTTAGGAATGGTAGGCTTTTTGAGTAAATAGAGATCAGCTCTTCCCATATTACAGGCACACTGAACTCCTTCCTGTTTCCAAATGGTATTAGTTTGTCTCTGCAACCCACACAGGGTTGAGAAATTTACTTCCTCTTACTCTTTACAGCCTGGATCAGTGTACTCTGTCACTCAAAGCAGAGGAAATGAGGGAGACCCCTCTTCCCCATCCCTCACCAACATACAGCTTCTAAAGAAAGTATTTACTTCGCCTGGGATGGAGGCCTCTTATTCATGTACCTGTTCCCAGCTAAGACGTGCTTCTTAAGAAATGCATCATCTATAAAGATTCAGAAAGCTCAGAACCAGGCTTCCAAGCTTTTTTTTAAATCTAGAACAACAGAGAGTAGATTGCCCATGTTTTTTACTTCTTATCAAGGTATATATACAACATAGTCTCTTCAAATAGAGTATACTTTTTAAAACAGAGGTTCAGAGGGACTTTTCTCTCCTAAACAAACACGGGAAGCTAAGTACAAAATGCAGTACCTCTTTCAGAAAAAACAAAACAAAACCTAAGTGTTATATTGGAAAAGGAGAGAGCGAGGTCTGAAGAGAATGAGATGTAGAAGAGGTACTTTTTGATCTGTAGGATGGAAGGCAGGTGAAAATAAAAATTTGGGCATGTGGAGTTCAAATGGTCTTAACTGGAAAGTGAAAATCTGAGTAACTAGTATTTGAGTAATTAGCCCAAACAAAGTGCTTCCTGAGTAGAACGAGGTTTTACATTTTCAATTACCCAGAAAATTGCCTTAAATTTCCATTTCACGGCACAAGTATAGATACAGCAAAGCTATTTACTGATGGAGGGGCAGGGGAGGGGCATGGGGGACAAGTGACTTAAGAGTGAACTGAGAATGGGAAAGTTTCTAACAGCTTTAAACAGTCATTCTGCATAACTTAACATTGGGAGTATAATTTTATAAGTGGACTATTTCTATAGCCTCCGTGAAATTCAGGAAAATAATAATAAAGGTGAATATTAAAAAATAAAGCTAACCAGGTATCATTTCATTTTACATAAAACGGAGATTGCTTTCCCAGCTGGTCTGAAGTTAAGACAGCCATTTCCATTTAGTGTGCCCCTTAAAGCAGTTTTAAAAGTATCAGCCTCTCCGCGCAATTGTAAAATGCCTGCTAGTTTTTGAGGGAGTGCTTCGGAGAGTGAGAAAGATTCAGCTCTAAAATGGCTAAAAGACAGTTTTATGAATCTCACTGTGTCTACAAGATGAAGTATTCAGGTGGTTATCATGTGCTTATATTTCCAGGGTATGAACAGGCAGCTTCTGACTCTGTATTGATGACTGCTCACTATGCCGGCACCTTTTGTGCCTCACAATAGGTAACACATCTGCAAAACCGCTCTCAGAAGCAGGACAGGCAGCTGTTAAAATTACACTCTTCCTGCATTAAAGCCAGTCCCCAGTTGTGAGCCTTGCAAGCACTATTAAGAAGTCATCTTACCTGATCCCTGTTGATGAGCTTTATATATATATACACGTAGTCTTCTGGAAATATCTTCGAGGCATGTTGCCAGGCTTCTGTCATTAGCAAGAATTCCACTTCTTGCAAAGCAACAGAAGCCAAACCATTACAGCTTATAGACCCCCTAATTCCCACCTATTGGGCACCCAGTCTCCCATCTGGTTGGAAAAGGCATGCATATAGATTTTAACCAGAAACATTCATTTCAGTAGAAGAGGACATCTCAAGGTGGCAAAAATCTGAAGTTCCCCTGTCCTGTTCCATTTCCCCCTGGCCCACCACCTGGCAGCCCACCGGACTCCAGAGGGTCGTCAGGATTGTGCTTAAAGTTACCCTGGAGGAATTGGGCACCTCGCATTTTGCCGGAGGGAGAACTTTCAGAGAAGATCTTCTGGAATGAAACCAGAGCCCTTGGTTAAGAGCAAGGATTCAACATAAACCTTCATGGAAATCTGCCTGTTTCCTAGGAGGCTGGATGCCCAGAGAGCTGCATTCATGAAATGGTGACCCAGGAATTCTCTCACATTCTTTTCATTAGAAGCCTGTATCAGTTTCCTGGGGCTGCTACAACAAACTGCCCTAAATTGGCTGCCTTAAAACAACAGAAATCTATTTTGTACATCTCAGAGGCCAGAAGTCAGAAATCAAGGTTCCAAGGAAGAATCCATTCTTCTGTCTTCCAGCTTCTGGTGGCTGCCAGCATTCCTTTACTTGTGGCCACGTCTTTCTAATCTCTGCCACCATGACTGCGGCACATCTTCCGCCCGTGCCGTCTCCCTGTGCCTCTCTCTCATAAGGACATTTCTGGTGGCACTGTGGGACTCACTCAGATTATCCAGGATAATCTCATCTCAACATTCTTAACAATGACATCGGCCAAGACCCTTTCATGGTAGCCTTCACAAATTCCAGGGATTATGATTTGAGAACAATAGCCAAGACCTGAATCTGTGAGTAGCCACAGGTTTTGAGAGTTGGTGCAAATGCTGATGGACATGAGGCTGTCAGTTTATTTAACATTTTCCTCTACTCTGTGCCCCGACGTTTGGGCTTTTCTGGCACATGGGTGCCAAAAGACCTGAATAAAGCTGGCTTTCCCTGTCTTCCCTTTAATCCTGCCACACCCACCCTCACCCTCTCTCCCGTCACACTGACTCAGCTGCTGTTACTCAGAAGAAGGAGAACCTGTACAAAGCTTCCCCTCTTTATTTCACTGTCCCTTCCTAAAGCGAGCAGGCAAGAGAAGGAAGCACAGTTGCACAGAATCCTTATGCTACAGTGACTTAGTTTTACTCTCAACCCACTGCCTTCTGTGAGCCGTCATCTGCTCCCTCTTTGTTTGTCTTCTTTATTTTCAGATGAACCAGGCTACGAGAATGTGGGCTGCCCAGCTGTTTGAGCCATAGCTCTGCCAGCTTCCGGCCAAGGTGAGGATTGGCAGGTATTAGGGTTAGGAGACAATTTAAGGCTACAAATCCCCCCTCCAAAAAAAAAAAAAAGTCCTTGGCAGGGAATAAACACAGAAGGATATTGTCCATGTTTGGTAAACTCCCCAAACCTGTGACCACCTGAAATTTGAATTCAGGGTTTACCCTTGCTTCTAACACTCACACTGCAACAAAGAAGAACGGAAGTGTGGGACCACAGCACTGCCTCACCAGCACACGAAACCTACACGGATTCAACTTCACGCACCAAGCTGAGAGCAGGGAGGAGAGAACGTTGAACCATGGGGCTGTTTCCACCTGCCATTCCACTTGTGAGCATATGCTTCAATGAGCATGAGATGAGAGACATTAATTTCTACTTCCTCAGTTAGTTTGGCCCTGGTGTCCTGGTACCTCTCAAATGTAAGTATCTTGCTACACTGTGCAACATTCTAGAATTGAAAGATACGTACTGTCATGCAACACAGTCCTTAAAGACAATCCAACCGCTTTATTATAAATGCATGTAGAACACTTATAAGATGGTATGTATACTATCATATTTATTGCTGTTTATGGATGTTTTAAATTATTTTCAAGAGCAGTTTGGACAATTCATAATTTTTCACTGACTTTATAACCTCTGATAATTACAACTCAACTGTGACAAAAGAAGTAAAGGAATTACACAGCTAGAAGATGTCATAGATGGCATCTCACGTTCAAGTGCTTTTTATGAAAATATTTATAATACCTTGGTTACAGAAGTGGTTTTAAAGACCATTTCATCCAGCATATAGTCTGACTCAGCCAGGAGAGGCTGTTGTGCTATAACATTTGCTCCTGAATCCCAGTGGTTTAAAAAACATCAAGGGTTTGTCTTGCTCTGGCTACGTGTCTACCATGTGTCAGCTGTGGTTCTGCTCTGCACCATGTTCATTCAGGGCCCAGGCTGACCACACACTGACACCTGCTGTGGCAAACAGAAAAGAGACATAGTAAACCATGCCCATTCTCTTAAAACGTCTGCCTAGAAGTGGCAGATGTCACTTTTACTCACCTCTCACTGGCCAGAGCAAGTCACATGATCACTCTTGAGTTCAACAGGTCAAGAGATGTATAATTCTCCTGCAGACAGAGGAGAATGAAATGTTTAGCAAACTTCCAAATATTTCCTTCAATATTTCCCCCAAATTGGCCATCCAACCATGCTTAAGACGTCAATATCCACTCATCAGAGAAGCCCATTCTACTTTCAGTCAGTTCTAAGTTCTAGAAAGTTCCTCCTTAGGCTAGTTACAGATATATTTCCTTGGATTCTCCACCCACTGGTGTTTTGTCAATGAGGACAAATTTAGTTATCTGCCATGGGACAGCTTCTCAAAGATCAGACATACCCGGACTGTTCAACTGTTTCTCACATAACATGATAATTTAGTCTTTTCTCAGTAATTTTATTTTTCCATCTCTCTATTCTGATAGTAAATTTCCTTAGCATCCTCTCTGTCTCTAGAACTTCTAACACATCCAGCTTTGAGCAATGTGCTTCTATCAACAAATTCACTTCACCGGGTTCAAATGCCTGTCCCGGTGCCTGCAATCTCCCTCCCAATATCCAACGAACAAGATGCAGTGGGAAGATACACAGTTACGGCACCCTAGGTATCCGTGTTCTGTGGCACTGTTTGTACCTCATTAGTAAACATTTTCTTTAAATTATCTTGGATACTCATTAAATATTATCAGCTACTTAGAACCAAAGGATAATTATGAGTTTAATGAAGCGTGCGCCAGCTTGCTCAAGTCGAACGTTGGTTTCTCTGCTGGGACCCCATTTTACTTTGCACTTATCCTTCAGCAAAGCTACTCTACAAAGTCACTTTGGCAATAAGAAGTATTTAATTAGATTAATGAATTTTTATCGCCTCTCCTAGGGATTAGGCTTGTTAAATCCTGGCGACCACAGAACAACAGATTTTTTATTACTGCATGTTTAGGGAGGCACCGGTTGTGCTGCCGTGGCAGGCCTCGTAAGTCAGGCTGCTCTGGGCAGTCCTACCTGGCAGCCCCTGGTAGGCCACGGGTATTTGGCAGATACGTCCTGCGCCTTCAGTTAAATCACAGAAATCAAAATGCAAATGAAATCGCGCGCACCCCAGTCAAGGCTTTCGGCAGCTGTCTTTCTGTCAGAGGCTGCTGACTTATGGTGCCCTGACAAAATCTGCCCTCTGCCTCTACCTGCAGGTGCTTGAGAGGAAAGGGAAGACCCCGTACCCAGTACAGCTCTCCACGAGGGCGTGAGTTGCCCCTGATATTCCCCCAAGTCACTGGTGTGGTGATTCATAATGAGGCAGGAGGGGCGGATTTTTTTTCAGAACAGTTGTGTTTTAAAGACGTTAAGCAATATACATATGGAAGACAATTTGGTATCTTTCTTAACTAATGCTTTGAATGAGGCAATATCTTTCATCTAGAAACTTCAAAGCACTTAAAAAAAAAATCCAACCATGTTTTTCGCCGACACATGCCTGTGAGGCAATTTTCAAAACCTCCCCACTTAATGCATGGGGAAACTGAGGCACAAAAGCACAGAGTTGGTTAAAGCTGTAAAACAAATCCGTATCACAGCAAAAGGGCAGTTTTGTGATGACAAGACTGGTGTTCTTGCAGAATTATGTAAACCCAAACGTAATCACAAAAGCCTCTCTCGGAGTTTTACAGTGATGCCCAGGAAAAGAGACGGGAGTAGGAATGAGGGCTAAGAGGAGATGGGAGACTTCCTGGGGCGATCAGAGCAGAGAAAGGAAAGCAGAGACCTGGAGATGTCGAAAGTCAGCTTCCTGGTAGTTCGGAGGGAGATTGAAACTAAAATATAAACCAGGAAAGTATTCCTAAATTTAGTCAGTTTGTAAACATTTAAGACTTATTGTACAATCTACATGGCAAACAGATAGTTTGTCATCCAAATTGGGACATTTCTGAGAGAAAAATGCAGCCCCATTAACCATGATACTAACTGTACTTCTCTAGCTTTGCAGTTAGCCTAGAAATAAAAGTTTCATCATCTTTTAAATAAATATTCTCATTTAAACGCTGCCCAAGTGTTACAAAAACCTTAATTTCGATTAGAAACTAAAAGAGAAGAAAAAATGAACATGGCAAGGGCTTTGCAGTAACTACAAAAATGTGAACCAGGTTTATGGCCTTTTTCTTTCCCAAGATCAATCTTCTTTTCTGACCCTTAGGTGGATGAAATGCTGCCTGAGAACAGATTACACAAGGCTCATTTATAATCTAATTTCTCTCTTCTTTCCAATTATTGAAAAAAATGTTCTCTGCTGCCCACGGTCAGCTGACCTGTCCCAGAGAAGGCAGCATTTAGGGACTGCAGACACAGACCTCTGTCAGCACACTGTCAACAGTGTAGGTCTGTCTAGAGAGAGTTGGACTGGATCCCCCTACAGGGGAAGACTTCCCTTCCAGCAATTAAACCCTAGTGAGGGGGCTTATGGAAACAGCAGTGTGGAGGGGGGAATCTTTTGTTTTCTTCTGTTTAAGGACCCAGAAGAAGATCCCACATCCTGCCTCTAGACCAGGTCAGCTCAACGAAACTGAGATGAAGGAAGTGTTCCCTATCTGCATAGTCCGGCCCAACAGCCACTCACCAGCCGTGGTTATTGAACATTAAAGTGTGTCTAGTGTGACTAAGGATGGGAGTGTTTCATTTTGTTTAGTTTTAGTGAATCTAAATTAAAAGTCACATGTGGCTAGGGGTTACCATGTTGGACACCACAAATGGAGACACTCAAGTTTATGTATAGACTACTTTGTTTTCTAGGGATCAGCAGATACAACCAAGTTCAAGTTTCTAACACCTAAGAAGAGTTTTGCACATTGGAAACCATCTTGTCTTTAACTGGAGAAAGGGTCTAATCTGGGTTCAGTCCACCAAGAAAGGAGCAGGAGGGGGGAAACCTTCCACTGCTATGGTGATGGCCACGATCAGAGCAATGATTTAGCAGTGGAGGCTCTGGGCCCAGCTTCCTAACTTTACAGGACAGACTCCCAAGAGAGGAAATAAAGCAGTGCACACACACCTGGAAGGTGGACACACGTGGATCTGCCAACGCATGAAATGCTCGTGCAAGAGACTTAACGCTACCACTCCCTTCCTGTTATCTGCAGTTAAGACACGGTTTAAAATAGCTGAGTAGTTGCCTTTGCGCTAATATAATTTAATACTATGTTTGAGTGGCAGGTGTGATTCACCAAGGTAGTAAGATCCGTCCCGGTTTGGAGGGCTCTCCCTCCAGGGAAGACAGCTAAGCGACTACAGATGGAGAGCGCTTTTCAGCACCTTTTACAAGTAACTCTGGTGTCAGACTACCCCCTGCTGGACAGAGAAGGAATTAAGAATTAGGAACCTTAAAAAAGGACCACCACCTCCTATTTCCTACAGGAGCGTTGTATTTTCCTCGCTGTTCAGAAGACTGTCACTGTGAGCAATTTGGATAAAATTACAAGGCACTGGCCTTGGTTATATCCTTTCATTTCTTCTAGATCTTGCAGCAGCACAACACTGCAGAGGTGACCCCACCAACAGGAAACTTGAATTTGTTTCTGTACATTTTGAGTGACTTGCCACTCCTTACACGGTCTACTGGATTTATAAAGGAATAGCACATGTTTTACGGAAAATCAAAGCTGGGCAAACCATAGAGGAATTTAAGTTAATGCAGCTCACACACCCCACACACACAAAAATCAATCTACACATAAACATCAGTTGACCAACCATCTGTCATAATGTCCTTCAGTCACCAAACCAGGCTACAAATGCCGTTGCTGGGGCTATTTGGAACTTACCCATATTTGCAATATAAATACGAATGCTTTGTTCTTAAGGCATAATTAAAGGGCAAATTTCCTTTGCTAAGAAGGTGTTTCCTAAAGTCCAAAGTAAAACCAACTGAATTTCAGCTCACCTCTGACCTACAGAGTCATGATATACACTAAAATAAACTCATTTCAAATGCAGAAATAAGCATTGACTTTAACTGTTTAAACTATTTGACCTTCATTTAACTATCCTATTTTTTTTGAATTTTGCCATATTCTGTATCTATTTTTCACACCTCCAAAATGGAATTAAGATATGGAATTAAACACAAACTCACTTAAGTTAGGAAGAATTCATCTTATTACATCCTCAGCACAGAGGAGCCCAACTAGGACTTCATCAGAACAATGAAATAGCACGTAAGCCGCATGACATGCCAGGCGCTATTTTGCCCCACTTCAATGGATCTTACCCCCGGTCTTGAAGTTATAAACCAGCTGGCACTGACCCCAAGAGCAGGGACAGGCTACACTGAGAGAGAGAGAGAAAGAGAGAGCAGTGGTCTGGATACAGTTAGAGAGAACCTATCACCAATTAACAAAAATTGGATGAATTTCCCATTTTATTCATCTTCCTTGACTTCATGACAATTATGTCTTGACAAGATCCTGGACCACAACTACTGAAACTTTAGCCTCATTTAAACCAAATTTAGTTTCTGAGAAAATGACACATTGCTAAAGCCATCACACGCCCCGTCATTAAATCTGCAGCAGGGTCTGAACTGGACGGACTAGGAACGAAATCCTGCCGCCACTCGTAAAGCTGTCCATCTGCTAACGGGGCCCCGCGGGCGATGGTAACCCTGAGCTCCACAGGGCGGCAGAGCCCTGCACTGTTCTGGGAGGGGATTTATCACATGTGGGGACTGTGTGCCCCTGGGCCCAGGGGGAAGGGGAGGCGCAGGGTGGGGTGTGACAGGGAGAGTGCAGGTGAAAATAACAGGGCAAATGAGGAGACCAAGGCTAACTTTACAGTCATCGCCTCTCCAAAGGACAGAGGAGAAGGCACCACAGGGGGCCAGTCCTGCTGTCACACTGTCAGACTTCAGGAAAGTCAGAACTTGGGGAGGGATCTCCAGCTTGTTCAGGCCTCTCTTGGTTCTTCTCTTGTTTGGACCTTCATGGATGGACCCTGTTCTCTAACCTCACGGGCACACACTACATGTGTTCCAAACGCTTCAGTGACGCTGTCCTCCGACAGAGAGCCACACAGGAGATTTTGAAACTGCAAGTCCAGGACTCCATAGACATGTAAAGGTATTTTTTTGGACATGATCATTTTGTCACTTGGTTATAAACTGAATGACAGGTAATAAACTCACAAAGGAAGGCGTAGGCAACCAAGTGGAGAAAATGCAGAAATCAACCCCTCCCACATTCAGAAATTGGCTTCTCTGCTGATGCTCGCACAGGTAGGCTTGGGGATGAGGTGAATCTCTTCCTTTCTTCCACCTTTGTCTCCTTCTATATGAAGTGAGAATAGGAATATCTGCTTTTCTGACAAAGGTATTTTGCTAATGCTTGAAAAATCCCCGGATGGTGCAAAGTGACAGGAGTTATTGGAGTGACAGTGTGTTGCAGGAACAGACAAGCCTGGACATGGCCGGCTGCCCGCTCCCCTAGAAGCTGATGGTGCCCTTGGAGGCTGTGTTTGGACCCGAGCGCCAGACCTCCTGAGCTGCCCTTCTCCCTTCTACACAGATATTCTACCACTAAAATGAGGAAGAGGCACAAGGGATGGTGTGTGCCAGGGGCAAATGTGCTGGCCAGTAGGAACAGCACCACTGAAGTGCCTGGACAGCCTAACCCACCAGTCTCTGAAGGCCTGGTCCGATGAAAAGGCACACACAGTAGAGAGCTGCAATCTGCTTCCCATCAAGAACTTTTCATTAATAAAGGCTTTGCATCTCTCCAAACACATTCATGAAGGCTTTCATTTGTTAAAAAATAAGCCATCCAAAGAAAGAAGGATCTGGTAGAGAAAATGTTGCATCTAAGATCTGAGGGTGACAGTAAAGAGATAAATTGTTAAGGTATTTCAATAAGAATTCTTAGATAGGTTTAAATGAATAGATCACAGGCTAACCAAACTGTTATCTTGGCCACCTTGGTGATTCATATAGAACAAGCTGGCTTGAGCTAGACATTTAATTGGGCTTTTTCTTTTTTTTTAAATTGTGGTTTCAGATAGGATCATATGAGCCATAGTTCAATTCATCCATCCTTTACTAAACTCCCTCTCTGGTAATAGCAACTAACATTTATTGTACGTTCAGTATGTGCCAGGCACCGTGCTTTACTTTACATGCATTAACTTTATATGCATTAACATGCAATTTACATGCATTAACATGTTTGGTGCCCAGGTCAGCCTTGCAAAGTGGGGTTCATGATTACCCCCATTTTACAGAAGAGAAAATGAAGAACTTGTCCAAGGCTACCTAGCAAATCAGGACAGAGTGGATTCGCACATGCAATTCAGTTATCAATAATACGCAAATGTATGCATGTGTGTGTATTCAGATATTCAGAGCTGTGGTACTTTAGAAATGTGGATGACCATTTCTAAATCTTCAAAGGAACAGACAGTCAATCAATGCATGTTGACCATCCTCAGAGCCAATACAGGTCTGGTCTATTTGGTTTTACTTACATATATTTGGAATAATGAAAATTTAAGAAGCTGACCCTCCTTGGTACAACGTTTACGTATATTACGTGTATTTGTCCACATACTGAATAACACTACACATGTTAACAGAGGAATCTTAATGCCCCACACCAATCTTTGAAAAACTCCATCCTTGAAGTCTGATTTAGTATTGCTGGTTTCTGATTTAATACCAAAAATAATTCCAACCCAATAAATCTGTTTTGAGAGGAAGACTGAGAAAGGGCCAGGCTGTGAGTGTGTCTTCACGCTCTGATATGACAGATAGAAGTGTAATCAGACGTAAAGCTTTCACTCTATCTGCTGTGCCCAGAGTCAGTGGGCCCATCTCTTTCTCCGTGACAGGGATGGTGTTAAATTTCTCCTGAGTCACGTGTGAAGTGACCAGGGGAAGAAACACAATCAATCCACCTCGAAATTGGTAGTAGAATGGAAATCCCACAGAATCCACTTAGAGCTCAGGTTTGGACAACCTCTATCCTGCTTGGCACTGAGAATTTTTTTTAAAAGAGAGGAAAGGGGAGAAGGATAAAATGGAAATCTAATTTTGAGAAATAAGGATTAAAGGTTCCATTATTCATGCTGTTCTCACTGTAAATATTGAGTTAACAACATGTGATTTTACTGGATGAAAATGTGGGCCCCATGCAAGGCGAGTGTGGAGCAGATCAATCCCCACAGCGACAGTAATGAGCGAGGGGTAGTGACTTGTCGGCGTGAGGCTGTAAACAGTCCTGGGTTTTGAGCTGGTGTAATAAGTGGAGATTGTTCCTGGACTTACTGGGGAGCACAGATAGTTTCTGCCACACGAAAAGCAACCCCCCTTGAGGCTGAGAGGCACAGCGTCCCTGCCTTCCTGCTTATCTACTTGTAATGTGCGAATTGGGGGCCCCAAAGTGCAAAGCCCCGGCAGGGGGCAGGGCTGCAGGCTCCTCGAGCTGGCCGCCTGCCTCCTTTTATTTATTTATTTACTCTTTCTACACATGGTTTTATCAATACTTGAGAAGTAGGTGTTTCTCCCCCACAATCCCTCTGCCACCCGCTTCCCTTCCCGAGGGTTAAAGGTCAAGGGGAGAAAACCAAGCTAACAAGTTAAGCAAAGGAAACCCTGAGAGCCCCAGGTGTGGATCAGTCCATTGTGACGGGATGAGGAGGAGACAATAAACTCACTTCTGAGCTCTGTAATGAGTCTCCGTCTACCCACCCTCACCAAGCCCGAGGTCAGACAGCTAAAGACAGGCTGAACGCGGGGAGAGCGGTAGCACATTCATCTGAATCTCATAATGGTGCCAGCCGGCTGGGGAGGTGGGAGTTTAACTTCAACACGACGTGGTATCCTGGACTGAAAAGAAAAGGAAGAGGGGTTTTACTCTTTCAAAGTTGTTGCTGGCTATTGGCTGCACACATCCTAAAACTAAAACTTTTCACTGCCTAGTATTTACCAGTAAAGCTTGCATATTACCGTTAGAGTGAGGGTTCAGATCAGGCAAGAGTCATCCCTAGGTACTACATCTAAAGGAAATACCCAAGCGGGGCAAGATAATCGCGTGGATTTAAAGTGCCTACCCACAGACTGCTTATTAGTTGCAAGGGGAAATATAGTAATTATATAATGGAGAAACCAGAAAATATCCTGACTGAGTGACCAAAATTCACATCACCAGGGAGGTGAGATGTCCATTGTTGTCCTCTGGATGTACCACAGCCTCACCTGGGGAGCATCCCACCCAAGAAGGCAGAGCCTGAATCCAACCAGGAGGAAATGGCTGACAAGATGAAGAGTGTTCTATTTAAAAAAAAAAAAAAAAAAAAAAGGTGGAAGCCTATGTTCTTTAAAAAATGCCAATGTCAAAAGGACAAAGAAAGGCTCTGGGAAATGTTCTAGATTAAAGGCGTCTAAAGAGATATGACAGCTAATTGCAATATTTGACCCTAGACTGGGTCTTGTGTGGAGGGAGAAAAAGCTGTAAAGTCCACTATTGGGCCAATTAACAAAACTAAAATCCGGACACTAGCTTAGACAAAAAGCATTATGGCAACGTTAAGTTTCCTGAAGTTGATCGGTGTACTGTGGTTATGTAAGAAAATATCCCCGTGCTAGGAATACACTCGGAAGTATTTAGGGATAAAGGACTGTCATATATGTAAATTGCCCTTAAATGGTTCAGAAGAATAGTCCGAGTATACATATGTTTATATAGATCAAACTGTAGAGTGTAAGTACATGTACAAGTAAAGAGAGCACACAAATAATGCAACAAATGGGGTAAAATGTTAACAATAGGTAGATATGGTCAAAGGCTTCATGGTGTTCTTTATACTGTCCTAATTCTTGAAAGTTTTCTGTAAGTTTGAAGTTATTTTCAAAGGAAAAAACTCGTTTTAATTGTTCAAGACTTAAGTCAAAAAAATAAATTAAAAAAAAAAGACTTAAGCCAACACTGCATCTTCCTCACTTATTTCCTTCAAACAGTTGCTGAAACCAGAAGAAATTACACAGAGATGCATTGGTACATTTTACTGAGTTGCTTCCTAGCTCTGAGTTTATCTGTCCTACCAGAACCAACGCACCCTGGACTCAAAATCTTCCCAGTCTCTAACTGAAAAAAGGGGTTATTGATGGCGGTCAAGCTCTGTACTGACAAAGTTCCATGCATAAACGAAAATCAATAAAACAAAACTGCATGCTACCTTAAGCCAAATACTCTTGAACATTGGGATTCTAAAGCAATTTTACATTTGGAAATGTCCAATTATGGTCAAATATATCTTTCTCTAGCAACCCAACACAGAAAGAAAATATCCAATAGATGGCATTCTGAAAATGTTGTATCCAAGATACACAACACCATTTGAAGAAACATATTATTGTAAGTTATATTACCACTTCCTTTTTATTTAATTAGCAATGCTTATAATATCTCTTTACCCACAGTCCACAAATACACAAGCAGTTGGCAACTCAACCTAGGCTTTTATTTAGTTATAAAACCTAAATAAAAATCTGCATTTCTAACTTATTCACAAAACAGAAACAGACTCACAGACATAGAAAACAAACTTTACGGAAGGGGAAAGGGGCAGGGGGCGGGGACGGCTAAATTAGGAGGCTGGGATTAGCAGATAAACACTACTATATATAAAATAAGTAAAGAACAAGGTCCTACTGTATAGCATAGAGAACTATGTTCAATATCTCATAACAAACTATAATGAAAAAGAATATACTCATATATGTATAACTGAGTCACTATGCTGTATGCCAGAAACTAACACAACATTGTAAATCAGCTATATTTCAATAAAAAAAAATTCTTGTATTTCTATCTCTGTGACCTCTTTCTGATCCCACGGTTTGATGAAAAGATTGTGATTTCCCAGAAGTTGCCACCACTTAGGCTGAGGGGAGGAGGCTATTGTCACCAACATAGCCCCACATCAGTTGTTTAGAATGGTGGAATTTGGTTAACGTATTACACGCATCCATTCATTGCAGCTTGAATGGTGAGAGGAAGGGTATTAGGTAGAAAGATTAGCTTAGGGGAACCCAGCTGAAGTCCTGGGGGGTTTACCAGAGCTCCTCCTCCTGGTGGGTCCTGAACACCAAGCTATCTCCCTGCACCTGTGAGAGACTGCTAGAGTTTTACTTAGCTCTCAACCACCACTTTCTGCTCAGCCCGTCTGCCTCCTAGCCGTCACTTTTCCATAAATAAATGCCTCTGTATTCAAGGTCACGTTCACCTCTTTGGAATTCTCCTCCCTTTGGGACCTTGGTCCCTCAAGATCCTGCTGCCTCAGCGTTTTCCAATGCCTCCAAATGAATGACTGTTAACATCTGTCCACATTTCCTGGAGAACCTGGAGAACTGGGCTAAAATAAGATGGTCTGCCATTGTTGGATGTGTCGATATAATGATTAAGTGGACAAAGGAGGATACAAAACTTGGCTAAAGAGGATTTGCAGACAGTAACTATATCAAATAGATGAACAGCAAGGTCCTACTGTATAACACAGGGAACTATATTCAATACCTTGTAACAACTCATAATGAAAGAGAATATGAAAGGTACTACGTATATGTATAACTGAATGCTGTACACCAGAAATTAGCACAACATTTTAAATCAACTATACTTCAATGTTAAAAAAAAAAAGCTTTTCAAGAAATTTTTATAATTAGTAAAATAAAACTTGGCTGAAGAGAAATCTGAATAATCTTAGTAGGACAGTTATGAAAAGGAATCAAAGATTTGACTTTGATTAGGGTAATGACTTTTATAGACACGGAAGTAAATTTAACCTTCATGAAAGTCTTGGAAGAATGCAGCCCATTATTCAGCAAGTGCCTGTGCAGCTTCCTCCCTCGCACACTTCCTCCTCTAAACACTGGGCGATGCCTCTGCCCCAACTTCACATTGCACCATCAAGGCAAGACAGGGGACCTCAGGGAGTTAACATAGTTTCTCCAGCTGCACTCAGTGAATAATAAAAGTAGGCATTGCCCATAAGGGAAGGCTACAAGATGGCATTTACTGAGAACTTAAACTGTGTGCCACACACTGTGGAAGCACTTAATCCTTACCATAACTTTTAAAATAGGCACCATTATCATCCTCATTTTACAGAGGAAGAAACTGAAAAGGTAACTTGGCAAAAGTCACACAACGAATAAGTGGCAGAGCTGGGATAGGAACCCGGGCCATCAACCGTGACCTGGACAGAGCTTTGCACACTGCAAAGCACTCTTCAAGAATGGCGCTGCCTGGCTGCAGAGCTTGGAGCCAGAGAAGCTGAGATGAGCATAACCTTTGTCTTGTAAAGGTGAAAAGCTTACATTTTGGTCTCTGTCAGCTGGTCCCCTTTGCTGTGTGCCGCCCCCCACCCCCTCTCCACCGCCCCGGGCTTCATATTTGACCTTGGCTTCCCTTGCTGTGGGCTCCCAGCCCATGGCCACCATCGGTCTCGTCACCTCCCAGAAACAAGGACAGACGTGGCATTTGACTCCTTCCGTGCACCAGATGCTGGGATTGGCCCTCACACCCTTCATCTCATTTCATTGTTCCAGCCTCCCCAGGAGGGTTGCTTTATTGCCCCTGTTTAATGGTTGAGGAAACAAGGGCCCAAACAGCTCAGTAGCTCGCCTCTGTCTGCCTCCCAAGCCTGTAAGCTTTTCGCTAAATTGTGCTGATTCCGCTCTTGATCTGAAAGACTAATGCTGTAAGTGAGCTTTGACTAAGAAGCATTTATGATATGCTCTAAAATCAGTATCTTAAAAAATAAGAAGCTAGGTCCTTGACTGGCAATGGATTCCCATGGGAAAACCTTTCCAGAGAGAGCTTTTCTTTTGTAAATTAAAATCTTCTGAAAGATAATGAATCCTGCCAGACCTACAAAGAATTTCACCTAAAACTCACCTAAGAAAAGTCTTTCCTTCTATTTCAACAAAAGATTGAAAATCAAAGGTTGGGATGAGACTTGTGACGTCATATTGGCTAGAAGACAAAACTTAAGGAGTGTGGAGTCTGGATTCCCCCTGGAGACAGGGCATGAATCTTTCCTCTCTCCCAAGTTTCCGGAATGGCCCTGAGGAAAAGGGTGGCTGCTCTGAAGTGTGAGAGACAGCTTGGATTTGTCCCACAGCTGGCAGATGTCAAGACTCCCCTCTCAGGAGATCGAGAAGAGCCTGAACAAATGTAAAGAAATGGGAATTAAACTCTTTTCATGCCTGGTTATAATGATGGATGTCTGGGGACTCTTTGACAAGGAAATTAAAAATCTTCTATGTTTCATGGTTAAGTGAAAAGAACACTAAATTTCAAATCAAGGACTGGTTCAGCCTCTTACCAGCTGTGTGACCTTGAACAATTTGCTTAACCTCTCTGTGCTTCCATATGTCCACTAGTATTACTCTCGCTTGAGGAGACTGTGAGGATGCAGGTGAAAGGCCCAGGAAACCATGCTTCAGATATGAGTCACTGGATAAATGTTGGCCTGTCCCCTCCCTTTCTTGGGGTGTCCTCTCAGAATAGTGGCCCTGGGGTCCCTAAAGTAGTAGTTTCCAAACAGTAGTGTGAAAAGAATCACCCAGGGCACTTTTTAAAGCAAAGATTCCCAGGGGATGGGTATAGCTCAGTGGTAGAGCCCATGCTTAGCATGCAAGGGGTCCTGGGTTCAATCCACAGTGCCTCCATCAAAAAAAAAAAAAAAAAAAAGAAAACATTCTCTTGCCCTGATGCAGTAGGTCAGAGGTGTTCTTGAGACAACTTAAGTCCCACTACTGGCCAATTCCTGAAACCCCGCTTTGAGGAACACAGCCCAGGACCTTCCTAACATTGCCCCTCTTGGGGCCAAAACCATGCTCGAACTGTCCTAAGTTAAACACATGAGCCAACATTGTCTCCTTTCTTTGTATAGTCAGCACTAGGTATCAGAAGACTCTGGGTCTGCAGATTAAACCAACCATGGATTGAAAATATTCGGGGGAAAAAAATTCCCAGAAAGTTCCAGAAAGTAAAACTTGAATTTGCTGTATGCAGACAGCTATTTCCATAGCATTTACATTGTATTTACAACTATTTACATAGCATTTACATTGTATTAGGTATTATAAGTAATCTAGAGATGATTTAAAGTGTATGGGAGGATGTGCGTAGGTTATATGCAAATCCTATGCCATTTTATATAAGGGATTTGAGCATCTGAGGATTTTGGTCTCCCGTGGCCCTGGAACCAATCCCCCATGGATACCAAGGGACAGCTGTATATCCGTCTGCCTTGGTCAGGGTACCCAGCAGCCCCTGTTTGCTTCATTCTGGAGCGTTTCCTGTGACATTCGGGCACACTGGCCAGCAGAGTGTACTGCCAGTTCCACAGCACCCTCCCTGTCTGGCCAGATTTATGCCACTATCAGCTGCTTCCAAAAACCTAAATCATGCCTTAGACAGTCTGTGTAAAGGGGACCTTGAGGCAGAAAAAGTTAAATGGGAAGTGGAATCACTCCATGGCAATTAAAGTCCTTTGAAATGACTTTCACTTCTCCTAAGTATTTTAAAGAAATATTATTACCCACCTCGACACCTGTGATGTTTTGCTGACATCGCTCTTTAGGAAATATGCACATAGATGTTAGTGAAAGCCTGGGGTTATCTGGATCATCAGATTCCATAAACAAAATCTGAATTTCATCTTGACCAAAGATGTTCGTCGTTGTTGTTTGTTGTTGTTGTTGTTGTCTTGCTTAACAAAAACAACTGGTAAATTAACATAGTCAACCTCATTTACTCACTCTTCCTTCCATTCCCTCCTAACTGGTGAGAATAAAACTAGACAGTAGCGGTCCACGACAAGCACAGGAAGCCGGGGAGGGAACGTCAGAGAAGAGATTCCTCCTTCTCACAAAAGCAGCATGCACGGGGTCTCTGCGTGTGCGGCTGCAGAACAGTCAGCAGACCCTGCTTGTATTTCCAGATCCTCATCTTGACCGGGAATTAAGTCAACACACTGAAGCCAGCAACACAAACCGAAAGGGACCACGTAAACTCTTGGCTGTGGGGGTAAGCCCTCCAACCACTCACTTGTCAGCTGCTGGAGAGTGCACTAACATCGCTGAGCGTTCTTAACTCCACCTGATCTGTGGGTCAGCTGGTCAGCTGGTCAGCTGCTATATGATGATCTTACAACCCCGGACTCAGTGTCTATGACAAGGAAACGCAGTGGTCCTAACAATGGAAACAAACAAACAGCCCCTGTAGGACTCATTTAAGTCACATACAGTCTGTCTCATAATGACTAAGAATTTCTCCTCTCTCTTTCTTCCTCTTCCTCCTCCCTCCCTCCCTCTTCCCTTTTCCTCTCTCATATTCACACACACTACTTTTCCAACAGTATTTGGTATTTTGCTTCCAAAATACCAAAATCAACGCCAGCTACTCCTCTTTTGTTCACCCCAGAGCCTTCTCATATCCATTCTTGATGTAACATCCTAAAGTGATCACTTGTTGCCACAGGGCAAAGGCATAGCATGAAAAAGAAAATAAAATGAGGACTGAGTTCCCTGAAAATCTGAGATGCCTGCTGCACTAAGCCATCCACCCATCTTAGTCAAGCACAGAGCTCCCCCTAATGACCAACCCATAAAGGGGAAAAAAGGAGAATCGGAAGTTTTACTGTGTCCTACCTTTCCAGAAATGGAAAACAAAACAAGCCACTTCTCAAATGCTAATCTTGTTCAAGATAATCTTGCCCTCCTTGTACCTGGGCACCCCTACCCCCAAAGTCCCTACCATCACCCTCTGACTCTGTGTTAAAAATCCCACTTGTCAAGGCCACCTGGTGGGGTGCCCCCCCCATCCCGTCCCCCAGTAAGGGTCATGCCTGAGTCACTGTGAAGATCTTTCACACTGAACCTGGCTCAGAAGGCATCTCCTTGTCGTAAGTGCCAGACTGTCACTGTGGACTCTGGGGAGCGGTTTGAAAAATTGTATTTTTGGTCCTGAATTAAAAGATTGCATTTCTCCTGAAGAACAGCTGTTGGCTGACTCCAGTGCCAAGAAGACACTCTTCGAAGTGTCCTCTTGTGTTTTTTTTTTTAATTGTCACTAATCCTCTGGCTGAGAAGCAGCCAGCAAGTCTCACTGGGGGTTTGTTTGCTCACTGATAGGGCAAGACCCTGGTATCTGCTCTGCTCAGGAGCACCTTGAGAACTAAAGAACACGCAGAGTTCTCTGAACACCGAACAATGGCAGCTTCCACATCAAAGGAAAGTGAACATCATTTACTGAAACTGACAGAAGCCTCCATGTCACTCATCCCAGGCAGAAGGAACAAGGATGTGGCCCCCATCTTCCCTTCCTCGGCCCCTCATCTGCCTTCAGACTAGACTCCAGTCAGGCCTAGGGGACCCGAGTCCTGCCCCAGAGCCACCACATCCCATGCCCCAGGTATCATCCGCAGATCCCTTCTCCTCTTGTGCCCTCAACTGGAACATTCAGAATAGTCACCTGCTTCCAGACCTGCCACTAGGATACAGCACCCAGGGGTGGCTTCTGGAGACCACTGGGCCTGCACAAATGGGGGCAGCCAGAGAGATTTTGTAAGTCCATGCAGTGATTCCAGAAGTGCTGAATTAATTATCAACATTTAAAAATCATGGTATTTCCCACACTGATCTTTTTAAAAGGAAGGCTAAGCAGCTGCCTGGAGCCCAGTCCTGCACACTGGCAGGGCCTGAGCCGCGACTGGCCCACAACTCCCGTCCGGCCATCCCCAGTCGGCAGCCCTCTCATAGCTCCTGGCCTGGCCCCTGAGGCTCTGTGTTTGCAACCATGAATTAATCAGATATATAACACATTAACACAGATTAGTTTATTTGGCACCTCTCCCAGGTAACATCTTAACCCAGTTAAAATGCCTGTCTGTGGAAAATTTCTAAGAAGTGATTCTGATGAAATCTGATGCTGGGAAGGCCGGGGCGTGGGGTGGAATATTCTAGCTTCCCAGGCTTTTCAGCACCCTTCTAATTTCTCAGTGACAGTTGGGTGTTTGCCACATCTTCAGCATAGGACCCACTTTGTACTATCTGGCTGATTTGTTCAAATTAGTTCCACTTGAGAACTAAAAATAGAGAGTATAGAGTAACCGTAAATCCTTTTTGGAAAAAAGCAGACTATGCATAAATAAATACAAAATTTTGAGATGGGTCTGAAAGTAAACTCAGGTCCAGAGCCTGAAAGAAATCAGGATAATTTATGTGTGTCTTTTTGTGTTTTCTTTTCCTTCTGATTGGTTTTTAAAGGAATTCATATTCATAGAATAACTCAAAGATGTTGTCTTCAGGTAAATGCTATACTGTTTTCAGTTAAGAAAAAAAAAATCTGGGCAGGCCAGGAGTTAGCAGACTGTCTGCATCTGTGCTGGGTTCAAGTGCAAATGCAGGCAGCCCACGTAAAATGTTCAGAGTTACTTTGGATTTGGATTTATTTACTCAGTTGATAGCGACAGAGAAAGTGGTAGGTAAATATAGACATAGACATTATACTGTATAGGAAATACACGTCCTACATCAGAATGTACGCTCTGAAGACAGACTCCACCAAAATGTATTGTCTCCCCACAAATCTCCTGCCCAGAGCTCAGCACCCCAGGAGCAGCGTGAACACCTGATGCCTGACTGCGTCCGTGAAGCCGTGCTCCTCGGCCCATTATGCCGCAGCTTGTCCCATTTTACCTGAAGGACTTTTCCAATTAGAATGTTGTAACCAGAAGTTAATCAGGCAGAACGTTTATAATACTGTCTATAACTTTACCAGGAAAAAATACATTTATTCTAGATATTAGATTTTTTTAGTCTTCCTACTTTTACAGCTTTAAAGCATTGGGTTTTGAGTTTTGAAATTAAATACACAATTTTTCAATATAATTATAAAAGTGCTCTAAAATTTTTTTCATATAAATTTCTGGAAAGGCATTCTTAATTTTTTTAAATACCTTTTTTGAATCCGCAACATGGGTGAAACGTTCATTTTAACAGACAATTTTTTTTGTAATTTTGTCAAAGATAAGCAACAACAATAAAAATTGTTCAATTTTTTTAAAGGATGAACAGTTCAGCTTCTACAGCTTCCAAGACAGCTATGGGATGTGTAATGAGCAGTCATGATCACAACAAAAACCTTAAAATGCTTAAAGATGATAAAATCTTAGACAATACCAGAAACTTAAAGATTATCTCTTCAACTCTTGTTTCACGGATGAGGAAGTTGACGCAGTGAGTGCTGAAGTGAATTGTCTAAAAAGTCACACCTCTTCTTAGAAGCAAAACCAGGGATAACTTCAGGTCTGTGTGTTCCCTATCCCTGCAGGCATCCTTCCTTGATGAGCAAGTGAAGATTCAACTGTGTCGAATACTCTGCACTAAGTGAAGGTCACTAGGAGAGTTAATTAAGCAAACATCCCCCTCCCAATGAATTCCAGTCTTTCTTATAATAAGAACTCACTGACTGCACTCTACAGCCTTTTAGAAACATGAGCATTTGTTTTTGCAACTGGTATTTATTGCCGCACTTACCAGTGTGCACAGGACTCTTGGCTAGGATATGAAAGAATGACAAAAGAAGTGGAAGCTTCTTCCCAACCCTCCTGGAGCTTACAGTCCTTAAAGCTTACTCCTCCTTAAAGGAGGCAAATAGTAAATGCGTTAAATGATCAGCAGACATTGAGAAATACCACACCAAAGCAGACCGGAGCGTAGGCAGCGTACAGGTGGGATGAGGATGGGATGAAGTATCACAGGATGAACTAAAGAACAAAACC
Source organism: Vicugna pacos (assembly GCF_048564905.1). Lineage (NCBI taxonomy): Eukaryota > Metazoa > Chordata > Mammalia > Artiodactyla > Camelidae > Vicugna > Vicugna pacos. The sequence continues at coordinate 26,824,586 of NC_132994.1, forward strand.
AAACGTGGCCAGGAGGCGCCACGAGAAGCCCTTCAGGGAAGGGGATGCTTGAACCAGGCTCTGTCAAACCGTGAAGGTGTCGCCAGCTGGGCCGTATGGATCCCCCCACACACACGCTGGAGCCCTCGCTGTGGCCGAGACCCCCTTGTCTCGGTCGAGGAGGTTTTCTTTTCACCCTTGGGAATCCCTCAGCCAAAAGGAAGCCCAAATGGAGACCGAAGCAGCCCAAACTTCATTCAACCGAGAAGCACGAACTTCATTCACAAATCAACTTGGCCGGGAGGAGCATTAAGGCAAGATTTTGAAGGCAAGGTTAATGAGAGGGAGGCCTGGGTATTGGTTTTCTGGGAATAGGCAGGATTCTTCCTGGAATTCTGCTGCCACTTCTTTTCTGCCCTGTGTGGTCCTTTGGCATCTGGGTGGGAAGCAGGTCAAACCGTCCCGGAGCGGCTGGCAGAGATCGTCCTTTTACCACGCGGTGCTAATGGGCAGCGGGGCAACCCCTGCCCCACTTTGGAGCTCTTGCAGCTTGCACCAGTTTTCTTGTGGTTAGACTCTCTTGGTCCTGTGCTGGGCACGCAGCTAGAGGATGTGGCTAGCTGTGGTTTTCCACAGGTTTACCTGGAGGGAGGGTCAGGGGTATGGTTCTGGAGCAACAGCCTTGATCACGAAGGGTGGGGAGGAGACAGGAGGGGAAGGGTAAACAGGCCTTCAAAAGACAGCCCGCTACAGTAAAATATCTCTGACTAATCTGCTTTCCCCTTAAATTCATTGCTGTAAACAACGGCAGGCTCTTAAAAACAACGGAAGTCACCTCCTAACCTTGACCCCTAGTGGTTCCGACCCTCCTGCTGGCCCTTCTCGCTGCACATGCACAAGGAAGCAGTGCCATCTCGGCCCCTTTTGAGGCAAGCCAGGCACCTGTATGACATTTTAATGGCCCACAGAACTGTGAGACTAGCAGCTGATTCTGAGAAGATTTAGTCCCCAGATCCTGGTTATAGACAACTGCCCAGGTACCCTGGGGGGCTGGGGGAGAATGTTGGTTTGCAGATGATCCCCTCCCCGGGGAAGCCCGGTGGGTCGCTCTGCACTGGTACAGGATCCAGAACCTGCCCTGTGGCGTCAGGACTCCCCCGCAAAGGAGAACAGCCACCACTTAGTGACACCTGGCCATGCGACCGGCACTGTGGGTACACAGGCTCACTTAATCCTCAAAGCAACACAGCAAGGTGGAGACCATCCCCCACGTTTATCACCTATAGAAACAGGGCTCCGGGCGCTGCAATGACCAGCCCAGCACCGCACCAGAAGTCAGTGCTAAGGCTGGAATGTAGGGTCAGTTGGGCCCCATGATTTGCACAAGCATCCCAGCCTCCCTGGGGGTCACTCGAGATGGAAAGGAAGCAAGAGGAGAACATACTCTTTTCCTGGGATGTTCGGCTCTTCTCGAAACTTGAAGGTGGGGGAGTCAATGAGTGACCGAGAGATTCAGGAGAGATCCCTGCTGATTACCTGGTGATACTTAGACCCAGAGGAAGCCTGACAAACTGTGAACTCTTGAAGGTGAGGCCAAGTCATTGTGCTAGCCTCTGTGGCGCTCACAATGGGGCCTTTCTTGTCCATCCACCATCCTCAATATTTACTTAAAATAATGACTCATCTCCAGAAATCTGCTTTGTGTTCTGTATTTCATCCATAGGATCCTTTCAACTTGATTTTTTCCCCCTCCTCCTGCCCCCCACTGGAATGGGACAAAATGGTGGTAACTGGGTGAAATTCGACTTGAAGACCGTTGTCAGAAAGGATCATACCTGGTGTCGTGTGTGCTATAAACAAGTGATGCCAGCAATTTCTGATGTAATAAAGCTCTGGTAGAACAAGGGGCACATGGGTCATTTGTCCAGTCTGTCCTGAGCAAAATGTTCTTTCTCTCTTTGGAATACATCTTTGAATTCAATATGGCATTTGGTTCAAGCTCTCTTGGCCACACCCAACATTCACCAGGCATGGGGATGGGCACTGGTGTACCATCTGGTATGAGATCAACATCCCAGGAAAGGTGACATCTCAACCACAGAATTTTGCTTTTTCTGCATACTTTTAGATCATCTTTCCTTTCTCCCAAATCCCTCACAAAGGAAATGAAAATCCAAAGATCATGAAAGAGATAATAACAATAGTCTACAGATCAAAAAATAATTTCTAAAAAATGATGACAAACTATTTACAGTTTAACTTTCCACACAGATAGACACATAAAAAATTGTAAAGTTTGCCCCTAAACTGTGCTCCCTTTAGTGTCTCTAATTTCTGCTCATAAAATCTCTCAAGGCTGAGACCCCCATGTAGGTACAGTTACTGCTATTTCAGATACAACCTGTAATAAAGTTAATCAGGCACACATTTAACAACATACATGCGGTAATTGTTATGGCACTGCATAGTAATTGGACATTAAGACTAAATGGTTCACATAAATTATAGAAAAATGGAAAAGTCACATTACCCCTTCCTCTATACCACTGGTTCTCAAATATCTGTGTGCAGACCACCTGAATCCACCTCATCTGGAGAGCTTTTTGAAATTATAAACTGCTGATCCCCCTCCCCTTGGAAATCAGTGTCAGTCCATTTGGACTATGAGGAAGCTTTGCACCACCCCAAGGGTCTCAAGTTCACATGCCTTCACAAGCAAGGCAAGTAAGTTGATGTACAGGAAAATGTCTTTTAACAGAAGTAAGTGTGTGTATAAGAAAATAAATATTTCTTCCAAAGGCATTTACAATAAGAATATGTGTTAATACTGTGAGCCACCCCTCGTCTCCACCCTGCAGTCCTGGAAAACACTTCTGTGTACTGAATTGAGGCTGACAGTGTGCAAGCTCCATGGACTATTCCACACTGCCCATATCTTGAGGGATTATTTTTCTAGGCACATGATGCAGAAATGGCACACCAAAGTATTTTCCGCTTTGTCTGGCCATACCCTTCACACATTAAGCTAATCCTAAGTCACTGTTAACTACGCACATTCACTTGTTTCCTCATTCAGTCCATTTTTACTGGGCGTCTAATATGTTTCAGGCACCTTTGCAGCACTGGACGTACAAACACTGAAAAAGCCAAGTAGCTCCTCATTTCAAAATGATTCTGATGATCAGAATGACGTGAAAATATTCTTTTAAATCCAAGTGCATAAACTAATTTCTTCCTGTCCTAAGACTGAGGAAACAGAGCTCTTGGAGAATCTATTTTGAAGGATTCCTCCCCCCTCTCCCACATCCCAATATCGACACAGAGGACAGGCGGACACCTGAAGCTCCCTGGTTCTCTGAAGCAGACATTACCTCATGCTACATGGCTTTCCTGTTCACGGTGGCTCCAAGAAAAATGGGGCTTCCAGGACATTCCATCCTGCCAGCCGTTTGGTGATGTATTTGAAATGCTCATTTCTGGGGCTTTCTAATGAGTGACATAAAGCACCCTTCTCTTCCCTGAATCAAAAGATACTGAGGTTTCTTTCATCTTATGCTCCTCCAGCCCGTGCTTAGCGTTTATATGGCCAAAGTCTTGAGCAAGACACTCAATTCCATTTCTGTGCTCACTATTTCGCTACAGAAATGCAAACTCCCCTGGGTAATTCCAAGCAGTTTCTTTACCCAGAGATCATCTCTGGCCACAGAGCAGCTCAGCTGCAACCTGCGTTGTGTGCGCTGCATAATACTGTAACATTTTCAGAGTCAGGGAAGATTTATTCAGTGATCAACTGCTTCAGCATCCTGAATCACTCCAGAGACAGTCTGTTAAAGAGGGGACCTTGAGGGAGCTGAAAATGTAAGCAAGAAGTGAAATAATCCTCTTTCCCTTTTAACCCCTTAAGCCCTGATAAGGAAATAACATTCTTTTATTTTTATATGCATTAAAGGAAAATGTCCAGAAGTAAATCCCTGAAAATATGGAATGCTTATCTGTAGAAGGTAAAATGAAAGGTGATGTTTACTGTCTTCTTTTTGATCATCTGTATTTCCTACAATAAGCTTTAATTCCTGGTAAGAAAACTGTTTTAAGATGTATATACTGTCTTTCAAAAAGGACTTCTAAGGGAAAAAAAAGATATCCTTATCTATTTCAGGAACTAGGTCAGAATTTGGAAGACCCAGTACACTATTCACTAAAATGGAGTGGTTAAATATAACCAGAAAGTTTAGGCTTACAGAGTTTTTAATATTTGAAATCAATACAGGTCAGGAATTGCTAATAATTTTCATTTAACACTACCCACTAGACCAAAACTGTTCAATTTATCCCAACTTGCATAGAAATTCAGAATTAAGATGTCCTGGGAGGGTGAAAAAACTAGAGGGTCATGAACACAACTCTCTAAGACCCTTCAAAGTGAATAGCTAATCTTCCCTATGAACTCTATAGCAGAAGCGGGCAAAAGTGGCCTTGCTGCTAATTGAATGAAAACCAAAGGGGCAGATGATGGAATTCTCCACCTACTCCAGTCTGCCTACTTTTAGAACACAGATGGTTACTTAAAGGAAAGAGCGAGCCACAACTTGAATGATCTTTGAACTCAATATCAAGGTGAAATATATCTCTTAGAAGTATAGACACATCTGCCCTCCGATGTCCTGCAGTCAGGCTGTATTGTGAATTTTTCTATTGTGAATAGAATTCAGTTTGTTAAAGAAAACAAAGTCACTCAATAGGCCAGCCCAGGCATTTGCTTACTCAGTGGCAGGATTTTTAACTTCTTTGTCATTTGACCTCACGTGCACACAGCCAAGACCAAAATGTGTGAGAAAATGTAGCTTAGAATGAACACCAGAGAAAACAGCTACTAATAGACCAAGTGGGCAGACAACAAGCAAAGGGCAATCTGAATAAAGACTAGCAATTGGCTAAAGGGAAGGAGGTGAGTTTCAGATGGTGATGAACCTTATAAGTGAGCAGATCTAATCAGACACACATACATATGTAAAGCCACTACAATAACATCCATCAGAAGATCCAGGAAACAATCATTCACAAACTGTGGATATTAAGGGGAAGGGAAATAGCTCAGTGGTAGGGCACATACTTAGCATGCACAAGGGCCTGGGTTCAATCCCCAGTACCTCCATTAAAAAAAATAAAGTAAAACAAATTGTGGATATTATTCAAACTTTTAATACAAAGGATGATCATTTGTTATCTTAAGTTTAATAAAAAGTCACACTGTATAAAAAACACTTACGAAGCCTGGGTCCCTATTGTCAACTACAATAGGAATTAAATTTAAACCTATCTATGGGTTTCAAATTAACTGTTTTCACTGGAATCACAATAGAAATAACTAACTAGTTTTGAGTATATAGAATAAAAAACATCCTATTTAAATAATTGGCCATTCGGTTTCTACCAAGTGGACATTAGCCACTGCTTGGTCTTTAATTATAATGTATATAATCAACTCACTCAGAAAGTTAAAAACGTCGAAGTCAATGTGTAATTTTCTTCCATCAGTAGTTGTGAGAAAGAAAAATTTAAAAGTTGAAAATTTTTTTAAAAAACCAAACAGACATACAGAAATGCAAGACAAAGGGAGAGATTTTCATTTCCATAGACTTTTTTCATTTTAACAGAATATATGCTTTTCTCAGTGCAATATGCTCTTTCAACCATCCTGTGACCCTCTTCCTGTGATGAACAAACTGCATTATCTCCTGATCTCAACAGCTGTGCCAAGGACGACACTCAAAAATCAATGTGCCCTCTGAAATAGGATGAAATGAAGATTTTAAGGCTAGATACTTACCTTTATGTGGTTTTAGATTTTTTTTAATCCCTTTAAAGGTATGTTTCCCCAATGTTATCAGATTTGACGTTATTTTCTGTTTCTCTAACCACATCCCATAATGAATTTGAGCACCACTGCAAGATTTTTTTTTTAATTTTTTTAAAGAAAACTACAAAAACAGAAAGAGAAAAGGGAGGTATTGCTTAAGAAAAATGTACACAGGGCCCAGGCTCCCTACCATTTCATATTCTATCAAGCAGTGACATTGAAATATCTGCCAGAACAATCCATATCCTTCTCCTAAACTGTAGAAGACCATCACTGATGAGAGTGAACTCTCTCTTTCTCTCTCCCTCTCTCACACACACATGCAAACTAAATGAGAGATGTCACCATGAACAATCCCAAAGGCTATGCATTTATTCATTTCTAAATGCTATATAATTTCATTTTAAGGACAATTAAATATGTATTTGCATTAATGAATATATGCTCTTGTGTGATGTGTACAAGCCAGAGAAACTCTGCAGAGGTTCGTTGCCAAATGTCCTTCAGATTCTATCACATCCGATCAAATCTATCCCTTGAAAGACACTCTTGATTTTCTAGATCTTCCTTATTAATTTCCCCCCTCATCGGAATGTTGATGTGGTGTTTTTTCTTGTTTGTTTCCTAATTCTTGTTCAAAGCACACTCTTTTGGACAGACTTCCTTCTCATATTTACTCAGTTGTGATTCTAACTTCCCTGCAAGCTTGTTAATAAATAATCCATCATCTTGTCGGCTTTTGCAAATAGGTGTCGGTTACAACGTTCCCTCCTCTTTCCATCAGTCCATTTGGCAGCCATTTCGTCCAGCAGCAACACACGGCAGAGCGAAACCACTCTGAGCATCATCCTTAATGGAGGGGCACTGCAGCATTTCACTGCTGGGGTGGCAGCGTTGGGTGACCCGTGGCGTCGCCCTCAGTGAAGTGAAAACCATTTCACTAGCTGTCTTTTCAACTGTGACAGGCCTTAGTCAAAAAACCAGAAAGTGTGACCTGCCAATCACAGGAGTGAGAGGCCCGAGGGCCATGTGTCACACAACTCTGCAGCCCCTTCTGACTTCCGTGTAAGTAATTCCCAGTCAGCAGCCTCCTCTCACGCAGGAGCTGCAGAAGCAAGAGTTTTTCCATCTACACTTGTAGCTTGTTTGGTCATGGACTTGGGTGACTTAAATGTGAACATTATTTCCCTCGCGGTGTCTGTCATTGGTTGAGATGTGTGATTATTGGTCTGCTGGATCCACAGTTCCCCAGAAGAGATCACTGATCCGAATCTGAGAGAGGAGCGGAATCTGTGGGTGGCACTGGTGGCGTTTTGTGCCCGTGACCACACTCCAGAGAAGGTGGCCGGGAAGCAGGGACCACATTTCTCCCTTTTTTTTTTTTTTTGGCAGGGGGTAGGGGGAGGTAACTAGGTCTATTTATTTATTTACTTTTGGAGGAGGTCCTGGGGATTGAACCCAGGACCTTGCACATGCTAAGCACGTGCTCTGCCACTTGAGCCACACCCTCCCTCCCACATTCCTCCTTGACTGGAAGTTAGCCTCTTAAGATGGTAGGCTCCCACTCAGGGTGTCGCATTCTCTCACCATCACTCTCCTAGCTACCAGCTCCAAGCCTCAACTGAGAAAATTAGGTAAAAATACTGAAATGTGAACAGCACCACATGTATTTATTATTGCTTTTATTACTAACAATAATAATACCAGACTCTCCACTTTGGCAAAGTGGTACCTGGTATGCTTTTTGCAAACTGGGTGAAAATGCCTGGGTTTAGAGAGAATTTTGGCCCTGATCATCAAAGGGATTTTGAGACAGCTGCTCCCCACACTTAACATTCTGTTCCTCACTTTCACCCCTCACTCAGACTCCCAAAACTGTCTCCCCGAATCACCTGGGCAGTTTGTCCAAACACAGATTGCTGGACCCCACCTAAGGAGTTTCTGATTCAGCCGACCTGGGGTCAGGCCTGAGAACCGGCATTTCTGACAAATTTCTAAGTGATGTTGCCGTTGCTAGTCTGGAGACCACTCTTTAAGAAGCATGGCTGTAAAGAGAAAGCACTTCATTGAGAATATTAAAAGAGGTGTGGGAGAAGTAAAAATAAATGAGTTATATGAAGAAATTGTGGGTGATGGGAAGAGGAGATCCTAAATGGCTGTATTAAAGAATTCCCAGTCATCTATACATACAAGTTAAGCTGTTTTAATCTCACGAGATGAGGTTTTAGTGATGTTAGAGATGAGTTCACTGAGGCTCTGGGTGATTAGGTCCTTTGCCGGGTGTCGTGGGGCTGCTCCAGCACTAACAGACTAGAACTAAAACTAAGTTCTCCTCCATTCTACGCTTTCCAGGGCATAACCCTGCAGCAGTTAGGATGTTCACCATTTTCAACAGGGAAAGAAATTCACACCTGATCTCTTTAAGGAGAAGTGCTGCTCAGAGAACCCACTCCAGTCACTCGAATTCAAAGGGGAGGGCAGGAGAGGAAGCATCAGGAGATAAAATACAATTCGGAGAGACACACATCGGTTTCCACAGAACAGCAAGCTTATTAACAGGGTCTGGGGACTGATTAGTCAACCTGCCATTGATGTTTGAACTCTCTATTCTCTGTCTTGCCCGCACTATCCAGGGGGTTCTGGTGCAGCCCAGTTCCCTGTTTGATTTTTAGCAGCATCTGACTGCGGCTTGTGTCCCAGTGTGACTTGTCTGGGCAGAGACGAAGCCAGCACTTGCCCTGGAAGCCTGGGCCAGCTCCCAGGACAGAGTGGACAACCTCTGCTCTCTTTCTAGGAGCATCTCCACTTTAGAGCTGCCTGGTAAACTGACCGACTGCCACTCACAGCTGCTCAATCGCTTCTATTCTGGCCTAAAAGCATCACAGAATCCTCCCTCTCTCATGAAGATGCCAAAGAGGAGGGGGCAGGGGAGAGCATCGTAACTTCGCCCTTGTGAATGGAGCTCTCCTTGTGGAGGAAATGAATGTGCATGAACTTGCTTTGAATTTGAAAAAAAAAAAATAGAGGGCACAGGGCTCTTCCTGATATCTTTCACTTAGTTGGGCTCTTACTGTCCAGAGCCTTAGACACAATAGGCCCTTGATAAGTATATTTTGAGTTGGTTGGATTTGAATGACATATTCAATTTAGACGTTACTCTTTGTAACAGCCAGCGTCATCCAGGGCCTTCATTTCCTCATCTGAGAGAAGGAGAGAGTGGGAACCCACGGACATTAAATGGAGGCGTGGTGAGTGTGTTCAGCAGTCTGAACGAATCCCTTTATGGCAGCGTACATAGATGTGTTTCAGCTGCTGTGAAAAATTGTCTATATGCACAGTGAGACAGCTCTGAAAAGACCTAGAAATAAGTATTTCTACGGATCTCCAATTACATCACCACTGCCAGGACCATTCGTGAAATCAGTCACGCTGTCAGACTATGGTCTGGTTGGCACAGATCTGCTATAGAGGTGCTTAGCTTTGTCTCACTGGGCAAGTCCCCAGCAGTCGGAGTACTGAACTCTAATCTTAACTTTTAATTCACCTATTGGTCTGAGGAAAGGTAGGAAGATAAGGACATGTGCTGGTACATGCTGAACAACCAGGTCGCTGGGGAAGGGGGTGCCCTGACTTGGAATGTTTGCCAATTTCTGTGGTGTAAATAATCTTCCGTGGTCAACTGAAAGCTGCCAGAAATTTAACAAGCGATTTGCAAAATTTCTGACAAAACTGGCTCTCAAGAAGGGCAGCACCAGCATGCCCCTGGGCAGGGGAGAGATCACATGCTGCAAAAGTATCCATACTAACTGACAGGGTCTTCCCCACCCTGCCAGGAAACAAAAATGTTGTAACAGGAAGGGAAAAACAACTATTCTGGGAGACAGGGAACCCGAATTATAGTTATCTGCCACCAGCCAGATGGGTAAATGGATTGGTAACCTAGAGAACCAACTAAAATGACACAAACTCGGCATAACTGGAGACATAAGAAAGCTCTGACAATTAGTTCATAAAAGACTAAAGACTTGTCTCAGTTGTCCGCCAAACTATTGTGATCCTGGCACAGACTGGTCTAAAGACAAGCATCTTCCAAACTCATGATTCCACGAGTTCCACTCATGCACCAGTTCAAATTACCAAGCACAGTATGATTCAGGGACCAAAGCTACCCAGACCTAAATGGACCGTGTGATGTGACAAAAAGCACTGACTTAGGATTGAAAAGTCCCAAATATAGTCCTTGTTCCCCTGCTGAATGACTTTGGGGAAATCAAGTATATTTTCTAAGTTTGAGTTTGCCTCATCTATTAAGTGAATAATTCCCTAAGGTCCCTTCCAGCTCTAAGATGCTAGGCTTCCAAGTGGAATTTTTTTTCATCACTCAGTTGTTTTGAGTTTAAAACTCTGTTCACTGCAAAGTCTTAGTGGAAATAAAAACCTGCTGGAATTACAACCTGAGTGTCATTAGGGCTTTAGCACCAGAGCTGAGCTTGCTATCCTGACAAAATTGTGAGTGGGAACCAAGCCGGGGCAGGGCAGGAAGAGCTCCCCACATCAGCTCCCGGCCTTTTAACAATTGCAGTAACAGAGGACTGGGATTTGCCTCCGAACTTCTCCACACCCACTGCAGTTCCTGTGAGTGGCCTGAGCCTCAGACCGCACAAATGCAACCCCTCCCCAGAGTCCACTTCACATGTCTAGGGCGGCCTTGCTGCTTAAGGTCCACACGGGTTCCTTACCAACGCAGACAAGTGTCCTCCCTGGTATGAAGTGCTAACTTTACAAAATGAGCTGCAACAACCTTTTTATTAATCCAACTAGAAGTTAAAATTGTTACAGGTTCTGTGCCTATTGCAAATAACCCTGTTCCCATCATGTGATCCATTCTTGAACCTGCTATGAAATCTTCCAGAAACTTCTGAGTTATGAATTCTCTGCCTAATGAATTCTGTGTGTATGTATGTGTGTGAATGTGTGTGAGAGAGGGAGATTGGGGCGGGGGAGGAGAGGATGTAGAAATAAGGTGTGGAGAGCTGAGTGTGTGAGCCCATGTGTATACAGATACACTTCACAGAAAAGTGACCCACAAATGATTTTAAAAGAGGATTTGGGTCAGAATTCTAGGTTGCTCTGAGCATTCAAAACCACAGCTTTCATCTAGAGTTTCTCAGGTATTACTAATTTGTGATTTAAAACTATAATTATTGTAGATTGATGTAACAATATCTTGGCCTCCCTGATCCAACGTCAAACAACCAAATCTCAAACTTGTACTTCTAAAACAATGAAAATAAACACCCTATCGAGCATCAGCATCAAGATTATGCTCCACCAGGCTCTATAAAACCAGGAAATGAGACAGGATACAAGAACAATGGAGTGAGGGGAGTTCTGGAAGGCGACATGGCCTCCGAATAAAAGCAAAGCTTACAAACTAAAAAGTCAATGTTTGGAACTATGTGCAATGTTTGACTTTCCTGGACCAACAACAACAACAGAAAAAAAAATCTAGCCTTGAGTCTTTGTGATTATTAATTTTTTTTTAAGAGAAACAAACTTTATTTAAATCAGGCCCTTAGCAGGTTGGCTGAGCCCAGAAGCCTCTCTCAGCCTGCAGATGTCTGTCTGAGCTGCCACATGGCAAGAACCGGCCCTGGGGGTCTCGGGAGCCCAGCACAGGACCCAAAACTTCTGATTTTGGTGCTGGATCCAAAACTCCCCATCCCTTTCCAGTTCATTACAAACGCCTATTGTTTGCCATATTTATCTGCCATCACTGCTGTTTGTTAGCAAATGGAACGAGGGCTGCCAGGGCTAAATTTCAGCCTGCCCTCCGAATAGTGCGAAGGCGCTGCAGGAATTGCACGACAGATGGTCTTTGAATGATATACAGAACCTCTGCCCTTGGGCCCGCTTTGGAGGAGCTGTTTTGGATTGTTGCTCGTAAGAGTGGGAGGTTGTTGTGTGATATGTGATTATTCCATAATAATTTTAATTATTTTGCCTGTTTTCGAACAATAGTCTCAACCTTTTTTAATTTTTACACTCACTGAGTTGTGACATGAGCATTCTTTTCTCTGTGTTAGGAGGGATTAAAATCAAGCCCTGTATCCCTTCCCATTTTTCGAATAATCCATGTTTAAATAAATTACCTCGGTCTGGAAAACCAAGTTACGTGGCCTTCCTCCTAGCACACACACGAGCAAGGGGGAAAAATATTCCTTATTGTGGTGTCTGGTTTGAGATTGTCGCGGTAACAAGTTTCAAGGAAAGCCTGCTCTTTGCCTCTCTGGAGCGAGGCTCCGGCTCGGGGAGCTTCATTTACATGCATGTGGGGATCCCATCGGATCTGCTCAAAGGTGCAGTCCGAGGCAGTCAGACGGCATTCGATGTGCATGTAAATGAAGCTCCCCAAGTGGGGTGAAGGCTTCTGGAGATGTGGAAAACCTGCCATCTCTGTCTCATCCAAATCCAGTAGAAACTTCCGGAGGTTTTTCTAAAGCAGCAGGAGCCAACGAGAAGCAGATGCTAAACTTTCAAGGCGTCTGAATGCATTTCTCTTTACTGGGTAGATTTGTTGGCTGAGCACCGGCAGCCAAAGTTTGGGCCTAGAACCCAGGCTTTGGTTTCTCCGCTCAGTAGGTCAGCGGATGTCAACCTGCACATCCCTGTGGCTCTAGAAGCAGCTCCCAGCTGTCACCTAAAAGAGAACACCACTCTAGCAAATGCCACAGCTGCCAGGGACTGTACAAAAGAGAGAATCTACAGTGAATCGAAACCACAGGAGAATCTGGGAGTGAGTTAATATTCATAAGCTGGCCTTTTTACCCAACATAGGAATGTGTGGCTTTACCTGGAGGTTGTTGCTTATGAGATTCTCCCCTAGGCTGAATTCTGTGTCCCCAAGTAGGCAGTGGTTCCAGTCCCATAGCTGACAGCCAAATCAAGCCTTGGATAATGTCCAGAATGACTAGTCTGGCACCTTGGTAATAAGGAAGAAATTCTGCGTCCCCTTGGTCTCCAGTTAAATGATATAGTTACCTCAAAAACAGGAATCTCTGATGAGTGGGGTGACTCAAAAAGAGAAAAAATAAAACTCTGAGCCTGCTATTTGATAGAGAAATCCCCCACGGAGTCTTAAGTGCTTCCCAACAACTGTGGTTTTAATCCAATAACAGCAGCTCCTCTAACAGAGAGAAACCCAACTCACACAGCACTTAATATCCAAATGAAATTCAGATAACTCCCACTGTGTTGACAAAAAGGATTGGGGAAACGTCCTCTGCTCCATCCCAGGGAAGCCGTGCCTTTGGTGAGATTCAGTCAGCCTACCCTCCCAGACAGTGGCCACACTGCTCCCCCCACCCCCACCCCCACCCTCCACAAGGCAGGTGTGCAGAGTCCTGGCTGTACAGAGCACAAATTCTCAGAGAAAATGTATAAAGTAACATTTGGCACCTCAAGGAGCCACAACTGGTCATCCTTCATGGCAAGGATGGTCATCTAAGGAGGACGTCCCCGGCTTGCTAGGGTATGAATGCTTTTGTCGCTAACAATTTTCATTAAGGTGTGTGATTGAAACAAGGGCTCGGAGGGTAAGAGCAATCATAAACCATGTCGATCTGTGCTCTCAACCTATTTGAAATGGTGACACCCCACTTTAAACACAGTTAGATGTTATCATCAGTCATTAAGTTTTCATAGAGGTCACGACCTATACAATGTATTTATATACATTATCTAAACACTTCCAAAAACAAGGGAGGTATTTATTGTCCTCAGTATATAACTCAAATGGAAAAAGAATGTCATGTTGATTGAATGACTTAAGCAAGGTAACTCAGAATAAACAACCAACTTAGAATTTGAAATCCCTATTTAATCCCGAGGGCCACTATAGTCTTTTCAATGATGTATGTATGTATGTCATACATGTGCCATATCACACATGGAATATAGCCTTGTGAAAATGAATGCAAATTTCAGCATATTTTGATTTCCTGAAGGAAGAGGGCATGTATACCCTCTGTACCTGACATCTTGTGATTTCTCAACAAATACTGATTCACTGGAGTATTCCTTTATAGATCTATAATTCACAAGCAAGGATAGTCTTAATCATGTAGGCTTTACCTGCCACTTCTTCTTGGCCATTTCACATGTTTACACTGGCTGGACCTAATTTCTGGAAGGTGTCCCTGGTTGGACCAAAAGGATTTGGCCAACCCAAGTTCACATGGCTCAATGCTAGGTGAGAGCAACTCTCAGGAGCTATTCCTAAAATGAAATCAACAAGTATCTAATAAACACCCCCAACCAACTCTTCTGACAAAGAAATATGGTAAAAATAAATAAATAAGTAAAATAAAAATATCTCTCAAATATAGAGGGTTCCAATAACTAGACTGACCAAAATTTTTTTAAAAGAACATTTTATTTATTGACTCTACAAGAGGAGAGGAGTAAATGATTCTATATTCAAATCCCCAACTGCATCTTTTGCATCTCATGCTTTGTAAATAAGTTTTCCTGTGTTTTTATATCTAATTCACATCATTTAGAAAATAATTTTGTTTTAATACAATCACACATAATAAATATGATTATTTGCTTCAAGACAACCACTGGAAGATTCCATTGAATTTCAAAAACCAAATAGCCTAAGTCAATAGCAAGATGACTGTAATTGAAATATACATATATATTTTAAAAGAACAGCTACATTAAAGTATCAGCCATTTTGCCACATTTCCTGAGAGCTCTTTTTTTAACATTAGCAGTCAAAAGAGTGGCATTCTGTCGGGACCCCAAGACCTCTATGGATGGCAAACTTAACAGTTAAGAGATTACACAAAGTGCTTTTATCCTAATCCACATGTGAATTAGGCTCAAGCATACAGGAAAAATAAATGGGAATTAGAGGGCAACTCACAGAGGCATTCCAGTTGGGGAGAAAACACCATCATTAAGTCCCAAATGCAATTTACGAATACAGCATTTGAATTTTCTAATTGTTTCTACAAAACAAAAATGAGGCTAATGAAATTATATTGGAAGCAGCCTTTCAATTTTATACAATTCTGCTGACCAATGTCTCTGTACATCCAGTCCCGAGCTCCTGATCACATCTGTAATCTTGCCAAACTTTGAGTCCAACAAGAGAAATCTCTTTCCTTTTTGTGTTCCCTTCCCCCACCGCCCCCCACGCCCACCATAGGAATGGAAGAGGCTGGTGATTTCAAGGACTCCATGCTTCATGGTCAAACAGGGCCACTTTCATACCGCTGCTGGGGACATATGAAGCAGAAAGGGGGCCCTGGAGATCATCTGTGCCAGCAGTTTTCAAACCAGCTAGAACCACTTTGAAACCACTCACCACGTTGCCCACAATTCTCCCTCCAGAAACCTAATACGCACTCTGTAGGGAAATGAGAGCAGTAAATGAGGGCAAAATACCCACCTTGCTTTCCCCAGCAGGGTTAGAAATTCTCTCCTCCCTCCCACCCTCCTCTGGAAAGGCATGAGTGTATGGAGCCAGCCCTTTCCACCTTCTGGGGCCCAGGGAGTCTCGATCTCAACCTCAAACTGCCCTGACCTGCTCTGTCAGGCTCCTTGTGACTTCAGGCGAACTCCCTTCTGAAAGGAGAGGCGTGGAGACAAAAATGCTTGCCTGCCTTCTCTCATTGCCAAGGAGCACAAGCATTTGGCGAGCACAAGAAGGGAGCCTCACTCCTCTTCAAAGACACGTTGTCACTCTGTTCACTTGGCGCTCGCTTTCTTGGAAAACATCTGAGAACCAAGAAACAAACAAAAGAGACCTCTGAGCGGCCCACTCCTACGTCACCGAGCCCACCCTCCTTAGTGACCTTCACCGGGAAGGATTTCCCAGGGTTCTGACTCGAGGCCTTCTCTTCCTCTTCAGAAACTCTAACAGGCTTGGTGATGTGGTTTCCAAACAAACAGCCCAATAGGAACAGCAAATTAAAAGAAGAAGAGGAAATAGATTTCTTTTTTTTAAGTTTCTTCTGTGTAGCACAGGGAACTATGTTCAATATCTTGTAACAACCTTTAATGGGAAAGAATATGAAAACGAATATATGTCTGTATATGCATGACTGGGACATTATGCTGTTCACCAGAAACTGACACACTGTAACTGACTGTACTTCAATAATTCATTCATTCATTCATTCATTCAGGCGAGAGTTAGAAGAGGCACATCAGTAACAGTAACGAATGACAGCTGACGGCTTAACTGCGAGGATGGAAATGGGGAAAAATAACGATAGAAGGCAAAGAAAAGAAGTAAAATTCACGGCAGTTTGGTTTCATTTAGTGCAGAATAAAAACATTCTACGTACTACAACAGGCCCCTGAGGGCACTAGAGCTCAGCACAATGGCATAAGCCATCACAAAAAAAAAAAAAAAAGAAAGAAAGAAATTAAATCACATTTACTGTAGTCTAAAAGGCAGAGACATTCATAATATACAGTAAGAGGAGACGTATGGTTTGATTCATTTATTCTTCAAACCTCCTTTCTTGAGGAGCAGCTATGTGTGCCAGGCAATATGCAAATCACAAAAGACATACAGGAATAAGAATGAGATAGTGGCTGTCTTGAGTAGCCCTCAGTTATCCGAGAAGCTCTGCTATTCCGAGAGAATCCTTCCTTGCAAGGCGTCCCTTCCAGAACCCTTAAAACGTTTATTAAAATATCAAGTCTCTTGAAAAATCTAAGCAATTTACACTTCCCTCATTGGCAAAACCAGGTCTATTTTATGCAGAATGAATTGACTACTTTTATTGAAAAACAACAAGAAGAAAATGTGAATATAATTCTTCCAGTATAATGGCTGCCTACCCTATGGTTATATGTAAAAACACACCTCCAGGAGCTGCAATGTTTCTTAACAGTAATCAGGCAGGAGTGCTTTTGTGCTCAGAGTGCATGCTATTTGTTTTATGTCTTTAATGTAAGCCCCAAAAGTGCTGAAGTCAAAACCCAAGAGGTGGCTTAGATCCAAGGAAAAAACCCTGGGTCTTTCTGATCAGTTTCTTACACCAGTTTTTGGAATCCCACCAAATAAAGTGTAAACCAGTTTTTCCAAACTGTAGGTAGACCAGTTGTATCAGAATTCCAGATTTCTGAGTTCTATCCCAGATCTACTGGGATAGATTTCCTATATTTTTTAAAACATTTCCAGTATTGACATGCAACCAGAACCTCCTATAGCTCTAATATTCCATTGTTTTCAGTGTATCTTACACCAAATAAATAAAAAGCAATTTCCCCCATAAATACTGTAGTCCAAATTCAATGAAAAAAAAATCCCAAATTTTCTATATTAGAATTTAATCCTGTAACTAAAGAAGAAAACTATTAACAAGGGAAATTAAATGCATGGTATTTTTTCATAATTTTGAGGTTTACAGATTAGAAAAGTGAGGAACTGAGCTAAAAAAGTTTCAAACACAATTATATTTTGGCTACATCATCTTTCTGTCATCATACATGAGCCCTTGGGGTATTAAAAATAAAGTCAAAGGAAATCTGAAACTTTTGCTGAAAAAATTAAATATCAGATAAGGCTTGTCAGTCTTTAGAAATAATGCCAAGATGCTCTCTCTCTTTCTCTCTCTCTTTGGTGCTGTACGTTTTCTGCTTTTGCAAGCCCAGATATAACTTGAGGATGAAGGAAGAAAGATGTAAAAGCCAAAAATAGTCTCATTACATAGGGTTTAGGGACCCTGTGGAACATAAAAGTTAGGGAGAGTGACATTATATGTAATTAAGATGTCTAGGGTTCATTTCAGCCCCCAGGGGACAGATGCAAAATATATAACTATTAATAGCAATCATTAAATAACAATAATACAAGATTTTCTTGTATTATTGGATCCCAGAGGGGTGTTTTTTGTTTGTTTGTTTTTTTAATTTTAATGCTAAGTGACTATTGCTTGGAAAACTCCAAGAACGAGTTAGTTAAGGGAAGTTTACTTGATTTAGGACCAAATGTTAACTTCTAAACTGGAGGGTTTGAGGATCTCACACTTTTTTTTTTTTTTTTGTCTTTCTCAAGATGAAGGAAAGTCTCCCCTCCTCTCCTTTCCAGTCAGGAACAAATTGAAAGACTTACAGACTTAGGAAGCTGTGGTGACCAGGGTACATACTGGTTTGGGGCAGGCCAGAGAATCTAGTCTTTCCTTTCCTGGCTTAGTATAAATGTTGTAGAAGCTCTCCCTGGACATTTGGCGTGATGAACAAATCGGCGAACCAACATGTACCCTCCATACACAGAGCATTGTTTTGGGAGCCAAGAGAGATGGTTATTTTAACACTATACGAGCCAGAATTCTGTCCTCAAGGAAATCAAAATATAGCTGGGGAAAAAAAAATGCACAAACATCAATTAGGGAATTGTATGCCATAATTCATGATTAAGTAATAAATTAATGTCATAGCTGTTCAGAGAAAGTAAATTAAAATGAGAATAATTGGGAAAGACTTCATGGAATTCATGCACTTGGGCTTTGAAAGATGCTACCAGAGCTTGTCTCAGGTGGGTCTGCGAGGGGAGGACGCTCTTACACAGAACTACATGTTTGTAAAATGACCTTTATGGCTTTCTTTTTCCTTCTTTTTATTTTTCTTTATTAATAAAAAAGGGAGCCTTTTTGCTCACAGGCATGACTTAGAAATACGTATAAAATGAGGTTGATGATCTTACAAGTGTAGTGATATGTTCTCTAGACGACCTTCAGTTCTTCCTAGATACTAGGAAGCAGCAAATTTGAAATAGTACATAGGGGGAAAGTGGAGAGACTGCTGCAATTAGACAAACTGGTAACTGGGGGTGGAACTACAGATAATAATGGACGAAGCAGGACACTGAAGCCTCAGCCATCTGCGCCCATCTGATGCCGGGGATATACAACCACACTCTTCCCATCCACCCACCCCTAGCTGCCCAGAGTGCATCCACCATAGCTCCTGGAATGGGCTCTCCCTACAGATCTCAATCTCTTTTAAAAAAAAAAAGGAAAAAAGAAAGAATAATTTAAAAAGTGGAAGTGAAGGAGTAAGTTTCGTTTTAGTCATTCATTTGTTTATTCAAGAATTTTTTATTGAGCAAGTACTACTTCTTTAGGTCCTAGAGACACAGCTGTGAACAAAAGAAAAGATGTTCCTACAATTTTGGAGCTTTTGTGCCCGTGGAGGGGAAAAAAATTCTCCAGCTTATGATTTTAAAAAGAATGAGGTAAACAAAACTGCAAATACAATTCAGATCCAATTCCCCATGAGTCAGTGAAAGTCAACCAAGTTTGTTTGTTTGTTTGTTTTCAGTCTATCCCAGAGGTCACCTCTCTGACACTGAGTCAAGATATGTGGCCTTTGTCCACTGGTTCGTTTTCAGAGCACGCCTCCTGGTCCTCCTAGTTGGCGGTCTCACTCTCCTCTACCTCCTGCAGCTGGCCTTCCTCGGCTCCTTCCCCATCTCTCTTACCTGGGATAGAGGTTCTCTTTTCCTCAATTCCCCCATTTTGTTTGTTTTCCCCCAAACTCCAGAATTTCACACACCTAGGCAATTGTGAAACCCAAAAGTCAGTTATGTGATTTCTTCCTCCAGACCAAGGGTCTGAGGACCTGAGAACTAAGGTCCTTGTTTGCCTCTTAGGACCAGCGCCCGCCCTGGGCAGGCTCCACAAACGGCGCTGCTGACTCATGGCCTGGGGAACCTTCAGAGACTGCAAACAGGTATTCTGGGTTTCGAGCTTGTTCTTTTAAAAGGGAAACCTAAAACCCTTTTCTTTCCTTTAATGAATGATTCTCGTTTTGCTCTGAGACCTCAGCTCCTGTTTTATTTTCAGTTGTCTTTTTCCATAACTCCTTTTAGAAATAAAAATGGGAAACGTTATCTAGCCCCTAGGAAGAAATATGTACATACATTCAAAAAGCAGTTTCATGCAACCTTAATAACCTGAATTCTATTTCCCTTTCCTTACATGATAGATGAAATTACTTTGATTATGCTGGCTTTCCAATTACTCATTCATGCCAAGAAAGCTAGCCCTTGAAACCTAGTCACCTTGTTTATTTCTTTCCCACCTTGCCCTTCACAATCAGAAAATCAAAGAGCACTGGAGCCGGAAGGAGCTTCCATGATCCCCAAAGGAAGGATTAAACTTAAAAGTCATACATATTGATTGACCCGAGTTTTCTAAAATTAAACCTAAGTAACTATTTCAATACCAATTTTTAAGCTGTAAGAACTGATTTGGAGGTACAGAGTTTTGAGTCATATGAAAGGCTTGGTAAATATATAACCTGCTTGCCAAGGGGTTTCTACTTAATACACCAGGAAAAGATTTATTCCCAGGTGTTCACTTAACTCCTTAATCCAAATCAGTGGTTTTCAAATGATACTTCTTTGGAGTCTGAGGGTCTACCACACACAGAAGTGGAGGGGGACCCGTTTTGGAGGCTCTACACCCTCTGCCCCTGCTTTGACCAGAGACCCTCCCCTTTTTCTCTCTTAGGGTTGGGTTATCAAGCACAAGTTCATATAAATAAAGCTTTCTGCTGGTACCCAAAGAGGAAAAAAAAAAAAAAAGAAAAGAAAAGAAAAAGAAATTAACTTACACAAGTAATGGTACATAAACGAAATACAAAAAGTCAACCATAATCATTTTCCCACAAACACTTAGACAAGGCGAGCAACTGGTCCTGGAATCAGCACTGCGCTGGTGTTCTGGCAAATTTCTCTTCAATGGGCTCTTCACAACCAAGCACAGGGCTCACCACAAACTGCCCCAGGAGGCAACTCCAAAGCCATAGGCACCTTAGATACAGCTTAGATCCTTAGATACAGCTCTGCCAAACTGCTCAAAGTTTTCCGTTGCTATTTCACTTTGTCATTCAGCAAACACAGAATGAAGGGCTCAAAGACAAAGATATGATGCCCAGAAGCTACGAATTTTTAGTCTAATGGTGAGACAGATAAGCAAACCTTGTAATTAAATTATAGTATGTGGCGGGGGGCGGGGGGATGCAGGATGACCATTATTTTAATGTGGGATGTACAGGGTGTGGTGAAATCTCAGAGGAGCCACGCCCTAGAAGAGTCAGTGAAGGCCTCACAAAGAAACCTCAGCAGCATTTCAGGTGCAAGCACAAAATATGAAGCAGGAAGATGGAAGATCTGGCTGGATAGGCAAGCAAGTACCATACTGTGAAGGACCACATCACCTGGAGGACCATGTCATCTATCCTGTAGGAAATGGGAAGCCAATAAGCCATTCACCCGGCGTTATTGAAAACCAGATAAGTTCCTCACTTTCCCAGCAATTCTTTCTTTTCCTCCTTTATCCCATTCATGTCAACAGATATTGTTTGAGTACCAACTCTGGGCCAATCACTGGTCCAGCCATAAAGAAACTTTAAAGTCATCTAAATTATCTTGGACTCCAGATCTGCGGCCACACACACTCACAGCCAGGCTTTTCAGGGCTAAACCACCCCTTGGATATTTGCTGCAACTGCCCGGTCATTCCCTTGGCACTTTGTATGGGAATTTTCCACCAAGAATCTGCAATGGAATTTTTTTTAACTGCAGAACCAGATAACATAAGTAAGGAAAAGAGTTAAAAAGGAGGCTCTTGAAAACATTTAAAATAGCTGCTCAGCATTGAAAATCAGCTTACGGGATGGCAAATGCAAATGTGAGCTCAGACAGGCCCAGCTCAGTTTTGCAAATCCTTTGGTAATGAAAATAGATCCGCACTTTAATTTTTCAAACCATAAACCTCCCCGAAGCAAGTAAGAAAAGAGAAGAAACATAAGGAAATGTTCTACAAAGAAAGTGGATTTTGCATTTGATGTCTGGATGGAACTCAGTCAGGACAGAAGTCTCCAAAAACTGTGAAGTGGGCTCAGTCATGGCTGGTACCCCAGGGTCTGCTTTGGTTGGAAGCATCCCTTCCCAAAGTCCTTAGCTGCCCAGGATCATTTTGTCTCCTCTCCCATCCCCAGTTATCACATCAAATCTTGCTATCTGGAAAGGAGACAATGCCTTCATGAACACTAAGGTAGAAATGATTGATAAGAGTTTTAAAATGCCATTCCTTCCTATTTGCATTTTAACAGAGCACAAAACCTCAAGCCAAAGGGAAACTCCTATGTATGTGAACATGTGAAAATAGTGTGCCGTGGCCCACTTCCCCACAGACTCCAAAGTTGCCTGGCAGAAAGTAGCTGCTAGATTATTCAACAAGGGAGAAATTGAGATTTACAAGCCATTGAGTTCGTATCTAGTGTCTTTTCCTGCCGGAAAAATAAAATGAGGGGCAGCCTACGTGGCTTCTCTAGTGCTGGGCTCTGCACATTCCCGCAGCATCCCCGCGGGTGGCTTCACTGTAGGTTTGGAGGCACTGCACCTCTCTGTGGATTATTTTTCCTGGATTCCAAAGGAAGGATTTCCAACACAGCTGACAATACTGCATCTCAGCAACGCTCTGCATCCACTGAGCCCTCTCCAACAAGTCTTGAACTCAGGCCCGGGGAGAGGGGTCAGTGAGGACGGAGTTCTTCCCGGGATGCTGTATCTCAGCCCCAGAAGAAGGGTGACAGCTGCCCCTTCTATCTGCTGCTCCTATTTCTTCAGGTTCTCTTTACATCTTGTTAGCTAATCCCTCATTGCTCCACCCCCCTATTAAAATCAACCATCTTTATAATAAGCTCTTCCTGTTCAAATTAAGTAAATAAAGTGCTTTTTTTTAATTGCCTTGAACTTGATAAGTTACCAAATTCTGCTCCCCTTCCCCCACCCCCTTTCTCTTCCTGCAGCATAAGATGTTATCCTTTCTGCCAAGTGATTCAAAGCCAGAACATCTCATTTTAAGGCCCTTGTACAATTTTTCTGACATATAAAATCACCAAAAGGCATTGCCTGAAGACAATATTTCTGAGTGTGTTACCTTCTTCATGATTTACAAGCTGAAATGAATTCAAATATCCTGAATTTCCAGGAGTGAAGCATGGAAATGTACTTTCTGGATTGGTTCTTGGCCTTTCCTAGGTTGTGGGAAATCTAGGAAAATGGCCCATGGAGTAGGCAAACAAAATAAA
Organism: Vicugna pacos; assembly: GCF_048564905.1. Taxonomy (NCBI): domain Eukaryota; kingdom Metazoa; phylum Chordata; class Mammalia; order Artiodactyla; family Camelidae; genus Vicugna; species Vicugna pacos. The sequence continues at coordinate 26,847,549 of NC_132994.1, forward strand.
ACAAGAAGCCTACGTTCATCTGCCTGATACATGCTGGGGAACTCAGGAAATGAAGAAGACAAAAGAACAAAGTGTCCTGAGTGTTGGAGAAAGTTGGGACAAAGAGAGAGAGATTTAGAAACTTAGAGATTTAAAATTTTTCAAGGAGATCTTAATAAATAGTACTGCAAATTATAAAAGTAACCGCTCCTTAATCCTTCAAGAGATACAAGCAAAGACTGAAATTACTCTTTCTTATGATTGCTGGACTGTTTCGTAAAGTACGAGGCAAGCCATGTGGGTTCCTGTCATATTCAACAGCCTAGCCAACACTGTTGTAACACTCAGATGCCTATTCTTTCAGATAACCCTACCAAAGTGCCCTAAAATTCTACTTCTGAACCGAGGAGATTAAATTTCTTAATGGTGATCATATTTAATCCTCATCAACGGAACCAAAATACCTGTAACCCCTCCAGAGGAAGAGCCTACTTTCCAACCAGCGTATCTGTGCACACGGGTCGGGGACTGATGCTCACCACTCTTATCTGTCAGCCTGTAAACCTCTCTCTAGAGTTCTGATGGGATTCCTTCAACATGACAAATGTTTTCTCAGCTAATGGGTGAAGATTATCACTGAATAACAAAGCTCATCCTATATGCAAACACTAGGGAATCATCCCCACGTTCCAGACATGGTCATTGACCCAGGTTTGTTTCAAACTAGTTCATTGAGCATGTAGTGAAACAATATAAATCTAATTCTACCAAGAATAATAACAGGATTTGTTCCACTTTGTTTCAAGAGGCAGATGGGGCATGAACCACACATCTTCTGATGCCTTTTGCTTTTTGTCTTTCCGTATTTGCTCCCTGGCCTGGTACTCAAGCAGGTGTTCTGCACATGACCTCCAAAAGGGTGGCGAGACCTGCATCCCTCCTGCTTTACCTCCACCAGCCCTCAATTTCCACACAATCTCAGCTTCAACCCAACGTTAGAACTCTTCCAACCTGGCTTCCCCAGCACTGGGTTCTCTTATCCAAATCCCACCTCTGTGGAGCTCTCACAACCTGTTGTTTTATTTGAACTATCTCTGCTGTACCGTATTTGGACTAGCCTTAAACGTAGATTATCCCTCCCACCCCTCTTCCGGTCAAGGGGTAGCAGTTTTTTTTGTTTCTTACAATCCCATTAATTCTCAGTCTTTCTCACCCCATCAAGGAGCCAGGCCATTACAGTCAACTCCCCACTATGTTTATCATTTTAAACCAAAACCTCTCATTTTATACCATCATGATTATCCATCCATTTCCCCAAAGCCCCCTTTGCGAAAAAGAGTATATAGCTTATCTAGTTTATCCTGAGGCTGTTGCTACCCAACCACTTCTGCCTTTCTACACATCAGGAAATAAGGACGGGGTGCAGAAAAAGCTCTGAAAACAAGTCAGTGCATTTTTTGGCCCTAACTCAGAGATTCCTGTGACAAACGCTGCTGATTGGCTGATGCAACACCCATACCCAGTTGCTTACTCCTATGGTCCTTTCCACTACAGAACATGAAACGATTAATTATGTATTGCCAGGTTTTTCTACAATTCCAGTAAGATGTAGTAGAAGTCTGCTGAGGGGAGGATGGTCCAGAGAAAGCTTTTGGTTTCCTGATAAGAGAAGCAGATATAGCTGCCCTTGCCCCTTCCCCCATCTTTCTGCCTTAAAGGTGAGTGCACTATCTGATGCTGTGGCAGCCATTTTGTGGCTATGAGGCAACAAGTACAATCAAAAACTTACCTTGATATTGTCAAGCTGCTGGTCTAATCCTAGCAGCTGCCTGCGCCCGCAGCCCTCTGTTACATGAGCCACTTATAAACTGAAGTAAGAGCATTTCTACTTAACATACCAGGGCCACAAATGTCTTCCCAGAGCTGCCTTTAGAAGTTTCCCCTTTCCCACTTTGAGAAAGAGCCTTTATTTATAATTTTTCTATGTCTGAAGAGTAAATTATCCTCTTTTTTCCATTTCAACATGGCACCACAAAGGAAGACATTTTTAGATTTTGTGTGCTTACGAATTTAGTAATATCTATCACTCCTTGACATTGTGTTATATAATTACTATAATTATAATATAATTATTATTAATTAATCCATTAAAATTATTGCTAAGATGTTAATTAATTTTACTATATGTCATAAATATATTTTACTCAATAGTTAATATCATATTATCTATGTTATTTACATTTCATTGATAATATATTATTATATTATCACATTATATATGTTGTCTATTTACTGTTTTTCTTTCTCACCAGAGTAAAGACAGTGCCTAGAACAGGTCCTGGCACCAAGTAGTCATACAGCAAATATTTGTTGAATAAATAAATGAATCTTACTAAAAAAAAAATACTTATATAAAATTAGTCTGTTTCAGGCAAAAAATTTCAATAAGTGTATTATTAAGGGGTCAGTTTAAATGAGGGGTTCATCTTGATATCCTACAGAAGCAGCCTTTTAAATGCTAGTAATTAGTTTTTAAAATAAATTACATTTTTGGTTATTTAAATTACCCATAAGCAATTAGACTTCTGTTTCTAAAATGGGAGTTTGGGAAGATGTCCCTATAGCAGACTCCTGTCTTGATTATGGTCCTCCTTAAACCCCATGTCTGGGGCACAGAGTCAGAACACAGCTTCTCTTCAGCCTCAGGGATCAGGAGCAAGACACTGACCCACACTTAAGCCAGCTCATTTCCAAATCCCACTCGGAGACCCCTGTGACCAGCATCATCTCAAAATGCATACCCTCTTTTTTCTTCTATGCTGCATGATTTAAATAAACAAAATCTTCAAGATTCTTTTTTTAATCTCCCTGCTTAAAAAAAAAAGTATCTGGTAGCACATGGTCTTTCTCATGTCAAACAATGTTAAAAATTACCTACGTTTCCCTTAAGGGCCTTTCCTACCTCTGGAAAGGGAGCAGAGCTTCCAGCACGAATTCTGGCCACCCCAGGGGTCAGCCATGAAGGGAGGATCACGGCTGCATCACCAGAGAGGGATTCTTCATGGCCAACGCTGGATGTGTGCGTGGCTCTGCCTGCTAGGGCAGGACTCACGGCAGCTCTCACTCTCACCCAGATTTGCCCAGCCAGGCACCACTGACCACTCTTCAGAAGCCTGAAGCCTTCATTCAGTGCACACGGGAAAAGCAGAGTGCAGCATGACCAGCTCTGAGCCAACTCACCTGCCACCCAGAACAAGCCCCCACAGCAGATTCCACTGTGGGACCCAGCTTATCTGGCTCCTCTACCTCAAGAGGCTGCAGTCAGGTGTCAGCCAAAGCTTCTTTGAAGGCTAGACTCGGGAAGGATCCACCTTCAAGCTCACGTGGTTGTTGGAAAGACTGAGCACCTTGCAGGCTGTTGGACTGAGGGCCTCAGTTTCCCACTGACTTAGCTGCCAGAAGCCACAGAAGCCCAGTTCCACGGGGGCCTTTCCAAAAGTCGGTTCACTGTATGGCAGCTCGCTCCATCAGACAGCAAGGAAGAGTCGCTCACACCACATACTCTGACTTCATCTTCTTTTCCACACACTGTCAGTCACTGTGTCCTACTCTTCCAGCGTTAGAGTGTCTCTCAAATCCATCTTATCTTCACTCCAAACGCTAAGCTTCAGGCACTCAGCTTCTCTCTATAGAACTGTCTCAACAGCTTTCTAATGGGTCTCTCCAGCCCAGTGGGGGGGAGGTGCTTAGTAAAGGTTTAACAACCCACTCTCTAGGGGGTGCCTACAGCCCTGATTTGCAGAATCTGCTGATTTCCATGGTATAAATACTCCCACCCAGGCTCGTTTCAAACCACTAAAGTGACATCACTGGTGACAGTGTTGGGGAGAGAAGGCCAGCTGCACACCGCACTCCCACCGCACAGCTACAGTGCACGGAGACAGCCTCAGGGGCGCAGAGAACAGTACCATGTAGCAAGGTAAGTGGGAAGTGATAAGCTTTTAGTATTTTTTGTCTTTGTTTTCCGTATAACTTAATGGTAACTTTATACAAATTAATATTTAATAATATCCATGTTCAACAACCCACTCAGAAGGTCTCTGACAACCTAACAATCGACTCTCACAAGCTGACATGCACGAGCCCCAGCCCACCACAGTCCCTTGTCTCTGTGCGCGAGTTGTTCGTCAGAGCACAGCAGGCAGACATCTCAACACAGATCTGGTCATGTCATTGTCCCTGTTCCTTTTGGTGGTCTCTCATGGTCTGACCACATCGACAGTTCTGACCATAGGTCATCCTCTGATCACGCCTATGGCTCCAACTGCATTTCAGATCAAAATTAAACATAAAGTAAAAGAACCTAACAGTTACTGGCATTTACTCTGTGCTAAGTACCTAGCATGCACGTATCATATCAGTTAATCTGTTCAACAGTCATATGAACCAGCTATTCTTAGTGTCCCCGTGTTACCAGTGAGGAAAATGAAGTGTTTCAGTGTCCTGCAGAAGTTCATACATTGAGTGAATAATGGAGCTGGTCTAATAATAAACCCAGACTCTCAGGACTAAGATAGTCCCATCCACAATTCAACGCTCTCCACGTGCACTGTGTTCTTCCCATCTTCATCCCACTGCACACTTTGTCCTCTATCTAGAAAGCCACACCACCACTGACCCTTGCACCACATCATCCTTCTCATGCTGCTACTCCAAGCACCGAGTTCAGAGGTAATCTAAACAGGGAGGCAAGAGACACTGAGAGACTCAAGCGTGTACAGCCGACACTGAGAGTCCAGGAACACTGGGATTTATTTGGGGGCAATGAGGCTTTACTGACAACAAAAAAAATTTTTAAAAAAACTAAAAAATCACTTTATCCAAGTGCCAAAGCACAAAGGAAACAGCTAAGGTGACTTACAGTTGAAACAGTGAAAATGTATTCGTTAGAATGTGGTCTGGCTAACCGTCCCTTCTTAATCTACCATTAAATTAACTAAAATAAAAGTGACATTGACAGGGAGAGAGAGAGAGAGTGAGAGAGGAGGGGAGGGGAAAGGCAAGAATGCATAATACCATCCAAAGCTAAGAACTTAACTTATAGATGGCTTATTGCCAAGACCTGTGTGGCAGGCAGAAGTCTAGACCAGCACAGCAGTCCCCCTTACCTGCAGGGGGTACACTCCAGACCCCAGTGGATGCCTGAAATCACACATAGTACCAAACTTTATATGCACCATGTTTTTTCCTATATGCACACACTTATGATCGTTTAACTTATAAATTAGGTACAGTAAAAGATTAACAACAATAACTAATAATAAAACAGAACAATTGTAACAGTATACTGTAATAAAAGTTATGTGAATGTGGTTTTTCTCTCTCTCTTTCTAAATATCTTATTGTACTGAACTCACCCTTCTTCTTGTGATAACTTGAGATGATAGAATGCCTTCCTGATGAGATGAAGCGAGCGGAATGACGTGGGCATTGTGACGTAGCGTGATGCCACTGCTGATCTTCTGACCGTATGTCAGAAGGGGATCACCTGGCTCCAGTGATACTGGATCTCTGAGTGATGATGATGTCTACGGTTGGATGTCAGGAGCAGACAATGTCAATGGCTGGGGGTCCCAGGCAGGACCCAGCGGGACAGAATGAGATTTCATCACACTACATAGAACAGCATGCAATTTAGAACTCATGATTTGTTTTTTTCTGGAATCTTCCATTTTGTATTTTTAGACCACAGTTGACCACAGGTAATCGAAACCATGGAAAGCAAAACCACGGAGAAGGAGGTACTACTGCAACCTAAATGCCCATCAGTAGTATGATAGGAAATAAATTGTGCTATAACCATTTAATTAATTATTAGCCAACAATTAAAAGAATGAGATGACCCTATGTGACACGGAAAAATCTCTAAGATAGTAATGATAAATTGGAGTGGGGGAAATGTACAGACAGTATGTGTAATATGCACCCATGCTTTAGTCTGAACTGTATCAGCATATGTGTACATTTATGTCAATATACAGAAAAAAAATCATATTAAACTTTTGATAGATGCCTCTGGGAGGGGGTAGTTTTTTCCTTCTTATTCTATACCATGTACAGTTTGCATTTTTATACAGCAAATGTATCTCTTAAGTAATTGTCTTTGTTCTGTTTTGTTTTACAAGCCTTACTCAAACATCAACTCTGTAATCGTCCCCTGATTTCCTTTGCCTTTTCCTGGACGATTCAGAGCCTGCTGTACGTATCTCCACATTCCCATGTGTACAGGGAAATAATTTAGTAAATAATTATAAACATATGTCTCCTCCTACATAGATGGGCTCCCTGTCTCATTTATCTCTGAATTCCCCACACCTAGCACAATGTCCAACACACAGTGAATTCTCATTGTTTAATTGAATGAATTAATTAATCAACCAATCAATCAAACAATACAGGAGTGAGACAGTTAAGCTTTCCAAATTCTATGGCTAGATAGTCTATGCCCTATCTGACTCCACGGCCTGTCGTTTATCAAGATAAGCTCAGGACTCTTCTTAAAGAAGTAGTGTAGTGGTTAAGAGCAAGGGTTCAAATGCCAGCTGTACCACTTTCCAGATGGTGACCCTGAGCAGGCCACTTATCTTTATAATTTAGCTTCCTCTTCTGTGAGATGGAGCCAGTAACAGTTCATAGAGCAGCTTTGAATATAAATGACTTAATACATGTGTTGGCTATTGCTGTTACTGTTATTAAGAAAAGATATCTAATAACAGCATGAAATAAAATCAGATTTATTAAAATTTTCAAGAGCTTGAACCTCCTGAGAGGCTGGGGGTGGGGGGCAGAGTGTATAGCTCAGTGGTAGAGAACCTGCTTAGCATGTATGAGGTCCTGGTTTCAATCCCCAGGACCTCCACTAAAAAACAAATAAAATAAAAATAAAATTATTAATAATAAATAAATAAAGAGGCCAAGGCAGGCTAGCATCTTCAGAGGCCAGCACACAGAGGGTAGGCTAAGACAGGACAAAGCACAGGGGAGGCAGCTATGGGCATCCCTGTGGATGGAGAGGTTGAGTGCAGCTACTCGGCGGGGGCAGCCCTTAGGGATCTCAGGCTGTCCCCGACAGAAGGGTTTCCCCAAGTCAGAAGAAAACTTTTCAGGATTTGCGCTGAGGGGTAGAGGGTCGCTCCTCTAAACTCTGAGAAGGACCATTTTTGTGCTCACATCTTAGGCCAGAGGGACAGCTATGGGTGGAATTCAGTTTCCTGGTGCCCCTATACACCTCCAGGATGAGAAAGTCATTTTGAAAGCCTATTTCCTTGTGTTTCAGAGGTGCTCTCCACAGAGCTAATGGGACTCTCCACCCAACCCAGCTACAGTCCTGAGGGGCAAATACTTTATCATATCCTTTTCTTTCATTGGTTTCTGGTAAGATTTTGATCACAGAATTGGGGCAAAATCTGAGGCTGTAATGCAGGTGACATCAAAGGCTCTTCTGGGGAAATGGACCAACCAAACAGCCTCCAGGCTTGTCCAGTTGCAGGTCTAGGCTCTGATTTTTTTGGTGACATCATTTGACCATCTGAGCTTATATAATAAGGAATCTAATTTTATACACTTTAGACAGACTCTGTTGGTAAGAGAAACAAGACTGAGCCACAAGTGAGGAGAAGGAGGCACACAGACACCGGGACCCTCAGTGAGTGCATCTCAGGCCGACAGGAAGCTTACAAACCAGGCGAGTGTGTGTGACCATGAAAACTTTGAATTAGGTGCCAGACAGCATAAGTGCCCTAAAACCAAGATACATTTTAAAATGCTTTTATTCCGAATATTTATTCACAGGTCAAGCCTCATTTTTCATTTCACTAATGCATTCAGATCGCACCTGTTTCCCTCTCCCTTAGGTGCTTTACATATCCAAATGAACAAATACCAATTCACTCCAGGTTCCTCCGCTGTCTCTTAACTCTCGGCCTCTGACATTCCCTTTCCTCCCTCCTACCTGCTCTGAATCCTGCTCTCTTGGACCTTCTCAATCCCCCATCCACGGTCCCATGCTTACCACCCTTAGCCTCACCCACCTGTCCCCCTTTGTTTGCCCAGAGAGATGCCAGGCTGGAAGTAGTTCTTTGATTTAAAATCCAAGCATAAGAAAAGCTTTACCAATTCAGTCTCAGCATCTGGTTCTAGAGAGAAGGTAGTAAAGAGTTTGTTATTCCCAAGTGTGATTTTTGTCCCAAGATTCTTTATACTTTGTCACTGAACCAGACTCAACTGATCAGCCTGAACAATTTAAAAAAAAAATTTTTTTAAAAACCCTCTCCTTATATTTAACGTAACTGTCTAATCACCAGGTAAATTCCATTGAACAAGGGATCAGAGGGACCTGAGGACAATCTTCCCTTTTAGAAGGCTGCAATTGGAAACCTGACATGATTCTCTCCACTACCCTGGAGAAGCAACCCATAATCTATCCAGATTACTGGATAGTAATTATTTTTGTAAACTTTCAATTGAGATACATCAGTGTGCAGAAATTTTAAGTGCACATCTAGTGAGTTTTTATAAACTGAACTGCCTGTGTTACTAGCACCCAGAGCCAAACAGTAGACGTTACTAGTATCCCAGAAGCCACCCACATAGCTCCTTCCAGTCATTAACTCACCCAAATGTAATTACAATTCTGATTTCAATCACCATAGATGAACTTTGCCTGGTTTTGAACTTGATATGAATGGAATCATACCATATGTACAGATTTACATATGGCTTCTTTTGCTCAGATATATGTCCATGAGATGAATTTATGTTGAGGTGGGTACCATTCATTCATTCTTTTCCTTGCTGTGTAGTATTCCCTTAAATGAATATACCACAATTTATTTATTCATTCTACGGTTGATGGACATATGGATTGTTTCCAGTTTGGGCAATTATAAATAAAGCTGCTATAAACATTCATGTACATGTTTTTTGGTAAATACAGTTATAAGCTTCTGTTGGGTTTATAGTTAGGAGTGGAATTGCTGCAGTATAGGTTATGCACATGTTCAGCTTTTAATGATTTATACTCCCACCAACAATATATGGGATCCAGTCTTCCACATTCTGTACAACACTTTTTGTATTGTCAATTTGTAAAGTTTGAAGCATTCTCATTGTGACTGGGAATAGCTCATCAGAGTACAATTTTGCATTTCTCTAATGGTCATTGATGAGGACGATCTTTTTGTATGCTTATTGGCTATTGAGATACTCCTTTTTGAAGAAGGCTGATTAGAGCCTTTTGTCCATTTTTGATTGAGTTTTCTCCTTTTCTTATTGATTTGTAGTTTTTAAATGAATTCTAGGGTCCAGTCCTTTGTCTGATATTTGTGATGTAAATATTTTCTCCTTTCACTCTCTTTAATGGTAAGAAAAGAGATTCTTGATTTTAATGAAGTCACTTTGTCAACCTTTCATTTTATAGTAAGTTCTCTTTGTATCCTATTTAAGGAATCTTTACATATTCCCAGGTCTTAAATACATTCTCCAATATTATCTGCTAGAGTATTTATTTTACATTAAGGTCTATGATCCACCAAGAATTGATTTTTGTGTATGGTCTGAGATAGGGGCCAAAGGCCATTTTTTCCCCATATTTATATCCAATTGATCTAGCACCATTTATTGAAGAAAGAAAAACAGCCTTTGGCACTGTACTGCTATAGCACCTCTGTCATAAATCCAGTGGCCAGGGATATATGTGGGTCTGTTTGGGAACTTTCTGTTGTATTTCTTTAGTCAATTTGTCCATCCTTGGGCCAATAGTGTTAATTACTGTAGCTTTATAAAAAGTCTTGGTATCTGAAAGTCTACATCCTCCAACTTTGTTCTTCAAATTGTCTTCACTATTCTTAACTCTTGCATTTACACATAAAGTTTAGAATCAATTTGTCATTTTTCATTTTTAAAAACTGCTGGAATTTGTATTAAGATGGCATTGGATCTATAGATCAATATGGGGAGAACTGGCCTTTTTTCAGTATTGAGCCTCTAATCCATGAACATGTTACAGTCCTCCATTTATTTAGGTCTTGAATTTCTTTAAGTAATAGTTCATAATTTTCTGTGTAGAGGCCTTTCACTTATTACATATTTCCTGACTACTTAATATTTTTGATGCTAATATAAATGGCATCTTTTTAAAATTTTATTTTCTAATTTGGTGTGGCTGATATATGTAAATATAATTGATATTTATATGTTTACTATATACAGTGGCCTTACTAAATTAACTATTATTAATTCTAGTAGTTCATTTGTAGATATTTTGGAACTTCTGTGTGTACAATCTTATCATCTGAAAATAAAAAGGTTTTATTTCTTCCTATGTAATATTTACATCTTTTGTTTCACCTTCTTGTCTCATTGCACTGGCTAGGAATTCCAAAACAAAATGAGTAAAAGTGGTGATAGTAGACATCCTTGCCTTATTCCTGATATCAGGGGAAATATTTTCACTTTTTAGTCATTAAGAGTGATGTTTGCTGTTGACTTGTAGGGGGGATTTTGATTCCTTTTATAATTAAGAAGATTACTTTTTATTCCTAGTTTGCAAAGGATTTTTTCATGAGTTGGTATTAAATTTTATCAAATGTGGTTTCTTAATTCATTAAAGTGATTTTTTTTCTCCTTCACTCTGTTAAAAATTTCTGCTTAATTCCTCTATGGTCAGAGAACATACTTTGTATGATTTTGATTTTTTGAAATTTGTTGAGACATTTTATGACCTTACATATACTCTATTTTGGTAAATGTTCTACATTCACTTGAAAAGAAAGTGTATCTGCAGTCAGTCAATATATTATCCTATATATGAAGCTAGGCAAATATTGTGGATCATGGTGTTCACAATTTTTTATATGCTTAGTAAATCTTGTTGTCTGGAAATTAATAGCAGAAAAAAATTAGAAAATCACCAAATTAAGCCATGTAACACTAACTAACCCATGAATCAAAGAAATATTCACAATCAAACTTAGGTAAAGCAGTGGTTAGCAAAAAATTTCTAACCTTAATGCTTGTGTTAGAAGAAAAGTAAAGCAATTATTTGGTTAATCAGACTAATAAGCACCTTAAATTTAAGATTATTTTATCTTCCTTTTAAGCTGACTCTTTTAACGTTATGAAATGTCTCTTTTTATCTGTAACAGTGCTTCTCAACTGGAGGCATTCAGTAAAGTCTAGAGACAGTTTTGGTTGTCACAGTCTGGGATGGAGGTACAATTGGCATCTAGTGAGTAGGTGGCAGGGACACCAATAAGCATCCTACAGTGCACGGGACAGCTCCTCCCTCAGGCAAAGAATTATGCAAAGTTCCAGGAGTGCCGAATTAAGTAACCCTGCTCTATGGTAACACTTCTTGCCTTAAAATCTACTTTACCTGGTATTCATTAATTTCATTAATATCCCATGTGAGATCATTTTTCTTCTGCCTGAAGAACTCCTTTTCCTGTTTCTTTTGGTGTTCATATGCCAGAGGTGAATTTCCTCAGCTTTTGTTTCTCTCCAAGTGTCATTTTTACTTTACTTTCATTTTAAGGAATGTTTTCCTTGGTATAAAATTCTAGGTTGACAGTTACTTTCTTTTTCCTCTTAACAGATGCTATTCCATTTTTATCTTGCTTCCATTAGGTCTCATAAAAGTCAGTTGTTGTTCATATTTTTGCTCCTGTGAACATTTCTCTTCTTTCTGACTCTTTTAAATTTTTATTTGTGATTGTGTTTTTTCATCAGTTTTTTTATAGTATGCCTAGGTGTGATTTTCTTGCATTTATCCTAATTATGTCCTATGGATTTATGACAATTGTCAGCCAATATATCCTCAAATATTCCTTCAGACCCATTTTCTCTCTTTTTACTTTCTAGGACTCCAATTACACATATTTAGAGCTTTGCACCACTTCCATACGTATCTTATATTGCATATTTTCCATACTTTTCCTCCCTCTGTGCATCAATCTGGATATTTTCTACTGACCTATCTTCCTGTTCAACAATCCTCTTTCACTGAGTTCTAATCTGATATTGAATTCAACTTTTAATTGTTAAACTCAGTTATTATAATTTCAGTCATAGAATTTCTATTAGATTCATTTGTACAGTTTCTTTTTCTCTGGTGAAATTTCCCATTGTTGTCTCTATTTTGTTGAGCACATTAATCATAGCTATTTTAAACTATGCCTATGTCTGAGAACCCCAATTTCTGAATCACTTGTATGAGTTTCTTTTATAATTTTTCCTTGAGGGTTTTTTTGGGTTTTTTGTTTCGTTTTTTGTTTTTCTGGGTTGTTTTTTTTTTTTTTGGCTCTTTGATCCTATTTCCTATTATGCCTGGTAATCTCTTATTTTAATGTGTGAGAAATCCTGTCTCTGTATAATTACAGAGAGAGGATTTAAACTTTTTTCCTGGAAGACAGAGAAGGCCATCCCGGTCCAGGTAAGGTGAGTCATTCCTGGTCTTCCCTGGTTCCAGTGCTGGGCCCTCCAAGAGTCTCAGCTGAAAGCCTCAGCTAATGCCAGCGCCCATCTTCCTGGATCCCAGTCTCAGTCTCCTTAGCACTGCAGCAGTACCCTCTCTGCCGAGCTGCTGAGCCCCTTGCTTAGTTTATCACCATCTCATTCCAAGCATGTACGTCTTAAGATGTGATAAATGACTCAAGGAGAGATTACAGGAAGGATACTGGGCTCAATATTCTACAGAATCCTATCCTCTGGGATCTTTCTCCTCAAGTCCTGGCTGCCTTGGGAGGCCTGAATTCTCACATTTGACTCCCAGCCCAATGAGCCCACTTGCTATGAGATTTTGTTCTGACTCTGCCCTGCCCTACAACTGGCAAAAGCCTTGTATGGAAAAACTGGTAGTGAATCTAGTGACTTACTTCAGTGCATGTTCCTTCTCTTTGGAATTTTGACCTCTCAAATTCTGGTTGCCTTGACTTCCTTTTATTGCCTTCAAATATGTTTTATAGTTGCTCTCAGCAGGAAGGTTAGTCTGATCCTAGCTACTCAATCTTAATCGAAAGCGGGATTGGTAATTACTTTTTAATAGGCTACAAGCAATACAAAGTTAAGAACTAATTGGATTCGTTAAATTATTTGGTTAATCAGACTAATAAGCACCTTGAACTTCCACAGCACCTTTCTTCCAAGGATTTCAAAGCCCTTCTACATATTAACAAAGGACCATTATTAGTTCCCTCCAGCTCTAATTTGTAAATGTAATGTGGAGTCGTGGAAGAAAATAGCTTAAGTTCCCAGGTACATGGGTATCCAGAGAAATTAGATAAAAACAGAACTAACATGGTGATTGTCAAAATCATTGAAGTTCTTTGAAATCCTAGGAAATAGGCTCCCCATGAGTGACACCATGATTCATATTAAGCTTGTCACTCCTCATAACCGCTAGTGACCTAAAGGGACGTGGAATGTATGTAGCATATACTAAGTGCTGGTTTGGCTACTCCACCAAGCAGAGGCGATAGCTTGCAACAAGGCTACTCAGACTATGTTTTTAAAAACATAAGTACATGCAAACCTGGGAGATATTGAGGGTTCGGTTCCAGAACACCACAATAACACAAGTATCACAATAAAGTGAATCACACGATTTTTTTGGTTTCCCAGCACACATAAAAGTTGTGTTTACAATATATGTCTTTTAAAAATGTACCCACCTTAGAACATGAAAAGGAATATATGTATGTACATGTATGACTAAAACATTATTCTGTACACCAGAAATTGATGCAACTTGGAAAACTGACTATACTTCAATAAAAATAAATATAAAATTTTTTTAAATGTACCCACCTTAAGTTAAAGACACTTTATTGTTTAAAAATGATAACCATCCTCTGACTATACAGGGTTGCCACAGACCTTCCATTTGTAAAAAACACAACATCTGTGAAGCACAATAAAGCAAAGCACAGTAAAACAAGGTGTACCTGCTAAGGTAAAATAATTTTCCATAAGATTTATAGGACAACAAATACTGCCACTTAATTCAGAATTGGGCATCTCATGTAAGTGACGCCACGACAATATTACAAACCACATTCTGTTCATCCTTTCAGTTTACTGTAGCAGTAGTCTTTGAAATGATTTTTTTTTCTATGAAGTTGCAGTTTTTTCCAGGCCTTCTCTCCAGAATTGGCATTAAACCTGGATTCCTTACCAATTCTTTCCTGAGACGCATACTCAGCTTATTTTTAAAAATCTAAAGATTGAAAGTAACCAAAAACCTGAATGGGGAGAAAAGTTACTAAATAAGCAAGTAAGAGGCTGTAGACCTGAACTCTAAATCATAGCAAATAGTTACAAATGCAACACAAAGTACCCAACAGACACCCAATAAATATTTGATGATATTGATTCCCCGCATCCTACAATGAGTTTTTAGTGGAGCTTTGATAGTAATTGGGTACCTCATCTTAATACCTTGACACAAAGGCATTTGGAATAATCCATCATCACGCTTCTCCAAGATTCCAAATAACAAGCAGCACAAGCTGGGTGAGAGTGGGTTGACCTCACAAGGCGCCTTGCAGCCCTGGGACTTTAACATTAATAATAAATGGAAGTTGGCATTTTTATAGCCAATTTCTGCCCAGAATTGAAAGTGTCTCATAGAGACTGGCCGGACTTCTTACCTTTTCTTGAAAGACTAGGAAGAAACAAATATGGCTGTGCCCATTTCACAATACAGAAATCAAATACTTCAACAGAAGTCACGTAACACACCCACCTCAGCTAGGTAAAGTGCCTGGGTGTCCCCACTACTAGTAAGTTTAGTGTTGATTAGTGTTGATTTTTTACTTACTGTTAACTCCCTACACTGTTGACTTCATAGACCAAATCCTAACTACTAGACTGTTTCTAATACAGCAGTATCATCCTTATGTCTGCCAATTGACCACATTTAGTATAATTCTTCTAAGGCGCAGCTCACCTAGTTTGTCCCATTTATTAGCAATAAAGCAAAATTATTTAAGCGAGGAATTGGGGGAGAATTGGGCACTCATTTCTTTCTTGCATTTACAAAAAAAAATCCATTTTTTGAATGTTTCTAGTATGTTATTACCACCTGCATGATGAAAGTAAAACATGAGATAAATAAGCAGGGCTTTTAGCACAGTAAGATTAAAAAAGAGTAGTTCAGATCCTGAACAACCACACACACACTACATGAAGCTTAAAAAATCCAAATAGAGAAGTTTTAGAAATTATGAGTATCATTTGAGTTTAGACAATGAATAAATTAAATATCATTTCTTGACTCCTGTAATATGAGTGCCTACTACCCACAGTGAGGAGATCCATGGAAGATGTTGTAAACCAATTCCTAACTTCTCAGATAAAACATGTAAGTCTCTAAGTTCAGCAACGCTGTTTCCACTTCTGGCTAACAGCATGCTATCTGCTGAACTTCCTTTAAAACTCTGAGCCCGTCTCACCAGCCTTGGGTTAAAAGGGAAATTGTGTCGGTAACAACCAAACTTCCAGAAGGAGCAGCTCAAATGTGTCCCAACGTCCAGCCAACACCTGGCAAGGGTCTGGTGTTTGCTAGAAGTGTGCCCACCAGCAATAGATGTGGAAATTGGATTAGGTGAACACACATCCGCTATTGGCATGTCGCTTGCTTGATTTTGTCCGGCTAATGTGAGCAGAATGCAACCTCTTTCTACTTCTGCCGCCCTGCCCTATGTGAAGTTCGGCAGAAACCATAGCATCAACTGTCCTCCAAGGGAGACAGAGGGTCAGCAGGGAGATAGGAGACCAGCTCACTCAGGGCCACTGCTCTGGGCTGTTCAGCTGCCCTGGAGAGTCCCTGGCCTCCCCTGACAGCATCCTGCTGAGAGTCAAGCTTCAAGGCACCTCTCCCTCCCTTTGTGTTCAGCTCACTCATTCCCTCCAGAAAGGACTTTTTGCTCCAGATTAAACTCCTCACCTCCCACTACCGTTTCTCAGGTTGCCTTCAGAATCCGAAAATCCAAGAAATATATTCACAGATGTTCCCTTGTTTATTTGTTGACTCTGTGTAATTTGTTTGCCCTAATTTGTTTTTGTCTACCTTGGGACTTCCCTTTTTAATTTCCCTTTCTCTGTTTACCCCTCTTTGTGGAGCAGCGGTCTGTTAAGCTGTGAGAGGCACACGCCAAATTAAAAAAAAAAAATGCACTGCAGATTGTTTTAAGCACAGGCTGCCCCTTTGGGCCTGAAGGCCTTGCTTGAAGCCTGCACCTGCTCCTCCTCCTGAGACACGGGGCTCCTGATCTTTATCCCTTGCCTTTAAGCTGCCTGATTCCTATTATCCAAAGTCAAACAGCGTTCTCTACATTCACGCCTCCAGCACTTGGCATGAAATTAATAAGCCTGGCTGATATATTTCCCTGGAAGCCTGCCACTCTTTAACAGTGGTGTTAGATTAAAAATTTTGGCATGGTTAATGAACAGGGAAAAGCTGAAGCCAAAAGTTTCACGCAGCAATGCAAGATTTGGGGGTTATGAAAAGAATACCAACTTTCCTCCTATTTTTCTGAATGCCATCCTAATTACGGGGTGAGATAACAAACACAACCAGACAGTCAGCACTAGAAGAAAGAGTGCATTCTCAGGCTCTACTCATTTGGAGATTTTATCGTCTATCCTTTCAATCACATGGCCTTCTGTTAGGCTGGGTTATCTAAAATGGTAATAATAGCTATTTGTGCTCCAAACAGGCCTCCCTCATCCCGGGTCCCTATTCTTCTCATTAAAGGAGCACTGTGAATGGTTTTCAGGCCACAAACTGATCTTCCTGAAGTGAGCGTCAACCCAGTGAAAAGAGATTATTTGGGGTTTATTGCCCCGTTGTTGGAATTCCAGCCTCACTGTTTTCATCTATAACCACACTCCCTAAATCATAAAAACACTCCCCCCCCAACCCCCGGCACAAGAGAGACACTTGTTACCTTGGCCTATCACTTTTCCCCCCACCCCTCAACTCAGCACCACCTGGAGAGAATTAGCCTCACTCAGAAGATGTAAAATCCTGCTGGTGCCATCCCATCGGATACGTGTTTCTCAAGGGTTTAGCAAAACCAAGGTAGATTTCTGGATACCACACCAGACCATCTCAGTGCAGGTGAGGAATTTGAACCTGGAGCCATGAGCGCTCTGTTCCTGGATACAGTCTCCACTTCTGAGAGTGTTATGCCATGGCCAGAAGCCGGGGAACACGAAAGGACCAGAATGCGGTGGGAGCGGCAGGAAAGGCAGAAGGAGAAAAAAGAAAGCTCTCTGTGCTTAGTGAAAGCACAAATGTGCACTCCAGGCTTGTTCTAACTCCTGAGGAACGGTGAGGGGTCACTGTGACCAGCAGTGTGCGTACCAACTGCCTCCAGGACCTCTTGGCTCTGAGTCCCAAGGCCCAGCAAAGGTGGGGCCCCTCAGGGGCGGTAGAGCTCCCAATTCTTTCATCTAATTTGGAAAGCCTGGGCAAAGAGCGCAGAAAGGGATGCTCAGCTGACCAAACACAAGATTTATTTTTTATGTGCTCCGAAGTGGCAAGTAAAATCAAACTAAACCCATCCATGATCCACGGATAACACAAATCCAAGAGACCGCTGTTTTTAGGTTTTGCTTTAGTCTCTCTGATCAATGGCACGGTCATAAAAAAAACCATCATGTCAAAATCACCAACTTTGCTCAAAAAGCTCATTTACAACTGAAAAAAATCACCTAGAGGTAGATGCATGAGAATCATGTCACCTCCACTTATATTGGACAACGTAACAGCCGTTCTGGCAGGGATACCCTATCAAATCAGTGACTTGAAGGAGAAACTTGAATGATAAATACCCCTCCCTGAGCTGAAAATAGGAAGTATGACTAACACTCTTCTGTCAGGTTACTGGGACGCAAAAGGCTTTTACAGCACGTGAGGGATTCATCAGGAGACAAGAGTTGACCCTTGGTAGAGTCAAATCAATTTCATAGCAACCCATTACCACAAGCGTCTACTATATTCATTATTGCAGAATACTTCAAAGCTTTTTTTCAACATAAAGCAAGCATAAAGAGATCAAAGCTCCTGGACCACACATAATGCAGTTGAAATTTGTCCCAACATGTTCTCTGCCTGCAAGACAAATAAGTTAAATATATTTGCAAATGTCAACTTCGTCCCTTTTAATGCCTCTTAAATCAGGTCAGTGAGTCTGTTTTGGAAACAGAAGTAGGATGACTCACAGATACTTGCTTGGCTCATTAACTCGAGCTTAGACAACAAAGCAACTCAATTGTAAGCACTCTGGAGTTGCCCTCCTACGGTCCACATCCTTAGGACACTGTTACACTCTGACCATTTGTATTTAAAGCCCCGATCCTTTGTTCAAGAACAGTATGCTGCTATGATACACTTGCATCATTATCATGAAACTTGAAAAAAATAAAACCTGTTTTTAAAAATGTGTTTAGCTCTTCTGGCCCGAAGGGGAAATGCTGGTTTGCTTCTGCAACTGCAGTGAGAGTTTTGTCTCTCAAACTGAACTTGCACTGAATACTAAATTCCTTTCAGAATACAATGAACCTTGGCAATAAATGATCTGTCCCGTTTTAAAGACTGGGTCCAATGTCCCTACACATCCACGTTGTCTTTGACCCTCTGAACTCACATTGCCCCCTGCTAATACCTTTCTTAGGGAACTGCCACAATCTCCCTTGTAGTGGAGTCAGGATTTTTTTTTTTAAGTTGTCTCAGTTCCAGTGGGTACAGCTCAGTGGTAGAGTGCATACTTAGCATGTACAAGGTCCTGGGTTCAGTCCCCAGTACCTCCATTCAAAATATATTTATTATATGATACATATTATAATATACATATTTATATATATAGGGTGTCTCAGTTCCTGGACTAGAGGGAAAGTACTTCAAAGGCAGATCTCATGTCTTTGCCTCAATCTTCCCGCAGGTTTGCCTTTCCTGGGCAAGAGATGTGTATCCTCATGCCAGCTCACATAACAAGAACTTTTATTTATTTATTTATTTTTGCTTTAAACAGATGAATGAATAAATAAATGTCTCCAGTCAACCCAATGCTTTGAACACAAAAACCTTCTTTTCATGATTCTCCACATTCTGAGTAACACAGACCTTCCAGAGTAGCTGCCGGGGTGCACAGAACACAGGAGGACTTCTAGTGGACAGTAGGCCTTAATGATTTAAACAGGGGCCACAAAAGTACTACTATGAATTGAAAAGTGCTTCGGGTCTCAAAGTAGCATCCCATGTCTCTCCCATCTCCCCACCAACTCCGTCAGCCCCGTTTAGAAATATTCTGCAGCCTCTTCCCCGGCGTCCCATTCCTGGCAACTATAAGCTTCTATCAAATAACCAGCATCCACCGGCCAAGAGACTAGGCACACCCTGGGGCTTGGTGGGAGTGCAGCCAACGTCCTCACCAGGGTCCCAGGCTGAGCACAGATAACTTGGGCATTGTATTTGTTTCCTGTTGCTGGTGTCACAAATTACCACAAACTTTAATGGCTTAAGACAACCCAAATTTATTATCCAAAAGTTCTGGATCTCAGATTAAAATGGGTCTCACGAAGCTAAAATTAAGGTATAGTCAGGGTTATATTCCTCCTGGAAACTCTAAGGGCGAATCCATGCCCTTGCTTTTCCCAGCTCCTGGAGGCCACCCGCATCCCTTGGCTCATGGTCTTGTTTCTGCATCTTTATAGCCACCATTGTCAGGTCAACGCCTTCCCACCCTGCCTTCTCTCTGGTTCTGTCTTCTGTCTCCCTCTTCCACTAATAAAGGTTTTATGATTATACTGAGCCCTGGATTATCCAAGATACTCTTCCCGTCTCAAAGTCAGCTAATTAGCAACCTTAGTTCCATCTGCAACCTGAATTCTCTTTGCCATGTAACCTAACACACTCACGGGTTCCACAGCTTGGGACATGGGCAGCTTTGTGGCCGTGATTCAGCTCACCACTGGCAGGCAGAACAGGGGAGCAAAGCTCCCAAGTCCTGGGAGGCATCGGCTCAGGGCAGAGCAGGGAGGGCCCACAGGCTAGAAAACGCTGCCTACAGAGAGCCCTCAGCCAAAGGGCCAGCGCCACTATTCACCCGGGGGGCCCACCAGCGCCCCCTCACCTCTGCGGGGGCTTCTCCTTTGAGGACAGTGTAAAGTGATGAGCTAATCCATGCTGAGTGACTCCCTGTGTCTTCCCATGACACAGGCGCTCCCTGCGGAAGGGGCGCCACTTACCACAGGGGGAAGTTCAGACTTCATTTGGGAGGTTGTTGAATGACTCTCAAGATACATCATGCACTCACTTCTCTCACCACTTTTGCAAATAGGTTTCCCTTATACCAAAGCAGCAGCAGTCAGAGCATCATGTGTGCATCAGAATGAGAATGGGACAGACCACAAAGACCCAGCACACACGCACACACACACACCCCTGTCTTATTTGTTCTCAGACATCCCAAGGATCTTTTACTCACAGAGAAAGTTAAATTGGAAGATAGCAACTTTTCCACTACAAGTTGCTGCTGTCACCCCCAAGGGGGGCCAGTATGGGTCGGCTAATGTCCTGTGACGAGCAGAGGTGAGATTCTTTATGGGGTAGTGCTTATCCTCACCATATGTTTTCTAGTATTGACTGAGAGTGTTAATTGGTGTTTCAGGAATCAGGAAGGGGAAGATCGAGGGCATCTAGGGAGAACGCATCATCTAGTGTCCCCCTACCCTCAATTAGGAGGTCAACACATGTCTAAATGCTCATAATTTGTGTGGATCTACTGCTTAGCCAGCAAATGGGTCCCACTTGGAATGTGCAGGAAAGCCTCACGGTTTCCTGTCTTCTAGTTTCCTTAGACAAAAAGAGGGAAGTTTTCTTTTTGAATGTGGTGGCTGCAAAATAAAAGTGAGTGTGGCTACGCTGAGATTCACGAGTAGTTGAAGGTTTAGGTGGCACCTGGATGTCTTGACTCTGTCCCGTCCTCCCAAGAAGACCCCCACTCCCCAAATCCTACCAACCTGCCCGAGCTCTCGTTTTCCCCTTCCTCACCCCCTGTTCCCACCTGCCTTCTGGAGCACCTGCGGTAATCCCTTCCCATGTCGATCAAGGCTCCTCCCCTCTTCCCTTACAACCCAAGCCCACACTTCTCCAGAAAGCTTCCAAATACTTTTTGAATATCTAAGCTCACTACAAATGAAGACATTCCACTTAAAACTCCATGGAAAGATGGAATCTCAAAACGGAAAATGTTCTAGAACTGACAATGCTCAACGTAATGAGGCTGCCGACAGCTTGAATAGACAGGTGCTGTGGCTTGGAAGATCTGGAACGACTTAGTTGGAGGGCAATTTGGACACAGTTATCAAGAGTCCTTCAAACGTCCACATGCTTTGACTCTGAAATTCCTCTTTAGGAATTTATATTAAGGAAATAAAGAGAAATGTAATCAAAGACTTAGGTGCAATGTTTTCCATCACTAAGTTACTTGAAACTGAAAAACTATATACTGGAAACAATATGCTAACATCTGAATGTTTGTGTCTCCTTAAAATTCACATGTTGAAATCCTAACCCTCAAAGATGATCAAATTAGGTGGGGTCTTTGGAATGATCAGGTCATGAGAGTGGAGCCCTCATGAATGGGATTAGTGTCCTTATAAAAGAGGCTCCAGAGAGCTCCCTGGCCTCCTTCCACCAGGTCAGGACACAACGAGAAGTCTGCCACCCAGAAGAGGGCTCGCCCCTGCCTGTGCTGGCTCCCTGATCTCAGACTTCCAGGTTCCAGAACTATGAGCAATACATTTCTACTGTTTATAGGGCACCCATTCTATGGTATTTTGTTACAGGAGCCTTAATAAACTAAGATACAATGACTCCTCCTAATAACAGAAATATAGTAAAGAAATAAGGCAGTCATTAAAAAATCATATTTTAGAAAAATATTTAATGAGACAGGAAAATGATGAAAATACAACTTTAAGTAAAAGAGCAGGATACCCTCCCATCCCCAAATTTGCTTTATATGTTGAATTCTTAGTCAGATTTTTTCTTAATATTTCTTATGACGCCTACTCTTCCGGACGTGGCATTAACTACCTCAGGGAAGAGATGACACAGTGTAAAGTGGAGAACACAGACGTCAGTTCTTGATTCAAATGCCTCTGCCCTGACTTAGGGGAAATACTTGGAAAGATGTGATGTGAAGAGGAGCAAAGCCCGCATGCGCCCACCCCAGAATTAGACAAAGACCCTCCCGCCTTGATCAAGGGAGAGCTGACAGAGATGCAGAGAAGTGATGAGTGTGTTCACATTGTGTGTGTGTGTGTGTGTGTGTGTGTGTGTGTGTGTGTATGTGTGTGTGTTGAGGGAGGGCACAAAGTATGATGATCGACTGGAAAAACTTGAGAGCAAAGGGAAGCTAGGCGCTTCCCGAGCAGAGGTCCAGGACCCAGAAGAGATGCAGAGTTCCCTAGGCCCAGGGAGGAAAGAGTCACAGGCTGTGTCTAGGATGGTAAGTACTTACACACACACACACAAGTTCCCAGGAAAGCGTGGGAGCAGCAGGACAAATCAGTGTCAGGAGTGGCACAGGAGTCACAGGCCCTTTGATGGCCTCCTGAAATCTCCTACAACCCAGAGTGGCACCAAAACCATCAAGCAATCCCGGGTGATCATGACCAGAGGGAAGTGGCTGAGAGACAGAAGCCCCAACATTGGGAGGACCAGAGCTCACCTTCCCTCCAAGCTTTAGAATTGAAGCAGCCCTTTTGTTCTTTCACCAAAGACCAGAAACAGACCTCTCACATAGCATGTCATTGTCATCACCGTCACTGACCCCACAAGAGAGTCATATTTTCAAATTCTGACCTATGTTCAGTCATCAGATCACATACCTACCTGAGGGGCCGCCTCCTCAGATGAAGCCCTCCTCCAAAACCACTGGACTTCAGAGCACAGGAGAAAGCTCTCCCACCGGTCCAGGCTCTTTCTTCACCCTTGCTAACCCCATTTTGACAGCAGTCATCCTCCTGAAACTCCTACCCCACCAGTCCGGCATGGAAGCCCTCAGCAGGTCCTCAGCCCAGAGTCCAGGCTTCCTCTGTCCCCAGGACACATGGTAACCAGACCTGCCTTGTGAGTCCATCTGACCTCCCCATTTTCTGCATCCAAAAACTTATTTCAGACTCTCTCTCCTCACCTGAAGCATCTTTGCAACCCAAACTAGCCAGGCGTCAAAGCCCAAGTCAAGTCCCGTATTCTCTAGCAATACTTCTCCATCTTTTAGTGCCCATCCAGCTCCCTTTTCTCTGAGTCCTATAGCACTTACTATCTAAACCATTCCCTCAAACCCTTGAGAACTTATGGCCTCATATTTTTTCATGACTAAAGCATATCTTGTCTCTATGGCTCAACCATCCAACCAGGTCAAGCTCAGGGGCGGTGGGGGCTGGGGACGGGAAGGGAGCACATCTTCTCCACAAGTCGCCCAACCATGAGAGTGCAATATGGGCTCTTTAATGCATTCATTGAACATGCATTCCTTTTCTAGTCCTTCATTCCCAGCTTCATGCAGGGCTGATGGGAAACAGAGCAGAATGCAAGAAGGGGCAATGGACAGAGCGAGGACCCAGGAGATGATTCTTGGTGGAGGGGACAGTGATCACTCCAGAACACAGCGAAGGCCTCTCAAGTGAAGGAATTTATTAAGACACTGAACTTGAGACTACGTTGGTGAGACTTAAATGCCTCGACATTGTTAATACCACTTATGTGCACTTTAGGTCTGGGATGGGGAGAAGAGGCAAGATTTTAAGGGAAAGTACATGAGACTAGGACTTCTTTAGTAAAGCAGCTTAAGCACAATTTACCAAATGATGGAGCAAAGCAGAAGTCACAGAAAGGCTGTGATGTGTGTATGTGTGCATGTGTGCATGCGTTCATGGCCCAGAGAGCTAAGAGCTGGCCCGTCCCATTTCACCAGAAAGTGTTTAAACGGTGTATGTTGAGACCAAGAAAGAAAAGTACACTCACCAGATCCAAAAACAGGAACATATATAGGAAATTTGCACACTGACACTCACACACAAATAAAAAAGTTCAGCAAGCATAGGAAGAACATCCCACCTCATTAGTAATCAGTCCGAAATCTCTCCCTTTCCCTCCTCCTTCCCTACGGCCTAGGGGTATCACAAATGAGAATTTCAACAAACAAAATCAGCTTATGCTTGCTTTGTGTCTGCTGTGTGTCAGACACTGGGTAGCAATGGAAAGTCATCAACAAGTCTAAGCAAGAGAGGATATTGTTATCAGCCCGTTGCTGTGGGTGATGGACTGTGGGAAGGGGAGCCGACATAAGCTAATCTCAGTGCCAGGATCTGGATAGTGGCAGAGCAGGTGACAATGTTTGCTTTAAACTCAAGTCATTCTCTTCTTCCTTCTAATCTATTTTCTCTTTTTCTATTTTAAATTCACTGTAACTACCAATATTCCAAGTACTGCAGAAGGGATATTTGTATAAAAGGCTAAAAACTTTTTCACAGAAACTGTATCTGGCTTTTATTTTTCACCAAAATGTGAAATTCTAAAACTTGGAGGTTATGTTCAAAGGTGCTCAAATTCAAGAGTGAATCTGAGCCATTTATTGTCACTGCCTGAGTTAAGTGAACCAGAGACCAGTCGACAAATACTTCCCAGAGAAAAAGTCAATTCACTTCAAAGAATTATTTTCTCTTTAATAAATCACAAGTCATGAGCGTAAGTCATATCCAGCGCTGTGTGGCTGATACACAGCAACACCAATGGTGGTGATCTGATCAACAGCAAGTCACTGTTCCTTACACAAAGGAGGGGAAAGACATTCAGGGCAGAAGTCTGAGCTCAGATTTTCAACCCCAGAGATATTCTACTTCAAATGTATTCTGCTTTTCTTGGTTTTTCTTTCTCTCTCCTCATCAAGGAAAACAAATGCTAAGTATTGTTGTATGGGAAGCCCTAGTTCTTCTTATAAGGAAGTAAGAGCAGAATTCAGCTCCCCAGAGCTCCTGCTCGCCTCAAATGCTTTCCTAGCCTGCTGGAGAACATGACTGGGATCAAAAGTCCAGGTTGATGTCCATGGAGATGGGCTCCCTGCTCCCGGTGACTTCTGAAGGAGCAACGTCAGCCTCCAAAGGTGGAATTTGGCTCTGAAAGAGCACAGCGTTCTGTTAAAGACGTGTACATCCGTGCCTTGGCTGTAAGTGAATCCAGACCCTCGGTTTCTGCTTAGAAACGGTATTTGGTTAAATAGAAGAATGCAACATAGTAAATCAACTCAGCGGGGAAATTTTCTGGACAGGGGTTCAGTCAGTGTCACTGAAGAGAAACTGGAGTGTTCTGTGATCCTATGCACATGAATCGCATACAACTGGCCAACGAGAAGAAAGCTGAAATTGGTTCACCCAATTGCTTGGCATCAAGGAGTCATAACCTTGGTGCCCAAAGGTAGAGACAGTCCAGAATCCTGAGTGGACCAGGATCTTGCCACAGTTGGCTACTGTGCAGCAGCTGAAACTGTAGAAGCTCCAATACACTTTTCAAAATTGCTTTTTGATATGTTCCAGAGAGCATTCACTCTCACTCCATTATTGCTCTGTTCCATTTCACCAGCTGTTGACTGAGCCCTGACCAGGTGGCAGGCACCATGCTAGGCACAGCAGAGACAAAGATCGAGGGACAGCAGCCCTGCTTTTATGGAGCTCAGTACAAAGAAATAACAGTTTTTCTGTTGGGAGCCACCTTTTAATCCAGACGTTTGTTTATAATTCTTCTGCCAGAAGAGGAGAAGAAAACCTAAATCTCCCCTAGATTGTCTCTTTGGAAGATTGATAAAAACATTTTGTAACTGAGAGTGAGACAGACTGGGACCTGGGACAGAGGACCCTCTGCTGCAGCACTTGTGCCTGGACGAATGTCTCCTCGAGCAACAGAAACAAAGAAACTATAAGGGACTAAAATTAACTGCGTGCATGCCCAATTGGGGCAAATTATAAGCTACAAAATACAAAAGGACCGAAAACCCAACTGTCACTTCTGAGGTGTCAGGAGCAAAAGCAGGGGACTGCACGTGATCCCTGCACACAGCACCACCAAGGGGGTGGGCAGACCATCTGAGCCACCCCTCTAGCCCAACCCCTGGACCCACCCCTACCCTCACCCTCTTTAAGGGACCAGCTCCTACCCTCCTCAGGGAGGAGCAAGGGAACCTGTTACTTGTCTTCTCTCCCTGATGCTGCAGCACGAGTCCCAGCAAAGCCGTGCCTGAATTCCTCACCTGGCCTCTTATCAATTTCTGTTGATTACAGAGTCCAAGAACCCAGGTCAGTATCAAGAGCATTGACTGAAGATTCCTTTTTAAAAAACCTTCCACCTCTAGGAAAGGTAACACTCACGGCATTTCCAAATGAGGAAGGAGATATACTTAGTATGGAAAAGATAAGAGTACCCGGGGGGAAAGTTATCTAAAAATACAGTAAAGGGCCTTATGAAGAAGTCCCCAGTGGTGGCAGGTAACTGTGAGACTGCAGAGTTACCTGCAGCCATTCACACAGTCTGGTGGGGTGGGGCTTCCAGAACCCACAGTGCAATCTCAAGGGCAGAAGGCCTCTGCTCAAACAAGTTTTGTTCCTTTTAGAGTTTTAAGTATTGCATTACCAAACCTTCCCTTTCCTGGGTCCTCATTTATGAAAATAAAGTCATGAGAAAAAAAAATGACTTTCTGCCAAGAGAACCAGGAAAAGGAACCATAAACCAAGGTCATAAATGTTCAGTACACACTGTGATCCCTGCACATCCTTCCCTGGGCTCCCAGCACACCTGCATCCCTGCTTCTAGCTCTGCGCACACCAGGCTGTAGTTGCTTATGTATATACACTGGCCTCCCACTTCTAGAATGTGAGCTTCCCCTGAGGCAAAGGCTGTGCCAAATTCACCTTTGTGAATACCCCAGAATAGGGCCAGAGGAGATGCTGGATGAGGAGGTCTGCCCAGCACTGTGTCAGGAAGCTTGGGGACCTATAGGAAGAGATGCCTCAGCCCTTCCCCCGGGAAGGACCACAAAAAGAGGTGTGACCCCACAGTCCCTGAGCAAGAGGGGAGTAATGCATAGAAGGGACAGACTACCCCCGAGACAACCCCATCACCAAGACCAGCTACGTAACTTGCAGCATCTAATACAAGATGAAAATGCAGGGCCCTCTGTTTGAAAATTATTAAGAATGTCAAGACTGCGACAGCAGAAACCAAGTGTGGGTCCCTGTGTAGCCGGCTACACAGGTCCCACGCCCACGATGCCAGCCCAGCCAGGCGCCTCCTCTGCTTCCTCTGCTCTTTATATTTCCCCTGTGGTAGCACTGACCTCTCAGCTGAGATGTGCTGGCTATTTTCCACACTGAGACCTTTGAGGCTGAAAATTGTATCCTATTGATTTGTTTTCCCAACTCTTGACACAATGCCTGACTGATAGTAGGTGCTCAATAAACATGAATCAATTCAGTGAAATGGAATAAAACAGACCGGAATGGCATGCCCTCAATGTATCTCCTTGTCTAGAGGTTCCAGAAAGCTTTAAAGGTTTAAAGGTTTAAAGCCAGAAAGGTTAAAAAGGGGTGCAGGGAAGAGTGGTTTTAAAAAAAATGTGATTCAGTGGCTGTGACCGTCTCACCTGTTGAAAGGGGAAATTTCATTTGTTTTCTCTTCGGAAAGTAGATGCTTCTGCATCACTGCACCTCCTCTTCCTTCTTGAGCTGCAAAATGGGGCGAGCGGAAACACTCCAGGAAGGAGAAAGATCGACCTGGTGACGTTTCCAAGTCTTTCAGTCTTTTGAGTATAAACGTTCATTTTAATCCTGAAAAACAATCACTTTAGGGTGTTCTGTCTAATGGCTGCTCTTAAAGAGACATCCCTCCCTAGGGCAATCCTGTGACCTCTGCAGCCCAGTAAGATCAGGGTCAACACAACCTGCTGCTCTGCAATCCCTGAGCCCTTTCCTCTCCCTCACTGACTCAGAACCAACGCCGTCCTGAGACTTCTTCAGCCAGGACTGGTTTGCTCTCATAGCACGTTGGTCCATTCTCGTTTAAGTTTTAATTAAATCTTGTAGGTTAAGGTGTCAGTGATCCATCTTGGCAGCTAAAAGGTAACAGGTAGAAGTTCATCTCCAAAGGTCCTAGAGCACAAAACCCCGACCATGTGCAGGGGATACACATGTGAACTTATTTCAGAAGTGCATTTGAAGGGGACTATTCTGAGGGAACAAAACTAAAACAAACAAACAAATACAAAAAGACTATCTTTGATCAGTGAGAAAATGGTTACAAAATCAAGATAAGCCAATTCATTGTCTATTTGTTTTGACTTAAATAATTTCATGCTGTCACATTGTCTGGGAATATGGGAGGCTAATGGGCAAATTATTCATATAGGAGGGAGGTGTTTAATAAACCAGGTCGGACTCAGGAATTCCAGAACTGGGCCCATTCTGAGGGACTTGCAGTTGTTACTTCTCTACCACTGCATTAGTTTCCTACTGCTACTGTGACAAACCACTGCAAACTGCGTGGCCTGAAACAACACCGATTTAGTATCTGACAGTGTAAGTTGGACACAGGTCTCACCGGGTTAAAATCAAGCTGTCTGCAAGGCTGCATTCCTTTAGGAGAGTCTAGGAAGGAATCCGTTTCCTTACCTTATCCAACTTCTAGAGAAAGGACACCTACATTCCTTAGCTCGTGGCCCCTTTCTTCCTTCATCTTCCAAACCAACAACTTTGAATCTCTCTGACCATTTTTCTGTAGTCACATCACCCTCTGACCGTGGCCTGGAAAGATTCTCCACTCTTAAGAACCTGTGTGATCAGATTGGACCAACCTGGTCCCCCTACACCTCCTCCTGAAGGAGGTTGCACGGATCTTTGGTTCTGTACATCAGGGGAGACATAAGCTTCCCTAATTTTGGCTTGAACTTCTAATGACCTTTGTGGAAACATTCCCCTCCGCCCACCTGCACGCCCACCCTAGTCCCTTGTGCCCTCCCCACAGTGCCAATCAAAGCCCCTGTGGCAACCACATTTACACTTTTATCTCCCATTCAAGCTGGTAGACAGCTTCAAGCAACAATTAAATTCACATATGAGACTGGAAGAAATGGAAAATTTTTTTCTGGACGTCTCATTTTCTTTTACATAAGCATTTTTTTTCAAACCTTTATTTGTATTTTTTTTCACATATATATTATATTGCATGTAAATACATATATACAGTACACTGCACACCTTTTTTAGTTTACATATATGCTTTTACATAAGCATTTTAAGGTCATTCCACTGTCCAAAAATAAAAAGAGTCTTTAGAATGTCCACATAGAATTTTATGACAGTAAAATACACAAATCTAACTGATAACATTTGAGTCATAGATGTGTATACCAAGACAGAGTTATAGCATTATCTTTATTTTTATTTTTTTTAATCTGGATTGTTTTTCTTTTTTAACATTTTTTATTGAGTTATAGTCATTTTACAATATTGTGTCAAATTCCAGGGTAGAGCACAATTTCTCAGTTATACATGAACATACATATATTCATTGTCACATTTTTTTTCGCTGTGAGCTACCACAAGATCTTGTATATATTTCCCTGTGCTATACAGTATAATCTTGTTTATTTATTCTACATTTTGAAATTCCAGTCTGTCCCTTCCCACCCCCAGCCCCCTTGACAACCACCAGTTTGTATTCTATGTCTATGAGTCTGTTTCTGTTTTGTACTTATGTTTTGTTTTGTTTTTTAGATTCCACATATGAGCAATTTTTCTTTCTCTTTCTGGCTTACGTCACTTAGAATGAACATTTAGCATTATCTTTATATCAAAATGCATTTTACCTCAGCATGATTGATAGAGATCTATAGAAATACACAAAGCCCTTTGTTGCTCTGTTGAAACATGAATCCTTTAAAAAGGATACAGAGAACTTAATTAATAAAGTAATAGAAAGTATAGCTGCCAACATTATAAACAAAGCTGTGACAGAAGAGCGTTCTCACTTATCTGCAATAAGAGATTTTAAAAACTCGTTTTCTCCCCTTAGCAAAGCAGATTTGGCATACAAATTCTCACTTTCCCCTCTTTGTTCTGAGTCTCCCAACAAAAAATAAAAGTGTTGAGGTTCGTTATCTATGTAATATTTCTGTTATCAAGGATACACTTAAATTATAAGCTTTTTTAACACTGAAAATCATGAAGACTTTAAGATCTCAAAGTTGTGTGGGCTGCTCCCAGGGAGTTTTGTCTCTCTTTTTTTTTTTTTACCTGAATCTCTCTCACTGCCTCCTTTCAGGAGGCAGGAGGCAGAGATGTACAAGACCATCTCCATCAACAGGATTGCTTCTGAATTCTGCCACTTTCAGAAACTTCCTGCCTCGGGTGACTCAGATGTACCTGGGAGCATCAGCTTCCTGGGAAACCTCTCAGGCAGTGCCGGGTCTCAGGTCAGAATCAGCCAGGCCAAGGCACAGGGGCGGGGGGCTGGGGAGGTGGCGTTCAAAGCCTGGGACTTAGACTGGTTGAGAGAGGAATTCAAATAAGGGGCTCCCTGCCTGGGGCTGCTCTTGACAAGTGACTGGGATGTACATGTTCCTGCACGTGTCTCTGCCATGTTCAAAACAGACCAGTCAATTGATTGTAAGTCATAAGAATAAAATGCTAGATCCTTCAAGAATACGTTCCAGTTATTACTCTTTCAAGGTGTAACAGAAATGCCAAAGAAATGGGAAGAGGGGGAGGAAGAGGAGAGGTAATCTCGAAAAGAAAGGGCACATGGTTGAGCATCTACTGTGGACCAAGTGCTTTACATACCCGACCCTCCCAATCCTCCTACTCGTCCTGGGTCATCATTCTTGCTTCCAATAACAGGGTGGGCAACTTTGGCTGAGCGTGTTTATGCGACTTGCACGTGGCCCAGGGCTTGCCGAATGGAACTGGGTCTGTCTTTTTCTACCACCCCTCTATGATTTCAGCTCCCCAGCCCATTCCCTGTGAGAGATAACGCTGGGCAGTCACTCGATGCTCTTGGTGAGGTCCTGTCCTGACATACTAAGCAATCCCCTGGACACAGGCAGTAGGTGTCGCCTCTTCTAACGCCCTGGACCTTGGGTATCAGCACAGTCACCAGAGTGAAAAACTTCCAGCAGCTGAGAGCCTGAACTGGGGCCTCAGTCACTCCTCAACACTCCTACAACCCAAAGAATTTTCTGGGCTCCTCCCTCCCATGCATCCCAGTGGAGTCCAGCCAAGCCCCAGCCCCCCAGGGGTTTCTTCAGGCTGAGGTCAGGCCCTCGGGCACTATCAGAGGGTTTTTAAGGCTTCCCCTCAGTGGCTCAGAATAGTCTGAATTTTCTAGGCTGCAACTTGAGTTGGTTTCCCGTCATCCATGGGCAGCTGACAGCTGTCAGGGAGGCAGGGCTCCCTCTTGCCGGCGGCCAGTCCTGAGGCTCATTCACTGAGACAGGGACACAGCCCAGGCTGACAGACCATTTTGGCTGTTTCTGCGAGGCCCCAGCAAACTGGGTTTGGCTGCGAACGGCCTCTAAAGTCGGCAGAACATGCAGGCTTCTTGAATACCATTGGATCACGTTACCATGGACTGGACACGGGTCTGGGAAAAGACTCTGGGTCCTCTTGAGGGTCGCTGAGTTTCAGCCAAATAGGCTTTTCTTTCATGCCACTAGCATCTTTTGAGTTCCTGTCATGTGCAAAGTGGGGAAGCAGAGCCTCTGGAGTGTGTTCTGCCCACACCTGTACTGACAAAGCATAAGATGCAAAGGAGCTTTGTCATTCATTTGTTCATTCACTCATCATTCACTTATTCAATAGACAGACATCAGATATCTATTCTGTGAAAAGTACCATGTTGGGCAATGTGGAAAACCATAGAAGAGCTCCCCAGAGGATCCTGCCCTCGAAATGTTATACATTAATAGGGGAGATACAGACATAATTTCCCTAAGATGATGTAAAATATAATCACTGCAATGAGAAAAGTACAAGTAGAGTGACCCTTGTCCCAGGAATGGAAAGACATTACTGGCATTTGGAACATTGGGAAAGCTGTCAAAAGCAGATCCTGAGGCAAGGATTTGAGCACAAGGAGATTATTTGTAGGGGAGAGGATCTCAGGAAGCACCAGGAGTGGAAGTGAGGCAGCAAAGGGAGGAAAACCAAAAAAAGATATTGTAATGAGTAGGTTACCACTGTGAGCCATGGGGACTCACCTCCACCTGGAGCCCCGGGGAGAGCCCTGAACACACGCAGCAGCCTCGCAGGGGTGTATGGAAGGAAGCTGGAGTGTTTATCTCACAACTCCCATCTCTCAGGGTTGAAGATAGCTCCCAGGACACTCACTCCCTTTGCCCGGCAGCTCAAACCCCAGCCTGCAGCCAGAGAATACACTCCAGAGGACGTTACAGTGCTTACAGGAACCCCCTGCGGGTTCTCCGGAGCAGGTAAGAGAAAGACTGGAATGCTCCAGTCTTTATGGAGAATCAGTACTTGAACAGGGTCTGTCTTAGTCTGTTCAGGCTGCTACAACAAAAATACTATAAACTGGGCGGCTTATACACAACCAACACTAATTTCACAGTTCTGGAGGCTGAGAAGTCCAAGATCAAGGCTGGTTCTCATCAGATTTGATGTCTGGTAAGAGCCCACTTCCTGGCTCAAAAGTCATCTTCTGGCTGCAACCTCACATGGGAAGGCCTAGGAACCTTGTCAGACCTCTGTTATAAGGGCACAAACTCCACACATGAGGGCTCCACCCTACTGACCTAATCCCCTCCCAAAGGTCCCACCTCCTAACACTGTCATGTCGGGCATTAGGTTTCAACATACACATTTTAGGGAGACACAAATATTCAGTCCATGGCAGGGTCTTACAGGAAAGATGGGATTTGGCTTGTGGAAGGCAGAGGAATTTCAGGTGAAGGAACAGCCTCAACAAAGGCACAGAGGCGAAAAAAAAAAGGGGGGGAATAGTGAATAAATGAGCAAATCTGCACCTGGGAGAAGTGCAGTAGGGCAGATACGAGAGAGCTGGATTATACATCAACGTGCTATAAGATCAATATATAATATGGATAATCTGAAATAATTTGAGAAATATAGATGACATTCAAAAAATTCAATCCCTGCATGAAAAGCCTTAACTATCTCAACAGCAACTACTTGACCTGACCAAGAGACAGGCTCAAACTGAATCTACTTTGCCTTTGTGGCTAGAATAGCGTCAGTGAGTGGCCTCCAGTACTGACTGGGACATGCTCCTGCTGGTGAACTCCAGCCCATCCTCACGGTCCACAGAAGATGCTTCAAATGCATCAGGGGCGTGGCTCTCAGCATTGGTAAAAACAAGGGCTTCAGGGCAGTGCAAACGAGGTTGAATGTTATAGCTGAACTGTAAGTAACCCACTTCATCTCTTTTGTTTTAGGTATCATCTTCTCTGGGTGTATCACCTTATACTGAGGTCTCGCCTCTGCCCCTCGGCTGCTCTAGAACTAGAACCTCTCCCAGCAGCACAGCACCCACAGGGACACTCAGCTGTCTGCAGTGAACTCCCACACCAAGAATGACCAGTGCTGGGAGGCTGAGGACTCCACCACACCGACACCTCCCAACCAGGCACTTTCTGTCCCCAGACTGCTGCTTCACCACACGTGCGAAGACACAGATTCAGGGTGGAGGCTTCAGCAAGTGAGTTAAAGAAGGGCTTAGAATCTCAGCCTTAGGAACTCGGGTTTTAGGTCCATAGAAGAATTGGGGAAGTTTCTTTTCTCATCAGTGTTTCTCTCTCATCTGACAGAGACCACATAGTCTCTGACACTTCCAGAGAAATCAAACTTTTTTAATGACTTTCAAAGAAAAAGAAGTGTCTATGTTTCTTAGTTCATGAAATTAACATGTCCCCCCAAAGGATGTAAAGATGAATTTCCCAAAGTTACATCTTATTTTTAACACAACACAGGAACTTTCTCTTTAAAGCCATTTTTACTATGCAAAATAAGAAACATTTGTCACATGAATTTTAACTTTCCTCACATGCAAACCACCACCACCTTACATATCATTTGGTAAATCCGATGTTCTTTGGGTTTTCTTCGAATGGAGCATATCCAGTTAAAAACGTTGTTTAGTAGGAAACTTTTGAAGGGAAGGAGAGTGTGTTACCTTGGTTGTGGTGGTGGCATCATAGGAGTAGGCATATGTCCAAACTCATCGAACTGTGTATATTGCATAGGTGCAGTTTCTTGTAAATCAATTATACCTCAATAAAGCTGTAAAATAAAATAAAATAAACTGTTTTTCAATCAGTCCAGCTCAACAACTCTTTATTGAGAGATGCAAGGAGGCGGGAAATCACTGGGCTGAGGCAGAGGTGAATGTGGCATAGTTCTTACAGGCTTCAAGGAGTTGGCATCTTTATTTTATTGTCACTGAATGTCATAGTGGGCATTATGTCATGACTAGAGAAAAGCTGGGATTTTTTTTTTTAAGTGGAAGTACTGGGAATTGAACCCAGGACCTTATGCATGCTAACCATGTGCTCTACACTGAGCTATTTCCCTCCCCTCCAGAAAGGTGGGATTTTTTTAATGTAGTGCTGAAAGGGTGACAGTGGTAGTAATTTTACAAACTAATAAAAAAAATTGACCTCAGTAACTCTTCTTAGATTATGTGCAAAGAGTTTAAAACCATAAGAATGGATCCTTAAATGAAATTGGAAAGCAATGTATCAGATGAACAATAATCTTTACATTTTTATTATCTCTCTCAACAGGCATTTGTAATTTCATTTCTTTGCAAGAATTTCTGCCGCGTCTTGGAATTCTCTCCACAAGTCCAACTTCAGCTGCTTTTCAGACCACTCTCATTTTTTTCTAATCATCTGAGATGTTGATCAAATCGGATCAAAGTCCTTGACTTTCCAAAGAGAAGCCATTAGAAGGGAAAGTAGAAAAACCCAGTAGGAATATTTTCCTAAAATTCCCATCAACGACGTGAGACCCAGGCTGGCTTTCAGCCTCAGTTCAACAGGTCCTCTGGCTGGGACCACTGGTTCTCCATTTGTAAGCCCAGCCCCACTCCCAGTTCTCATTCTGAGCTGGGCAAAGAGATTTAAGAAGTGTGTATCTGCCCTTGTGTGTCTGCTCTGTTCTAAATGCAATACACAATTTATCTCAACTTAGCTCATTTAATTCTCCCACCACACCCCAGAGCTAGGTGGTTATTAACCCTGCTCGAAAGTAAGTCACCTGTGATTTTTACCAACAGCACACAGTGGTGATGGGAGGATTAAATCCAGCTCTGTCTGGCTCCAAAATCCGTGCCCCTTCAGCCCCACCACATGGCCAGTACTGGGCTTAACACTCTCTTGGGCTGTGTGTCCATTGTCTCTGAACCTGCACCCGGTTGTTGGTTCCCTGCTGCCCACTGACTGGCTGCTCACTGGGCATTCAGATCACTGGCCAACTCCTTCTGCTGGGATCTGTCCCTCTGCTGGGGCCCCCAGCTACTCTGTCTTGGATCTCCTTTGCTGGTCATGCCAGGCTCCTTTCCTACTCCTTGGAATCTGTTCTGCTCTGGCCAGACCAGTCCTCCCTCGGCGCCTGAAGGCTGACTGAGAGTCATTTCCGCCCTCTTCCCAGTTCCCCTCAACCTGCCCCTCTGCCTGTGAGTCCCTGATCCAGGACAGTGTGAATCCCCAAAATAGGACAGGAAACATCAGGACACCAGAGATGACAGGTAATAGACTCTGTAATAGCACCATGTCCAAGAGGCCGAGCAAAAGCAGACTTCCAAAAACAACAGAACAAATTTTTGCCCAGAACTTTCTAGATTTCTAGCCTCAGCCCCAAGAAAAGTATTCAACTTTCTCCAAACTTTGCTTAGAATTTCATTTACCACAGACCACCAGGAACCAGATTAGCAGTAACAAGAACTAGAGAACAAAAGCAATTTTCTTGAGTGGCGGCCGACAACCTTTCCAAACAGAGGCTCCATCAGGTGGCTCCCCCCTGGCGTTCAGGGCTCCAGGCGCACCTGGGCTGGGGCAGCAGGTGCCCACTCATCTCAGGGGTGAGCAAGCATGCAGACGCCCGGTGAAAACCACAGGCTGCAGGATCCTACCCCAATTTAGAAGAGCATTTCTGTTCAAAGCCGGACTGTTCCATTTCAGAAAACACTCTGGCTTCCGACTGACTTAAGCCACAGCTATAGTAATAAAGTGGTCTGTTGAGCTGAAGCAATTCTCTAAATACCTCAGAGCATCCAAGCGAAATATTTTCTCTTTAATATCCAAGTAAGAGAGACCGAGTCAGGATGTTCCTTTTCCGGCATGATCAGAAATCGCACATTTCCTAGTGTGAGTTCCAGCAAGGAAAACAAACCTTATGATTCACCCAAAAAGTGGTTCCAACTGATTTTCGCCAAGTTGAAGGAATAATGAGGAAGATTATATGGTCCTCAATATAGTCATGAGAATCCTCTAAGTACAAAATTTCCTCAGTCAAAACATGTTTAATTTTTCCTGATGTATATTTATGGTAGTAATACATATTTGTGGTAGAAAATTAGAAAAGTACAGAAAAGCACAAAGGCAAAACTTTAAATCAGTCATTATCCACTAACTCAGAGATAACTGTTATTAACATTTGAGTGAATATATTTCAGTGTTTTTTCTGGGCATATACATTTATCTCTCCTATTTTTGTTTTTTACAAAAATGGAAACCTATTATGTAAACTATGTGTATCTCATTTATTTCACTTCAGGATGTACCTTAAACAATTTCCCATGATGTTAATATTTCTTCTATAACAGAATTTTAATGGTTGTATAGTATTTGCTAATCATGAAAACTGATTAAGAAATAACCCTTAGTTGATACAAGCCACTGAGATTTGGGGAGCACTTTGTTACTACACATAATTTAGTTTCTGCTGACTGAAACATACCTGAACAGATTACTGTGTATTTGTACTTGCTTGGCTCCTACAGGCATTTGAGTTTAAAATTCTCATTTTAAGTCATTTCAGCTTTAGTTTCTTCATCTATAAATTTGCAATATTATGTATATTCACAAGGTTGTTATGAGGATTAAAATGAAATAAGATATGCAAAAAATGCTTTATAAATTATAAAGCATTATAGAAAGGTTTTTAATCTGCTTGTTATCAAAAAACCATAAGACAGATTTTACAGAGTTCCACCATAGAAATAGGAAGTACTATGGTCAGGGAGGGACTCAAGATAACTCAGATCACAGAATTTCTTCAAGAGAAAGTGGCATTTGAACAAGATGTTAAAAGACTGGCAGGATTCCATCAGAAGCACAAACAGAGGCAGTAGGGATGGCCTACCTTGGCACAGTCTTGAATTCCCTTTGTCTCTGCCGGGTTGGACGTCTTAAGACTGGTATCTGTTCATTAAGTTTTGCGAAAGAAAAAAAGAAGTTCCGTCACAGGTAAACAGTGCATATCAGAAGAGGACTCCGCACTGTTCGTTCTGAAACCTGATGTTATATTTCAAATTATTTCATTTCAACTCAGAGGGAAAGCAGCCCAGAGGGGTTAGCTACATAATTGCCCTTTTAACAGTCCTGGCCACCCTTAGCACATTTAATTATTTCATAATTACTCCTACATATGGCCCAATGTGGAAACTGTATGCAGATTATCTATCTTCATGATGAATACAAAAGAAAAGCAGTCATTATTCTCTGTCCCCAGAAGTTCTCCTCCCTTAATCATGAGGACAGACAGTCCTCTCTAGGCAATGAGGGAAGTTGAGGACAAGACCAGAGGCCAGAAGGTGTGAGCTCAGAGACCTCACAAAGGGCACAGGCATAAAATGCTTACACATTTCCAGAAATAGTTCACCACTGTTTCATCTTACCGGATCCACAAATGACAAAGTGTCTCTGAGACACTCAACCACTCAGTTAGAAAAAGTCCTGCAAAACTCAAATTTGGGGGCAGTCAAAAACTCTTCAGCATAATTTTCTCTTCCTTTACGTCCCCATCAGACCTCACCTCTACATTATAAAAACAAGCATGAGCCCAATCTATTGCTCCATCCGTGACCAGACACAAAGTCAGTGCTGGCATCACTGGAACTCACCCTTGCCTCTTCAGTCAGACTCTTAGCCCTTCCTGGGTCATTGCTCTGCACTTAATAGAAGGCAATTAATAGGAACTCATGGCAGTTGATGGGAGAATGACACAAATAACACTGACATACCCCAGGCCAACGCCTCCTGGGTCCTGCGGTCGGTCACCCAAACCACGCCAGAAAGGGAAAGCCCCGCTCAGAGCACCTGCTTCTTGTAATCATTGACTCTTTGCTCCTGTAAGAATACAAACGTCCTGCAACTCTAAAATTTTATTATAGGTTTTATGGAATAATTTGAGGAAAACAGAATTTATGTAAGACCAGTATTGCATAAGTGAGTGTCTGCTTATATTCAATATTAAATCTCAGACCTTACCTATTCCAAGAGACACCAGGAGCATCCCAATTGCCCATGAAGAGAATCACTTACCTCTTTCATAGTTCCTTTAAGAGTCAGCAAGTGAAATAAATCAGACAGAAGAGAAATACTGTATATCAGTTATATATGGAATCTAAAAAATACAACAAACTAGTGAATATAATTTAAAAAAAAAGAAGCAGACTCTCAGATACAGAGAACAAACTGGTGGGGGAGGGGCAATATAGCAGTGGTGGGGTGAGAGATGCAAACTGCTGGGTGTAACACAGGCTCAGGGATGTACTTATTGTACAACATGGGGAATACAGCCAATATTTTTTAATAACTGTAAAAGGAAAGTAACCTTTTAAAACTGTACAAAATTTTTTAAATTATTTTAAGAGTCAGCAAGTGTAAAACAAAGCACTCAGCCCCTTATCCTTCAGTATCTCTGACGGAGGGACCATTCTGCTCATGCAAAGCCTCTTCCCTCCTGAAGCTTATAATCTAGTTAGCGAACAAGGCAGAGAAATGAGTCATTAAGAAAGAGTATCAGACTTGGGCGGCAGTTCAAACAACTTCAGGATTGTGCAGCCATAACCAACTGAGGAGAAGTTCTCCAATAATTCAGAGCCAGAGAGAAATCTTGATAATGTGGAATGGCCATGAGAACGTCTGGTTAGAAGGCAGGACCTGATCCAAGGGCAGATGGAATTTTTTTTCCCTTTATGAAGAGATAGGCAGACCACATTCACAACACACCCAGTAGACCCAGAGTCTCAGAGAAGGAATGTGCCCAGTGACCTAACGGACAGTAGTAGGGCCATCTCTGAGTTGGACCCAAAGATGAGCTGGGCAAAATAAGATTGAAATAGCAGGTTGGGACAAACTGGGATGGGCCTAGAATGCCAGAATAGGGGTTCAGAAGCCAGCCTAAGTGTGAGCCGCTAGCATGTCCTCTACTTGGATTTATAATAGAGATTAGTGGTTAAGAATCCAGCCTCAGTTTCTCAGCCTTTAAAATGGGAATAATAACAATGCTTACCTCATGGCAAAAAATATATATATGAAAATATGTATTATGTTTATGTAGCTTATATATCTAAGCTTATATATATATATACATACACAGTATATATGTACACATACTGCTTATGTCTAAGATAAAATATAATACAATGCAATGTAACATAATGTAATATATAGCTTAGAACAGGAGGCCGGGCAAGTAATAAGTTTTAGATGTAAGTTATTATTTTCTTATTTTGGATGACTCACAGCCCTTCTGAGGAGTTTCACGCTAAACAGGACATGGTTAAACAGGCATATTTAATTCATTCTTTGGATTTTATAGACTAAAAATAAGCATGATTCTCTTCACCCAAGACAGCCAGAGACCAATTTCCTAAGTGTACCCCAAGCAGGAAGAAGGCATTGGGCGGAATACAGGTCCGAAATCCGAGCCCTGGCGAGCACCTGCCTCAGTGCGAAGTCTTGCATCTTCCACCACCTTCCCCGGGCAGCGGGAAACTGAGAATCCTGCCCATTAGAGCGCCAGGAACAGTGATTAAGATGGACATCCTTTGAAACAAATCGGAAACTTTTTCTTAAGGGGGAAAAAGGCTGAACTTCCACAGTATAAATATTACCAGATGGCCTCGGGCTCAGATGCCATTCACAAATTCCTCAAGCTGCGCTCTGGCAATGTATGACATTTAACAGAGCCCCTGGAGAGCACGTCAGTCCTGCCTTAGCTCCGCAGCCAAATATTAGCTTCCTTGTGTTAATGAGGCCGAGTCGGGGAAGAGGAATACAGGAGATCATTTCAGTGATTTTGCTTGTTAACTTTCAGGCTTCTTCTCTCCACCCTCCTCTCCTCTGGCCAGTGCCCCCTTCAGCAGGCACTGGGGCTGGGCCATATGTGGCTCACGCCCCACCCAAGGACTGCTCCGTCCTCAAACCCCAGGGCACAGCTGGGAAGGAGGGCAGAGGGTAAACAGGGAGGGGCCACCGGCCTCACCCAGGGCTCTGCCTCGGCTGGCCTCTCTCATTCCAGCCCCTAAATAGGTGTGCTCTGCTGGAAACAATGTGTAGGCCTCCAGCAAGGGATGATCTGAACTTGAGACAATAGTCTGACCAAGGTCCACACCTGAACAGGAAGCTGTTCATTTGCATCCACCACATACCCTGTCCTATACTCATCAACCCTGACCTTCTCTGGGGCAAGGCAGTGACGCTGTCAAGGCCTAGGGCTGTCAGATACAGCAAAAATTAATAACTTTTAATATAAGTATTCCCATGCAATATTTGAGCTACACTTATACTAAAACATTTTTCTTCATTCATTTGAAATTCAAACTTGTTTGGGCATCGCGCTGTCTGGCAAGCCTATCAAGACCTCAGTTTCCTCATCTCTAAATGGAGTGTTAAACTAAATCAGTGATTTTCAACCTTCTGTCAAAAAAAAAAAATCCTCCCCAGAGGCACAACAAAGGAAGCAGGTAGAGCA
This sequence comes from Vicugna pacos, assembly GCF_048564905.1. NCBI lineage: Eukaryota > Metazoa > Chordata > Mammalia > Artiodactyla > Camelidae > Vicugna > Vicugna pacos. The sequence goes on from NC_132994.1 coordinate 26,888,658, forward strand.
GAGCCGCTGTGGTGGAGGCGGAGGTGGGTGGCCGCAGCCCTCCTGCTTCACAACCACAACGGCATGCAGTCTGTCCCACCCTTGGGATCCCTTCCGTCCCCACCAGCCCAGGCTCCCTGTGGCCTTCACACTTAAAAGAGCCTACAAAGCTGCAGGCCACTCAACGTCCGTTTGCTCTGCCACTGGCCTTCCTCACATGTACACTGTCGTGGAGGTAAGGGGCTCATCTTCAGATTCTCTGGGTCATGATTCCAACCTCCAAGCCCATGAGATGCGGGTAGGCCCCTCCTTTTAAACTCACGCCATGGAGACCACGCTTGCTGCGGGGCGCGCACCAGCCGGGCTGTGTGTGGCCATGGGGATAGCATGGCCTCCAGGACTGGCACTGCCACTGTTCAGCTGCGTGAACTTTGAGCTTAGCCTCTTTGAATATCAGTTCTTGAAAAAGGCTTATTTTTTTAAATAATTAGATAAGATAATATATATAAAAGAGCTTCATGAATGAAGGAAGCCAAAACATCCCCCAAAAAGAGTACTATATTATATGATTCCATTTACATGATACTCCAAAAAATGCAAATGAATCTGTAGTAACAAAAGGAGATCAGTGTTTGCCTGGGGATGGGATGGCAGGAAGGGACTACCCGGGGCACCAGGAGACGTTCTGAGGTGACAGATATGTTCACTGTCTCTCTTGATTGCAGTAGTGGTGTCATGGTCGAGGACATTTATCAAAACTTACCAAATTGGAGTCTTTAAATATGTGCAGTTTACTGAATGTCATTTATATCTTAATAAAGCTGTTTAGAAATAAATAAGCCTTAAGTATTGAAAAAGTAATACACAAATATTATCATTTTTATGCTTATTGTTATCCTGGCTTTGAGGATTCCTCCTGGATTTGAGGATTATCATTTTCTCCCTTAAAGCCAAGTGTGTTTCTTAACAAAAAAAAATTTCAAATTTGCACAGCCCTGTATGTGCCCATGGCCTGTGGAATAACACCCAAGAGATGCAAAGAACTCTGAATGTCATCTAGGCCGACTCTCTAGCAAATGCACCTTTTCCACCTCTCCCACCCCTGCAACCAAATCCTATTGATTTCCTCTCCTACCGGCATCCGATATCTCTCCTCATTTCTCTACCTCCACTGTCTACCTGGTCCAGACACTACCCTGTCTTGCCTGGACCATGGTGACAGCCTCCTGATAGAGACACTCTGGTCTTGCCCTTCTCCAGTCTATTATCCACACTTCAGCTAGAATAATCTTTTTAAGTACAAATATAATCATGCCACTCTGCTGCTTAAACCTTAAGGTGGTTCCCCTTTGCCCTTCGAAAAAGACCCAAACTCTCCATCATGGCCTACAAGACCCACATGATCTGGCCCTTACCCCCTTGTCCGGCCACGACCTGTACCACTCTTGTTTGCTGTGTCCCAGCCAACTTGGACTTCTTTAAATGGACCATGCTCCTTCTCAACCCCAGCCAGTCCCATGTTTCCCATAAGCTATTCCCTCTGCCTGGAAGATGCTCTGCCTTCACTCCTGTAGAGTACTCACTCTTCGGGTTTCAGTAGAAATATCACTTTGTCAGGAAAGCTTAATTCTCCAGACAAGGCCTGGTCCCTCTATTTTAAATGTCCAATGCTTCCTATTTTCCTTTCGGTAATCAATTTTGCAGTCACCATCCCCCTTCTTTAAGAAAGAGGACAGGAATCATATCTATTTTATTCACTTCTATGTACTCACTACCAAAAGTGCCTTACACATAGTAGGTGCTCAATAAATTGTTGCTGAATGAACTAATGAATGCAGGACTTCCTGCCACAGTCATATGCTGTTCTGTTATGACTCATGTGCATCCCTGCAAAAATCCTTAAAATTTTACCATGTTGACCCAGGTTTACATGAAATTACAGAAGTGACTGTTGACTGCAGAAGCCAGAATCACCTTATGGCCGGCTTTTAAAATAAATTGAAGAACTTGGTCAGTGGTAATTATAATTAGAACATGAAATATATATTTCATCTGTTGAATTGGCAGAGATAAAGAAAACAGACACTGCTTCACGTTGATAAAGGTACAAGGAAGTAAGCCATCTCAGTTACTGTCAGTGGGACTACAAACTCATACAAACTTCAGGCAAGTCACTTGACATCATATGTTTATATTTAAAATGTACATACTCTTTGTTATGGACCAAATGTCTGTGTGTCCCCTTCTCCCCAGAATTCATATGTTGAAATCCTAACTCCTAGAGATGGTAGTATTAGTTAGTAGGGCCTTTGGGGGTGACTAGGTCATGAGGGTGGAGCCCTCATGAATGGGATTAGTGCCCTTATAAAAGAGGCCCCGGAGAGGTCCCTGGCCTCCTTCCGCCAGGTCCGGACACAATGAGAAGTCTGCCACCTGGAAAAGGGCCCTTATCCAGACATGCTGGCCCCCTGATCTCAGACTTGCAGCCTCCATAACTCTGAGCAATACATTTCTGCTGTTTATAGGGCACCCATTCTGCAGTACTTTGTTATAGCAGCCCAATAGTAGACAAAATTTTGAAAGATAAATATTAGCAGTGCATGAGGGGGTGGGAACCAGAAAACATATACTGAATTGGAAAATAGGTCGTCCTCCTCTTTTACATCATAAATGTGTGTATTGCTTTAATTTAGACACCAACATCTAATACTTCAAGAATCAGATAAGTCAATAAAGTTTTTTAAAAAGAAATTTGGAAATTATATCATCCAATTCTTTCATTTTATTATTGAAGAGAGTGAAGCCCAGAGAATCACACGAGTGATCTCTGTCTTTAACAACATTTACTTTTCCATCTGTCTTCCAACTTTTTCTTTGGGGAGCCTCCCTTTCTATATGGTAGGACTTTCAAACACAGAAATGGGCACATGACTAGCTGGGCAATCACAATATACCTCCCCCAGGACCTCGGGCTTTCTCCACGGATGGATATGTGACACCGACCCAGTCAATTAGAATCATTTTCCCTGAAAATGAACCCAAAGAGACAAAAGATCTGAGAAAAGACACAATGTCCTCTTGGAATCAATAGCTCCACTAGATCCAACTGTGCCCATGGCCGGGTCCATCTCCTTGAAATTCCTGCTTTTACTAACTTGAATTTTTTGCAGAAAATAGCAACCACAGATGATCACCAGCGTCACAGAGCTCAGAAATGGCAGATCTGGGGTAGCTCCCAGTTGTACAGGCTCCCATTCTGACAGCTGCTCCACCACGATGGTCACCACCACAAGTCCTGCAGGGGCAGTTAGTGTTTAAATGCCACCTCTTTGGGACAGGTGCACACTTTTAGAAACTTCTGGAAAGCAACTTTGCAATATGGATCATGAGACTTCAAAGTCTGTACTTTCCTATGACAAAGAGAGAATGTGTTGATGAGTGGGTCTTTTTGATGATTACCCTTTTCATTGTAAATGAATATCTCGCCTTTCTGATTTTAATGTTCATACTCTCTAACTCACTATCTTCATTTAGAAAACACATCCTAAGAAAAGTATCTAAATTGTGAACAAAACTTTATGGAGAAAAGTGTTCATCTAAAATAGAAAAAAAAAATAGTGAGGCGGCCAAAGTATGATGATGGTGAGTAAATTAAGATGTATCCACAGATTGGAATATTCAACAGTCCTTTTGAAAAGCTGTTGCCTGTTTATGGCTTTTAATAACAGGAGAAAATACGATTAAGTGAAAAGTGGGGTTTATTTTACCTATTCCATTTTATTACATTTAATATGTCTTAGAAATGTCCCACTAAAACCATCTCTAATTTGGGAAGGGAACTGACACAAGATAGCCAAGATTAGATTTGTGGAAGAGAACTCCAGTGGCAGATCAGTATTATTATTTAGTTAGAATAATATCCGTATATACAATCTACATCGCTGAGCACATTTTCAGTCATATCAAATATCCCTCACATCCCTGCTACTAGAGTCCCCGTGAATTGCTACACAAAACCTTCCAACAAGTAGCCCCAGAATGATGCCCTTGAGGCAAGCAGCTGAGCGAGATGACAAGAATGCATGTTGAATGCCGTGAAGCTACCCCACAGGCAATTCTGGTTCTTCCAGACCTCTCACCCGAAGTCAGGTACACAGGGCCCTCATGTAACTAACTAAGGATATTTCATCTTTAAAATGAATATTCAGTGTGTCCCCTGGGAGTCCCTCATAACCAAAGGGGAGTATTTTTATCCTGCCTCCTGCCTCCTGCATCGGCGACTAGTAACTCCCCACCTTACTGTTTCCCTGCCAAGCACTACCTGTATCACCAGGCGATCTTACCATTAACTTTGTTCTTGATAAATAGATTAAAGATGTTATTAATAGAGTAAAGATTTAGGAAGTGTTGTTTATTTGCTTTACCACAAAAAATATCGAAAAACTATACTGAGAAGCAGCCTGGTGTTGGGGGAAAGGCCGTCGCTTGGAGTAATAGAAGCCAGGATTCAAATCCTGGCTGAATGTCTTTTGAGATATTTAGCTGACCAAGCCTCAGTTTCCTTGTAAAATAATGCTCAAGTACCATTTTGCCAGGCAGTGATGAATTTAAGCCTTGCACATCGCCCAGCACATCCTGGAAGCATAATAAATTGTTTGTTTATGAACAAATGTCCTTAAAATGCTTAACAGAGTGTGTCTCCGTGTCCATCAGCACATCCCAAATGTTAAAGTGCACAAGGAGGCACCTTGGGATTTTAGCCTGGGATGAGATTTCCAACAGGATCTCAGATGACACCAGCGCTGCTGGCACTCAGACCAGGCTTTGAGCGGCAAACTGGCTACACCACTGGTCCTCAAACCTGGTTCTCAAACCTGGCTACACCCTGTCATGGAACTTCGAAAAATACTGATGACTGGGCCCCACCCTGGAGATGCTCATTTAGTTGATCTGGAGATTTGGCCTGCGCCTTGGGATTTTTAAAAGCTCCCTAAGTGATTCTGAGATGTACACAAATTTGAAAATCACTTTCCATATAGTATGTGCTTAATAAGTAGGACCTGTTATAATTACAAATTTGATGAGGGTCCCGATGATTGTGAGCCTGTTTAAGTAACAGATAACATACTGTGATACTATCCTATAATAAATAATATATGCCATAATATGTAATAAAGAGCAGAGAGAACCAAATAACTTAGCAGGTGGCCTTACTTTGCAAAAAAGCAGAAGAGAATGAACCACTCGGAGCCCATGGAGAACTCAGAGTGTGCTAAACTTTAACTACTCTGAATGAATTATATGCAATTTTTTTAAAGAAGAGTGCTTTTTTTAGGGGTGTCTCTTCCGATGTACTCCCGTGCCCGGTGCACATAGGGAGGTTTCCGTCCTATCTTGTTAACTAAAATGTTTGGGTTTCTTTTAACTGTGCATTCTCATTTCCAACAGAGAATGGGGGCACAAGACACACGATACAATAGGGAAAATGTCGAGGCAGCGTTTTCAAACATAATCAACCAAATGTGAAGGGACATGCAGTTCAGAAGAAACAGAGTAAGATGATATAGCAAGGAGCGAAGGGAGCAGGTGACGCAATCTGATGTGACGCTGACATGCCAGATCAAAGACTCTGACGGGAGAGCAACATTTCATTTGGGAATCAAGTGAATTGTTATAAAGTTAAGAGAGAGAAGGAGGACTGTGGAGATAATAGGACTGGCTTTCAGCCACCACATCTAAGACTTTGCCCAGAGGAACTATTCAAGTGCTCGTTCAGAACACTGTCTGGAAGCGTAAATGAAAGTGTCCAGGATTCCGGTGGGGTCTGCTTGTCTTTAAATGTCTCCACCCTCATCCTGGAACCTCTGACCTTCCTGAGGTTGTCACCCATATTCCAACAATCTTCCTCAAAGAGCCCCGCTCCTCTCCCTGAGATGTTTATGTATTCTACCCATTCACTGAGTTTAGCACTTAATTTGCATTTAGCACTTGCTTTTGGACTAACTTATTATCTATGCCACTAATTTTTAAGTTAAAAAAATTTCCTCCACCATATTTTCAGGTTATTAAGTGTCTTTTCATACTCCTTTAAACCTAATCATTTTATTACGTCTTCTTAATTTTTTAATTCTCTTCTACCATTTTACTGTTTGGCAGAACAAATCTGCCACTTCCAAGGAAATAATTTGAAACAATTCGGTTGCAAAGCTGAGCGATAATTACCTACTGAGGAGTCTGAAGAGAGAGCATGAAATGGCTTTGCCTCTACCCTTGCCCCTCTCTGAGGGTGCCTGAGTTGGGCAAGACATTTATTCCTTTTCACCTTGCTTTTCCCATACATGTTTTCCATAAGGGTATTGAAAATATGAGAGATTTTGACAAAATGATTCAAAGTTTGTCAGAGGCACACATTAAAACGTATCCTGCCAAAAGTAGGAATGGAATTAATATGAACTAATTGTACAGCCTAGAAGGAATCTGAGCATATCTAAAACAACAGAATTATGTTTATATTGACCAGATCCTGAGTCTTAAAGCTCAAGGACTACTATGGAGTTAATAATAACTGAATTTAAAATATCAAACTATGTGCCTGAAACTAACACTGTAAATCAACTACACTTCAATAAAGAATTTTTTTAATGTTAAACTATGTATTTTCATAAAAGGAAGAATAAAAAACATAATTGAAGCTTCTATCATATGTGGGCAAATGAGAAATCTCAGTAAAGAACAACTAGGCCGAGCAGCTGGAACGGTCTGACATCAGGGAAGAATGCCCCACACCTGGATCCATTCAATGGCGTTAAATGATAGACCTAGTTATAAGTGCTGGGAGGAAACACGGCCTGCCAGGTGCAACAGTGTCTCTAAAGGGTATAGTCACAGGAGATGATGCCTGACACAGTATGTACTCCTGGATGGATGGATGGATGGATGGATGGATGGGTGGATGGGTGGGTAGGTGGATGGATGGATGGATGGATGGATGGGTGGGTGGGTGGGTGGGTGGATGTATGGGTAGATGAGTAGATAGGTGAGTGGATGAAAGAGTAGATATGAGGGTGGATGGGTGAGTGAATGGATGAATAGGCATTCAGATTCAGAACGCCACGTTACCTAAAAAGACAGCTAATCCAGCTAATCAGGGGATGTGAGGGACACAGGAAAAGCTCAGCAGCCTTGATAGGCAGGCAGCATCAGAGAAATCCATCAGCAAATAGAAAGTATTCAGGAGGAGAGAATGGAAAGTAATCTAGTGAGGGCAGAATCCCCACTCTGGAGAAAGCAAAATAAATGGAAGGTTGCTGAAGCAATAATTTATGACAGGCCAATAATACAAAAACCAAACTCTCCAATGAAAACAACAACTGGGTCTTGAGTGCTAGACAGAAGCTCAATTGTCAGCCCTATGGCAAGGGTGAGATGCCTCAGGACTGAAACACAACTTCAGTTGTCAGCATCGGGGCAGGAGGTCAAAGCTCTACCAGCACCAAAGACCGTCTGATGCTCAAACCTGAAACTCCTTAAACCCCCCTTGCCTGCAAGTGGGATTCGTCCTCAAGCCCGGAGCAGAGCTGAGACTACAGGTGTATTAGGGAAGATCCAGCCTTGGGAAGAGGAGACAACAGCAGCTGGAAACCAGACAATCTTGGAAGCAAACAGGACCCTAATGACTCCAGTGAAGAGAACGGAGAACTGAGCTGGAGTTCCAGAAAAATGCAAACATCAGATCCCACGGACCTTTCCACCAGTCATTCAAAATCACATCTGCCCTACAGACCAACAGTGCCGTGGTTGAGAAGCCTGAATGCTCGTGTGGTTCCACTTCCATGTGCCCTGATTACGCTAGTAACCTGGTAACACAAGTGCCACCAGCCACCAAAGCTCCTCGTCCCTTTGGTGCAAAGAGCCCTGTCCAGAATTTCCTATAGCAAAAGGAAATCCTTTGGTTTATAATAAACTGCTGACAGGAATGCTAAGACTGAGCAAGGATGATGTGAAAACCCTCCAAGGATTTTCTTTTCCAGAATTGAAACACAGACCATTCATTAGAGTAGCAGCGACTTCTGCCACACACTGAAAGAGATGAGAAATGGGCCATTCGGACTCACAGGAACACCACGTACTGCAATCAAAGAGCCAGAGTGTGCAGAAGGTGCTTCCTTTCCCAACTCAGGGCCAGTCTTCTCCTGCCCTCATGAAAGTCGGCCTCAGTGGCTGAGCCTCCCTCCAGCCAGAAAGACAAACCGGGAGAGCCAAGGTCACTGACTCGGTGCCCCAGGAGGAGAGCAGTTTGCTGCTACAGAAAGGAGCCGCTTCTCGCACTCCCCCAGCCTGCGGTTCTAAGGCGCCTTCCCCACATCAGCATTCTGAAGGGCCCTCCACTGCCGCTGCGCTGCCGAGGTGGCACTGAGGCCGAGCAGCTGTTTTGGTTTTAGTCCATCCCCTATATTTCGCCCCCAGCATTGCCTCCAGCCACTCGCTCTTGCTTAAGATGATCATTTGCTACTGATGTTTGCTGGGAGCATAAGCAAGATGTGATAGTGCTGCCTTTGCTTAGCAAATAACCCTGGTTTCCAAGAAGAGAGACACACTGCCTTGCAAACCCAGAGCCACTGTGGAGGATTCCAGAAAGACAACTCAACTTTCCAGAACCAGGGTCTGTGGTTCTCATCCCACAGCTCTGTAAAGCACCATGCAGCAGCATCCTTACGCCTGGGGCAGAGCGTAGGTCTAACAAAGGAAAGGAAGAGTTTCCTCCAAAGACTGGCTCCCCAGCTGAGATAAGTGAAAGAAAAAAAACTGTCTGAATTCTGAATGTTAATAAGATAGCAGCCACTGGCTTGTCTTTAGAGACTAGGAGAGCAGCCCTGCACTAACGGAAGAGTCCTGTGTCTTGTACAACACCGCACTCTTGGTGCTGGCAATGATGCCAAAGAGAGCTCACCCGCCCCAGGGAGCCAGTCCTCCACCCCTACCCTCCATGCTGTCTCAAGGAAGAATTTGCAGGACCACTCATGTCTCCTTCCCGTGAAACAAATTCTCATGTGTTAGAGGCTCAAGACAAAGCAATTTCCTTCCATTCACCTCCACTTTCTTGAGAGCTCACAGTCCTTGTCCCAGCCTGAACCACTAACATCATCCTCTTTTTCTGCTCCTGCTCCTTCTCCCCTCTTGCCCTCCCTCGATTCCCTAAGAGGGAAAGCAGGGTTAGGGAGGTGGGACAAAGAAACTAAAGGGATGGATGAGTTTGGAGGTGGAGACCAACCCAATTAATTTTTACCACTGTTAGAGCTAGCTGTATTGACAGCCCCTTCTGGGTCATCCTGGCAAAAAGCTGAAGTTCACTCTTCTCCAGGTTGTGGTTTCCTCCACTGGGAAAAGGGAATGATATGCTTATCTCACAGGGCTGCTGGGGGAATTAAATTATATGATAAGCACACAGAGCCCAGCATGCAGTAGGCATACAATAAATGGTAACAGTTATCATCATTTTCTCTCCCAACAAGCCATGTGCATGAGCAACCTGTACACCATTGTTGGTTTCTCTGTAACTGGCTACCACAAGTATCACACACAGTTCAACCTCACCAGACAAGGCAGATGCAGCATTACTCCGACCTGGTGCCTTCAGCTGGCACCCCTGGAGACCAGGCAGACTGTTCTTGTCAAGACCAGGTAAGCCCCAGAGGACAAGCTTTGCCATTGCAGAAGACTGACCTTTAAGCTGAAATGGAAATGAAACAGAAGTACTTTTAAGAGTTCAAAGCATCCAGGGACCCCTCCTTTCCCTTTCCGAACACTGCCCATTATTTGCAGTAACAGGCTGGCTTCAGAGAGCAATGCTGTCATTCTAAGGACGGATTGCATCCATTTCTGATCCACCTGAAATGGTGAAAGTACCCAAGAAAATCCTGGACCCTGTGAGATTTACAGATCAATTTTCTAAACCAAAGGGGTTTGCATAGGTGTGGGATAAGAATCTGAAATCATGTCGCCTTATCTAAATTGGACCACTTTAAAAGAAGAAGATACAATATTAGCTTTCTAGGGAGTGGTTTGCAGCAATACAAGACCAAGGAAAGCCATTATCTGGAAAATGAGTGTTACAAATCAACAGTTCCTCCACAGGTGCGACATGAGGCTGTATTTCACAGAGCTTGGGAGTATACACCTGAAATAGCTACTATGATACAAAAACCACCAGTGGAGCTCCAATAGTATCGTTTATTTGGACCCTGACAACTATCTCCCAGGTTATGACAGAGGGATGTGATAAGAGGAGATACCGTGTATCTGAATAGTCACTGGGAGTGGTGGGGGTCATAAACCTGCAGAGGTATTAATCTCTCATTACAGTCGACAACAGCTCTCACCACGGAAGGAATAGTGGTCCTGGGCCCATCGATCTCAGATGGAATAGAGATACCAAACTCCTTGGAAGCCAGTGGTTTCCTGGGTATAATCTCCCCTGTAGGCAATCAGTATTGAGTGCCCCTAGGATGAACAGGATTTTATTGGGAGCCTAGAAGCATAGTCTTAGAAATAGCAGTAACCCCACACTACTTAAAATGTTCACCATTTTGAACTGGGAAAATGTAAGTTTTGCCATAAAAAAAAGAAAAGAAAAGAAAAGAAAAGAAATAATAGTCTGAAATGGGAAATAGTCTTCAGATAGATTTTTCAAGTATTCTTATCTTTGTTGACCATCTGAGGTCTTCAAACATCATTTTGATCTTCAAGTGAATTCGGAGCTATCATAGCATCTGTCCATAACCTCAAAGCAGTTTCAAAATTAGCAAACTCTCTATTTTTCCCAAAAGAAACCTCTGAGGCCATTTCACAGCTAAAGCTAGAAAAATGGAATCCCAACACCCCTGCGGGAGGGGAGTGTTAGTGGGGAATGTTTAAAATATCTGAATTTGACTTGCTGAAATTGTACAAAATAAATAGACAAAAAACCTGAGACCGTTTCCTCCATTCACTCCCACACACCTGCCTTCTGGAAGGGCACTGCCTCAGAATCTCTCACAGTCCTGCGAGAAATGTTCTGAAGGTAACAGCTATCCAGAGAAAAGGAACTCTGTTAGCAGCGCCCTTTACCATCACCTCCAAGCTTCACCTAACTTTTCTCCATCCTGAAAACTTTTCTCATTTTTCTCCTTTCCACTAGATCTTTCTTGGATAGGCAGCATCAGCAATACCTGAGCTTGTTAGAAATGCAGACTCTCAGAGTCCATTCCAAACTACTAAGTAAGAATTTGCATTTTAGCGGGGGAGGGTACAGCTCAGTGGTAGAGTGCATGCTTAGCAAGCACGAGGTTGTGGGTTCAATCCCCAGTACCTCCATTTAAAAAAAAGCAATCTATCACATGTGAAAGAAAATACCAAGGCTTTCAGGCAGTGACCAGCAGTCAACTGATACATCGTCTGCGTCCTAGCGCGCTCATAATAAATATCGTTAACTCTTGGCTAAAAAAAAGTGACTGCTAAAGGACAGGCAAGTTAGGATCCAGCTGACTTCCTTCAAAATGAGATGACTCCTTTCAGATGTCACCAACCAAACACCTCAACCAGCTGAGGTGACCTACAACCGTTCCCCATAATCTGTAAGCTTTGCTGCTTTCATCGATGCCTGAAATCCAGACCGCTTCACAAGGCTGAAGAGAAGGAAAGAGTCTACAAAACACCGGTCAGGCTTCTTGTAGAAGTGCCAGCATCACATCGGGGATCATGCATGAGGAATGTCTATAATGGTTTGCAGTGAAGAGGGTTGGATCTCCCAGAATCAAAAAGCCCAGCAACTTTTTCCTGATTATCAAGTGTGCTCAACCCTCAAGTCATAATCATCCACTTAACTTCCAATGCTGCAGCAAAAGCAATGCACCCAAGACGTGATTTATCATGTCATCATTATGAGGTCTCAAAGATCAACTAACTGGATGAGTCCAGAGGGGAAGACCAATCAGAAGCTGACGGACTGGAGATGCTGGATAATGAAACCAGCCAACGTGCAGCCAATCAGCAGTCCTACCAGGTGAAGAAGAGAGAGCTCCCCGAGAAGCCTGCGGTGTCCCAGCATCTATCTCACATAAGACACGTGGAGAATCAGGGAGGATGACTTAATTGAATTATCGGCTATAAAACAGTCAGCACCTAATGTGTGGTTGGCAGTGCCCTGGGAAAAGACACATATAAAAACCTACATCGAGATATAATCAACTAAAACTAGGGGAGTAATTAAAGTAATTAGGGTTTATTTATATGAAGCTTACTGTTGCCATTAAAAATTACGTCTAGGGAGAATATTGATGACATGCTAAATTCTTACAATGCTTCCCAGCTGAGCGATCTTGGACATATTGCTGAAGGTTTTACTGTGCCTCTGTTTCCTCATCTATACTTGGGAATAGAACTACATGTCATTAATTTTAAGGTGCATGTTTTCTCATTTTACCACCTCTGAAAAAACCAATTGTAATTTATGGTGACTTACAATTAGTTGACAGTGGGGTGAGGAGGGTATGGCTCAGTGCTAGAGCATGTGCTTAGCATGCACGAAGTCCTGGGTTCAACCCCCAGTACCTCCATTTAGAAAAATTAGTAGTGTTTTTTTCTTTTATTTCTTAATGTACATAAAACGATGATGCATGTTGGAATCCTGGCAACTTTGACTTGATGAAAAGGAAGGCTCTCCCTCATTAGGTTTTTATGATGATTAATAGAGTTACTAGAGTTGAAAATTTAAGAACTGCTTCACAAGGGGCAGGTACTGAAAGCAGTATCCATTATTATAAGCATTATTAAATGGGCGCTCCTTTGGGACACAGATGCCCACCTTGACAGGAATGCTGACAGACAATCCCGGCCATAACAAATACATTCTGCCCTTTATTTTAGTGGCTGGTCTTTACATCACCCATTCCTTCCCCGCCACAGGAGCACGGCTTCTCAAGTCTGGTTGCATGGGAGGATCACTTGAGGGAACTTTTTAAAAGGCTAATGCCTAGGACACCGCCTTAACCACCCTCCCCAAACACACCACACACACACACACACACACACACACACACACACACAGTCTGCTTTAACTGGCCCAGGATAAGACCCTGGCATTAGGATTTTTTAAAACTGCCTAGGTGATTCTGATGTAGATCCAAGTTAAAAACTATTGCAATAAATTACAAGGTGTTTGAGACTAAAGGTGTTTCTAACAAGAAAACCAATATAGCAGCTTAGTTAAGAGTCTTGGAGTGAGCCAAGCCTGGGTTCAAATTCCTGTTCCTCCCCTTGACCAACTAAGTAACAAATTGCTTAACTTCTCCCAGCCTCAATTTCCTCACCTGCAAACTGGGACTCACACCTACCTCATAAGGTTGTTAGGGCATTCATGAAGTGCCATGAAGTGAGCTGGGCATGCACACTGAATAAATAAGTGGGTTACTTTTAGTGTCATTTGATGGCCTTTTCTGCATCTACCCAGTGACTCGCCAGTGGAGCTGTTTTATTAGGTATTTGTTGATTTGACTTTGGAGACCACAGGAAGCCCCTCCCACGAGGGAAGAGCATAGGGAAGGAGGTAATCCAAGGATGCCAGTTTAGGACCAATCTCACAATTCAGCCTGGGCCTGCCGGCGCCTCACAGGGTGGAAAGACAGGAATGATCACACTTCATTCACCAACACAGCAACAGTCCCCACCAGGACCCACAAGGCAAAGACCTCTGCCCTCCAGACATCCCCGCCGCCTTCAGTCTCCTGTGTAGGTAACTTGGCAACTGAGCAGCATCTGATAATTTGGTCAACAAATTATCAGAATTGGAGGGATGTTTCAGAGCAAGGGAAGTTGAACCGAGATAATATATAAATATTCTACTAAATGCAGGGCTGTGATGGTCCTATCCTTGGGAATAAGCCCTGACCTCAAAAGCGAAGAGAAGGCCCCGTCCCCACAGACCTCCCCATCCTGCGTGCCTGGGCCAGGGGACTGCCAGCTGGGACTTGCCACACTCCAGCGATGAGCTGTACTAACAAGGATACCCAGGAAGTGTGCAAAAGCTGCGAAGGGAAATGAACCCCAGGTCCCATTCCTCCCATCAGCATCAAATGTTTATTCCTTGACTCAATAGCAGCTTTGTGGAAGGGAAACAAAACTAGAATGGAAATCATTTGCTGCCCTCTTGTGGGTGTTGTGGTATCCTGTCCCTCCGGTTTCCAAGACTAGACACATGCAAAAGGGGGAAATATACTTGGCGCCCAAAAGCCCCACTCACCTCTGCAAAGGACATGGAAAATGTGCACACTGCATGCTCTTGGTCATCCCACGTGTGCCCGGAGATCGGTGCAGCGCTGGCCAAGGCTCAGTGTACTCAAGGGAAGTCGGGGTAAACCTTTAGCCTTGGAGGAAAAGGTGAAGGAGGAGAAACAAAAGATCTGACTGATAATGTTAATAATTTTCATATGGTACAACCTGGATTTGGGCTCCTGGCCTAACACTGGGCCAGTCAAGGGGGGTAGAGGGTGGAGAAGAGGAAGGAAGATGAAGTATTCCAGGACCAGTCCTGAGGGTTACATCTTCTCGAGAGTAGCTGAGGTCAGGGGCTTAGGCCCATTATGAAATCCTGGAAAAGATCAACCATGAAACCAATCAGGCTTCAGGGAGCTGGAGGGGAGGTGAACCCACAAGGAAGGTAGCCTGAGCAGGGAGCAGGTGCCGCCCTGAGCCCATGTCCCGTCCCCACTGGGCAAAGCCAGACCCTGGCCCTCAGGAACTAGAAACATTGTTTTTGTTTTTAGGAATCTTGAAAGCTGTCCTCCCTAGCTTGGAATGTATCCAAAACACGTGCTGAAGTTGCAGTCTCTCTGGAGACCCCCCTGTGCTAATGAAAGATTTAAGATTTCCCTGTTAGCCGGCACATCATTTGCAACTTAACTAATGACAGATAAATGAACAAGAATGGATTTTTTTAATTATTACATTCTTGATATATACATGAAATCTCAGAAATCTTACAGAAATGCAGCCGTGTAGTCTAATAATCTAAGGAAAGAGGGGAGCCTTTGTAAAGCAGTATTTTATGTGCTATTATCTTTTTATTGATGTATCAGACTGCAAAGGCTACTGGTAACCATTGCTGGAGTTGTGGTTTCAAAGCAGCATTCATTCTGACCCCATGAGTATTTACACCAGAAAAGCCTGTTTTATAAGCATCCTCCATCCCAAGCTCACTGTTGTTTTCATTCTGAGGCCAGAATGTGCAGAAACTGATCAATGGATATATTTTTTCCTATTTGATTGGCTGTCCTAACATTGCATAGATACATAGACGCATAGATTCAGCTTCATGGTCATGATTCCTCAAATGGAGGAATCATTAAGCATACGTCTGATTGCATCTCTCACCCAGGTAGACTCTCCACGGCCCCACATATTGTCAAGCTGAACTGTCCCACATGGTAGCCACTGGCCACGTGTGTCTATTTAAACTTACATTTTAATTCAGTAAAATTCAAGTCCCTCCATTGTGCTAACTAGATTTCAAGTGCTAGGTGGTCACATGGGGCCACCACATTGGACAATACAAATGTCACACATTTCTAAGATCACAGAAAGTGTTCTTGAACAGTATTTTTCTGTGGGATGTTGAAAATCTTTGGAAAGGCAAACAAGCCCTTTACAGCCTCATTCCATCTACCTCCTCACTCTCCTCTCTGGCCCCTTCTCCAAACATCCCCACTACATGGCCCCCTAACCCACCCCTCATGGTGATGTCCCTGGGAGATCTCCCCTGTACATCCCACCCCCATGACCTGGTGAGTTACTCCTCCTCCTTCAAAACCCAGATTAACTATCACCCTCTCCCTGCAGGTTTCCATGATCTCCTTTCCCCCACCCCACAACTATAAGGTTAATTGGCCTCTTGTGAGTAATTCCATAGCTGTTTGTTTTTTTATAAAATATTTCTTACTTATTAATTGTTCTTAATAATATGTTTTACTGAATATAATATATTTGATTATAAAATATCTTCATATTTAATTATAGTAATTTTATCTTTGGAAATGTTATGAAATAGTTATTTAAAAAAAAAATGTGAGCTTCAATCTCACCCTAGTTTGAAATACAGTTCTCACAAAAACACCTCCTCTATCTTCAGGGTCAGGGTGATCTGGACAAAGAGAATTGAACTGGGAAACAGGAAACCTGGAGTCAAATCTTGGCTCTGCCCTAACTAGCTGTGTGATCTTAGGCAAGACTGTAAATCTCTCTGTTCTTTCATTTGTCAAATGAAGATTTGGGTCTTATTATTTCTAAGAACTTTCTGAGTTCTTCCAGGGTCTGCATCTAAGCAGGGAGCCAGGGGGAGAAGGGTGGACAACACAGGGTGGTGAAACTGGGAGAGCAGAATGCCCCACTCTTCATTATGAAGCTTCTGGAAACTAAATCCAAATCTCTCTTTATTCTCCCCTCACTCACACCGAGCTGGATAACTCCAAGGACTATTACCTCAGTCAAGCCACCAGATTCCCATAGACAAGTCGAGAGTCATCACTCAACAGCAATCTACCTGGGGCTGGGCTCTCAGTCTTGCTGTGTTAGTGACTAACTTTCAAATACTAGCATTATTTGGGATAGCTAAAAGAGCTTAAAAAAGACAAAAATGAAAACAAAAACAAAAAAACCTCAAAATAACACTAAACAAGTCATCTACATTAGCTCCCCCAACTCAACACGTGTTGTCTCCTGAAATGCTTGGAGCTCAGCTCAAACATCATCTTCTCAAAAAGGCTTCCCCTGACCGTGCACCAGGCCCAGTCATCCTCCTTCACACTACCTGCTTTGTGTTCTTCATAACATTTATCATTATCTGAATTATTCTTCTTGTTTGCTTCCTTGTCTGTTGTGGGCTCACATACACACTAAAATAGAACATCAGAACAAGACTCTATCCAGCTTCCTCACCATGGTTTCCTAGCCCCAGTGATAATGACTCGCACATGGTAAACACATATTAAGTATTTGACGACTATTTGCTGAGCAAGTGAGGTCAGCAAAATTATGGCAGAGTCACTCCTGCAGTATAAACTACATCTTGCAGTGTCTTTAAACCTCTCGCTGCGCCTATGGTTGCCCTTCAGCCTTGTGTAGCTATTTGAGAAAATCTCTTTTCTGCCCTGAACTTGCTCCCTTATATACTAATGAGACTGTATCCTCATGTTCCCGTAAACACGCTCTCATCATTTGGCACTCTCATTATACTTTGCTATGCCTTTAGTAGGCATCATCGGGAGGTGACTAGCTTATAATATTTCCCCTTTGCTAGGAAGCCCAGGACACAGGAGTTGGGTCCTGTTGGCTCTACGTATGTGTAACAGAACTTTACACCTCTGATTACATGACCCAGAGCAAAGCAAGACAACCAAGATTTGGGAGGGCAGACACCAAGACAGCTCCAGGGACCTCAGCCACACCCAAGTTAGAGCAATCAGATTTTGTTCACCAAGAATTTTGAAAGTTAGAATAGAAAGACCCAGAGACTAAAAGTCACCAATTCTGGAAAACACCCTGAACAGTTACCACAGAATGCCCATTCTGAGGTTTGGTTGTCCCATTCTTCCTTTAGCTTTGTGAGATACAAGAGTTCTTCCAACCAGTTTCTCTTGCTTGTAGTCAAATGAACCTTAACGGATACAAGCCAAGGTATCCTCTGTTCCATTCTGTGCCATATGACTCCATCACTTAACATTCTATCTGGCAGATATCACCGTAACCCATGGACATGTATTTAGTTATAGTTAAAATAAATCAAAGTTGTTCGCCAGTAGGAAGCTGTCAGTGCAGAGTAAAGCACAAAAATATGGGTGAAAGATATCAACCTAGAAAGAGTCTAGGTTGCTGATGATACAAAAGCAAAATGATCAAATTTTGTAGGAATAGCAGTTAAGGCCTAAATTAATTTTATACTCATATGCAAAATAAGATAAGAGTTGCAGAAAAGATCTGACTTCTGGGCAATGTAAACAGAAGCGAGCTGAGAGTTTCAGCTGAGTCTAACCTCAGGATAAGCTAACACTATATGAACCCAACAGGATGAGCACTAATAAAAGATAAAGTCCCCAGATCATTATAGGTAACAATGACTCTGCAGTCTGAGACATGGATTAGCTGAAGTATTGTGTTTAAATCTGTCATCAACCTACAAGGATGACACTGGCTAGAGATGGTCAAGGGGACAGCTCAAAAGTGATGAGAGATGTGTAAACCATGCAACACGAGGAACCATTAACAGAATTGGGGATGATTGGAAAGGATTAAGAAAGTCCAATTTATCCATCATATATTTAAAGAGCAAGCACATGAAAGAAAGCCTCCACTGTAACTCTAGTAGACAGAAGTAGGAACCATGGGAGAAAACTAAAGAGATGCAGAATTTAATCTAAAAAAAAATGGCTTTCCATCAGAATTTTCCAACACAATACAATAATGCACCTAACAAGAAGTAGATTACTCTCCCCAGAAATATTCTCAACAGGCTGAGTATTTCCGCACATTTTAGAAAGTGCTTCTGCATTGGATGGAAGACTTGCATAGATGACACTCCAGTCCCTTTCAACACTAAGATGTGGAACCTCTGTGCAGATCCTAACACTTACTATCTTGAGCAAGTAAGTTAATTTCTCTTGAGCTTTTCAGCCTCACCTATAAGAAGAGAAGACTAAATTAGGTGGTCTCAAGGTCCCTCTCATTGCAAAACTCTATGATTCACAACGGAGAGGGGCACAGGTCATCTGAAGTGGAGAAAGGGTAGACTCACGGAGAGTAGGGAAGCAGTGGGAGGGGAGAAAGGAATCTGCAGTTGGAGGAAAGAGGAGACGCATGTGAAGGACCATGGGAAATAGGAGCCTTCGAGCAGGAAGAAAAAGCATAACCAGAGCCATGTAACAGGAGAGGAAAAGAAAAAAATCAAAAAAAGAGCAAAGAGAAAGATAAAAAGAAAATAAAGTTCTGCCTTCCCCAGCCCCTCCTAGGTCTATTTAATGGCTCCATTTCCACCTTCTTTATTGTTCTGCTATCTTGATAAATTTCAGCTGGCATTAACATAAAGCGTGTGGCTAATACCATAGTTTTAACACCCAATTCAATTTTATTACTAAAGGCATCTTTTTTTTCCAAACAAGGATTTCTCTGAGACCCACTGTATTTTCCCTTTATATTCATCATGTATTAAAGGTTTCCAGGAGCCCCTAAATTTCCCATTTATGCTGATGCTCCCATTTGGTATGCAGAAGGTACTTCATCACCATTCGTTATGAATGAGCTACAACAGTATTGCAACAGCGCTCAGCAAACAGCTCCTGACTTTCAGGTGTCGTTACATGCAAGTTAAACTAAATGGATGAATTTTTAGCAGGAATAATGTAGTTCATGTTGACATTATTCACAGCTTTCCCAGGAAGACAGGTATTAATCAGACAACACTCCTGTAGGTCTCAGTATATAAATATTTGGGCGTCTGGCTAAACAGTGCCCTAACCTTTAAAAGGCATATAGACCTTATGCTTTAAATAGGATCATCAGTATAAAGGGCAATTTAGGGCAAATAAAAAGAAGAATTTCTTTGCACAGGAGTATGGATGTATATGGAACCTATTATCTCAAGAGTTTGAACAGCATACAAATAAAAATAAGTCCCCAAGAAGGATTTAGATAACTCAGTAATCACAAAGTTCTGTGAATTCTTCCTTCAAAATCACTCATGCTTCTGTCTCTTCTCCTCTATTTCCACCATCCCCATTTTGGACAACGTATGTTTATTGAAGCCTCAGAGGAAATTTTTAAAAATACAAGGACTTGGGTGTCATTCTAGGAAGTTTATAATCTAGAAAGTGAGATCTGGATACAAGAAGAGGTGATTAAGGTGTAAGCACATGCTAGGTGCTCAGTGGACTGAAGAATTGCTTTGGAAATTAAGAAGAAAGGGCCGTTTCTCAGAACAGGAAGATTTTTTGGGGAGAATGACTGATATGGAGACAATGCATGGGGCCAGGCACAGATAAGCAGACAGAATGGAAATCCCATGAGCCAAGACATGAAGGTGGTGTGGATATGACACAATTTTGAGTAAATCAGCTGTCTGGGTAAGGAACAGAGTCAGGGTGAGGAATTTCACATAAAAGAGCAGCAAATCAAAACCATTCGGAACCAAATACAGGTGTCCTCTGCTTTTCCAAAGTTCGCTTTGTGCAGCTTCAATTTTAAGAAAGATCTACATTAGTACCTATTTGCCAAATCAAAAGAAATCCAAAAAGAATTTTCGCTTTTACAAAAGAATTTTCACTTTTACAAAAAAAAAAGAGAAAATAATGTTCAGTGATTGTTTTTCAGTGAGCTGTTGCAGAGGCAGGGCGCATCTTGAGTGGCAAGAGTGGCTCCCTCATGCCCCTCCCTCTGGAACCACATTTGGTGTCACAGCTTCAAACTGCCTTTGAACTGTGTCTGTGAGCATCTGTGCTGTATCTCAATTTATTTTGTGCACCTGTTAGCAAAAAGTGTCCTAAGGTAATTGTTTCTTTGATTTACATCATTTCAGCTCATGAGTTTTCATAGGAACACTCCACTTTCGGATAGCAGAGGAAATCTGCGAGTCCTTGACAGGCAGACTAAAGAGTTGAGACTACTCTGTAGAAGGTGAAGAGCCACCAAAGGTGTCTGAGCAAGAAGTTCTGACAAGAAGCAAGAAGAACCCAAGTTGAGAGCAATAATGTGAATAGAGAGGAAGGAACAAATGTGCCCGATGTTCTGCTCTTCCCTTCGAAGGCACACTGCTGCTGGATTAATCTTCCTTTGTCATCTGATGAATCTTCCACTCCAGAGTCCTCGTGGCACCCCACATAAAGTCCAAACTCCTCCTCTTGGCATCCGCCATGCTTGATGGCCTTGCACAGATCTATTTATAAATTCATTTGCCACTTACTTACAGCAGGACCCTTCCACAGCATCCAACCAGTCTGTTCACTATTTCCAACATACTTAGAGTTCATTATTTACAAACATTAAAGGTCACACATCTTGTGCCCAGCTCTCTGCTACGTGTGAAAATGAAAGGATTTTAAAATAGAGTGCTACTTCTAAAGACCCGCAATCTAAGGAACACCCTGTCCATTGTTTCTTGCCTAAACCTTGTCCTTTCATCCAGAGGAGTCCGCATCTTCCCCAGGGCCATCAGTGGTCACGCTTGCTCATGCTGGCTTCACTTCCTAGGAACTCTTCTGCACCTGTGATTTTTCCACTCATTTTATTATTATAATTCATCATTTATAATTTTAACATGTCAAAACGTTTTCTTTTTTTTTTTTAACAAATTCCACCCCTAAAATGGGTCTTTGTTCCTGGTACCGCCCCTGCAATTGGCATATGCTGTTACCAGGAGGCAATAGTGTGCCGGGGGCACAGCAGCTCCTAGCACTCAGACTAAAAGCATGGATCTCCACTATTGTTTACAAGTCAGATTACCCCTAATCTTACACACGGGTATAGTGAAAACACAAATCATTATAACTTCCCTGTATCATAATTTGGGAATAATCCTCTGTAACCAAATTACCCTTCAATTTTGGCTTTAAAGGAGAAACTTTAATAGCTAATCTTTCCCACCACATTCCACTTGCTTTCCATAAGTCAAGAGATCCTACAGTCACTCTCCAATCCAGGCCCTTGTCTGCCTTCTTAGGCATATCTTCTCACATATACATAATTTTATATTCCCATATTTTTAAAACAGTCTTATTTAGTCCCTCCAAATCACCAGCACAGAACAGAACACGAGGTGAGCAATAAATATTTGTTGACTGATTAGTTACACAACTGATTTTCATACATGGGTGTCAGCTTCATTCTAGGTTACTAGAAGAAAGGGACATTTGGAAATATCCCTTACATACCAAGGGGATGGCTTGAGAGTACCTCAGAACTCACTCCAGAGACAAAAATAGAGGGCAATATTAAGCAGTTAGTAGGACTAACTTTTCATTCTCTTATTTTGCGATGATAAAGGAAGA
Organism: Vicugna pacos; assembly: GCF_048564905.1. NCBI lineage: Eukaryota > Metazoa > Chordata > Mammalia > Artiodactyla > Camelidae > Vicugna > Vicugna pacos. The sequence continues at coordinate 26,910,698 of NC_132994.1, forward strand.
CATAAGAGCCCATGAGAAGGAACAAAAAAGATAGGGGTGCTTGGAGCAGAGCTCTTAACCAGCCTGAGAAGAGTCACCAGGACGCTGCCCGTTTAGGTGAGGACGTCAGTGGCACTCCACAGACTCACAACTGTCAAACCCACCTTCTCATTCACATGTATATGCTACAATTTACAGGACTGCGCCCTCACCTTCGACTAAGGCCCCAAGACAAGAGGCACATTGTCTCATCCCAATCTGCAGTGGGGTCTTAGGCTCATAGTCAGGTCTAGCAAAGGTGGGTGAAGGGTAGGGGAAGTTCCCAGTCACCCCAAGCTTAGGGAGTGGGGCTTGGTGGAGAGCTCAGCATTTTGGTGGAGAGGTCTACATTTTCGAAGTCTACATTTACAAAGAGAGACAGAAAGAATGGCACCATCTGAAAGAGACTTTGCTTACGAGGACTTCTGGAAGAGTGCTGGAATTCCAACCACGGGGCAACAGCAGAGTCCTAAGAGGTCAGCCAGAGAAGATGTGTTTGCCTGTATCATGGGAACTTCCAGGTGAAAGATTCCCCAGTACTAGGGAGGTCTCAAAAGGGCTCATGAAAGTGCCCGCGAGAGTCATCTTTAAACATCTGCAAATATCTACAACTATTTTGGTGGCAGTCGAGTCAGACATGCCCTCTAAATTCCTCTGCCTTTCTCCGCTCTCTCCCTAGAAGGGTCAGAGCCAGCCAGTGCATGTATGGGGCAGGAAAGGAAGAGGGAGGGATAAGTTGACAGAAGAAAGAAAATAAAAGTAGCATGCCCTTCTGATGGAGACCCATGCAGAGCAGAGGAGCAGCTTCAGTGTTGAATACAATTCAGAATTTTTATTATTACCCTTGACTGTACATATAAATAACAGAACTGCAACTATTTTGAGAGGCTAAAGGGATCCCCAGCATTCAAAGTGAGCAGATAAACAACTTAGAGACTTGCCTAAAATTTCATCCAACATTACGGGAAAAACTAACCCCAAAGAGTGGCTTTGCATGACAACCTACAGAATGGGAGAAAATTTTTGCAAATGAAACTGGCAAAGGCTTGATCTCCAGAATATATAAGCAGCTCATACAACTTAATAAGAAAAAAACAAACAACCCAATCCAAAAATGGGCAGAAGACCTAAACAAGTAATTCTCCAAGGAATAAATACAAATGATCAACAGGCACATGAAAAATGCTCAATATCACTAATTATCGGAGAAATGCAAATCAAAACTACAATGAGGTATCACCTCACACCAGTCAGAATGGCCATCATTCAAGAGTCCACAAATGACAAATGCTGGAGAGGCTGTGGAGAAAAGGGAACCCTCCTACACTGCTGGTGGGATTGCAGTTTGGTGCAGCCACTGTAGAAAACAGGATGGAGATTCCTCAAAAGACTAGAAATAGACTTACCATATGACCCAGGAATCCCACTCCTGGGCATATATCCAGAAGGAACCCTACTTCAAAGAGACACCAGCACCCCAGTGTTCATAGCAGCACTATTTACGATAGCCATGACATGGAAACAGCCTAAATGTCCATCAACAGATGACTGGATAAAGAAGATGTGATACATTTATACAATGGAATACTATTCAGCCATAAAAACCAACAAAATTACACCATTTACAGCAACATGGATGCTCCTGGAGAATGTCATTCTAAGTGAAGTAAGCCAGAAAGAGAAAGAAAAATACCATATGAGATCGCTCATATGTGGAGTCTAAAATAAATAAATAAATACATACATAAATACATAAATACAAAACAGAAACAGATCATAGACATAGAATACAAACTTATGGTTGCCAGGGGGACGGGGAGTGAAAGAGAATGTGACAATGAATGTATGTATGTTCATGTATAACTGAAAAATTGTGCTCTACACTGGAATTTGACAAAACATTGTAAAATGACTCTAACTCAATAAAAAAAAGTTTAAAAAAATAAAAATACTATATGAGATCACTCATATGTGGAATCTAAAAAATAATAATAATAAATACAAAACAGAAACAGACTCATAGACATAGAATACAAACTTGTGGTTGCCAAGGGGGCTGGGGGTAGGAAGGGACAGACTGGGATTTCAAAATGTAGAATAGATAAACAAGACTATACTGTATAGCACAGGGAAATATATACAAGATGTTGTGGTAGCTGACAGTGAAAAAAAATGTGACAATGACTATATGTATGCTCATGGATAACTGAAAAATTGTGCTCTACATTGGGATTTGACACAACATTGTAAAGTGACTATTATGCAATAAAAAAATTAAATAAATAAATAAATAAAACAGTGGTTTTGCAGGAGCATTTATAAAAATAAATACTATTAAGTTAATTTATAATTGTACCTGACATGTCTGCTTTTAAGGTACTAGTTACTTATTCATAAGACAGTGTAGGAAATAGGGCTAAGAACAATAACATATCACTATGAATTCAGATTCCTAATATAAGGGAAGAACTGGAGCAGGAAGAGGAAAAAGTGAAAAAAAGATTTATCACCTACCTACCAGGACTTTCTCCCCCTATTTTTATGTGCAGAGTTCAGGCTAAATCCAAGGAATGCATCACTAACCTCACTCTGCTTCCTACAGGATGCAAAACCCTGATAGCTAAATGGAATAAACTTCCAAAACCCTAAAATAAAGCTATACACAGAGTTTTAACATATACAGTCCCATTTAATCAGTCAAATATTCTATAATACTTAGAAACAACATTAAGACAGAGTAGGTGAGCTTACCTAACACTAGAGGCTCTAACAAAAGGATTTACTGGGTAACATAAGAGAGCAGGGTGAAGAGACAGTGCCAACCGTGGGCAGGATTTGGGATTCAGATGCATGGTATACGTGTGTCAAGGAGATGGGAGCTGTTTGAATTATGGGGCTATAATTCTATCAAGGGATGCTGAGGACCACATAAACCACTTGAGTCTTCAGAAATTACTACCCCATATTTCAGTCACCTTCGGTTTGTTCTATGAGTAATTTACAGGCTGCCTTTGCACAGTCTGTCTTGTCAAACTTCAAACTTTGGATATTTCTTTGCAATTTGATTTGTCTTTTCCCTAAGAATCTGTCCTTTCCTGTAACCAATCCTTATTGGTCATTTACTACATGCACTGCGCTATGGGGCAAGCTACAGAATGCACTTCCCCTTTGGGCCTCCAGCTGCTGCAGGCTTTGAACACTTGACGTTGTCCAACACCAGAAGTCAGACATCCCAGGGCCGACGAGAGAGCCCAGCCCGGGAAGTACAGACCCACCAACAGCAATAAAGTAAAAGAATGTTCAATGAAGAACAAGCACGAGCATTGCGGGGCGGGGTTCCCTGAGTGCTCCATCCTCGGGGCTCTGCCTAAGCAGTTTCCTGGGCTCTGCTCATGGGGAAACACAGTACAGTGACTTGGGGAGGCTGCTTTTGAGGAGAAGGAGGTTGACTTCATTGATACCAAGACATAAGGTGCATACACCCAGTCAGCCCACACCACCTGCCTGCAAGCAGCTGGCATAATGCCTCTGAGCAAAACCTTGTCCCTCCCCACGGTAGATGCACTTGCGTCCTTTCTAACCCTTTTATGATACCTTTGCCTCTTTTATTTCTTCAGTGGTTTAGAGCTACTGGTGTACAGGGGTGTAAAAGCTGGACTCTTAAACTCAGACTCTCTGCATTTAAACCGCAGCTCTGCTGGTCACTTGGCAGAGATTGGGGCAAGTTACTTAACCTCTCTCTGCCTCAGTTTCCTCATCTGTAGACTAGAGATGGTGATGATGGTGATGATGAGAATGAAGGTGGTGGTGGTGAAGATGATGGCGACAGTGATAGTACCTCACAGGGCTGTGATGACCATTAAACGACTTAATAGAAGTAGGTTGCTAAGAACACAGTGCTTGGCACACAGTAATTAATATTTACATGTTAGCTATTACTAGTTGATTTGGCCAAGAATCTCATTTCATCACTGTGAGAAGCAACAAAGCAGGAGGTGGAATCAGTGTTGACAGAGAAGTGGAATTCAGCCTCAGGGAAGGATGGGAGGAGGTTTGAGCCAGAAGCTATCCTAAAGATCAACCTGTAGGAATCCTCATTTTGTAAATGAGGACACTAAGTAATATTGCCTGAGTGTTACTGACTCTAACAGTATCTTAAAGGCAAATCCTGTGCAAATGCAAGGTGCTAATTTTTATTCTCTCCCCAGTCCATTTGCTTCAGCCATCCCTGCAGGGCTGTGGCTTTGCTTTCATCCTATTCATAAGTTCCAGTCCTGCATCTCCTACAGGTTCCTCAAATGCAGTGTGCCTAAAACCAAACACTGATCTTCCCCCAAACCAGTTCGCCCTCCTCCACCTTTCCTACACAGGCAGCAGCAGCGTCGCCTCCCCAGTCTCCCACTGTTACCTTCGTCCCTCCCCCTCCAGGGCTCCCCACCTCGGGGAGTCTCAGTGTGTCCTTGGGCGGAGTGGCTGCTCACTCCCCCTCCCCCATTTCACACCTCTGACTTCACTGGGAGCCACTGAGATCAGGTCCAGATGCCCTGCTGCAGCGTCCTCTCTGACTAGTCCTGCATCAGATGTCATCAGATGAATCTCATTTAAATACTTTTCTCAGTTAGTCCCCTGCTCAGAAACCCTCCTCACTCCCAAGGGGATGACCTCCAAACAGTCTGGTCCTGGTCCTTCCTTCCCTCTTACCCTCCTTCCCATTTTTGTACCACTAGCAAATCAGGACTACTGATATCCCTGAGCAGTCTTCAAATTTTCTGTTTTCCTTCAAATGCACCAACTAGAGCTGGAGGAGGCTTGTGAGGGTGGACAGGCAGCAGCCAGGCTTCCACACAACAGACATGCGGACACAGTAGGGTTGGGAAGAGACCTGGGGCTGCTCCTTTCCACACACAGCCCTTCCCCCAACTCTCCCTGTTTGGGATTCTGTTTTAATCAGGGTTCTCCTGGATACGTGTTGAGCACGAGTTACCCAGTGTGCGTGCCCAAGCCAAACACCCTCAGGAAGGGAAACCTCCAATCCGACAGCCCCTCACTTGGAGATGACCCCCCAGGTCTTCACGACAAGAACACCGTCACTCACATAGACCAGGTACCCCTCAGGCACACAGGGCAGCATCACAGTCATTACTGGGAGGAAGGAAGCTAGTTCTCTTTCCCCTTTGTTTTCCAAAGTCCCCTTTCATCCAAAAGATAAGCTACTTTGACTTTGGCAGGTTTCAAAAGAAAAGTCTGATGCTAATGGGTACCAGCCCGCTGGGGAGCTGGGGAGCGTTTAATGGCTGCTGACAGTGGCATCATCTACAAACAACACAGACAGCCCCAGGGAGGACAGGGAGGCCCACCGTGCTGTCCCGCCTCTAAAAGGAGAGAAGGACACAAATATGAAAAATGGCATCCTGGATGGTTTGGTACAACTGGTCACAAAGCACTTCTCTCAGTGCTTCTGAGAGCACAGCGCACTGGGAAGGCAAACAGCCCCCTTGCTTCTGAAAGCACGGAGAGCAAAGGTTCCCTAAAGGGACAGACACCAAGCCTGAGTCCAAGACCCCCACACCAGTTCTAGAAGGGTCTGAGCCCACTCAGGTTGCAGTAGATATAGCTTTGTCCCAAAGCATTTCCATTTGGGGTCAATGTTATTAATAAGAGGGGCTGAAGAGTCAAGATTTATAGGTCATGACAGAAAGAGGGTCTAAAAGGCTAAAAACCAAACCATCATCTCTAGAACATGGAATTAGGGGGTTCTCGCATTTTCTACTTAATAAATATTCCCATAGATTGGGAAGTCTGTGATTTTAGATGTTACATTATTTAATTTGCCCTAAATGGTAAGAAGAAAACATTTGAATAATAGTTGGTCATATTTGTAGATGGGATTTCAAACATTCTGCATGTCTCTATCCACCCTGAAATGCCTGTGGGACGAGCTATCTTTCAAGGTTCCTTGCCAGGCGTGTGTGTAGAACAGTAAGTACTAAGATTTGTGTCTCCAAAACCTCACTGCAGGGCAGGTGGGGCAGTCGGGGTGACAGCTCAGTGGTGAAGCGCATGCTTAGCATGCACGAGGTCCTGGGTTCAATCCCCAGTACCTCCATCAAAAAACATTTTTTTTAATGAACAAAAACTCACTGCAAATCTCTGAGCATCTCTTAGCCACATTACCCTAATTTACTTCCCCAAGCCTTTTTCCTCATCTGCTAAATGAGAATCAGAATTACTTCACTGAACAGTTGGGGAAAACTAATTGAGACAAATTTACAGCGGGGGAAATGGGTCTATCATCGGGCCCAGCAACCACGCTGAAGGTCTTCACATGTGCTCCACTCTCTGCATCCTGTCTTCTCTGTGCCAGTGGACATCATTCCTCACTGTGCTCCGACGGGCACACAGCATGAAGCAAACGCAGGAGAGGGGAAGACGGTGTATTCCAGAGACCTGTTCTTCTCCTTAAAAAAACCATTCATTTAAAATTCTATCAGAAAGTCATATGTCTAAAAAATTCATTACCTCTGTTCTAATTATACAAGAGCCTACTAAAATATTCTCCCAATCATCTAAGAGACCACCACTTAACAGTATATTAGATGCAAAAATTTCAGATTTTCCCCATGGGCGTAAAGCTTAAACATTCAAATTTGCAAAAGAGAAGCGAACTGGAATAAAGACATTCACAGCAAGCTATTTCATATCCATTAGTTATCATTTACACATCAAATACATACAGCATTAAGACCAAATATACAGAATTTCCACATTTATATACAGTAATCAACATAGTGCACAATTCAAATCTATCTTACAATCAAGTGTACAAGTTTAAATATGGCTTTATAAACTACTAACAATAACTGTGCTAAAATAACTCATAGGTCCAGAAACAAACACTGGATTGCCGCCTCCACATCGAGGCCCTCGTTCAGCAAGATGCTCTTCACTGTGTTTGCAAAACAGAAGCTGCAGGTCAGCGTTTCCAGGCAGTGCCCACACATCAGCCCCCAAGCAGCTGAAACATGGGTTCGAATTACCCCAACATTGGTCCTTCCTGTCTCTGACATCTGGAAATAAACCTGTAATTCTTCCACACATTTGGAGACATGAGATCATAAACAAATAGAAGAAAGACATATAATCAGTGAGATGACGATTACTGGGATCTCTCAACACCTGCTTTTCAGATTCAGAAATCCTCAGTCCATATAGCCAGCATTTGCATTAGTAGAGGCTTTTTCCCCTCCTTACTTCCCTTGTTTTGCTTAAATCAGTGCACTGAAAAATCCTTCAGGAATTTACGAGACATACTAGATCAAATGCTCCCAAAAGCAATTTAAAAGAGCTCTTATAAAAGACATATTTAATTATTCATCCTTCTCTTCCGCTAACCAAAAATGGATGAGTGAATAAATGAATAACCTTGGCCTAGAATCATGCATCTGTGCCTATCATACACCCACTTCCCCACCAGTGTTACATACACATTCCTTAAGCAGCTGCAGCTTTCTAGGTGCTCCCCTAAAGTCTTTCTTACCCCACTCCCTAAACTCTATTGAGTAGAGAAGAATGTTCTTTGTAAATGTCTATGTTTGTTATGGTTTTAATGTACATAGTATATCAGTAGAACAGGGTGTATGAGTTTATAAATAAATATGCTGAGGGGCATGCTCAGAAAGCTTTACTAATGAGGTCAAAGAGCACAAAGGTTTGGAGACCACTGCCTAAGTACGGATGATCTGGGGTGTCTCCAAACATGTAAAGGACTTTTATTTTTAAAAAAACACAAATATACTCTGTACATTTGATACTATAAAATGGAAATGATATTCCACAAACACTTTCAAGAGACGAGAAGGAAGTTACAGAACCAAAGGAGTGAACACACTGGGGCCACACCCTCAGTTCCCAGGCCCAGCCTCAGGTGGCACAACCCTGGAGAATAAGCCAGAAGCGAGGACAAAGGTCAACATGACTTCAGTGCCTCCTGCACCAGCCACTAGGATGTCCACAGACCATCTTACCCCACAGATTTCATTTGTTCTGGGTTCAAACCTGCAGCCCTTTGGATTGTTTTAGTAAGGTGCCACCACCCAGAAAACTTGCAGTGTGCTTGACGCATCTCTAACACAGCCATCCCACATGGCTGCCCGAAGCGCCAGCGTCTGTTCATCTTTCCTTCTCTCCTCCCACTCAGTGAAATTCAAATGCCTCCAGATGAAGGGCTCGGATCCTCATCTTTTCAGCCACCACCACCAAGGAACCATCACCCTCATCAAAGGTGGAGGTGTCAGACACTCAACACGACGCAGATCCCTGGGAAAAACATCCGTGTACAGTGAGCACGACCCCGCGAGACGCATTACTTGAGGTAAAACCATTCTGTGACAGAAGTAACGCAACATGCTGCCCCTACAAAGCAGAGATCCCTTGAAAATTTGAGCATTAGCTTTAGTCTTATTGCTGCAAAAAATCTCAGATATAATTCATTAAAGATAAAAATACAATCATTTGGACATAGTCCATGTTGTAATAAGCCAAACGTGCTCCCCTGTGGGAGGACAGAAGCCAATATGAGAGAACACTTCCAGTTCTGAGCAACTGTTAAAAAGAAAAGTCCACAGATTATTTTTTTGAAAGAGGAGGGAGGTAGCAGACATCCAAAGCATTGCTCTTTTCTAGCCCTCCAATTATATTACATTCCCTCTGCTGTCTGTTTAGCCACTGCTGATTTACTTGGCAATTCAGGAGCTGAATCCTATTGTTTTTAAAGCTATGGGGTAACTTTTTTAATACTAAAGAAGGAAAAAGGTTTAAATTTTACTGATTAATCCAAGTTACTCTATTCTAGAGCCAAAGGTCGGGGGCGGGGGGGAGATGCTTGTCAATGGGGGGGTTAATTAGTCACATTTAGTAATACTACTTTTCATAAAATGAAATATCATCATAAATATATATTGCTCTACAGTTAGTGAATTGTTTCAAAATAATTAAAGCTGTAATTAGGGAAAATAGCAATTGAGAAATATTCAAGGCTACCAAGTTCATTGCTGAAAATACTTCGTTGTGCTCAGAACACCAACGCACCGTACCAGCCTTTTGCTCTAGAGGACTTGTTTCCCTACCGAGATGATCAGGCGTGTTGGTGCTGGCTGGATCACATCGATAAGTTATTTGTTTCTTTATTGCAATGGTCCTCTTTATTTGCCTACAAATTTGAACTTTAGGGGCAGTAATCCTCTTGAAATTTGAGCATTCTAATTTGTCACGGTCTAGCCAGCAGCAGAGGCTTCAGAGAGCTTTGGTCTGGGGACAGGTTCCTGGCTTTGGCAAAAGCCAGAATGATTGAGGAGGTCACAACTTCAGCCCCGAAACAGTGAGATGCTTTCTTTCTGGGTATTTTTCAGTATTCTCGTAACCTTCCCTAAGGTGCAAGGCCAATGTGTTGCTGGTTCCAGTTAACATATCTTAAAGATTAAAGGACTAAATACCTTTAAGATACTCTTTAAAGTTAGGGACTAAAACCTAAGTTTCTGGTAAGAGATGTAGTGAGGAAAACCCCACGCGTGTTTGCATTTGCTCCTGGCACTAGCAAGAGATCTGCAGGCAAGAGAAGCCTCCTGCCCCCACCACCACCACCAAGGGGGTCCTTTTGAACTTGGCCAGTTTCAGCCAGGCCACTGGAAGCAAATGAGTAAGGGTCAAGCACTCCACAGCCACAGGTAACGGACCCCCTAACCTGTGACAGATGGGTTGCCAGGGTTCAGCATTTTGACTCAAGAAGCATTTGTTATTGAATGTACTTTCATCAGTCCTTGTCATTTTAGACAGCATAGCATTTAAAGGAAAACAAAGGACCCTGGGTCATAGCCAGGAGCAAAGAAAGTAGGTTCACCGAATTAAAAAAAAAAAAAAAAAGAAGGTGGTGGGAAGGAAGGAGGAGAGGAAGAACCTGAGTTGTACAATATCAACAAAGGGCACCATCCTTTTATTGCAAATATGCTCAACAATTGTTCTATTAATTAATCAATTAATAATTTAATTAATTAATTAATGCAGAAGAACCTGATTGTGCAGAACTTTTTCCTCTAAGGAAAAATCCAGTCTCTTCTCTGCCCCTTAAGCCCCAGGCTGGTCAGCCTACCCAAGCAGAAGCTCCCCTGGCCCTTGAACTGATTTTGAGAAATCAACCTTTTGGATGATTAGAAGACAGAAGACAACAATGATGGCAACAAAACCTTGCCACTTTCAAAATGCCAAATTTATGCAAATAAAGTTATTTTTCTCAGTTAACGTGAGATACCGCTTCTTCCTCCCCTGTCACTCAACACACTCTCCTCGTGGATAACGAGAGAGATTCTTTTGCCTGCACCTCTCGTTGCAATTTGTCTCCTCTCTAGCCACGTTTAAAGGCGAGAAAGAACAAACACTAACAACGGTAAATTTTAAAGACTCTTTAGAAGGTTTCTTCAACTGTGGTCTATGAACCCTCTAAGGAATCCACCGATAATTTCCAGATGTCTTTAAATCTCCTGAACTTCTATGTAAAATCTCATATATTCGCATCTATGTACTTTTCTGGGACGAGGGCATAGGACCTTCATTAGGTTATTGATGGAGGCACAAAAAATTAAAAGCCACTATTTTCTAGCGTATGGCCATCTTTTTGGGCACAGCTTTCCCCTGCAGCCTTCAAGGAAGGAAATGACGGGTGCCATGTTTCTAGAGGAAGGGGAGATTATAATGAGCTGAGACCTCGTCTTGCAGAACAGACGAAGCTGGGCCTTGAGAGGTGTGTGTGACCTGGGCAGATGGAGAGGAAGGGCAGGCACTGCAGAGAGGGGCTGGCGTGAGCAGAGGCACAGAGTAGGACACATGAGGCATGTTTGGGCAAAGGCAAATGGACCAACCTGGATGCACTGGATGGCTCACATGGAGGAGTCCCAGGACACCAGATGAATAAAGAGAGAATGGCAGGCCTGAAGGAATATCTTATCCTGAAGCAATACGGTGCCCTATGAGAGCTTTGCAGAAATATTAATGTGGTGATGGGTGGAATGGATCAGGGAAGTGGCCAAGCATGTAAGAGAGGCTATGGAAGAAGTTTAGGCAAAAAGAGAATACCCTCAAATCAGGGTGCCATGTCTGTTCTGTCCACACTCCATATCCAGCGTGGATCCAGGGTCAGGCACAGGGTAAGTGGCTGTCACTTATCAGTGAGTAACTAAATAGCCAATGGGAGGGCATATGGACATGGATTCCTTAAGAGATATAATTCAAGAATGAGGAGTCTTGGTGACTTGGATGCCCATCTTGGCATCACTCACAGAGCCTGGCAGTGCCTTGCACAGAGCAGATTCTGAAGAAAGATCCCTTGAAGTAGCCTGGACCAGGCTGAACAGATACAGGGGACAAGAGCGGAGGATTCCAAGTACTCTCTCTCTGAGAGAGGCCAGGGATGTGCTGGTTCTAGGAAATGGAATGACCTCTCAGGGAGGTGGGTTTTAAAAAGAAACCAAGCCAAGCTCATGTAGTGGCAAGACCACGTAAGGCAAGATGAAAGATCTCCATTTTGGGTCTGCCCTCCAAATAAATATGACTTTCTAGAGCTAATCCATGGCCCAGCTATCCATTTCTATGAGTCTACACTTTCTCTCAAAGTGAGCGAGAACCTGGAGGCTACAATCCTTAACGCTTCCTTTCCTTGAACACTAGCTGTTTCAACAACACCTTTCCTCAGACCTCGGGACACACAGGCAGGGCTCACTTGGGGACCAGACTGCAGTTGTGACTCAAGTCCAGTTGTTCTAAGTCTATGATCAGTCAGCTGGGGAGCCCGTGGCCTTGGTAGTGTCGCTATTCACAAGTCATTATGTTACAACAATAAATGAGGACCTCTGACAATACAGTTCACCTATGCATAAATTTAAATCACCCTCATATCTACTCTGACAAAGCAAATGCTGAGCAGAATGCTGCTGCTCCTTCATCCTGATGAATGCAGACAGGGATTGGGTGGAGCGAAGGGAAGGATAAGGGGCAGAATTTACTTCTACAATGAGAGGTGAAAAAGAACAGGTGGCCTGTGGGTCTTCCGTCCACCCAAAAGCAACTGTTAGCATTAAAGATCACATTTCCTTAAGTTACTTTCCAGTAAAACAGAAATACAGAACTTGAACAAGTGAGCCAGAGGTCAAAAATATCCCCTAATTTCTGGTTATTTCTCTCAGAAGTAGCACCTGTGAACACTTCAAATCTGGGTAGCTTAAGAATGAAGCACATAAAATTAAAGCCCTCCCAATCAAGACTGTGTAAGTCACCCACACCACAGTGGGTTTTTATCTTGGTCATTTTGTTTCTATAACCCAGTTTGGGAAAGTAAAACCTGTGTATATTCTAGGGTTCCAAATCAAGTTACACCAACAAAGTGCCGGGTACCCAGTCATGAGCGGTCAGGCAGTATCCAGGACCCCAGGTGGCAATTCAGGCCTCTGTGGGAGGTACATGGAGAGGTTTTACAACTTCACTTTTAATGTTGATGGACTTGCCCTCCAAGGAACACACAGTAAAAAATATATGTGGCTCTACATACTCATAACTTAATTATCCTTGGCATAAAGATACATCACTCTTGGTGCTATACAGGAAGAATAAATTATGGACAAAATTTCAAACACAACTCTATCCAGCTGATGGAGGGGAAAGGGCAACTCAGTCTTCGTGGAGATAGGTCCACAGTCTACCTGTCCATCACATTCACATTTTCAGGCTAGGAGTTGCCCTAGTCTTCACAGAACGACCACCAGCTGGCCTTGGAACACACTTGCTGGAGAGAGAAGAGGTGAACAGTCCCAAATGATGCTGGAAACAGAACAGGCTTATCCATTCTCGCCAACACATTCTCATGAGGCATCAAACAGTCCTCTCAAAAATGAAGGGTGTCAAGAAGATAAACCACTGAGTCTTCTGTGGAATAACAATGTCTAGCTTGGGGTATTTCAGTATTTCTTCCCAGTTACAGATGCCCTTCCCAGTTACTTAACAGTAACTAGCCTCAAAAATGCTCCCCCTTTATCTCTTTGTGAATCCACAGAATTTTAGGATTGTTTTTGCCAAAATTAAATTCAAAGAGAGTCTTTTCCAAGTAAAGTACATGAACTTCTCAGAAGAAGTTGCTGTCTTTTAAGGAGTTCCTCTTTAACCCCACAAGGAATAACCCTTACCCAGTCAGCTGGGGTCAGAAGCCCAAATCCACAGCCATCACCCCAGGGTCTTCGCCCCATATTTCACTGGAAGATCTTCAAAGTCAACCAAAACTGTATCTTCAGAGATAGAGTGCCTTCGTCCATAAGGCACCCCAAAAGTTCAGGGGTACTACAGGGAGGCAGAAGAGGTCCAGGGAGGGGAGGGGAAGGGAATCCTTAAGAAACGTTAAGATTTTCCTCAGCGTTGCCTTCCCCTCGCTGGACAATGGCTGAGAACACCAGAAAAGTTGCATTCATAAAACTGCATAGAGGCTACACCGCCCGAAGTGCTCTGATACCAAACACATGATCCTCTTCCTACTTCACCTTGTCAATACACCTTGCAAGGTTTGTTTTCAAAAAAGACATTACAAGTTGGCGAGCTTCTGCTGGCAAAAGTCAGTCAAAACACTTTCCCTGTCACCTCTGTTAAACCCATCCTATTCCTGAGCTTTATTTCCTTCAAGTAAATAAAACATAGTCAACTTAACACTCCGGGGCCAACAGAGGACAAGGTCCCAGTGTGCATTCAGGCAACGAAAGAAAGAAAGACTTCTCTGCAAATATACAGGAGAACTGAAGACCGTTTGCAGCTGTTGATGATCCATAAAAATATTTCCAGGGTTCTTTCAACAAAAGATTTCTATTCAAGCAAGACCGCAAAGAGGCTGGAGACAGAGTCCTCACTGTGCCTCGGTGTGTGTTTCATCCGCTCGGCCGTGGCTGCTGTTGCCTGCACATGGAATTCCTCGGCCCTCCAATCCTCACACGCGTGAAGCACATTAAAGAATAAAATGTGTTTATGTCACACCTCTTCCGAGAGGTTCAAAGCGCCAAATGTTACCACATGAATCCTCACAACACCCCTGTGAGGTAGGTAGGTGGAGACTATTGTCACCCCCACTTTACAGGTGGGGGAAATGAGGCACACAAGAATTAAGGGACTTGCCCAAAATCACACAGCTCGTCACTGGCAGGGCTTAGAATAAAACTGATACTGATTAGCACCTAGCAAGTGCTTTTGCACATAGTAGGTGTTCACTGAATATCTATGGATTTTATTTGACTTATATATCAGCATACAATATGCACACGTGAAATACAAGCAGCCCCCAGAGAACATCCATCTCCTCCATTTCTTCTGACGGCATCTCTCATGACTTCGAACCCTGCTGGATGAAAGATGTTCAAGAATCCACCTCGCAACTGAGGCCTCGGGCTGAAGAGGATCAGCGTACACACGATCTGTGGACAACCTCTCCTTGCACCTGCTCCACCACACAATGCTAGTTTTCTAATGAAAACAAAAATGGATTTCAGGAACCATGCTGACTTTTTTTTTTTTTTGCCTGTTTGTTTTAAATGGAGCCATCGAAATGGTTCTGTGTTCTGTTTGTACAAAAAAAGAAATAAGGCTGCTCTAGTCCAGTTAGCTTGTGAGAACCGTGCCAAGCACAGAGATCTCCTCCCAGCTCGGATGGATTTCTACCTGGGAAACGGGACCGACCCCAGAGAGTGGCAGCTCCAACAGAAGAGGGTCAGTGAGGCTGAACGTCACTTGCACTGTTCATGGTCCGTGTAGTCATCCATGTCCACGTCAGAATCAAAGAGCGAGTGTCCCGTGAAATCTGTGTCTGGGGTTCTGGAAAAACTGTTCTCTGCTCCCTCATCTTCAAAGGTCTCTGTCCTTGAGTAAAAGCTGAAATCCAGCAGGGGCGTGTGCGTTTTGCTGCCTTCGCTGCTCTCCTCTGACTCATAGATGGTGTTGTCATCATCGTGATGCCACTCAGGCCAGAATTTCCTCCTTATCCGCTCGCAGTACATGGCAAGATTGATCAGCTCACCTGCAGGGTGGTAGGGAAAGTGAGGGTTAGTTCCCCAAGGCAACAATCTACCAGCCACCTGGCTTTCTGGGAAGTTTAGAAGAATGGGGTAAGGTACACATTAACCATGTTTTTCCACAGAGGCACTGTCAAAACGTTTAGATTTTCATACCCAGAAGAAGAAAGGTGAGTGGGAAAAGTTAAATTCAGTGAGTGGGCTGAATGAAGTTTAGGAGCGAGTCCTACAGTGACAAGAAATGGCAGCTAAACCACCATCATTTCACTTTGTGAAGCATTTTATTATTTTATGTTTGCATATCAAGAGAATTAGTGCTTCAGTGGGTTCACATTTAAATATATTTATAGTCCATGAAAATATACCAACTGTTAGTTGGATTAAGTCAGCCAGAAGTGATCATTCATTCCACAAATATTTGTGGCATCATTATGGGCTGGTTACTATGCCAAGTAGTTGGAAAAAATTAGGTTAGGATGGAAATTTTCCCCTGAATAATCCATAAAGTGGATAAATCATAATTGTCTTTATGGAAGCGTCTGCCTGCAAACACACTTAGTAAAACATATATTTTTTCATTTTTTTAAATAAAATTAAACAGCTGCACCCACGATTGGGTTCTCACTTGGTCACTGGGCTACTTCTTTTTCCTACAAATCAAAGGAACACTTTCGTTCGGTTGCTAAAACTGTCCAGGCATTCGTCTGAAACATAACACAGTATTTAGCTTTCATTTCCTAATTCCAAACGAAAGATGAAGAAAGAGGGTGAGTTTTTGCTTTTGATCCACTAGATGGCAACACTGCTCATAAGTATAGAATTTGTCACTATCTCTTAAAGGACTATTGCCCTAAGAATAGTCTTTGGAATTTTTAAAGTTATATAAACAGTCACTTATTATGTAGGTAACCCATGTTTTATTGCAGAGAATTAAAAAACACAGATAAGCAAAAAATTAAAGAATTATCAATAATCCCATTTGCCATAATAATTTTCACTTACATTCTTCCAGAAATGTATATATTTATACATACATTTACATATTCTTACATTTGCTGCATTGCACTTACTATATACTCTGTTTCCTATACTGCTTTTTCCACTTAATAACATATAGTGAAAACCTTCAAACTTCACTCTATGACCACCTTGATAATTGTAGGGTATTTCATTACACAGATGTGCCACAGTTTCATTTGGTTTTTACAATCCCCTATCACAGCCATTTAGGCTGCTTCTATAGTAATAGCTCTATTGGTAATAGTCTGTAACTACTTTATTTTACCTTCTGTCAAGGAAAGTAATATATACTCATTTTGGAAAATTACAAGTCTGTATATAGAAATGGTATAAACATACATACACGCAGAAAAAAACAATGGCAGCTACACTATAATCTCCCCAAGCCAAGGAAACAAAATTAACATCTCGGTGTAATTTCTTTCAGTATTTTTTTCTATTTACTTATTGTTATTATCATCATTACCTACTACCTCCTGGCACATTATAAACATTTTCCCACTAAAATTTTTCAAAACTTGATGGCTGTTATGCTTACATAAACACATTCCCTACAAAACATAATAAGGCAAATCCCCCTGCTTCACGGGTCCTGTAAGCCAGTGGACTTGTCTTGGTTCCAAGTCACCGTTCTCAGTCTTCTCAGAGCAAAACAGTTCAACTCACACGATGTAAGAGTCCATTCTGACTGCCCTCAACACGAAGATTTTCTGTCCACACTCAGGAGCCACAAGCTGAGAAGCCAGTGTCATTGCTCCTTTTGGGCAGATGCACACAGAGGCATGCAAAACTACCACTTAGTCTCTCCCTCAGGGAAGCAGTTACGAGGTACCTCACCAGGTATTGCTGGTAACCAAGAATTAGATAAAGATGTGGAAGCAGCAGCAAGGGGCCACTGGGGGCAGGAAACATCAAAGATGAATTATGGTCACTTCACAGCAGGCCCTGGGACAACCCTGTTTGCCTCAGATCAAGTTCAATCCCAGAAGGTCAGAATCTATTCACGACATCCATGGATCTACACGATATATGACTGTATCCACTTCTTTTGTGGTCATCCTCTCTACACGCTATTTCTTCACCTTTCTTCCAGGAGAGCTGCCGCCTTCATGTCTGTGTGATTAGTAACCATTCAGTGTGTGATAATAAAAATTAATAATAATAGCAAACATGTATATTGGCCTTACTGTATACCAGACACTATTTGAAGTGCTTTATTTATTGATGAATTCATATTAACTCTCACTCCTTAGTCCTGGCAACACTCCTATGAGGCAGGAAGTATTATTGTATTATTTCCTATCTGTAATAGGAAAACTGAAGCAACAGAGAGGTTAATTAACTTGCCTAAGGTCACAAAGCCAGATAGGGGCAGAGCCAGGATTCAAACACAAGCTGTCTCCAGACTCCATGCCCTTCACCATGGCTCTCTTCTGCCTCTCGACTGATGCATTGACAGCCTGGCCTAGGAATTAATATCTTCACACTACCTGTCACAGAGTATTTTTCTGGAATTCATTCTGGAGTCTCAAGAATTATGACGGGACAGGTAAAGATAATGGGTTGTCATGAAGAAGTGATCGCTCTATAATGCAGTCAAGAAAAGGTTTGCTTTGATAAGCAAGGGCTAGGAACTCACACACCCATCCTCATATCTTGCCCCTGATAAAAAGAGTAAAACAAAGAGTGAAAATTTATGGTTGAGTTCTACCTCTATCTGGCTTTGCCAGTCCCTTCCTATGTCTAGATTCTCCATCAGCTGACCCATTTAACATGCTACCAGCCAAAAGGAATGAAAACATTTGGCAGTAGAAACAAGTTGTGTGTAGTGTGTGTGTGTGTGAGACATGCCACGTTAACACAAATGCCTATACTGAAGATGTAAACTTTGTAAAATAATTTTTTAAAACTGCATTTTTTCCAAAGTGTACTCAACAATCAAATAATGTCATCAGACTGGTAAGAATTAAAGGCTGATACCATCCATTGTGGAGGGTCAGGCATTGTACTACAGAGATAGTGGAAGTAGAAATTGCTATAAGCTTTTTAGGAAAGTAATCTGATGTTGTGTATTGAAATTTTAAATGCACATATCTGTTGGCTCAGGACTCCACTTTCAGAATTCTATTCTACTAAAATAAAAGCAGTAATATGTAAAGATCTATGCATATGGATGTCAAATGCAGCACTGTGCCAATAAAAAGAAAAGAAAGATAGAAACAGTTCATCAAAAGGGACTGACTGAATCAATTCTGGTATATCAATTCTATAGAATATTATGCAGCTGTTAAAAAGATAATATTCTATTAAGTGGGGGAAAAAACAACATATATGGAAATGTATATAATGTAACTCCACTGTTTAGTTTTTTAAAAAACAAACTAAAACAGCTATATACATGTATGTAAATTCGTATATGAAAAAAAAAAAAGGCACAGATGGGTCCACGCCAAATCCTTAATACTGGTTTTCCATGGGAGTGATATGGGACACAGATGAGGAGAAAATAATAAATCTTTTAAAATATACCTGTTTAATTCAACTTATTGTGACAATCATGTATTACTTTTTTAATTTAAAAATCCAATAAGATAAATTAGTAAAATAATTAATGAGTGATTAGTGATATTCTTGGACAACTTGAGGGGATATTTATCAGAAAGTCAAATGGCCCACTACCCCAAGGACACTCCCAGACAGAATAAAGAGCTTTTCTCTTGGAGTTTCTCAAATGGAATTACTCCCCACTGCTCTCTGAAAAAAGTGACTCATTTTATTTTCCTGTATCACTCCAGCTCCGCTAATAGTCAAAAGCATCCTGTACAATTTGACATTGAAAACATAGTCAACCAGACCTGGAACCCGGGACTCAGGATCTCCCAGCTGCCAGTCATGGCACAAATCAGAGTGAGGCAAGAGCTTGCCAGCATCTCCCCATACGACTGCCAGCCCTGGGTCCTCCACCAGCCAGTGTCTGGGAAGCAGGGGGCAGGCACCCCCAGACACTTATTTGATCTCCAGGGACTTACTTGGTACCTTCCTGTTCCAGACATGTTCTAGGTGCTTGCTATGCCCTTGGTTGCTCCCGTTAACACTGTGTCACAAAGGCAGTGAGGGCGCCGAACATTTCCTCTTCAGAAAAGTTCTTAGCAAACCTGAATGCCGTAATGAGGACACCCCCACTCCCTCGTCTCCTTGAAGCTCATTCACGGATCTCAAACTACAGAGGCCAGCAAGGTCTTTCGAGCCAGCCCTTCTCTGAGATTCGAATTACTCCAACCTCTTCCTAAACATTTCCGGATGGAGAACAGTCAAAGTAAGGAGGTGGGGGTATACTTGCATGTTTTTCAAGGACAGCCAGCACTTTTTTTCCACCTCTTAATCTATCAAATAATAAACAAAAAAGACATCAAGTACAATAAGTAACTGTTGGTAGAAAGAGTCGCTGAACAGGGTTTGTCTTAAAACACAGAAGGTTGTGTTTCTTACAAATTTAGAAAAATAGGTCAGGTTCTGGTTAGATATGGCTCTCCAGCGAGAGCAGCTGTGAGGCAGAAGCTTTTCCCTTTTGTTGCTTTATTTTCACTTTTCTAGGCTTTCCAGTTCTCCACGTCTGTTTGGAAGAGCGCCCAAACCCACATGCCACTCTCTAATAAGGATACTCTGATCAAAATATCAAATGTGGCTCCACACGAACAGGGCTGCTGGGAAAGACAGGAAATAAATGTTGGTGGAGATGTGGAGGAAAGGGAACCCTCGTGCACTGTTGGTGAGAGTGTAAGCTGGTGCAGCCACTATGGAAAACAGTATGGAGGTTCCTCAAGAAATTAAAAATAAAACTACCATAAGATTCAGCAGGTCCACTTCGTGAAGTGAAGTCCACTCCTTACTGAAGAAGAGGAAAACACTAATTCAAGAAGATACCCACACCCCTCTGTCCACTGCAGCATAACAGCCAGGACACAGAAGCCTCCTAAGTGTCCACTGATAGACGAATAAAGAAGATGTGGCACTTACAATACTATGGAACATTGGTCGTTCATGAAAAAGAATGAAATCTTGCCATTTGTAGCCACATGGATGGCCCTTGAGGGTATTAGCTAAGTGAAATAAGTCAGACAGAGAAAGACAAATATTGTAAGATTTCACTTATATGCAGAACCTAAAAACAAATAAACAAAACAAGACTCACAGATACAGAGAACAGACTGGTGGTTGCTGGGGGGCGGGGGGGCTGGGGAGTAGACAAAATGGATGTGGGGGTCAAGAGGTACAAATCTCCAGTTATAAAGTGACTAAGTCACGGGGATGTAATGTGCCCCATGGGGAATACAGTCAGTGATGTTGTAGTAACTTCGTATGATGACAGATGGTAACTGGACTTACTGTGCTCATTTCAAAATGCACACAGACATCAAATCACTATGTTGTACACCTGAAATGAATATAAAACTGTATGTCAATTATCCATCAATTAAAAAAACTGTTGATGATAATAAAACTGAGATGCTTTTTTACTGTAAAAATGGGGAAATTTTCAAAAGGAATAATATCCAATCCTAATTGAGGAACAAAATTTGAGGTGTTTTCACACGCTGCTCACGAGACTTTCTAGAAAGCAATTTAGCTACAGACCAAGGCTTATACCCTTTGAGACAGTAATTCCCCAACTAGAAAGTTAGCTGAAGGAAATAACCAGAGATAAGCAGAAATATATATTCATACACTACTCACTATAGAATATTAGTAAACATTATTTGAAATAACCCATAAGTCCAGAGAAAGATTAATCATACAAATTGCAATGTAGCCACAGGATAGGATATTATACAACTACTAAATACATTGCTTTGAAGAATATTTAATGACAAGGGAAATGGCCATAATGCATAGCTAATTAAAAACTGCAGATTGTAACTGTATTAGCATCATGATAGCAATTTTTAAAAATGCATACATACATGTACTTGATGAAAGACGAGGAAATATTCCACCACATTAACAGAAGTTCTCTGCGGGTGAGGGGGTCACAAGTTAATTTTTTCAACTTTTCTAATTTTTCTCTAATAAGGAAATAATATTTTACCTCGTATACAAACACATACTATGTATATGTTAAGAACTGCTGAATATCCAAAGTCCACCCTCCTACTCATCTAAATCAAGGAAAATTCTTCACTGTTCTGGATGGTTCCTGGAGTAGCCCGTGTGACTAGATATCTAGGAACAAAAAGCCAATATTCATGCACGCACACTCACGCACTCACACAGGCGTAAGGACAACAGTGCCCTGGCTGTTCCAAAGCTAGGGCGGAAAACTGCCAGATCCAAGCCACTCGCACTCCGGCTGCGAGCCAGTCCTAAGCTATCCAAGCTCTTGTTTGTTTCCGCATCTCCTGCCTCCTGCTACTTCTTGGGAAAGGCTCCACCACAGAAAGAGCACTGGCAGAGGAAGAAGTCGAGTCCGAATTAGCAGTCTGTCTGCATTAGCAGCTCCGATCAAAAGGTCTGGACGTGAGCTTTAGAGACTCTCTGTGGCCTTGAATGGTTCACGCTCCTCCAGTCCCCACGGGGAAGCTGCCAGTTTGTTTTAAGAATCAAAGCACACGCAACAACGTGCCAAAAGCCCCCTGCAGGTGATGGTGTCAGATTCCCGCTAATGCGTGTGTCTCCGGGTGGGACTCAAAATCAGTCCTCCAAAAAGACTGATCATTTCTCTAAAAAGAACACTAAATGCCTCAAGTCCCTCCAGGAAGTGATAGAGGGAAGGGCCAAGTCATAAATAAATTGACCCAAAGATGCTTCATTTCTGCGAGAAGAGATTCTGTAGAATCTGAGATTTCTTCTGACAGTGGATACCTAAATCCTTCTGGCTAAATCCCAGATGACCTCAATACAGTTAACCCTCGAACAACGTGGGAGTTAATTCGCATGTAACTTAGAGTTGGCCCCCTGTATCCACGGTTCCTCCACATTCATGGATTCCACCAACCACGGACCGTGTAGCAATAGAGTAATTACTACTGGAAAATATACAAGTGTAAGTGACCCGTGCAGTTCACACCCATGTTGTTCAAGGGTCCACTGCAGCGTGTCTGCGTGTGGGTGTGCGCTTGGGTGGAGGTGGAAGTGTATGTGTACCAGTGAGTGTATACAGAGCATCTACGTACAGAAGTGAGTGCAGGTGAGTGTGTGTGCACTCACAGGTGTGCAAGGTGGTGTGGTAGGAACATGGAAGGAGAGAGCAGGGAGTGACAGCAAGTGAGCGTAAACACAAAACAGCCCTAATGAGCTGAAAGGAATCAATGTCTTTTAGACCAACATGGAAAATCTGATTTAAAATACAGCAAAACTATTTTCAGTGCTACAAACATCACCAATATGATAACATATTCCATTAGATAACTTCCAACACATCACAAGACAAGGAACATCTCCATGTTGATCATTTAGGAAATTAAACGTAAGCCCATCCTCGCCCTCGCCCTACTTAGCGCTAGTTCTAGAAGACCTTCTTCAATCAGTACTCGATGCATTCCAACCAAGTCTCACCACTGCCCAAAGGAAATTCAGGAAGGCCAACAAAACAAGGGACGAGAAGGAATTCAAGCCTCATTTCAGCGACAAGTCCGCTACGTAAGGAGCTGGAAGAAAATCCCTCGTGTGGAACGCGGCAGGGTTCATGTCAGCTTTGCTAAGAACACAGTCTGAGCAAGGTGGCTGGTGAGAGGCCAGTCTGTCCTCCACTTCTCCATGTCCTGAGCACAGAAACCAACCCTGGCCCCGGACACACAGCCTGGCGTCTCCAGAAAGCACAGCCAAGCTCACAGGCACTGGCCTAGAATTCTCCATTGCGCTGCTCCTACCCTCAGCCCCCCGCCCCACCCTGCAACTCCCCAAACCTGAAGAGCTTCGTACGGCTTGCCTTTTATCAGCCGCTCAGGTCTGGTCCCAGGTAAGGTCCACATTGCCTGTGCCAAGTGTCCAAAGACAGTTGCGTCAAGAGTGGAAAGCTTGGGCCCCATCATGTACTTCTTATCACCTGCAGCGGAGAGAGCAGAGAGGTCACTGGGCTGGCCCTTGCTGCCCCACAAGGTCACAGCAGCATTCGAAACACCCCTATTATATGCTTACTTAACTGTGCATCAGAAGCTTTGCAAAACCAAAATGCATGCACCCTCTTATACTTAAGAAAAATAAACAAGAAACAAAAGTAAAACAAATTAAACAATTCTGTGATATATCAACCCATGCAACAGGAAAGCGAAGAAGTAACTGGGAACATACCAAGATATGCAGACGGGGGGAGGGGATTCATGGAAAAAAGGGAGACTGGATCACCCACTGACCTCCAGAGACACCTTTCCAGCTCTAGTAATTACGGCTTGAAATGCGCAAAAACACCCGGAAGTTTGCTTAAACCATCCCGATAGTAACCCAAGCCAAGCACACCCGGCCTCAGCATTTTCTTTATTAAATTAATACATTTCCTCAGGAAAAACAAGAAGCCTAAGCCACTAGGAAGTTTGGAGGCAAGGTCTTCCGTGATGTCGCCATGGTCTTGGCAAGGCTCTCCCCACTGAGCACCAGCTTCCGCCGGAAACAAACGTGAAGCTTTAAAATTGCAGGCCCAGCCCTGGAGTCAGGCTCCCACAGGAGCCTGTTTCACAGTGCCACTCGCATCGCCCTGTTTCACCACAGCTGACCTAAAGCAGGCCCCGTCACCTGGACGTACCACATCTGACCTACTGACGTGCACCAGGCTGTCCCCGGGCTACTGTCAGGCACTGTAGGATAGAGGCAGCGCGGGCGGAACTGGACCCACCCTGCCTCACGTCCTGGCACCACTGTTACTCACTATGGAAGCCTGGTCATTACCCAACCTCTCAAAGCCTCAGTTTTCCCATCCAGAAAGTGGGGATGACATTAAGTGTATTTCTTAGGGCTACTGTGAGGATGAAATGACAACACACAGAAAGCCGTGTCTGGGTAAGTCATCAAACACCAGCGGCTGTGATGAGAGCCTCTCTGTTTCTCCAGTCCATATCCCACCTGAACTTCAATCTCTTGGGAGCTGTTTTCATCATGGCACTCCCTCCCCCAAAGACCTTCAGTGGGTTATGAAGTGGGCTAGGAAATATAGTCCAAACTCAATCTGGAATCCAAGGCTCCTCACCCTCTGCGCCTGCCCCTGTTTCAGCTTTCTCCCTCGTCCTTCCTTACCCCAGCAGATCTGGAACACCCCTCTCCCTAGCACACTTCATGCTTCCCCTGCTATACCTCTGCTCATGCTGTGCCCCACCCCTTTCCCTGCCCCCAAACCGACATATGCTCCCTTGGCCCCATCTGGTATATTCTATCCATCTTTCCAGCACTGCAACGGAAGCTTCCAGTTCAGACAGCCCTGTGTTCAAATTTCACTTTTCCACATAGGACCCAGTTTCAGAGAGAAGAAAACAAGATAAAAGGGAGCTACAGTGGCTTCCTGGCCCCACCCCACCAGAATCTTGATTTCCTTAAATTGCTAAAAGGAAAGAGTCTAAGGGAGATGCCAGACTACACTGTCAAGTCTACTGTAGAATCCAAGGACTTTAGGGGACAGAAGGAAAAAATGTACATGAATTTTTTAAAAACTTAGGAAACCTAATAATAGAGCAGCACATAAGATTCTGACAAAAAGAAAAAAGTATTAATAATAAAGACAATTATTTCAATCAATACATCAACAAATACATATAGCATTCAGCCCAAATTTGCCATTTGGCCCAGAATGTTAAAACTGGAAGGACACTGAGTTAGTTATTAACAGAATCAGTCTAAAAATGCTGGCACCCAGGTCTCCCGCGTCCCAGCTGGATGCCCTCTGCTCTGCACAATATGCTACAAGGATCATCATCTCAGAGGTAAGACCCCATGGAACAGCAGAAGAGTTGAGCTGTGAACATTTACAAAAAGATGCTTCAGTCAGGAAGGAATACAGAGTATAGAAGAAGAAAAAAAAGTCTAAAGGTTTTTAAAGGTACCTGCAAAAAAAAAATAGATGGAATTTAGCATTTGTGGGAAATGTTGACTGGTAAATACAAAATTATATGTGTATTTACATACATGACAGCTATAAATTTAAAGAATATAAAAAAAATCTTCTGTTACTAAGAAGTCCTCAGAGTACCCGATGGCAGGAAACATTTTCAACTTTTTTAATTAAATTAATTTTAGACTTATAGAAAAGTTATAAAAATAGCAGAGTTTCTGTTTTGTTTTGGAGGTAATTAGGGTTTTTTTTTAATTTAACAGATGTACTGGGGATCGAATCCATGACCTCGTGCATGCTAGGCGTGCACTCTACCACTGAGCTATACCCTTCCCACCAGCAGTTTCTGGATACCCTTCAACCAGCTTCTGCTAATGTGAAATCTTATGTAACCACAGTACACTTACTACAACTAAGAAATTAACATTAATATAAGTAACTGCACTGTTGGCGTCATTCAAATTTTAGTAGTTTTTCAACTTATGTCCTTTCCTGTTCCAGAATCACAGCCAGGATCCCACAATGCATGTCATTGTCATGTCTTCTGAGTCTCCCCAGTCTTTCCTTGTCTTTCATAACTTTGACACTTTTAAAGAATACTGGTCAGTTATTTTGTAAAATGTCCATCAACTTGGGTTTGCCGAAGGTTTTTAATAAGTAGCCATGCATGTTTGGGACCCCTCTGTGATGGTTAATTTTACGTGTCCACCTGACTGGGCCACAGGGAGCTAAGTTCTTTGGTCAAACATTATTCTGGGGGTTTCTGTGAGGGTGTTTTGGATGAGATTAACATTGAAGCAGTCGACTGAGTAACACAGATTGCTCTCCTCAATGTGGGTGGCCTCATCCAGTTAGTTGACGGCCTTAGTAGGACAAAACGGCTGATTCTCCTTGGAGTAAGAAAGAATTCCTCCTGCCTGACTGCCTTAGAACATGGGCTTTCTCCTGCCTTCAGACTTAAATGGAAACAGCTCTTCTTGGGTCTTGAGCCTTGGGACGGGAATGGCACCACCAGCCCTCCAGGGTCTCCAGCTTGCCGACTCACCCTGCAGACCTGGGGACTCGTCAGCCTCCGAACTGTCAGAGACAATATAAATACATTATATACGAGAAATGGATATAGACAACTGTATCTACATCTCCTATTGGTCTGTTTCTCTGGAGAACCCTGACTAACACCCCTTCTCGGAGCATCATACCAGGGGGTCCGCACTGTCCATCAGGCTTCTCACTGGTGGTGTTAACCTTGACCACGCGGTAAAGGTCGCGTCTGTGAGGTTTCTTCACTGTAACGTTACTATTTTTCCTTTTGCAGTTAATAGTCTTAGGAGAGAAACTCTGAGACTGTATAAATATCCTATTCCTCCTCACACTCTGGCCTACTGATTTTCGCATCCATTAGTAGACGTTACCTGAGACAGTTATTACTGTGGTGTCTGCCTCATCAGGACTTTCTATTTCTCTCATTCCTTCTACATGTATTGATTCAAATACGACCATTCCTTCATCCCCCACTTACTGATGCCCTCAATTATTTATTTATGTGAGTACGCACTTGTCGATATTTATTGTATTCTGTGGCCTATAATCCAGTATGCTCATTATTTCTTTTGTTGCTCAAATTGTTCCAGCTTTGGCCTTTTGAGCTTGGCAGGAAGTATTTCTAGGAGGGAGCCCGAATTCAGATTAGACTCTGCTTAGAGTTGAAGAGGCCAAGCCAAAGTCTCAAGTCGGCAATGCCCCCAGGTTTCACCAAGTGGGCCCAGATCTCACCGCCAGAGGGTTTTAGTGAAAATAAAACACTAAGGGCACTTTTGAAGGGCACTGAAGGATCGGGCTTGGGTGATGAGGCAACTCAAGCTTCATTTTCGGTAGGTGGACCACCCCACTGGCCTCTGCAGGGATGGACAGAAGCAGCTCAGGGATATCTGAGCACCTGTAACTCCCGGACTCCCAGGCTGGGCGTGTGGACCATGTTGCCATCAGTGAGAGTAAACAGAGACTGAAAATACCAGAAACGCTGGGAGGTGAAGGATCCGGGGTGCATCAGACTCCCTGAAGGCTGGTCCACCAGAGACCAGCTTCCAAAACCACGGAACACCTCCCTGAGGCTGCAGAGTCCTCCTGACTTGTGAGGGTGAGCCCGCACCCTGACAGTGGCAGGGTAACTCCCGGCGCCCGGGGTGACTTCACAGACCTCCATGGCTGGATCTTCAAGAGGCCATCAGGGAGCAGAGACCAGGGAGGAAATGCACCAGCAGTGAGCCGGCAGCCAGAGGGAGGAGCACGTGGATCTGGGAGGGAGAGCCCGCAGCAGGGGTGGGAGGTGGCCCCCAAGGGCTGGGGGATGACAGCTGGTCCTGGGGGTTTCTAGAATCTGATCCTACCTCTCCTGGGTGGTTCAAGCAGCTCTCTCTGTGAGGAAGATCATATTGCAGATGGAGGAACCATTGGGGCACCCAAAGATGACCGGAAATTGAGTGAGGAGTACTAAGTCATGAATAACAAAAATGTTCTAGGGCCCAGAAGGATATTTGCTCTTGTCCCCTAGACTTGGTCAGAACCTCAAGTGGTGGCCCCATGATCTCGAGGCTGATGATTCTAACCTCCAAGCCTGACCTCTGGCCCTTCCCACATTGCCTTTCACGTCTGTCATGGGCAGCCACACACGGGGCTGACCAGGAGGCACCAGGACGCAACAAAGGTGAAAGCATGTGGAAGACTAAGCACGTCAGCCAGGACCCTCACCCCCACTAGGACCGACCAAGGCGAAGGCTGGGAGATGGGGAGAGGGCAGACATGAGGGCAAAGCCGCACAGCTGTCCAGGGAGAACTCAGTCAGCACAGAGGCTGAGATGAATGGCCAGAATCCAATCCTGAAGATTCTAGCCAAATGGAGAGAACAAGAAAGCTAAATTTCCAACTGTTTTAAGTGGCAGAAGAGAAATGACTAATGGAAAAATGAGTGCTTGAAAAGTTTTTGACTATTCTCTTCACTTTCTCTCTAGAACTGTATTTTCTAGCACTTGTTTTCTGTTAGCCTATGAAATAAAGAGCAATTATGTGTTTCACCTACACAGAGTTCCCTATGAGCACTGATAGGATTCACAAGCAGATAATTCCTGTGAAATCCATGTGGATACCACTCATATTTCTAATTGTCCCTCTCTCACTTTTAATTAACTGAAACTTTAAGGAAAATTGAGAAACAGAGATTTTGAGTGCTCTCCCCAAGGACAGCACAGGTCACAGCGATCTTACCAGCCAACCTCCAAGGAACACGTCCTTTAAGCTCTTCTCTACATGTGACTCTCCCAGAGGACAAAGCTACAGGAAGTCGATGTTCTAGCCTCCCTGATACTCCTGATCAGAACTCTCTTTCGTCAGAAACAATATGACAGGCCACATCCTTTAAGGAGCTCCTGCTCGTATTCCCAGCATACTCTAAAATCACTGAATATGTGATTCCTTCAACTGTGGGGGGAGGGGTGCTACCTAATACATGGTCAGTCCTTATAGTAAATACCAGAATTAAAATCGTTAACTTCAACAACTTTCTGATGTCTACGAGTTGCACCAATCAGCTCACATTCTGGGAAAAAACAAAGGTGGGTGGGGGGAACCCCAGAAGAAGCCTCTAAGTTTAATCTCTCCTCAGTTTCATTCTGGAAAGCAACAAGATACTCCTGCAATTTTCTATAAGATTCTCTGGAAGAACACACAAGAAAGAACTTTTTTTTAGCTTGACCCTTCCTGCAATGACCACCAGTACCAATCATCCCAGTCACTTTGCCTCTTCCTCCCAAACTTCTCTATGCTGATGTCTCAGCTCTTAAAGTTCCCTGTGGAGGACATGAGGATACGCAGACATTCCCCACTCCAAGGATGGGACTGCCCTTGCTCCTCTGCACTCCTGTCCTCTGATTAATGTTTCTGAGCACCTTCTGAACTCCATACACTCAGAGGATTCTTGGGTATATACTGTAATTTTAGGAAATTTGGATGAAGGATTTGCACCAGTTATAGAAAAATTTCACACACAGGAAATCTGGATTTGGAAAGTATTTCTCACAAGGAGGCAAGTGCCTGCTCTGACTCACTTGTTATTATAATTTAATATAATTAAACAAGAGCTCCCGGAAGTCTTCAAGAACTACAACTACCATGTCTAACGACAATGCAGCATCACTGATTCTCTGAGGATTGGCTGTCTTACCTCTCTTCTTGGAGTTTCTGCGATAATGTTGCTTCTGAGTCTAACTAGACATTCAGTTGAAACAGTGAGTTTGAGGAGCATAAAAGTTGCATGGGTCTCCTGAGTTTCACTTTCCCAAGTACATCTTCTCAGGGTAAAGATTATAGAGCTCAACTCAACTCAAACTACATCCCAAAAGGCTTTCCCCTTAGTTTCAATTCTGTCCTGGCTGCCCTGTATTGGGCAATCAGCTGTCCTGTCTATTCAGTGAAGACTATCTGGTAGCCCCCAAATATGGTTTTGTTAATGAAACAAGATATCAGACCAAACACAATGTTATGTTCAAATTTAAATTAAATCCTGGGGGAGGCTATAGCTCAGTGGTAGACTGCCTGCTTAGCATGCATGAGGTCCTGGGTTCAATCCCCAGTACTTCCATTAAAAAGAAAAAAATAGATAATAATAATAAATTCAAATCTGTCTATAAGAAACCTATCCTTCTTTTAAGAAAGCTGAATAGCAGTAGATTCTAATGTCAAGTTTTGTGTTTGGCCACCAGGGTCAGGCAAGCAAACGCTACATTCCTGGAGGACTTCTCTTCGTTATGGACCCCAGGTTTCACCTTAGTGAGAATCCAGGATCTTCCATCACTTTCAAACATGTGAGCAATCACCAAAAACTGATGGAGATCTTACACCACCAGAACTATTTAGCACCTGGCCAGAGTGGTAGACCTCACTCAGATTCACTCAGCAGGCACGGGTCCTTTGGGATGATACAAACTGCTAGTGACTTCATCTTTAAAAATGGGAATCCGATACCTTCTCCAGTGATACACCCACGCGTTTGCTGGGTAGCACCTCAGAATTCTGTGTGATGCTTCTTTTCAGGTGCAGGACTGAGTCTCTGGCTCCTGGTCTGCGGGAGGCCTTATCACTCCCCTACTGAACACTCTTGCCCGTGGACCCTGACCACTCAACTGTTAAGCATGTCCCACGTAACTCTCTCCCCAGTGCACACTACTTCCTCAAAGATCACTGAATCCAGAGACAGAAACCGCCTGTGTGCCAAGCTCTTTAATCTTGGAATAGACCCAGGTTTCTTCACAGCCAAGACAAGAGCACTGCTTAAATCAGAGTGGGTAGTAATAATAGTCTCTCAAGGGACTAAAAGATAAGATTCTACTCCTAAAAGATGTAAAACCCTTTATCTACATAACTTGAGGTAACTGGAATTTGGTGCCTGCCGCCCACCAGAGCAGAATAAGCACTCTTTCCTCTTGACAGCCTGGCTGTACTCTTCTCAGCTCAGCAGCTGCTAAAAGAGGCTCCAACCAGGACTGATAGGATTGGAGATCCGTAGGTGTGTTTGTGAGTCAAGAATCTGGCAGCCTTAGCTGGGTGCCTCTGGCCCAGGGGCTCTCACAGGCTGCGGTAATCTCAAGGCTTGGCGGGTGCACTCAAGACTCGGCTCCACCTGTGACCCACTGCCACGGCCAAGGAAGGCATGGACCTGGAGCTGGAGGGGTCATGGACATTATCACTGCTTCCTGGGAGGGACTGAGGACCACCCTCACCCACTGCTGGCCCAGCACGTGGAACTCACACAGCTGCCCGAGCCTTAGGGCATCACCACGCTCACCTTTGTGTGCCTGCATCCAACTGCCATGGGCCTCTGTATGTCCAGTTGGGGGAGGCCCTTTGTGCTGACACCAAATCAACCTAATTAAAGTCGATGACAAGGAGAAACTCGGGGAATGGGTAGGCCTCGTGTAATATCGACAGAGAGGGAAAACCAGGTAAAGCGGTGGTTGTAGTTGTGTGCTGGTCGAGGACTCTGGCAGAGTCTCAGTCAGGCCAAGGGTGTCGTCAAGGACGACTTCAAATGCAAGAAATGAATACATTAGAACTTGGCTCTTGAAAAAATAAATGAAAGGCCAAAATTAAAACAAGGCTTTTTTTTTATGAAGTAGTCAGTTTACAATGATATGTTAATTTCTGGCATACAGCATGGTGACTCAGTTATATATATATTTCTTTTCATATTCTTTTCATTATAGGCTATTACAAGGTACTGAATATAGTTCCCTGTGCTGTACGGGAGGATCTTGTTGTTTATCTATTAAAAATAAGGCTTTTAAATGGATCTGCTGATAAGGCAGGGTGTTATTTACCCTTTTAAGAACAATTTGGGGGCAGGGCGGGATGGGGACCAGGTGTCAGGATGCAGTGGCTCATGACTTAAATGGGAGAGAAGTGAACAGAACTGCTCACTGCAAATAAGCTCCTTTGTGGAGGGAAAGCAAGAGAGAAGACAGAACTGGAGTGCTATTTTTTAAGACAGGAAAGACTTATATGGCAAGTAGAAGAAGGCTGTAAAGAAATAAGGGGGGAGGGGATAGCTATAGCTCAAGCTCAAGCGGTAGAACGTAGGCTTAGCATGCACGAGGTCCTGGGTTCAATCCCCAGTACCTCCTCTAAAAACAAACAAAACTAATTACCTCCCCTGCCAAAATGAATAAATGAAATAAATGAGAAGGCGCGCTCCCTGCATCCAGGGGCAGAAGGACACCCTCATCACCAGAGACGGGGAATTGGGGCCAAGAAGCCTGTATAAACAAACCTGTTACTTTAAGTTACTACCCCAAGCCCAAACTCTGTTTCCATTCTTCACTGATTGAGCACCCAAAGCCTATGTTTCCTTGTCCTGTCAATTCCTCAGAAATGTACTCTTTGTTTTAAAATATATATATATTTACGAAACAGAAACAGACTCACAGACATAGAAAACAAACTTATGTTTAAAGGGGGAGGAAGGGAGTGGGAAGGGATAAATTGGGAGTTCGATATTTGCAGATACTAACTACTATACATAAAATAGATAAACAACAAATTCATACTGTATAGCACAGGGAACTATATTCAATATCGTGTAGTAACTTATGGTGAAAAAGAATATAAAAATGAATATACGTATGCTCATGTATGACTGAAGCATTATTCTGTACACCAGAAATTGACACACTGTAAACTAACTATATACTTCAATAATAACATGTATACAAAATATGTATACAAAAAAAAATGGAAAGGAAAAATACACATAAAAGCTCCCTGCTTTGGCCACTTCTTAGACTACCATTACTGAGACCTCCACTTCACAAATTAAAATTTGTTTCTTTTCCTCTTGTTACTCTGTCCTGTGTACAGTCCAGCCACAAGAACTCAAGAGGGGTAGAGGGGAAATTTCCCCGTCCTGATGACATAGATGGGGAGAACTCCCACACCGGGCGACACCAGGAGAGCCTGGCGCCTTCTCGTTACGTGCATATCCCTAACACACACTCCCAGGTAAGATGTAAACATCTGCTGTCTGCATGCCACTATCCTGTGAATACTTTTATTTTTTATTCTTTTATTATAATCATTCAGGAATTGGAACCCTGGAAATTTAAACTTTTCTCAGGGAAGAAACAGCTAGACTGCCCCCAGGATAAAGCAGAGACCAGACTGCTTCTGTCAGAATTATATCAACCAATTTGTGTTACTAAATAAGCTACAAAGATTTCGAAGAACTCAGCACGGATTAGCATTGAATTTTAATCTGCTAAAACTAATTTTTTTTGTTTTTATGAATAATCAACATATTTTTACCAATCAAGATAGCAACAATGAAACTGGAAAAGAAATGAACCACAAGTCTTGGCTGCAACTGCCTAGTCCCCATAAGGATGCAAACACTTTTTTTTGGATTTTTTTTTAACTGAAGTATAGTTGATTTACAGTGTTCTGTTTCTGGTGGACAGCATAATGATTCAGTTATACATATGTATATATTCCTT
The DNA here is from genome assembly GCF_048564905.1 of Vicugna pacos. Lineage (NCBI taxonomy): Eukaryota > Metazoa > Chordata > Mammalia > Artiodactyla > Camelidae > Vicugna > Vicugna pacos. The sequence continues at coordinate 26,943,886 of NC_132994.1, forward strand.
TTCATATTCTTTTTCATTATAGTCTACTACAAGGTACTGAATATAGTTCCCTGTGCTCTACAGTAGGAACACTTGGTGTTTATCTATTTTTTATATAGTAGTTTGTATCTGCAAATCCCCAACTCTTGATTTATCCCTTCCTGCTTCCTTTAACCCTGGTAACCATAAGTTTCTTTTTTTATGTCTGTGAGGCTGTCTCTGTTTTGTAAATAAGTTCATTTGTGTCTTTTTTTTTTTAAGATTCCATTTGTAAGTGATATCATATGGTATTTTTCTTTCTCTTTCTGGCTTACTTTAGTATGACAATCTCCGGGTCCATTCATTATTTGACATTATTTTATTCTCTTTATGGCTGAGTAGTATTCCATTGTATAAATATACTATAACTTCTTTATCCAGTCATCTATGGATGGATAGTTAGGTTGCTTCCATGTCTTGGCTATTGTCAACAGTGCTGCTGTGAACATTAGGGTGCGTGTATCTTTTCGAATTGGAGCCTCATCCGGATATATACCCAGGAATGGGATTGCAAACACTGTAATATGAGCAGGGCGTAGCCTCACCAATTCCTGGCTATTTAAGATAGCCAAGTCCCCAGGCCCTCCATGGCTCCCTCTTCCCTCTGTAAGTCTGGAATGGATAAGATGCATGAAGAAAAGAGTTTCTGCTCTCTAAGTATCTGATCTAATGGTCCTCTCCATTAGCAGCTGCAAGCAATTTAGATTTATTGAATAATATGTAAAAATCTTTCCGAGTATATCACTTCCATTTCAGTTAGTAAATATTGGACTCCAGTGTGAGCTTGTGAAAAGATTACACTCTCATGGGAACTCAATCAATACAGGTAAAAAATAAAATCCATGGTTTCCAGGTCAAATTATTAACATCCTTACAGATGATTTTAATAAAGCACCCGCTTCCCGAGCTTCTCTGGCCCTCACTTGGCTTTTTCATCTGTGAAATAACCAGCCCTCAGGGGTGTTGTAAGACTACAGCATCTTCAAGATGCTGTTAAAAATAACATCTAAAATTTACCCACCCAAAAACGCCTGCAGTCTGCATAATAGGTTTGCATCATGGAAAGAAGGCAGGGCTGGGTTAAAGGCCATGCAGACAGGCCCAACCAGGGTCACCCAACCCAAGGCACAGTCCCCTCACGCTGCCCCTTCCACGGCTCTTTACCCTCCTGGTCCCCCTTCCAGCACCACCCCAGCTCTTCCGTCTGCCCTATGTTAGATGACAAACATATCCGAACCACCCCCTGAGTTTTAAAAACATCTCTCCCAGCCCTGGGCCTAATGAGCACACCCAGGGCGGAGAACCACTGTTCTAGACAAGCCCCTGAAACTGTTAAGGGCTTAGAACCTGCATTAGGAAATGCCGCTCTGAGGTTCCAGATCATTCCTTTTACTGTCTATTATTTTCTTATTTATCTGTGGGTTTTATCTTTCTAGCTAGACTAACAGGTATAATTACATCCACATCTTTATTCTCCTCCTCTGCCCTCTGTTCAGTCACTCAGCGTATCCTAAACATGCTAACATGTACGCAGACACAACCTACTATTTCTCATCCTTCTCTCCTGCCTAGTTCTAAAGACCTTCCCCCACCACCTTCACCGCGAGGCCTGGTGTGTGGCCGCCGGGTTCCGGGAGGCTCCCAGCCTAGGCCTCAGGCCTCATGTGAATGCAGTGCTCTGTCTGCATGATGTAATTCAACAGGGTAAGAAGTGTGGCTATTAAACTAGCCCATTTCCAAGCTCTCTTAAAAGCAAAAACAATTTTGCTACAGTTCAAAAGCTTTTGTGTAAAAATCACTTTAAAAGAAGTGGAAAATTAGAAGAGAGGTTTATTGGAAATCAATCACTTGTTTAAAAAAGTAGCTTTAATAACAGAAGACGTTGAGTGAACGCAGGTCATTTAAAGCACCGTGCCTTCTGAAGTCATGAGCGGCAGCCCAAACATAAATCACGGACCAAGAGATCCACCAGAACTCAAGGAAGCCAATCTCCACCTTGGCCTCTGCCTTATTTTGTAACTTGGAAAACCGTCTCCACTCTTTGGAGAATGAATATAAAATCATAAAACCATCAGAACTGTAAGGACCCCTAGGGACCACTTCTGGTTAAACAGTGTACTGCCTGTAAAAAGACTCCTTAGCTGTCCTGATGGTGGTCACCACCCTCACCTTGGGGTGATTCCAAAGAGCGGCAGCTCCGACCACCAGACAAGCCCTCTCAACACTAGACGGGTCTGCTTTAAAGTGCTGTCTCCCCTGACCTGCCATCTGTTGTCATTTTGCCACACACCCCCAGCCCCGCTCTGTCCTCCTCTCCTCTGCCCCAATGTGCCCATCACCTTCAGCAACACCTAACTCACTATCCACTTTCAATACCTGAAAAAAGCCCGTATGACCCTTACAGCTTCACTTGTCCAGACTATCCAAGCCCAGGTTCCTCAAACTCCTCACATGAAATCAATTGGAGATGAACCACCTTCCTAACCACCCTTCTCTGGATAACCTCTGGTTTGGCCATGTTCTTTTTTTTTTTTTTTTCAGTTTTCAGTTTATTAAGCAGAATTATTACAACTTGACTGCACATATACAATGTATTGCATGTAACTACATATATGCGATATACTGCACGTATTTTTTAAATTTACGTATATGTATTGGTCATTGTTCTAAGAGTGTTTAGAGCTTTAGCTTTTCAAACTTACATAGTTATCAAAAGAATAAAGCCAACCACAAAATAAGAATTAATTCAAAAAAGATCCATACATTCTGCTACTAACAGCAACCAGCCATCTTGCACATGCATATCATGAGACTGTCTCCAACAGTTTGAAGAAATCAAGAGACCGTCCATCCAATTAGCAAGTCCAGCAAGTCAAGAAAACACAGTACAGTTGACCCTTGAACAATACAGGTTTGAACTGCCATGGGTCCACTTATACATGGGGTTTTTTTTCCAACAAATACACTGTATACATACATCTGCAGTCCACTGAATACAATGATGTGAAACCGGCAGATACGAAGGGCCAACTATTAAGATTTCAATGTTTCAGTATTATAAGCCTCTTTACAGACAAAAATATTTGTCATATTTTTCTTGGGAAAAAATTCAAAAGGCTTAATTATTTAGTAAATACAGTCATCCCTCAGGATATCAGTTCCAGGATACCAAAATCCATGCATGCTCAAGCCCCTGAGTCGGCCCACCATATCCGCTAGTTCTGCATCCACAGATTCAACCAACCACAGATCCACTGAGCCACGGATCCTAAATGTAGTAAGTACACAGACCCCTGCTCGTTGAATTGCAGATGTGGAACCCGTGGGAATACAGAGGGCCGACTGTAAATATGTAAAATTTTATTACTTTGAAACTGTGAAGCTCAACTTCAGAAATCATTCATTCGTTTTTATTCCTACCAACAGAGGTCAGTGCCTCCTCCACATCCCTGCCAATACTTCACATTGTATTTTTAAAAGAAAAACTTTGCCAATTTGATTGACAGAGTAGTGCCTCATTTTCTAACTTTGATTACCAAGGGAGATGAACATTTTTCATGCATTATTTATTATTTGTATTATATTTGCAAATTACCTTTTTGTGTCTCTTGCCCAATTTTCTCCTTCGGGTACTCACTTTTCTCACTGATTTGTAGTAGTTCTTCTTCATAAATTTAGTAACATTAATTGTATTGTCACATGTCACAGACATTTTCCAACTTACCATTTCAATTTTAACACTATTTATGGTGGTTTTTGACTTACAGGAGGTTTGTCTCCTTTTTCTCATGTAATCTACTGACTCATCTTTTCTTTTTATAGTTTCTCCCTTTGGTGCCAGGATTAGAAAAATATTCCCAAGCTAAGATTATATAAAAGTTTCCCATATTTTATCCTGGCCCCTTCATGGTTTTACGTTTTACACTAAAGTGCTTAGTCTATTCAGAATTTATTCAGGTATATGACATAAAGTCAGGATTGTACTTATTTTGTTCCAGATGGCTAGCCAGCTGTCCCAACACCATTTTACTGAATTAACTTGTCTTTTCTGAACTGATTCAAAACGCTGCCTTTTTCATATGCTTCCTCTCCACTCAGGCATCTGTCTCACGGGCTCTCAGACTCGGCACATCCACAGCTGAAGTTCACGATCCCCCCACCCCTTCTCTCCAGCTCCGGGAATGGCTACTTGGCTGACTAAATTTTCATGTCCAAAACGTGGTTATTCCTCACCCCTGCCCTCTCCACCACCACCCCTTCCCCCCACCACACACATATAAAATCGCTAAGTTTTATGCCCAACTCCATGGCCATGGCCATAGTCCAAAACACCATCTTATCTTTCCCAGATTTCAGCAGCCTCCTCATTGGACCCCCAAGTGCCCCCTTGGCCCCCCCAGCACACTGATTTCAATAAGGTCCCACCACCTCCCCTCCAATGACTTCCACTACTCTTAGAACCACGCCCCAGCTACTGGGTGACAGGGAAGGCCTGTGTGATCCTGCCGACCTCCACTTCATGCCACATCTCTTACGCCCACACGATTTCCAGACCCACTGGCCATCTTTCCGCTCCTTGGAGGCTCCCAGCTGCTCTTCTGCTCAGAGCCTTCGCGTGTCATGTTCCTTCTCCGTTCCACGCTCATCTCCTCCCTGCTGCGCCCGGCTCCTCTTCCCCACACACGCGCATGCCTGACTCCAGCTCATCTTCAGAGCCCAGCTGAGGTGTCATCCCCTCAAAGAAGCCTTCCATAGCCCGCTCCACCACGTCAGTCTCCCTTGCAAAAATGCGCTCCTTGCACCTGGTCTGTCTCCAGTGGGGCACGTCTCAGAAGTGTTGCTATTATAAATGTTATGACAATAACTCTCTCAGGTGGCAGTTCTAGCCGACTTGCTCCCAGCCCCTCACAAAGAGCTGAATGCGTGTGTGCTCGCCGGTGCAGTCAGACTCACACAGTCCTCAGTCAAAGGTATTAGCTTTCCGTCCACATTCTGGTTATTACAAGTACACTCTCCCTCCCTCTTTGATAGGAAATTGCAGTTTTCCACCTAGAGATCCCATCATTACCTCTGATCCTACCTCTTAAAAGCATTCACAAACTTCAATTTTTTGCTCAGAAAGTACTCTCAGATGCACAGATCCTGGAGTGCCGCACTGGCTGTCTGCTAAACGTGTCCTGACATTCATCCCTTCCTTCCTTCCTTCATCCAGCAGGTATTTATTGCCCACCAGCAGTGCCCAACTGAGCCTCAGCGCTGAAACTGTATTTATGTTACTCTCGCCCCGTATGATTCTCTCTCCCAAACCAACTCCATCTGCCAATTATTCATCTGCTTTTCCCATGAAATAACTGCTGTGTCACCTGGGTCTACAAAAGTACAACCCAAAGTAAACGAATATTAGACTTCAGTGGTCCGTGTGCTTCATCACAATCAGATAAATGCAGATCTTCCCTGAGACTCCTCTGTCACAGTCTGAACCACCACCAACACCCCCAGCCTGCGGCCCGTACCCACAGCCGGAGCCCTAGGGTCAGGCAGAGACAAGAGAAGCAGCTCAGGCCCCGCTCGGCCCACCCCCGACACCACACACCAGGAGCCGCCACCAGACCTTCCTTGATACCCCTCAGCACTGGCTGACCTGACAAAAGCTGCTTTGCAAAAGCACCGGATTGCAGTCTTGCGTTGTGCGTGGGAGAAGCTTGAGAACCACAAGACACGGAGCGTGAAACTGCAGAAAGGGCCTGGCAACAACCTAAGTAAGGCGCGATCCCCCAGGAGGGCAGCTCCCGTGCTGTGGCCACGACACCCCACCCCTCATCTAGTTCTTTTTTCCCCTCGTTTTTTTTTTATTTATTTTTATTTAAGTGTAGTCAGTTTACAGTGTTGTGTTAATTTCTGCTGTACAGCCTGGTTACACATACATATTATTTTTCATATTCTTTTTCATTACAGGCTATTACAAGGTATTGAATACAGTTTCCTGTGCTACAGTAGGACCCTGCTTATCTATTTTATATAAAGTAATGAGTTCAGGGTCTACAAACCCTGAACTCCCAACTCCTAATCTACTTCTTACTGAGTCCAGCTCTAGAGTCCCTGCTTTGGAGTTGCAGCTCGCTGGGACCAGCTGCCTCTTCTCCCAGCGCCAGAGCTGTAAGGGGTCCTGCAGAGTGGCACTCGCCTTACAGGCTTCTGGCCTGTGACTTCAAGGCGTATTTTCCTTCCCTTGTTCTCAACACCTGCCCCTCCTTCCCTGAGTCCCCTGACCCTGCCTCAGTCCCTCTGCTTCCTGAATGGCGGTACCACTTCTGCTCCACAGCAAGGCATTCCAGTCTGGAGGGATGGAACCCCAAAGGCCTTCCTGGTTAGGAAGGAGCTAGAGATTTTCTATTACTAATCACCAAAGCCTATTTTAATCCTCTACATATTATTTAACTACAAACTAAGTGATCAGCCAAATATCTATGTCTTAAAAAAATTATTTACAAACTGAAAAATAAATATAAATGAAAAACAAAATGATTTTATTTTTTAGTTCCACAACAAAATACAGTCAATTCTGAAAAACCACACCACGCTGTAACTCTCCATGCTGGTCAGGTGACGTGAGGCACACCAGGCAAGTGACTCACTTTGCTGCCGCTGAAAGGAAGCCCTACTTTGCATCCCTTTCTGTTTCCTTAAATCGCCAAGATCGCACACCGGTGTTTACTGAAACAGCCAACAGATTTGGTTCTTTGACATGTGCCAGCCCAATGGCAACAAGAACTCTGAAAAATAAAGACTCTCCAAACCATTTTTATGACTCAGCGGAAAGCTTCAGACTGGGAGGGAAAAGCACATTTCACTTTGTGCTGGTCAAGTATAGTTGGCTGGAATCAGTTTGTTTCTCTCACTTTCATTTACGAATTCCACAGTATTACTTCCTTCTCCGTGCTTTTCTGAACCTTCCCAAATTTCTACATTAACTAATAAATTTAAAAATGAAAAAAAACATTTATCACAGACATTTTTTCCCAGAAAATAATGTTCTTTTTTTTTTAATTGTAGTATAGTTGATTTACAATGTTGTGTTAGTTTCAGGTGTACAACATAGTGATTCAGTTATACATGTATACATTCTTTTTCATATTCTCTTTCATTATAGGTTACTACAAGCTATTGAATATAGCTTCCTGTGCCATACAGCAGATCCTTGTTGTTTATCTATTTTATACATACTAATATATCTGTTAATCCCAAACTCCTAATTTATCCCTCCCCCCTTTCCCCTTTGGTAACCTTAAGTTTGCTCAGAAAACAGTATCTTCATGAAGTTGTATTACATGCAAAATCTGTAAAACTGATCATGGTAACAGCTAATACTTCTTTGGCACTTATTATGTGCCAGACACTACAGTATTCTTAGGCCATTAAAAACAAAAACAAAAAGCAGGCCACCAGCTATGGGCTGCAATTCTCCTGCTCCTGGTTCAGAGCTGCATCTCTCACACTGGATGACAGGATACCTGAGAGCAGGGACCATCTCTAACTCATCTTTGCATCCCCAGCTCCAGGCACATAGAAGGTGTCAAATTACTGAAGTTAACTGAACTGAAGCAACAATAACTCATTTATCCTGATGAGTCAAAGACATTCCTGGATAACTTCCCCAAATCTTGAACTGTCTCAGTAAAAAGCCATTCTGCATTTTGAGTCTCTCAGACAGCTGGACATTCAAACTAAACCAGATCCCTGGGTGAAGGGGGAAGTACATGCTTTCAGCCTCACTTAATAAGGAAAACTATGATGTTCAGCCCCAGAGCCTCTCCCTCCCCAAATGTAAAAAACCAAGAAAGTCCTTCTCGCTTAGATAGAGTCCAAAGCTAGACTGCTCCCTGGGCCCCCACATAGAATACAACTCCAGCGACTCCAGCTTTCCAAGTAACCCGCTCAGTCTCTCATCCTAGAAAATCACTGAGACTTGTGATGCTATTTACCAGGTAGCCAGCCCAGCTAAAGGTGATTCATTTACTTCCCATCTCGCCATCACTGGGGAGAAAGCATTTTTCTAAGTCATTAAACACCAGAGAAACACTGGCATTATCATCATTATTGCTGTCACCCTCTTCCTGGGTCCTCTCAACCACAAACGCTCCAGAAGGGAAAGGATCACCCGTCTCTGGTTAAGGAAACAGCACTGTTAAGCTGTTAGAGACGAGCTGTCATCACTTCAGGGGCCCAGTTCCTGGCTTGCCGGGGCTCTCAACAGCATGAGCTGGGAGGAAGAGGAGGAAACCAGGGGCGGACAGAGCCGTTGCTAAGGAGGAAATGGCCCTCTGTGCACCTGCTCTGTGAAACCAGGGCTCCAGTTTCCAAAGGAACGAGGCAAACTGGAGGCAAATTTCATGCATACCTCCATCAGGCAGGCACACCTGGGCCCAGGGAGGCATGCCCAGGAGGTCCAGACAGCATCAACCTCCAAGCCAGGCAGGGCTTTGCATGTTTGTTTAGAGCAGGAGTTCAGCCAGCATCAACCCCCTACATAACGAAGCAGGCCAAGAGCTGGCTGTGCTGCTGGGATCTCCCCCTGCCGGCCAGGTGCAGGCGAGGACGCCAGCCCTGTAAGCATCTGGAGTGAGGAACCAGAAGGAGCCAGTCAGAGTGGGCAGGTTAATGTTCCTGGGCAGCCCCCGTTCCTGGGCACCAGGTAGGTTTCAACCAAATCCCAAACCCCACTTTCTGGAGGAGGTGAGGTACCTAATGTGCTCCAGAACAGAGATGAGGGTACCAAGAGGGGCCAGTGAAAACCCACCATCCCCAGATAAAGTCAGCAGCCCCTAAGTAGTAGGTCCTATGACCTTAGCTCCCTATACATTAGTTGTCCCCAGGAGAGGCCACTGTTTCACACACTGCAGCTCCTGAATTCAAACTATCCGTTTGTGAACTGTCAGAGCTGACTCACGCTCTGCCCAGTACGAAGTCACACCAGCCCAGTCACTTCCAGCCCGTCAAGCCGCTCAGCATCCTCACCCGCCCCCAGACACACGCAGCCCTGTGCTTCTCTTTGAGAGGCTTCCCAGGCGCAGTTAAGAAGAGGACCGAGATTACCAAGGGTCACCAAAGGGTGAGAAAAAACCAAACACTGCGCGTGCCCACGGGCTGGGTCAGCGCCAATACTGTCAGCATCTCTCTTAGCTTGAAGTTGATAGGTATACAGTCGAATCTTCTGAGCAGATGTGTTTATAAGGAGCCTTTCACTCTGACCTATTCATAAATAGAAGAGCTTCCTTGCTCACAACACGTTCAGAAACGCCAGCATCACTTACAGCCAGTTAGTGACACTGTACCATGTCCTAGGTTCTCCTCACACTAAAAACAGTGGCGCACTAGTGATTAAGAAGAGAGACGCATGCTCCTGACAATTAGGCGATCTGGTTAAATGGTGGGTCTGCAACCCACACGTGGGAGCAAAAAAAACCAACCAAAACAAAATGTTAAATCAGTAAACCAACAGTGCTTTACTAAACATGCACAACGTGAGGACAGGAAACATAGAATAGAAGGCGTGGTACGTTACCCAGAAGCCCTGCTAACGACCGCATGTCCTTCTCCATCAGCATGTAAATCTCCTCCTCTGAGAAGCGGCCAATGCCATGGCCGTGCATCTCGCGCTTCACAATTCCTTTCGTTATGTGGCACACGAGCCACCTCAGCAGGTTACTGAAGGGACCGCCACCACTAAGAGAGAGCATCTTCCGGGTCTCATTGAGATTGTCCACCCACTGGCAATAAGCTAACGTCCTGGAATTGCGTAGAAACAAGTTACTGCTGTGCGTTAGGTACATATCAGCTCTAGAGTCCATTTCTAGTGAGGGGTTCGGAATTTAGCAAACTCTGGAGGAACAGAACCATTGCCACTTCTACAAGGAGCTGTCTGCAAGGCAGACAGGACAGCAGGCTCAAGTTCATGCCCAGGCTTAGGGCCTGTGAGAGGGATGGTGACAAATCCAGATAGTGCGTCCATGCCACCGTTCCCCCAAACCTCTCCTGCACCTGCCCTCAGACATCCACCCCTCCCTGCCCCACCGCAAGGCCATGCTTCTGCTTTCTCTTAAGCAACCCCACAGAAAACAAGTAGAAATCCACTTTAAAAGGCTTTTAGGTGTACCTACAGGGGCTGGGGCGGGGCGGAGGGGAGTGGTATCGGGAAAGAGGTGGCAGTCACTGGGGTGTTAGCTTCATTCATGCTTTCTTTTCTTTCTTTTTTTTTTTTTACTTTTAATGGAGGTACTGGGGATTGAACCCAGGACCTCGTGCATGCTAAGCATGCACTCTACCACTGAGCTGTGCCCTCGCCTTTTCCCAGCTTCATTCCTTCTTGATCAAAGTCATGGTTACACAGGTATATGCTCTGTGTTCATTAATTAAGCTGCACATTTTTGTTTTGTATGCTGTGTGCATGCATTTTATATTTCCTGATGTAAAAGGATTTTTTTAACAAGGCACCTTTTTGCCTTTTTGACAGGATTAGGGAGAAGGTATAGCTGTCCATGTTTACTATGAACTATATAAATTATAAGGGGGGAGGATAGCTCAGTGGCAGAGCACAGGCTTAGCATGCACAAGATCCTGGGTTCAATCCCCAGTACCTCCATCAAAAAAATAAGTAAACCTAATTACCACACCCTGCAAAAAAATAAGAATAATAATTTCTTAAGGGTGAGGGTATAGTCAAGCAGTAAAGCACATGCTTAGCATGCACGAGGTTATGGGTTCAATCCTCAGTACCTCTTTTAAAAATAAATAAACCTAATTACCTCCCCCTGCCAAAAAAAAATGTTTAACTATATAAATTATAAATGTTACATAAATGATTCACTCTCCAGAAAAGCAACTTTCGGCTTCAGTTGTTCGCCAGGACTCTAAAGTGAATACAGACACCAAAGGAACTGGGTTGGATCCTTATTCTCATCTGGGTGGTCCTTGTGGCAAACCCACCCGTGCAGGTGCTCGTACGTGAAACGTGTGGACAGGTCAGCTGGTCACCGCCCGTGTGCTATGCTGGCTGCAACCCCCAGGCCTCAGCTGATGTTGTTCCATGAACTGTGCAATCGCAGGACTGTTTTTATGGTTAATGGTGTTGGTGGAGAGAAATTAAAAGGGTTTCTTACTGAAGGCTGAGGAAAAGGTAGCTGTGGGCATACAGGCACAAGATATTTTCATTTCTCGTCACAAAGAGCAAGAGAAGCCGAATCGGCAGTCATCTCCACTCCTAGCGTTGGTGACAGAACCGTAACAGCCGCTTGGAAAACATCAGCAGAGCGAGAATATTTTTGACAGAGAGAACGCAAGGGGTGATAGCAAACTGTAGCTACTTTCCCCTCAAGAAAAAGCAACAAAGCTGAAAATAAGGCCCTCAAATGTTGATCATTTTATAATGTTTTATTCTTTTCAGTGCTCTGTCCTCTAAAATATGAAAATAAGAAAAACAGATTTCTCCAAAATTTTTTAAGGATTCCTGATTTTTACTGAAAAGTCCTGCAATCAACATACTGTGTACTGCAACCATCACTCTTCTTAATAAGCTTTTTAAGAGATGCCTACAAATCTGGTTAGAAAGCTTTGTGCACCTCTTTTTGTAGGTCTCTCAAAATAAACTATTGAGGGGTCAAGAAATTTTGAAATGAGGAAAAGTACATTGCAATGGTGACTAATCAATGTGTACAAAGTCAATAAAACTTTTGATATAAAAGATTTCACATTTATCCTAGCAGATTCTTTATAAACATGCAAACTAAATGCTTTTCTATTTGCTCTTCTTATACCTGCAGAAATTAGGGTGTCACTTTTCACATTCCATTAGAATAATCAGCACTTTGATTCTAATTGTACTAGATCTAAATTCACAATAAAAGGCCTAGACCATCCTTGACTACTTTGGGAATCAGTGACCTGAGAATAAAACCAAATTAAGTTAAACATGACCACGTAATAAAAGCATCCAGAAGTATCTAAAGTGTGAAAATGAGAAATATGGTGGCTCTAAACTGAAAGGTTGATGTGAAAAAGAATTCATTCTTTGTAAACAAATTGCACAGGTTTTCTCAAAAGCGTAACTGATCTTCAAGGATGAGCAGGAGAAGGCAACAGGTGAAGAGCCCTGACTGGTCAATGAGCTGCAGGACCTTCAGGACAGGCAGCCGGGGTCCGGGATGCCTGAGGGAGCTGGTAAGAGCTGAAGTCAGGAGGGTGGACAAGATGGGGTCAGGATGAGTCTGATGCAGAGGGTGCTGAGATTAATTTTTAAAGCAAAGTTTAACCACTGAAGAGATGAGAAACATAATCAAACGTGGGGCAATGTGAGGAAAGGACCGGAGACACTGACCAAGGAAGCCATCTCTCAGGCTGATGGTGAGTGGATGGTAATGTCATTAATCAGTACGGGCACACACAGGGTGGGACAGATTGCGGGGATGAAAGACAAGTTAGCCTAGTCCATCTGAAGGTCCCCTGGAACCTCCAAGAGAGGATGTCCAGAAGGTGGAAAATTCAGAAGATAGGTTTAGACTCAAGATAAAGAATGTATAAACAACCAGGTCCTACTAGATAGCACAAGGAACTATATTCAACATCCTGTAATAAACCATAATGGAAAAGAAACAAAAAGAACTGACACAACACTGTAAAATGACTACACTTCAATAAAAACTATACATATATACAAAAAAAAATTGTTGGGCAGGGTCATGGCAGTGGCAGTTTTAAAGAGGAGAGGAGATGAGGTCACCTGAGAAAGTTTCTAGGGTAAGAAGTGATTTGGAAGAAACTTAGTTCAAGGGCAAGTGAGAAGGCAAGAAGGTCAGGCTGGAAGGGCCAGCCTGGAGAGAAGTAGGGACACCATTTTCTGTGAGATGGAGAGGTGAGGGGCTGCAGAGAGGTTCCAAGTCTCCTCTAAGAGCGGGAAGTGTGGGCACGTGCAGAAGAAGAGGACGCAGCAGTGGGAAGAGTTTTTGAGAAGACTGGTGGGTTAGAGGTGGGATGGAGGAGGCAGCTGTCTGGGCCGCACAGCAGTGAGGAGACTCCCCACCACCAATGCAATGGTGTTAGGTTCTCCATCTGCATTAGCAAGCTGAATGCAGGGCACAGAAGAAACACTGGGTTGATTCGGAATTTTGCTGCTAAAAGTAACCTCAGAAACTGTCTGGCTTTCCTCCCTTCTCTTTCCCACACTGCTCCTGATTTCCCTCCTCTCTTCCACTCCCTGTGCCCAATATTGTAGACCAGTGTCGGGGAAGAGAGCAGATCAGGGCCCAGCAGGCTCTCCCAGGGTTGAACCCCAGGAAGTGTGTGTAAACTACAATGCAAAGAACACCGGTGCTTCATGGCTCCTACATCAACTGCTATAGGTCCAAGACATCACTTACACATGCCATCATATCATAGCAACCACAAATCTCCGTCCTCCCACCCCGGCTTCCTGAAAACTCTCCACGTGCCAGGGGCTTCTGCCCCCACCACTCCACCCCTCTCGTCCAAGTCAGCAATCCTTCCCTGCTGCAAAATCCAAATAAATCTTCTTTCCATATTTATCTTTCTGGAACTCTCTGCAGCATCCAACACTATCTGCCACTTTCTTTGAATTCTCCCTTAGCTGACGCCTCTACCGCCTTTCCTCTCATCTCTCCCACGTTCAAGACTTTTATCTTGGGTCCTTCTGCCTTGTTACACCTCATTTGCGGGGTGATCTGTTTCACACTCACAATTTCAAACTGAGGACTCCCAGCTCCACATCCATCCCTGAGACCTCAGTCCCGAGATCCCCGCACCGAGGTGAGGAAGCCTCGGAACTGCAGACCAACATTTCCAAGCTTGGGCTCATCACCTTCCTCCTCTTCTGCCACTCTTCACCCAAACTAGAAAGAATCCCAAGAGTTATTCTCCACTGCTCCCTCCCCCTCCCTCCTGTCAGCCTGTGGATTTGCCCTTTTCTCCAATCCAATTCGCACTGTAGTGCAGGCTTCACCACTTCTTAACCCTGAGGACAGTAGGTCTCCTGATGTCCCCTCAAGGCCCTCCAGAAACCCATTTTCGCCAAGGCAGCCACAAAAGGTTTCCTAAAACACAAATCTAATGGTATCACGCTGCTTCTCAGCCTCTTTCATCAACTCCCCACAGCTCCTTAGCTGGCCCGCCGGCCACCACCGCCGCCCCCCGGCACCGCCGCCCTTCCCACAGTCTGACCCCATCACCGGCATTGCCTCCAGGGCACCCACCACACAGAATGAAATGTACCTCCCAGATGCCTTTCTTGCCTCTAAACTTTTGCAGATGCTACCCCCTCTGCCTCAATACCCTAATCTTCCCCTACCACCCAGCCCCTCCACCTGCCACTCTGACTGTCCCTAGATTCTGCTGTGACACCACCTCCTCTGGGAGGCTGTCCTCTCATCACTCCAGCAGGCACTGGCTGCCTGGCCTCAGCTCTTCAAACTCTCCCCCAGCGCCGGCCATTATGCAGGCTGGGTGTCTCCCTCCCTGGGAGCCGCCTGAGGACAGAGACAGCATCTAGTCACCTTGCTTCCCCCACATCCAGCCCAGTGCCAAGCCACTGGTGGTCACTCACTCACCAAGTTTGCTGAAAGAGTGAATTACTGATTGAATGAAAAGTCTTCACTTCTGAGCTGGCTACTGCTAAGCAGCGTCTCTAAGGGAGGACAATATTTACACAGAAAAGTGGAGAGACACCCTTGAAAAACGGTGTCCCGTTCTGGGATCTGCCTCTTCACCCTCCACGGGAAGAGGCGCACTGCACAAGGAATCATGAATTATTAACTAGAGAGGATGGCAGGGTCAGTTTGGAAACCAGACCAGGCTGAGCAATTAAAATATTTTATCATTCTGAGAGCCTCTTCCAGGAAGTTGATACTCATTTTATCACAACTGATGTATCTGATCTCTCCTGCAAAATGAGGTCAAAGGTTTTTATCAAAAATGATTATCTTAGAATACAAGAGTAAACTTTGCTCAAACATTTTTGAAGAAGACTGAGAAAGCAGGAAAGAAAAGCAGCGCCCTGCTGTTTTAATGCAGATACCTCTCATGGTAACCTGAGGTCTGGCTTGCAGCAGAAATGAGTATTAGTATACATGTGAGAAGCTGCAACCTCTGGCAAACTACTGTTTGATGAATGAGTCTTAGCATTCATGGCCTCCTGACCATGAGAACGCCCTTCTCCACATCACGCCACATCCTTGCCACCTTTGCTTGTAATCTAAATACTCAAGGGTGCGGAAGCATCTGATCTGCCTCTGTAATTACACCACATTTCACAGGCATTAGATTAGCCTCTCCAAACAGGGGCCTCCACACGTCTAAAACCGTGGAGGGGCAGACAAAAAAGGAAGGAGAGGGGACCACATCAACCAAGTTATCAGGGAGAGTCTCCTGGCTGTTAGGGAAGGTCTTGGGGTAAGTCATTTTACTGGAGCATCCCATCTCTCTCATTCACCAAAAGCCAAACTGAAAAGTTAAAAATTATGGCCAACCCAGAAGTAAATTTGAGTTTCCTGTTTTAACACTTGTATTTTTATTATGACTAGATCGTTTGACAACAGTGCCCTGCACACTTTCCCAAGGGGTTGGAAGGCGCTTAAGACACTCACTAGTGTCCACAAGGGGGCAGTATGTCACACGGAAGAAGCTATAGTGCCTGTTACCAAAACTCAGTTTCATTCCAGTAATTTGACCCCGTGTCTCTTAGACTTCATTTTATACCGGCTTCCCTGCATTAGATCTAACTTGAGCATTCAATGGAACAAAGGGGATAAAAACTCGCCTCCTTCATCTTCAATAACAGCTTTATAATGCAAGTGGGACATAACTGTATGGATTTCAAGTGTAAGAAAAACCGCTTTGTAGCTGAGTGTGCTTATTTGAACAGACCTAAATCAGAGCTCCAGAATTACGTGATGTTATATAATGACAGCTTTACAATGTCTTTGCTTTTCAAAAAATCATACCAGAAGTGGAGTGTTTTTAAAGTTTCAGACCAAAATAAACATACCTGAAAACTCCAGATAGTTGAATCAATTGACTTAAACTACTGATTCCAGCTCTTCCAATTCTGTAAGTATATAAACACAACCTCAGAGCTCACTGATGGTCAGGATTTAACAGGCTCTCTTGTAAAGCTCACTTATAATATTTTCCTACCAATTGTGGTCAGTTCCCTATGCTGGCCCCCAGTCTCCACCAGGGTACACATTTTCTTACCATGGCTTGTGGCAGCCAGAGGGTGGAGATGGGAACGTCTTTTCTCCCCTGGGGTTTACAGCTCTCAGGAAAGCCTGTTCAGGATCTCCCAAAGCAAGAAGCTGGCTAAAGGTCTGGAAACCTTATGAAACAGAGACAGTTTGTTTTTCCTTCTGCTAAGACAGTTTGTTTTTCCTTCTGCTACTAGGGACTAAAGGAAATTGGAGGAATTAGGTTTTTTTTTAAGTTTACTGGACATTGTGTCTCAATCTCTGACTTCTCACCTTCACTATTTCTTCCTCAAATTAATCCTTGAGGATTCACAAACAAGAAATAGTAGCTAACTCAAAAAACCATTCTTTTAATTAAAAAGAGAGAAGACTCCATGCATGACCTAAGCCACTTCCCAAGCACTTAGGGGTTTGTGGTGTATAAAATTAAGATGCCTCCTCGTCAGGGGACCACCTCCCAACTCTCCCTCCCACCCAGTCCCACTATATGCCGCCCCCCTCACGCCGCCCCTATCACGTATTAGCAGGGGGCCTTCTCATTAGGAAGAGAAGGGGAGAGAAGAGCAGAAGATGAATTTCTACAAAGGAGTAAACACATATTAAACATCACTCACAGTGAGAGCAAGAAGCAGTGGCTGGGTCACACTTGGGAATCTTGCTGGATCAAAGACTTTATAACTGGAATATGAATTTTATGAGCAACTACAGAAATCAAAGAGTTCTAACAAAAGTACCAACTAAAATGCAAGGCTTTCGGCTTTTCGGGCAGCTGACAAAGTGCTAGCTCTCCACATTAATAGGCCTATCAATCAAATGAATTAACACTTTGGAAAGTCTCAGCAAGGGAAGGCACTGAGGGTCTGAGTGGCCCTGTGCTGATTCTTTGTTTCCCTCTAATGCTGCAAAACTGGGACTGGAACCTGGCAAGCAGGTGAGACAACTCTGTCCCCCAAGGGTTCTTCCCTGATGATAAGCACGTCACATGCAGTCATGCATTTTGGTCCACACTGCCACCCCTGCACTCTGAGATGGGAGGGCCAGCAGTTCTCTGTAGGTATTGTAAGAAACAGATCCAGGTTCATCCCAGGAACACTGAATCTGTGATCACTCCCACACTGATCTATACCCCTGTCTCCACTCTCTGCCTGATTCCCTCCTTCTTCCCACCCCCTTCACTTCTGTAGTGAGAAGGGGAAGGAAGTGGTGCTTCAGGTCAGCCCTGGAATAAAGAGGGCAAGAAGGGACATTAGAAAGAGAAAAAGAAAAAGAAAAAGAGGGTCACAAAATCCAAGAGACAAGCTTTCTATTTAGAAACAGAGCTGAATGGATGAAACAGGAAAGTGATGGGAAAGAATCTTCTACAACTGACCCCAGACTGAGTGTATCTCTTGGTGGAAGGAGTAAAAGCTACTGGGTGAGCAATGACCCAGGAGTAACAATTAATGCCAAGAAAAAGTGGGCTCAGCAATTCATAATTAAATCTTTCAAACGAGATAAAGTTTGCAGAAATCAGGGAGAAAACGTCTCTTATCTACTGGAGTGTACAGAAAGGTGCTAAAGCTCCAGAAGACGGATGAAAGAAAAAGAAAAAGAAAATCCACATTTTAATGAGTTTGTAAAGCAAGAAGAGTTGAGGCTGCTTAACTAACGTGATGTTACAGCCAGCACGCCACACGCAGAACAGGGGCACGTCACCCACACAGTGTGTGAAATGCTTCAGACTCAGAAAAATGCAGCCTAGGAGTCATCCAATCAGGGCAAAGAATAGGCTAGGAGTCAGCCAATCAGGGCAAAGAAGAGGCTAAGAGTCAGCCAATCAGGGCAAAGATGCTCAGAAAGCAGTAAAATGCATTACTTCTGGATCATAGAGAAGCACTCGTCATCCGAGGAAAACTGACAATACTCTGACAAAGCCTGCGAATTTATTTCACCTGAGACTTCTACCCTCACTTAGTCCTCTGTTCCTTCCTCTGGATAGCTGATGTAATACTACTTTAATTTAGCAGTTTGTGTCGGTAAAAAGTCCAGAGAAAAATCTCCCTCAGTGACCCAGATCCGGGCTCAGCTAATAACAGCCCATGGGGTAAGCCGTTTTCACATCTGTAAATGGTTGAGGAAAAGAAACCAGAAGAATAGTATTTTGTATTAAATGAAATTCAAATTTCAGTGCTTTTATTGTTTTACTGAAACACAGCCATGCTCATTCATGTGTCTATCAGCGATGGCTACTCTTGCACCAGAACAGCAGAGTAAAGTAGCTGCCAGAGACACGTGGCTCACACAGCCTAAAACACGTACTAGCTGGGCCTCGGCAGAAAATGCAGACCCCGCTCTAGGTACCCAGAAACTTAGCAGTCGTAACTCTGACCCCAAAGGCAGAGCGTAGAAAACTCTGGGGAAGGTGGCGGGAGTGTCTGAAAAGTGAAACAGGACTTGGTGTCAAACGATGGGGACAGACCCTGGCAGCCGCCCAGGCAGCTGGGGGGACTCACCAGTAGAAATGCTCCTCCACCATCTTGGTCACCGCCCTGGAGATGGCTCTTTCATGAGGGCCGAGGTTTTTGTTTAAATTCACTCCAAGTTTCTCTTCCAGAAAGTCAATTATGAATTCTGTCCCAGAAACTTTTTCATGATTATATTCAATCCAAGGCATTTTCCCTTGAGCAGAGAGTTTTCCACCAAAATAGTTCTAAGCAGAGCAAATTTTAAAAAGAGAAAAGCAATGTTTTATTTAAACCTCACTGTGTGATTAAAAGAAACAAACATTCCAATGGTATTAATTGACAGTGCTGTACTCTTCCAGTGAATGAGCTCAGCAGATAAACTCTTAAGGGAATAAATGGTTACTCTTGGGATTTAAAAAAAGATTTATCTCACAAGAAGATAGATTTTATCGTGGGTTCGGGCCTCCTGCTTTAAAAAAGAGAGAGAGAGAGAGAGCAGGGAAGAAGGGGAGTGCTAAAATGATCCTGGTAAGAGTCAGTCAGGTTATAATGCATGAACAATCCAAAAATGCAAAAAGTGAAAATAAACCATGAGGAGGTTTGTACTGACCAGGCTACTGATCAAAAACCTCACTTGAAACCCAGAAGCTTACAGCTAAATGATGCTTAACACCACTACACTGCAAACAAGTGGTCCCAGAAATTGTAACTTAGTTGTGTCCAACTGACTCAACACCAGTGCCTGTCAAAATGCAGATTCCTGAGTCCCCTGCCCAGACCTCCCAGTCAGAATCTGGGCAATGGGGCTCAGAAATCTGTGTTTTTGACAAGTTCCCCTTTGGTTCATACCCATGCTGGAAGCTTACAGCGTCTCAGAGGACCCTGATCCCAGAATAGGGCGGGGTGGCGGGGGTGGAGTCACACACTTAATGAACACTGAGAATTACAAAGTAACATCTGCAGCTCACTGTATAAAAAGCCAAGATCTCAACCACACTGATGGAGGAGATTCTGTAGTAATAATTGCACGTATGCAACCACTTTTCTCAGTAAATCTGGATCATGCAGATTCCAAAGTTGAGTTTTAAATCTGAATCCATTTTTTGATGGTTTATACAGCCTAAATGAATCAGATTATTACAACTTTGTACTTTATATAAATCAATAGTTCTGATACCGTGGGTAATAACCGTGGCTCTACGGAAGAAACGGAACTCTCAAACACTATGGGTGGGAATGTGAAATGACACAACCACTCTGAGACCATCTGACAGTGCCCACCGCACTGGGCTGTGCTTGAGGGTCCTGGGCTCCTCAGACCTTTGAAGTAATATCACCTTTCTTATGGCTGAAAAGGAGAGCAGGTACTAGCTAACCGTTGCTTACTGCTTTCTTTGGTCAAGAAAAATGGGGGCTTTAATTGGACTCCGTCTCTTGGTGTCTTAGTACTGGTCTCACTGCATATTCTAAAGAAATTCATTCTGGGCCAAGCCTGGAAAAGGGAGTTACTGGGGCCACTATTAGCCATATCATGTCTGTACAATTTGGAAAACAGGACCTCCTCTGAGTGGACACAATCCATGTCTGGGTTCACAGCTTGGCAAGTAGAAGTGGATCCAGATTTTGCTCCTTGACCAGGCTGCTGTGCAGTGAACAACTTGCACAACCATACATGGCAGCCCTAGACATTAATCCTGATGTTGAGAAATGTCAAATCCCTTAGAAGTTGCTAGTACATCTGACATTCTTGTAATTTGTACTGTAAAGATGTCAATTTACCACAGAATCTGTTTCAGATTGCTCTTGATACCATCCATATCCTCCCACCACATCCCCTTCTAGACTCTTGTCATTCACAGATGGATTCTATCCTCCACCCTGACATCAGAGAGAACGGTTTACAATGCAAATGAGATGCAAGACCTCTTCTGCTCAAAATTACCAACAGCTTTAATGGGTCCAGTCTTATCCCCTTCACATAGCAGTCTAGATCTGTACCATCTAGCCACCGCCCACCTGCCCAGCCTCCCTGCTCCCAGTCCTTCTGGTCTCCTAAATTCCAACTGCCCGCTCCTAGCCAAGTCAAAGTCTTGCCATCTCTCTGACTTTGTACACTCTTAACCTTGTTCAAGAGTCCCTTTCCCCCTCATCTGCAAAGTCCTATCCATTCTAAAAAATTCAGTTCAAATTTCACCTTGTTGGTGAATTATTTCCTCGACATGCAACCATTATCTGCCTTTCCTCTGCTTCCACTGCACAGTGCATATTCCCCTCTGCTTATAGAATTACTATTTGTACATTTCCCTTTCCCTCTAGACCACCTATTCCCTGGGTATATATTTATCTAGACTATCTTTTTAACTTGGAATAATAAAAATTTGTGATGAACTCTTATGGAAATGAAAGCTCTAGTAGGCTTTCATCATCAAAATTTTATTTTTCTTACTAGATAAATGAGTAGGAGACAACACTTTAGAGACACTGTGATTACATCTAAAAATTAGCTGAATTCAAAAAGTATTTTTAAAAAGAAAAATGTCCAAAGGAACTGGCAAGACTATGTGTGAGATGTAGGTGACCTTCTTCCATGAATTTCAGTTTTTCAGAATGTGGTTATGTTACTTTAAAAATAAATACATATATATATATTTTAAAAGAAAACTTCATCTTCCTTAACTCCCTCAAACATATTAAAGAATCTATTTTTAGTCTATTATTATTTAAGCATCTGGAGTCTGACTGGACCACCAAGGGCAGTTTCTGAAAGTAATTTTCAGAAGAAAGATGAAGAGGTAATCCCTTTTATCTTTTCCAAGCTGTTTCCCTGTGCAGGTCTGTCCTAGGTGAGATTAATGCATCCACACATACACATTATTAGCACAGCAGCAAAAGCCGTAGGCTTTGGGTTTAAAAATCTGGCTCCATCATTTAGTCACTGTGTGACCATGGAGCTCCCTGGTCTTCCTCAATCCTACCTGGGCTCAGCAATAGTATGGGGATTATAACAGTTGTGAGGATTAAATGAGAAAATGCACATGAAGTATTTGACGGAGTGCCTTCATCAGAAGTATTAACATCACCCTCACCATTTTGAGATGAAGAACTTGAGACCTTAAAGGGAATCCTAGAGTCCTGGGACTCCGACTTGCTACACTGGCCATGGCGTCCTCAGCTTTTCATCTAAATTTATACCTATTATACTCACCGCACCTCTGGAGCTGTCTTATTTTTATTTATTTACTTTTTTTTTTTTTAGCAGGGGTGCTGGGGATTGAACCCAGGACCTAGTGCATGCTAAGCACATGCCCTACCACAGAGCTATACCCGCTACCTTTTGTTGGGGGTTGGTAATTGGGTTTACTTATTTTTATTTCAGAGCCATCTTGAAAGGACACCCACTGACTAAATTTGAGATAATTTGAGCAACTTTTGTAGATTATAACATGTTGGGAAAAAAATCCATGCATCCAATATTGTGACTAAAATGTACACGTATTAGTCTCTGCCCCTGGTTCCCAGCATCGAGCTCCTAAACCCCTTATAAATTCCTAAGTGATAAGAGCACTAGGAGCAGCTTTTGTTCTGTTGATGCCTCTGGTGGCTCCTGCAGGAACTGGTCACCAGAAAGACCAAGTCACAATTAGAAGCTTAGAATTGTCTGCCCCACCCCCATCCTCCAGAGAGGAGAGAAGGGTTGGACATGGGAGTTTTCAACTGATCATCCCTACGTGAGGAAGCCTCCATAAAATCCCAGAAGTACAAGGTTTTGCGAGCTTCCACTTATATGAACACATCCACACCAGGGCGGTAGGGGGAGGAAGGGACATTAATCCATGGGAACAGAAGCTCCCATACTCAGGACCCTCCCAAACCTGATTGTGTATCTCTTCATCTGGCTGCTCATTCGTATCTTTTATCATATCCTTTAATAAACTGGCAAATGTAAGTGTTTCCTGAGTTCTGTGAGCTGCCCTAGCAAGTTAATTAAACCTAAGGAGGGGTCGTTAGCACCTCCAATCTACAGCCAGTTGGTCAGAAGCACAGGTGACAACCTGGGCTTGCTACTGGCATCTGAAATGGGGCTGAGGGAGGGCAGTCTTGTGGGACTGAGCCCTTCACCTGTGGGGTCTGATGCTCTCTCTGGGTAGACAGTGTCAGAATTGAATTAAATTGTAGGCCACCCAGCTGGCGTCAGAATTGCTTGGTGTAGGGGAAAGCCTTCCCACATTTGACTAGAAGTGTCAGAAATGAAGTGTTTAGTGTGAGGAGTAAAGGAGAATCCCGGGGAGAAACGCACAGTAGGGAGGAACTGGGTTTCCCCTAGAGAGGAAGGAGAATCTGAGCATTCTTCTTTACAACTACGCATTGTCATCTTGTAGAAGAATGTCCTTATTTTTTGGAGATGCACACTGAAGTATTGAGGGGTGAAGTGTCATGATTTCTATAGCTTACATTCAAGTGTTTCATCAAAAAGATTGTTCATATAAAGAGAAATAGAGGGAAGAAGGCAACATGTTAACAACTGGTGCCTCGAGGTGAAGGACATAGGGATGTTCACTGTGCTATTCTTTTAACCCATCTGTCGCTTAGACAAATTCCAAAACAAAAAGATGGTGAGGATGGGGTGTACAGACAAGATCAGCAAATAAACAGATCAGAAGTTAGGGCTACAAGCCAAAGCAGAGAGTTTCAGTGGAGCCATTTTCTTTCCCATATTTAAAAAGAATGATTGTGTGAACTACATGCATCTTATACAACCAGTTATGGCAAACGAGGTAGGCATCTTTATGTATGTCTACAGGCAAGTGTGGAAAGACGGTCAGAAGTGGTGATGATAATCTGTAGCTAGGAGGATATCAATGATTTTTATTTTCACTTACACTTTTTTGTATTGTCTGAAATTCTTATAAGAACCATATGTCATCTATATGTACTCAAAATAAACAATAAAGCTATTTTCATCCTGAAAAAAATTAGCCATATCTGTAGGATCTTATACATTTTTGCAACTTCCTATGAACCTAAAATTATTGCAAAATGAAGTTTTCAAAATTGATCTTCCAATATTTATATCTTAATTTTAGAAAGATACTAACTGTGACCAATACATCAGACTTTTTTTAAAAAGCCTTGTGAGTTCCTACTAAGGGTCATCAAATATTTATTCCAGTCTCATTTAGGTTAAAAAATAAAAAAGCTTCAAATATAAAGTCGTGTTCTTAGGAACACGGCATTTTAAACTTTTTTTTTTTTTAAGTCACAGGGCAGGGAAGGGGCAGAGGGGAGAGCTCCCTGGGTCTATGACAAGCTTCCTCTCCACTGATCCTCCGAGCACTGAGCACTTAGCCCCACCAGCGCTGCCCAGGCACCGCCTGCATCAACAGAAACCTCACTGACCACACACGGTCTCAAGGCACCTCCTGCAGGCACAGAGCATCCCTCTCTAAACCACAGAAATGGTTTCCTTTTACCTAAGTCCCTGCACCCTCCACTGAACACCTGCTTCACAGAGACCTCACAGAAGGAAAAAGACCCCTATATCATTCCTTTTATATATATATAAAAGAAATAATCATTTGGGAAGGGATAAGCCTCCACAGGCTTCACAGGGAGGCATGTGTCCAGTTGCTCTAGTTATAGGATCTAAAATCTGAAACTTGAACCAAAGTGGTTGGGCATCGGGGAGAGATGGGCTGGGCAATCAGCGCTCGATGGCTTGAAGGCAGGAAAGGAAAGGGCAGCTCAGCCTGGCAGCTGACGCAGCCCGGCCAAGGGCGGGACTACTTCATCAGGGGTGGAGGGTGTGAAAGATCTAGAAGGCCGCCAGAGGCTTTGCGCAGAGAGTGAACTTGGTCTTGGGGCCCTAACTGCCCCAGAGCTGTCATGACTAAAGGCGGCAATTTGGTGGGGAGAGGACGGAAGCTGTCTCTTCCTTCAGCGTGCATCCCTCAGTGACACACATCTTCAAGTGCTGACTGCCACCACCCAGCTGAACAAGGATCTTTCAAATCCGATCCAATGCATTTGGATGATTCAAGCCTTCTCTGGTCTTTTGCTATTTTCTCCTTCATTGCCGGCTTCAAAAGTCCTGAATAATCTCCCTGCTTCCCTCTGCAGACTCAGCCCTTGCATTCTAGGTCCCAGTCATAAAGACCCTCTTTCTGTTCCCCAGACACCCCATGCCCTCTCAGATCCCCCAACCCCAAGCCCAGGTCCAGTGCTGCTCCACCATATTCCCTGAGAACCCCTTACCAAGCTGAGCATTCATTCAGCTGTCCCAGCACTGCCTCAGGAGGGTCACTGCCACCCCCATGCCCTCCTCTGCAGAGAAACCGGCTCAGAAAGCCCGTGGGGAGGCAGGAGTTGCAGGGCTAATGCCATTATCAGGGTGGCCAGAAGCCTGGCGGGGTGAGGAGCCCTCCCCCTATCAACCACGGTGGTGTGGGGATGCCTGGGGATCACCTCCTTGCTTTCCTGAGACGCCTTCAGGGGCACGCAGGCTGTGGTCTAAGCTTTAGCCCTTACCCAGTGCAAATTCCCAGGCAGGGAAGCTGACATCCCTAGCAAAAGGAGACTTCAGACCAAAACAACTAGACACCTGAGGAGTACAATTACTGTAAGAGATCGGCAACAGGTTGAACACATGTAACATGAGGCAGAATGACTGGGGCAGACCCAAAAAATTGTAAGAAAAAAGTATAAGAAATATCCTCCAAGGGATAAAGAAAGAGATTCTAACATCAACCAAGGGGAAATATGACTGGACATAATGGATGGGATACTAAACAGCGGATTCAGGAGAGGAGAGAGGGATGCAATGGAAGCTCAGAGAGACGAATTCTTCCAGAAGGGAGAAGACAAGAAGGAAGGGGTAGGTTCAGAGATACAGAAAATGAAAGCAGAGAGTCCAGGAGCCAGGTAATCGGGAACACGAAAGCAGGGAGAAACAAACAAATAAAAAAGGAAATATTTGAAGAACATTGGTAATTCCTCGGAATTAAAAAGAGACTGAAGATTTCAGATTGAAAAGAGTTTGTAAAGGACCAAACAAGATACACGAAGACTCACACCAAGCCACAATATGATATTTTGGAATGTTGAGATTTAATGCAAATTCTAAATGCTTCCAGAGAGAAAGAAAAAGAATGAGATTAACGTCAGACTTTTCAATAGCAACACTGATGCCAAAAGACAACAGAGCAACATTTTTAAAGTGCTGAAGGAAAAGAACTTTGAACACAGAAGTAGGAAATGTGCAGGCATATTAAAGGTGTTTCAGGCATGCAAAGGCACCGAAGGTTTGCCCATAAAGGCTCACTCAGAAAATATGCATCAGAGAAGTACTCAAATAAAAAGACAAATAAATCCTGCAGTGTAAGATATATGGGAAATTAGCCTAGTCAAATAAGATAGTAAGGTTTCTTGCCTAAAAAAGGACAAGAAAGAAAAAGGAAGGAAGGAAGGAAGGAAGGAAAAGAAAAAAGAAAAGAAAAGAAAAGAAAAGAAAAGAAAAGAAAAGAAAAGAAAAGAAATTAATTCCAAAATTCCTGAATTAAAACACATGATAACAGCAACACACCTGGAATGAGTCCTAGGAAGAAAGAGACCCAAATTCATTTGAACCTACTAACAGACTTGTATTACCAGAGGTAAATATAGATTCTGATACATATAAAAAATGAGTGGGGATAAATAAAGACAAATTTGGATCTTAAGAGCAACCACCATAACAACAAAAATAAAATGGTTTTAAATAACAAGAAAAAAATTCTTATTGATCTGTTAGAAAGCAGGAAATGAGAAAAAAATCTAAAAAAAAAAAACAACGAAGTATAGTAAGGAGGAAAAATATTAAATAAGATGTTAGAAAATATACCAATAAAATAATCCTTACAGGTGTGAATGGATTAAACTCACCAATTTTAAGGACTCTTAGATTGGCAATAAGTGATACATCACCTACAAGAGACGAATACCAAAAAAAAGAGGAAGAGGATAGAGAAAGATACTCCCAAATAAATATGAGCCAAAAGAAAGCTGGAGAATCAATCCGAATATCTGATAAGACAGAATTCAAGGTTAAAAAAAAAAAAAGGAGCAGAGATGGGAGCTACGTACCAGAAAAAGAAACAAAACAGTAAAAGATACATGATCTTTCCTATTATATGGACCTAACAAATCACCTCGAATATACACACACTCTTACCTAAAGCAAGAACTAACAGAATGGCAGGAAAAGAGACAAGTCAACAAATACACTTGAATATTTTAACCCACTCCTCTCAGAAACCGCTAGAACAAGCAGACAAAAAATAAGCAGAGATATAACAGGTCTAAATAATACATTAACATGCTCGAACAAGGAGATACAGAGAGAACTCTACTCCCAAATAAAGAATACACATTTACTTTCAACTTTTATAACAAGTAGCCACACGCTAGACTAAAGTGTCAGTATAGTCCAAGGAATTAGTATCACAAGACTTCCTGCTTTGATCATAAAATTAACAAACAGTAACAAAATCAAAGTTTCTTCTTAATGCCTATGGCTAGAACTTAGGTGGAAAAGAATTTTTAAAAAATAGAACTGAATGACAATGAAAACACAACCTGTCAAATTTATGAGATACAGCTCAAGCATTACTCAGAGAAAAATGTATATTTTAAATGCATTCTTCTCTGCTCACTCTCTGAGGCTGAAATGAGCAAGTGTTTCCTTGAGAGTCACCCAAACAGAATACGAAGCACTGGGGGAAAACTCTCACAAAGTCTACAAGTATCTCTCTGGGGGCCTGATGGGTGCTCTGAGCCCAGGGCTCATGAGAGATAAACATAATGCTTCCAGTAGAAAGAAACCTAAAGGTACACCCACCTTTACTCACAGCTGGGTCAGTAGGTCTAGCCAAACTATTAACCACAGACGACTGTATGTCAGGAAAAAATAACATGGCCCTGAAAGCTACAAAAGTCCAGACTCTTCCAACTACCCATTAAATTGGATGTAAAAATCAACAGAGCCTGGAATCAAGTCTCCTAAGTGTCTACTAAGGACCTGGCTCCGCTGCTGTCATACCCACCCCCTGGGGAACCCAGAGCGAGCCCCCCCACGCTGTGAGATTGAGCACTCCCCGCGCCCCCCGGCCCTGCCGCCCAGTATCGCTGCCATGAGGATAAAACACACGTGCACAGAAGTACCTGATAGGGTAAGTCAGCCATCCTTAAATAAGTTTCCATCTTCAAACAGAAAGGAGATAAACTCGGGACACCATTGTTAGGTCTTGCAAACTGATGCAAAATAATAGCATCTTTGGAGTCAATCTCTTGCTGTTTCCTGTCAAAACCAAAACAGAGAAAAAGAACAATCCACACGTTATACACTCAGTTCCCTTAGTTCCTCGGAGGTCCCTGCTGGGCTGGAGCTCCTCAGCGAGTGAGCAGATCTGCTTGTCACAGGGGTTTACCTCGCCCAAGAGCACTCAGAGAGTGGAAGCTTGGTCAGAACACAAGAGGACCTCACAAACTCGGACGTTACCACGGCTGCGAGAGCTCAGGGGAGTCACTACACGTCAGCCTCCTCCCGGTCCCTGCGGCCTGTGGGCAGGAAGCGCACCTCCAGGTCAGGTCCACCTCTTCTCTAGCTGGCTGCCTACCCGCCAGGGACTAGCTGGATGGATAAACAATACGTCCTGTGCTTCCCGTGTGTCAGGCATCGTGCTGAGGGCTTCACGGGCATTACCTCATTTCATCTTCACAGTAGCCTTATGAGGTAGGTACGACTGTTTCCCACATTTTGTAGATGAGGAAACGGAGGCACAGAGGATAAACCTGCCTGAAGTCTCGTTACGAGTAAACGGCAGAACCCGGACTAAACCAGGCAGTCAGACTCGACGTTCTTGACCACTAGACTGCACCATGACAGTCTCCTCATCCACAGGGCCCTGGAAGAACAGTGCAGACCTACTCGGCCTCGACTCAGGCCTGCAGGCAACCTGAGACTGAATATCCGGTCCCTCTTCCAAAGCCTCACCTGGCCTGTCACTGTGGTGCCGAGGAACCCGGCTCCTGGGCACTCTCTCTCCCTCCTAACTTCGCAGGGGCCCCATGTTCACCACACAGCATATCCCCTATGCCTTCTCCCTTTCTTCTGTCTCAGCCACACATCTGTCTTTTCCTTTGGCTACTTTTTTGGGTGGGGAGGACTTCCCTGGTACAGTTTTTTCAGTAGCCACCATGTAGTAGAGCAAATGCTGGACTCCACGTCTGGACACCTGGGGTCGAGTGCAGGCCCTGCTTCCTATGGCTGCATCACCCTAGACCTCTCCTCCTCTCTCGTACAGAAAGTGAGAAGTCTGCCTCTATTATCGTGGGAATTAAATAATATAGCATCTGTAACCATTTGGTGAGCTATCAAGCATAAAGTGGTAGACTTAATTCTCAAAGAGATACGGGCTTGTACCCTCAAGCCGCAAAGTCTCATTCCACACAGCGCCACTCAGACAGACATCACATCCAGGGACCTTCCACATTCTCCATCGTTCACTCTACCCAACCGTTCCCCAGTCAGATAAGCCTCACTCTTCCCCTTGGCCTTCCCTGAGCTTCTGGTTCCCTCACATTGTTCCTAGTTTAATCCCACAAGTACTTCTACCCAAGTAGACAAGGGCAAGTTCTTCGTGTCATCATCACACGACGCTCACTTACTGCGGAAGCTCCGCTCAGTAAGACAAACTCTTTTGGAGAAGTTTACCACGAGAGTGCCCTTTCCACTTAAAGAGTTAAGAACGACTCATTTCAAAAAACAGTTGGTCAAAAGAATAAAAATATTTGCTGCCTTTGGACAAGACTTGCTATAAAACAAAAGTTTTCACTTAGATGAAGTGTTTGAGAGGTCAGATATTAAAAGTAAAGGAGCCATTTAGACTATGTTCCTAGAAAGTGCAAACTGTAGATTTGACAATTAACAGATTTTGTCCAGTCAAGTAATTCACGTCAGAGTGGTATTTTCATGTAAATGAGCCAGGCAAAAATTTAAGAACTGAAAGGAGAGGAGATAAATGCAAAATCCCTTTCTCCATTGGCCAGAGCAATCTAATTCTGAAGGTGAACTTGGGCCCTGACATAAGAATGGATGTGACCAGCATATGCCAATGACTCTGTGTACACCATACATATTAAATCATTTCATACTGACAGTAGCTCTACAGAGTGGATATTGTTATAGTTTAAAATTCGCATATTATACCCTACTTATATTTTACAATAGACAAGGAAACTGAAGCTCGGAGAGGTTAAGTAACTTGCCCAAAGAATATCAATTGAAGACCAAGTTATTCTCTTGTAAAATGATTATTAATCAATAAAAAATGTTAAAAAAAAATAAAAATAAAAAGACCAAGTTATTCTTAACTCCAGTTCCCAAGCTCTTAAGCACTTCAGCTACACCAAAATGGGCAAATCTTCAGTTACTTTTATTAAGGCAGCCAGTTGGGCTCAGACCACTCAAACCTGGAACTTTCTGATGAAAGTCTATAATAGCTAATGATAGCCAACTTTTATTGCCTGCTCACTATAATGTCAAACTCTGTGCTAAGCATCTCACATGTGTTAACTCACACAATCCGTCTCTGAGGAAGCCTACTATTATTATCCCCATTTCACAGATGAGAAAACTGAGTAGCCAGGCTTACTCTTAGGTCCAAGGTTACATGGTTGGTTAACAGCAGAGTAAATCTGAACCCAATCTAGCCCCAGAGCTCTCCCCACATGTCAGGAAACTCTAACGAAGGATCAGCAGAGCAGGTGATCTGTTTCCTGAACAGCTATACTTTATATAAAGTGTTGTTATAATGAAGTGTGTGTAAGAACACCTGTGGAGCAGCAGACTGGCCCCTATTCCCACAGTGAAGGATCTCACAGATGACCACGTCTCTGTAGATAGCTGCGGGGCTATTAGTTCATAGAGATCACATGACCCACGGGCTGCTCTGATTCCCTAAGTTTTCTAGGACAGGCTGAGCCGGTGTGCCAAACAAGCTATGCATAACAAGTCATTCCTGGGTCATTCAACTTACAAATACTATATTTCTGAATGCTAGACAGAATTTAAGAGTGCTGCAAGGCTCTCTCCTCTTGGGAAGAATAAAGTAGAGGTTTGGGATTATATTTCTTTAAAAATACTGTGAAGGGAAAAATATGGATAAAATCCAAAAGACTTACTTTGGTTATACTCATTAATCAAACTTCTTAAATAATTCTCACGTGTCAACTTTCCTTCCACTCTGGAGATGTACCCATAGATTAAGGTTAAGTCTATGCAGCAGAAAATCCAAGCACAGTGCTGAAGCCCACGATCGCCAGTGAACTCAGACAATGTAGCCATTTCAAGGGGCATCTTCCATCCCATATAGTTCAGATCGTTTCGTGTTTTTGCCTAAACCACACAGGCAACTGAAACTTGGCTTTCACTCAAGTGCAGGCCACTATCCTGTAACCTCTGAATCTCAGTACCCGACCTCCCTGGGTCTCCTTCCCCTATTCCTCTGTGCCCCTGGAGGCTGTCAAAAACTCAGGTCCCTGCCACAGGTCTGTCTTCCCTGAGCGGTGCCCCAGCTCTCCACACTCCGCTTCTTCTCCTCCATCAAAACTTATTCCGGAATCAGGAAGAAGGGATAAGAAATGCGGGCTCCACAGACACACGCTCCCAGATTTGATCCTACTACTCTTCCTGTGTGATCTTGGGCTACGAAAACTTCCTCATTTAAGACATGAGATCAAGCATCCCACCAGGAATAATGCAATTGCGTTGGTAAGGCACTTCTACGCTGAGCCCCAACTAAAGGCTCAAAAGTGGACAGGCATTTTTTTTATTTGCATTACAATAGGGTTTCCCAACTCAACTTAAACACCTGTCAAGAAATATAGGTGGATAAACTGTAATCCAAATAAGTATCCAAGTGGGCAGAGGACTCTTCTCTGTGCAGGGTCCACACCTACTAGGGCGTGGCCTCTTCCCAGGGTAGGCCCTGAGCTGCCCCCTCCCCATTTCCTCAAGGTCGTTTAAGCAAGGTTTAGACTCAGTCCTGTGAAGCTGTGCCTTCACTCCCTCCACCAAGTGGAAGAACTGGTGAGAAGCCACATGGTTCCAGATCTTCAAAAGGCTTTGGACTGGAATATAACTGGGAACAACTGCACAAATGTCTTTGTTTTTCATATAGCTTGAAACCTTACTTGAAATAGAGTTCTAAACCTAACAAAACTATAAAATAATCTAGAGAAATAATTCACTTGAATTTTAAAAATCTGTTTCAGCTAGACTCAAGGCACTACTAAGTAAGAGAATTCAGTGGTAAGCTTAAAATAAAACTTCTCAATTTCGGCTCTGTAATAGGAAAGCCAATACATTTGCCCAGACCTAAATGAGTCCCACCCTCTCAGAGACTAGGAATATTCAAAATACCTGTTAGGCTGTCACAATGTCCTCCTGGAATCCCTGCAAGCCTGCTAAAGGTCACCTATCACTGTCTTTGCTTATAAACCTATTGTGTAGGATTCCCCCACTGGAAAAATGCAGTGTAGATACATTTTTTCACTCTTCAGAAAATACTGGCCAAGAGGGTCATTCTGAGCTATTGAAATCTGCTCTTTCCTGGTCATCTCCCAGTGACAGGGCTCAAACGCATGTTAATTTTGACCATAAACTGACGTTTCAATTAGCCAAACCACCGGTCCCAGCAGCCTGTGGTACTATCCTGGTGAAACAAAGATCTCCTGTCCGGCTGGATGTACCAACAGCAGGGGCCTCCATTTTCTGGTATCTCCAAGTCAATCCTGTAAACATTTTGCGGCAGGCAGCAGATGCAACTGTTTACGGCACCAGCACTGGGCAACTCCCGTGCACGCCCATGTGCTAGTCGTGTCCTCGGATTTCCTACTGTTCACACAACAATGGCATTTAAGCCTGAAGATGGTGCTTAGCTTTAAGTACCACATTAGCAGATAACCAGGTTAAGGCTGCATCAAAACTGCACACCACTACACTCCGCCATGCACCCCGAACAGGGACCCAGGGGTCTCCGGAGCTTTTGCAATTTCAGCCTTTTGATGATGTTGACACTTGGGAAGGGATAGTGGAGAACTAACCTTTAAGTATAAGATAAGGTTAGTAGTTAATATTACAGCGTTATCATCTATAAACAAAGAGGGTATTTCATAAAAATGTAACTTAGTATTTCTACAAGGCCTAATTCTACGGTTGCAAATACACTGCATTTAGGATCTTCCTAAGGGCATTTCATAATAGACGATTATGCTCCATAACAATCCAGCGAATTTTGCTTTTAGCACCAAATGATTGGGAGACAAGTGTTCTTCCCTCCCAGTACCAGTAATTCTCCTGTCAACTCCAAACTGCCCCTCACGGCCAGGTAACCACGGACTGCCTCTGGCGAAAGGTAAGGACAAGACTCGGGCGTTTGGGCGGCATGACCGAGGGGCTGCCACGGGTCCCCCCTCGCGCCAGCCCTGCCCTGGCAGGTGCCCTTCTCTGCGCCCCTGCGCGGGGCCCTCTCTCCGGCTCACCTAATGACCAGGAGTTCGTGGAGCAGATACGCAGCTGCGGCCAGCAAAGCTCCCCCGGTCAAGTAAAGGGTTTTCTTCCACCAGGGATCGGAGCCCAGCCCTGCCATGATCCCACCGTAATCCTGCAAAGGGAAAGCGATGATGTCCCCATAAAAGGAGAAGGGCTCCTCGGACCCGGCCCACCAGCCGAAGAAGGAGACGCTCTGGTTCCAGCTCAGATCCACCACGCACGGCCTGGACGAGGCAAAGCCAACCCCCCAGTGCATGCTGCGCGGCTGGCTGCGGGCGCCCCTCCCAGGGCCCGCGCCGCCCGCATGGGAAGGGGCCGGCGCGGCCGGGCGCGGGCTCAGCGGCGCGCTGGGGGCGCGGGCGGCGCGGGCGGCGCGGGCGGCGGCGACCGAGGCGGCGGCGGCGAAGGCGGCGGCGGAGGAGGAGGGAGGACGCGGGCCGCGGGTGGCGGGCCGGGCCGGCGGGGCCCCGGGGCCCTGGGCGGCAGCGGCGGCCGCCGGCTCCCCCCGCAGCGGCCTCTCCGCGCCGCTCTTTGTGTCGGCGCCTGGAGAAGGCCGCGTGATGTCATTGCTCCCCGGGGCAGGGAAACAGAGGCGGGATAAAGTCACCTACCCCGCGCCCTGCCCCCGCCCCGCATCTCCGCGGTCCGGCGGCCTCCGCCCCGGCCGGAGCTGCGGGGCTGGGCGCGCCGGGCGGGCTCCGCGCCTCCAGGCGGCACGGCCAGGAACGGCTCGGCTGCGGAGGTGGCTGGAAATGCGGCTCCGCCCGGAGGAAGCTACAGTCGGGGCCCGGATCTTCGTCCCCCCACCCCCACCCCACCCCCCCCCCGGCCCGTCCTCCGCCTCCGCTCCAGCCCCTCCCGCCCGTGCGAGAGCGGGGCGCGCGCAGAACTCACCTGGGGCCGCGCGGAGCTCGGGCAGAAACGCCGCCCCTCGCGGGGGCTGGACACCCGGGCCCGGGCAAGGTCGGGAATTCCACTCCTCTCTCTAGCTGTCAGGAAAGCGCTGTGTCTCTGCATAACTTAAGAAAACACGTATTCCGTTGCAGTTACCTAGGGCTTGGCCATGTGCTCACGGAGAGAGTCTGGTCTGATAAATAACAACAAAAATGTACTCGAGAGAGAGATCCCCTTTGACAGACCGGCCCAAGTCCAGTCTTTCCCCTTGGAAACCATCACCAGGAACGCGTGGCTGCGCCGTATTGCTCTGGTTGTTTTCCCTTTCCTTTTCTGCGCAGGAAATGTGTGTGATCGATCTTTTTTTCGTTTTAACTTCATTTTTTAAAGTTGTACAAATATGTACAAAGAATAGGACCTTGTTTCACAGACGTGTAAGATGTACATACAAGTTTTAGCAAGAGCATGGACAGTTTAAAATTGTTCGAAGGAACTGAAAAAAATCAAGTAGGGCGTTTATCGCTCTTCAGGTGCAAGAGTGGCTATGGGAAACCTCCAAGCTTCTGAGTCAACGAGCTGAGAGATTGGAGTGAAGGGGGACTCCCCCTTTCTACTTCTCGGACTACACTAGCCCTTTAGACAGGCCGTGAGTGTGGTCATATGGTTAATAAAGTACGGGCGTATTGCCCCCCAGCAACGAGATACAGGGAGAGGCTAGTCACAAGAAGGGCCCAGACACTACTGTATACGTTTAAGGGACCTCTCAGGGAGAAGCAGAGTGTGCGGCTGGAAGTGAACCTTCCGTGAGCAAATTGCAGAGTGGAACCCAAGGGCCTGCTGGAGAGACAGAAGTGGTCACCAGACCGCCTTCTGGGGAGAGAGACCAGGAGGCTGCAAAGGAAGAAGGGTGGGCAGGTTCGGGATCAGGGCAGAAATGCTCTGGGTGGAGGGGGATTCTCCATTCGTCCTCTGTGTCCTTCCCACGCAGTGCTCAGCCTTTGCTCTCATTAAATGTTGAGCCAATATTTAAAGAATACTTCTGATTTTTGGTACCGAATTATTTGCCTGAGTGTCTAGGCCCAGCCACGAGGATGAGCATAAATTATTACCTTGAGTGGAGGAATGTGGAAGGCAAAAAGGAGAATCAACCCTGCAAACTCTGTGCCCAGAAAACAAGTTAGAAACCAGATGAAGTTTGATATTCTGATCCCAGAAAGTGCATTCCACTCCAAGGCAGACCTACTCCACCCACTCATGGAAGCCAGTGGCCACTGCTGCGTCCTGGGAGTATCAGATAATTGCTGAGCACTATCTGGCCTTTGGGTCAAGTATGGCTTGAGTGTTCAAAGGTATCTTGAACTGAACATCTTTAAGAAGCAGGTGTTGGTAAAATAAAACCCCATAGAGAAGCTAAAATATAATCTTAAATGATCTGTTGCAGATTAAACTCAAGCTTTTAGATCCATGGCATAGAAGAGAGAAGATTCTTAGAATTCAGTCTTGTATAAAGGTGAGAGGAGGCAGAGTAGTATCTAAAGAGTTAACAGACTCCTTGGGGAAAAGTTTGGTACGAAGATGTCAGAACAAAGCTCTGGGGAAACCAGGAAAGCAGCTATAGCTATGAAGGCCCAGCAGCAACGCACATCTCAGCCAGATCAGGTTGGGCCTTCCGTGGAGAAGCTGCACACAAAGGGCTGCAATCCAGCCCCAGAGAGAAGGGACCGTGGGGCAGGGCCTCAGCCCTCTAGGGGTGGCAGTGCTGTTACCGGGCAGAGAGCAAGTGAGCAGGCCTAGAGTAACTGAGGAGCAGAACTGGGGTAACCGAGGAGCAGACCTGGGGTAACCGAGGAGCTCAGCAGACTGCTTCTTCAGAGTGACTCCTCAGAAGCCCCTGTGTGGAGCCAGATGCCAGGTTCAACCCGCAGTGTCTGTCAGGCCTCCCGCCCCGCAGGGCGCAGATGTAGGGAGCTGAGCCTGTCGCAGGGCTCCTTCAGCTAGTGATGAGGTGTGAAGACCTTGGGAGCCAGAGCGGGCAACTTTACTCCACCCCTCCCACCACCACCACCAAATCTGATTGCCTTGGCATCATAACCATGGACCGTAGCTCCAAGCTAGAGGCGTCTTATTTTCCTCCTTCAAAATCTTTGTTTTACTAACAATTGAGGTATTTCAAGACAAAAATAGAAGGGACTAAGAGTTATTGAACAACTGTCGGTCTAAGGATATGTTTTTTCCAGTAACTCTTCAAAACAACCTGTATTAGACAATTATTGTCATTCCTATTTTACAAACGAGAAAACTGAGGCTCAGAGAGGTAAATTAACTGATTCAGTTCCCAGGGCTAAGTAATGATAGAGCCAGAATTCAAACCCTGGTGTCTCACACCAGCAGCCCTTTGGGTTGTCCATCACCTACAATGTCTTTCACCCCAAGGACCAGTGCTGAAGCACTGTCCATGATATTCCTTCTTTAGGTCATCAGTCTGTGGCTCAATTCTGAACTGCATCTAAATCCAATGGCTACAAAACCTCAAACGCTGCCAATTATGCTGTCACCTTTTGCGAAAGGTGGATTTAGACAATTTCTTACACAGATATTGCTATGCCTGCATCATGTGACTCTGCAGCCTGGCCGTGGTGATATGACAAGGGACAACTAAATCAGCACTTCCCAAACTTTGTATATGTATCATCTGGAAATCTGTCACAATGATCAAATAAGAGACAATGAGATCAGTACTTCTCAAATGTTACGTGAATCACTAGGGATCTTGTTAACATGTAAATTCTGACTCATGAGGTCTGAGATTTTGCATTTCTAAGAAGCATACAGGTGAAGCCAGACCACACTTGGATGAACAATAATTTAGACCACTAGTTTATGTGACGGATCAAAAACTCTGCCCAAAAGAAACACCTCATGTTGGATGGTTTCTAATCAACCCAATCAAATGACCATTTGTTGTTGAATTTGGACACCACATACACAGATAAAAGGGCTGGGGCAGGAGTAGAATCAGGAATGGAAAGAAAATGAATCAAGACTCAAGAAAACCCATTCGAACAGAGAGTAATGCATAATCCTTGTGAGAGGTTGATTTGATGTTCAAGTGCTAAGAGCTGAGAGAGGAAGCCACAGGGCAGGAGAGGAGGGGTGGGGTGCTGGGAAGAGAAGAGAGGGGAGGAGTACCCTGGGGGATTAGTGATACCATGGCACCTTTTCTCAGGAAGCAACACAAAGAGTATGAACAGATGAAGAAAATATTTTATAAGTTTCTTTTACCCTGGAAAATTTTTCACAAGAATGTTATACTTTGTGTTTCAAAATGTAGCTTAAGAGATTTAAAATCTAGCTGCTGTAGTTATAAGTGGATGTGATGCTGGCATTATTGCTGGTTTTATATAATTAAATTTAATATGCTATTTTATTAAAATATCTCTGTATTATTCACAAAATAAACAATTTACTTGATAACGTTACCCTGAATTTTATCATAAAACTTCTACTTTCTCAGCTTGATTTGTGGAGAAGAGATCTAATACTATCCTACCCAGGTATCCAACATTGTAGCTGGAAGCCAGCGTGTTACCATAAGGTGACTGTCCCTATCTACTTTCTGATGTACTGGACTTGGGCGTTTTATTAATCAGTATGCAACTCTCAGAAAACATTTTCTGCAAGGCTGACTTGATGCTGAGAAAAGATACGCAGATAATAACCAGGCTCAGATAAGTGAGGGGTGATTGAGAAAATGGGTCATGAGAAATTTGGAAGACTTTTAGCTTGGGTGGTGCGTTCATTTGCCAGGGCTGCTGTAAAGAGCACCACAGACTGGGTGCTCTTAAGCCACCCAGTCTGTGGTGGCCAGTTCTGGAGGCCAGCTGTCCAAGATCAAGGTCCTGTCAGGGTTAATTTCTTCTGAGGCCTCTCTCCTTGGCTTACAATGGCCATTTTCTGCCTGTGTCTACATGGTATTTCCTCTGTACATTTGTGTCCTAATCTCCTCTTCTTATAAGGACCTCAGTCATATTGGATTATGGCCACCCTAATGATCTCATTTTACCTTAATTACCCCTTTGAAGGCACTACCTCCAAACACAGTCACATTTTGAGGTCCCAAGGGTAAGGACTTAAACATATGGATTTTAGGGGACACAGTTCAGCCCATAACAGATAGCCTACCAAATGCCCAAGAGGAGATGCCCAATGGCAATTGAATGCGTGTGTTTAGAAGAGATTTGGCCTGGAGTTGCGATGGGTGGGGTCACTAAAGGCAAGGGGGTAGACCTGAGATTGTGAGGGTGACTGCTAAGCGAGAGGAGAGAGGGGCTGAGGACAGAGCCCTGAAAACATCGCAGTCAGAGGATGGCCAGAGGAAGAGAGGAACCATCCAGGAAACTGAGAGGGAAAGAGAGGCCAGGAGGGAAGATGGACAGGTGTGGGGCCGCAGAAGCCAAGGGAAGGGGGTGTCTCAAGACTGTGAGGTGGGATCAGTAGCATCCCATGCTCCCAACAAGTCAAGTCAAATGAATTTAGCCAGCAGCGCGGACATCACTGACCTGGGGGAGCAAGCACTTTCAAGTGTCAGGGGGTCAGAAGCCAGACTTCAAAAGTGAAGGCAGCAGAGTAAGTGCAGAAAACACCTGCAACGAATTTGGCTGTGAAAGGAGGAAGCAAAGGTTGGTTGTTGGAGAGGGGAATAAATATTTCTCCAGGCTTTTAAAAGGAGTTTATATATATTCTTTTTAATATTAATACATGAACACAGTACAATGTTCAAGAGCTACAGAGAAGAATGCAATGAAAAGTCAGTCTCTGCTCCGGTTATCCTCCCTTCTCCTCCGGATGTGCCTGGCCCCAGAGGCTGCCCCGTGTGAAAGACAGCGAGACTTCCTTTACTTGGGCTTCTGGTTGACCACACCCACGCTTCCCAGGGGGAGCTCGCCCACCATGGAGATCAGAGGACCGGAGGGGAGTGAGGAATGGAAGGGAGTGAGGAATGGATGATGACTAACCCTTAGTATCTTTTCCTACAGAGTTGCCCCAGGCTGTGTCTCTCTCCACAGGGCTCCTTCTGTGTGTTTCAGGAACTAAGTCTCCATGTTTCTCCTTCAGCGGAGGGCTGATAATGGCTTCCTGCTGTTGCTAGCCCTGGGGTTCTGCACTTTGGTAAATAGCCCTTTTATTATTTTTTTTTTATTGAGCTATAGTTGATTTACAATGTTGTGCTAGTTTCTGGTGTACAGCATAGTGATTCAGCTATACATATATCTATTTTTTTTTTCATATTCATTTTCACTTTAGGTTATTATAAGATACTGAATATAGTTCCCTGTGCTATACAGTAGGACTTTGTTTATCTACTTTACATATAGTAGTTTGTGTCTGCTAATTACAAACTCCTAATTTATCCCTTCGCCCCCTTCCCCTTTGGTAACCATAAGTTTGTTTTCTGTCTCTGAGTCTATCTCTGTTTGATAACTAAGTTCATTTATATCATTTTTTAGATCCCACATATAAGCTATATCATGTACTATTTCTCTCCCTGACTTGTTTCACTAAACATAATGCACTCCTAGTCCACTCATGTTGTTGCAAATGGCATTATTTTATTCTTTTTTATGGCCGAGTAGTATTCCACTGTATAAATATATCACAACTTCTTTATCCAGTCATCTGTCAATGGACACTTCGGTTTCTTCTCTGTCTTGGCTATTGTAAATAGTGCTGCTAGGAACATTGAGGTTATAGGGATCTTTCCAAATTAAGAGTTTCCTCTGGATATATGCCCAGGAATGGGATTGCTGGATCATACGGTAAATTTATTTTTAGTTTTTTAAGTAATCTCCATACTGTTGTCCATAGAGGCTGCACCAGTTGCATTCCCACCAACAAGTGTATGGTGTTCCCTCTCTCCACACCCTCTCCAGGATTTATTGTTTGTGGACTAGTCCTTTGATTAAATGCTTCTCAAAATATCCAGTTTGCCTGTGTCTTTAGTTTCCTGCTGGGACTCTAAGAGATACATTCTCCCTTTTAACACTGTTCCCCAAGTTCCTTCCCAGAAGCAAATACAGCCATCAGCTTCTGTGTTTATTCCCAGAGATGTTCGATGCATTAAAAATGCATTTTCTATATACGTGTTTGTATTTGTATATATGTATTGTTCTAAATTATTTTTATACAAATCATATCATTTAACTGCCTGTCTCCCAATTTATTTTCTTTCCTTTTGTATCTTCAACATAGAACTTCCAAGCTTCTTCCTTCCTTCCTTCCTTCCTCTCTTTATAGCTGCCTAGATACAGAAGCTATATCTATATATATTATATATATATTATATATATAGTTTATATGTACTTATTTATATTATTTTATATATATATATATATTTATAGAAGTGGGGTTTCTGGGTCAAAGGAGCCACGCATTATAACTGTCATAGATATTGCCATATTGCAGGCAATACAC
Organism: Vicugna pacos; assembly: GCF_048564905.1. Taxonomy (NCBI): domain Eukaryota; kingdom Metazoa; phylum Chordata; class Mammalia; order Artiodactyla; family Camelidae; genus Vicugna; species Vicugna pacos. The sequence continues at coordinate 26,984,547 of NC_132994.1, forward strand.
ACTCTCAATATTTTTTAAAGTGTCTGTTTCCTCATACATACCTTAATCACACATATTCTTAAGTGTTTTGATCTTTCCTCTTTGTAAGTGAGAACACAGTGCTCATTGTAGTTTTAAACTTGTTGAGGTTGAGAGCAATTTTTTGAAAGATACATTTGTGTTGACTTTTCTGTGAATTGGTCATCTTTAACTGGCTTATTGGTATTTTTTATTGACTTACCTGAGGTCCTAATTGAGAAAAACAATTCTTTGCCTGTAAATTAATTGGCAGAAATTTTTCCAACCTTGCTTTTGTTCCATTTTTTCTTCTACAGCTTCATGGTTTTCTATCATAGTTTTAGAGAAAACTTCTCTGAGTGGAGTATTCCAATCTATCACTTCAGATGTTCTTCCTAGGTGACCTCAAATGCTGGCATGAAGGCAGAAGCCTCCAGAGACAAGGTCCTGTTGCTTTTGAGATAGGACACAAACCATCCACATAGACATCGGAGTTACTCAGGAAGATGGGAGGACTTAGGGATGGGAAGAAGAACAAAGACACCATGATTGAGGGGAGTGGCCAGAAGTGGGGTCTGGCAATAAAGGGAAAGCAGGGGACAGGAGAGCTAGACTTGAGGTTGGAGACATGAGAGCTTTTGCACAAGAGTAATGCAGTGTTGGGTGGGAGGGGCAAGGTATAGCTCAAGTGGTAGAGCGCCTGTTTGGCAAGCATGAGGTCCTGGGTTCGAGCCCTGATACCTCCTCTAAAAATAAATAAATAAATAGACCTAATTACTGCTCCCCGCAAAAAAATGGGTAATACAGTGAGCAAAGAGGACACAAATCCCATGTTTCAACTCCAGGTTCATAGAAAATGTGAAATCTCTCAAAATGGCTCCAGGTGAAACCACATCCTCAAAGGAAAGCTGGGTTTCAGCTAAAGAAGGAAGTAAAGGACACTGCGATGCAGACGGGGCTTATAGAGGCTGCAACAGGAGAGTGCAGAGATGGGTAGTGGGAGGAAGAGCCAGGGAAGATGATTCAGGAAACAGTCTCGGGGGAGGTCATAGAAAGGAGTCAGGGTGGGGTGTCTAAGTCTTGGGCAACGGCTAGGAATAGCAGGGATTCTTATCAGGCTTTAATGTCACTAACATTTGGCCCCAGCAGGCCCCTGGGGTGCCAGTCACCTAGGCCTGAACATTGACTGAGAAGAACATGTCATCTCAGGAGCACAGAGAGATTTGCCTTTAAAAGAGTTAAGTTTCAGCTGCCATTGATTGGTTCTCAGGGAAAGTTCTGGGTATAAAACTGCCAGGTCTGTGGGTGCCCAGGTAAATAAGCAGAGGCCTGAAGTAACAAAGCCCTGGCCTCTGCGTGGTGGGTGTGGGTGCCATCTGGTGGGATGTGCCAGCGTGGGGGTGGATGGGGCAGGAAGGTGGGCTGCTGGGATAGCCCACTGATAACATTGTGGTTGAGAACTTCTCATCCAGCCAACCATCCACCCAGCCATCTACCGAGGTGGCTAATCCAACTATTTATCTCTATTTAAAATCAATCTTCTTTTATGAGTTGAAATTCTTTAAACATCGCATAAATCTGATTGATAATTAATCCAGACTGGCCTTCCATCATAACCATCCTGACAAAACTGGGTCTAGAAACAGAATCCCAGAACGTCTCTGCAATTTAACATCAAAAGAATGACCAAAAAGAGGCAATTCAAATCGTGTGCCAGTTTTTGCCTTTCACGACTTTTGTCAGCCTTCATGTCCACTTTTACAAAAGATAGGCAGAAGACAGCATGACTGTATTTTTCTTTTCCTGACATACTCTGTCAAATAAAGACTGTATTTCCCCACTGCAGTATTTTAGTACAGTCATCTTTAACCTTTCTGGGGGGGGCACGAATCCTTTTGAGACTCGGATGAAAGCTATAGGACATTCTCGGCAGAGAAATACAAACACGTACACAATTTCGTTTCCTGTTTCGGGGGTTCCTGGAACCTCAGAAGCCCATCTGAAGACCCCAGATACAGAGCCTGTTTTAGAGTCAGAAAGACGAGTGGAGATCTTACGTGATGTCAGTGACATCTATGTCCATCAGTTCCGATCTGTCAACAGGAAACAAGGATTCTAATCTATCAAAAAGGAAACACCTCATGGCCATATTTACCTTGTAACTCTCCACAACCCCATTCTCAGCTCTGCTCACATCATCTTGAGAACATATTTTTTCCTTAGGTCCAACTGGTGCCTTTTAGCCCCTAGACAGTGGCTCTTTTATATGTGCTGCATCCTTTTCTTGTTGGGATACAAGAGGTTTATTGAACTCACAATAAATTCTTTTGCTTGATTTCATGCAAATCATCAGTGTCAGGATTTTTTTTTTGATACAATGAAGACTTGCATGTTATTTGCGTCTCATCAGTAATAGTCAAGTAAGAATCTCCCTTTTAATAGAGTCACATTGTAACTTAATAAAAGCAATTATGTATTGGCTGTGCTAACACTTTCTTTCCTTTGGTTTTCTTTCTATCTTTACTTTCCATTGACATTTTCTTAAGATTCTTGGATTTTTGGACCTACTTCTATAAGCCTGTAATGATGCAAATATTTCTTATGGAATTACAGGGACCTTACCAACTCAGGTGTAAGAAATATTTCTCACAATCATGACTCGCCACTGTGCCTGGTTACCGAGCAGTCTCTAAATCTTTGCTTGTGCCTCTCAATGTTGTGTATTCCAGATCTGCAGTAGCACAGAAGCCCTCGTGAGTGTCCCTAGCACACATCAGAGTCATTTCAAACAATGTGAGAATTTTTCACTTTTTTTGCTTGACTGAGATATTTTTATTGTGTGGTATTTTAATTCAATACTTTACTTCAATTTATCATTGATACAATAACAAAACCTGTAACTCTACTATGGAAAGTAAGGCTGGAATTTTATTCAGGGTCTTTAAAGCATTTTCATAAGTTATAGTTAGTAGCATGTAGTTGTTTTAGTCATAGAGAGGCAATGAAGGGAACTGAGGCACATTGCTCAAACTTTAGACATTGCGAAACTCTGATTGAAATGCTTCTGAAGATGCAACCTTGCATACAGACAATTCAAATATGTGATACTAATCCAGTTGTGTGTGGATGCTTCTGCTATGACCATACAATGGCACAGACACTGGGTACAAGTATAAAAGTGTAGTGCACAGGCTGCCTGGGTCTGCATCTTACTGGTTGTGTGAAGCTGAACACATTTAACATCTCCGTGAAAGGGAGTGGACGGTAGTTCCGACCTCGCAGGGCTGTTATGAAGGTTACATGGGATAATGCATGCCTAGCACTCAGCACAGGGCCTGGCGCTCCGTAAACACAAAAGATTATAGTAAGTGGCCCATATTGCTTAGGAATTCTTTTCTTATTGAAGTAGAGTTGGTTTACAATGTTGCGTTAGTTTCTGATGTATGGCATAGTGATTCAGTTATACACATTATGTATTCTTTTTCATATTCTTTTTCATTATAGGGTATTACAAAATATTGAGTAAAGTCCCCTGTCCTGTACAGTAGGACCTTGTTGCTTATCTGTTTTATGTATAGTAGTTAGTATTTGTAAATCCCAAACTCCCAAACTTATCCCTCTCCACCCCCTTTCCTCCCCGGTAACTGTAAGTTTCTTATCTATGTCTGTGAGTCTGTTTCTGTTTTGTAAATAAGTTCATTTGTGTCATTTTTGACACTTTAAAACAACCTGTAATAATCTCTTGGATGTCCAAATTACTTGACTTTATTGGAATTTTGTTGGCATATATTAGCAGCACCTCATTCATTCATTTTCTTATTCAACAGACATATATCCAGCTGGGTCAGGGGATGTAAGAGTGAATGAAACAGAACAATGGTCCCAGCCATATGGTGCTGACATGACACAGATTCTAATCAAATATTCACACAAATAAATCTAAACCTGTGATTGTGATAAGTGCTATAAATAAGAGAAATATGATATAATGTTAAAAGGAGGATTTGCCCTTGTCAAACTAGGGGTCAAAGAAATCTTCCCAGAGGAGGTGGGCTGAGGTCTGACTGGTGGTCAGAGGGTTTGAATGTTCTTGACTGGAGGGAGAACTGAGCAAGGGCCCCAACAGCAGAAAACGACAACATAAGACTTGAGACAAAGTGCAGAGCAGTACTTACAGTTCTCTAGCTTTCATGAAAGCAAGACAGGAAATAAGAAAATATGCTTATATTTGTTCATTTGTGCAAAACACACATGGACACACATACACGTTAAGCCAGAACAGTAATGAGATTGGTTACGACAGCGAGTAAGTGGGAATGGAGTGGAAGGACTGGAGGTTACCGGAACAGAGTAGAAGGCATATGGGGGAGTGACATGTGTCCGAATACAAACTTTTTATATAGTTCTGATTTTTAGAAACATGTTAGTGGCATGTCCTCCAAAAGTAAATCTTTTAAATCAGCCAGGATTTGGGGGAGAGGGAACCCAAAAAGGAATGTAACCTGTAACATATGAGCCTGAGGGTATTACAGACCGACAACATAACCAGGCTGATGTGGAAGGGGAGAACTAACCTAACTTTGGAAAATAGTATTTTTAATGATATATCCTAAGGCTAAATTAAATTTCTTTCTCACAGGGCACCCTTGCTTCCAAATCAAAACATGATCATCAAAAAATAGGAAGTTTCCTAACATCACGTTGCAGCAAACTTGACATTTTCATTTGAGAGCCCTGAGGCGTGACTTAGGGGAGGAGACAATGTGACATTTCTAGTGCCTCACACAAACTTCTAGATGTAAAATAAAAGAATTAAAGATGATTCTTTGGTGATGTTTTGTCTTTGGGACAGCTATGGCACACACAGATATCGCAATGTTTTATAGGCCTGCATAACATATTGTCCCCAGAACATAGCAACTCTGGGAAAAATCAAAACTTCAGTAACAACTGCAATTGCTTTTTATTCTAGTCTTCCTACCAAGATAGCTTCTGCAATCCCACTTCCAGAAGGTTCTTCCAGGTTCTATGGGAGTTTTGCATGTGTGCTGGATCCCATTGTTCCCTAAAGAAGTTTCAAAAAGAGCCACACCACTTGTCTCTTGTCCCCATCTGCCTTGCCCTGTGACCCTTCCTACCACCACTCATTGCTAAGTGCTGAAAGTTTTGTTCTCCTGGTGCACATAGCCCTTTTAGCCAACCTTAAATGGTCTAGCCATTTTTATAATTAAAGCCCCACTGAGCACTCTGACTCCCTCCACAAGGACTCAGTGGTCAAGGTCATAGCCCAGCTTTCCACAGCTGTTCCTCTCACCGGAAACCAGATCCCAGCAAATTCACCTTCTCCCTCTATTTTGTTCTAAGACAGGTCTATAATCTCTTTTGCTGGACTATCAGCTATAAAGTTTCCACCGTTATTTCTTGCAGGGGACTCTCATGAACCCAGAGTTCCTAAGGGAAGGTTTGCAGATTAAACTCCCTACCATTGCCCTAATTGCTTAATTACTGCTTTTTAAAAGTAGGTCATTCTCAAAATAAAAATTTTTCAAGTGGGTAATCCTCACTCTACAAATAAACGTTAAAAAAACTTTGTAGTATCTTTCTGAGCCTATTTCCCCTGGAACTTGGTTGAAATTGGCCTGAAAGATCAAATTAGATTATGCACAGAGGCATGAAATTTTCATCTCTTCATCTTACAAGAATTCAAGTGGAACACAGAAGTAGCTATTACTGAATCATTCTGAATTTCCATCACTTAAAAATGTATATTTTTAATAATTGAAAGTTAGAGTATTCTTTCAAAAATAAATGTGCTTTGTTTGGGGGATTGCTTTTTACTCGATTTCATAAACATAAAAATGTTTTTATTGAGGTATAGTTGATGTACAATATTATACAAGTTTCAGGTGTACAATATAGTGATTCACAATTTTTAAAGTTTATACTCCATTTGTAGTTATTTACAAAATATTGGGTATATTCCCAGTGTTGTATATTCTTGCTGCTTATTTTATATGTAGTAATTTGTACCTCTTGTACCTCTTGTATTTTACCCCCCACCCCCTCCCCTCTCCCCACTGGTAACCACTAGTTTGCTCTCTATATTTGTGAATCTGTTTGCTTTGTTATATTCACTAGTTTATTTTTTAGATTCTGCATAAAGTGAGATCATATAGTCTTTGTCTTCCTCTAGGTCTACCCACGTTGTTACAATTGGCAGAACTTTATTCTTTTTATGGCTGAATAGTATTCCATTATATATATATATATATATATATATATATATATATGTTTTATGTTTATATATATATATCACATCGCCTTTATCCAACAGATGATGGACACTTAGGTTGCTTCCAAATCTTGGCTATTGTAAATAATACTGCTATGAACATGGGGATGCATGTATCTTTTTCAATTAGTGTTTTTATTTTCTTTGGATATATGCCCAGAAGGAAGAATTGCTGGATCAAAAGGTAGTTTTATTTTTGTTTTTTTGAGGAACCTGCATATTGTTTTCCATAGTGGCTGCACCAATTCATACTCCCACCAACAGCGTACCAGGGTTCCCTTTTCTCTACATCCTCATCAACATTTGTAATTGTGTTCTTTTTGATGATAGCCATTCTTACAGGTGTGAGAGGATATCTCATTGTGGTTTACATTTGCCTTTCTCTAATGATTAGCAATGTTGAGCACCTTTTCATGTGTCTATTTTTTAATTGGGTTGTTTGTGTTTATGATGCTGACTTGTGTGAGTTGTTTAAGTATTTTGGATATTAACCCCCTATCGGTCATATCATTTGGAAATATTTTATCCCATTCAGTAGGTTGTCTTTTCATTTTGTTACTGGTTTCCTTTGCTATGCAAAAGCTTTTAAGTTTAATTAGGTCCCATTTGTTTATTTTCACTTTTGTTTGCTTTAGGACACAGATCCCCCCAAAAATATTGCTACAATTTATGTCAGAGTGTTTCACCTATATTTTCTCCTAAGAGTTTATGGTTTCCAGTCTTACATTTAGATTAATACCAACACTTTTTCCCCAACAGATAGAATGAAGCAGCTTTGCTTTGGTAATAAAACTACTAGAATTCAGACGAAGAATCAAACTTAAAATGGAATGCAATAGGAACTCCTGATTTTTAGAGTCCTAATTAGACATTAGCAACTGAAGTTAAAATTTCAGTTTCCTCTCCTGCAGTGTCATTGAGAACAAGCAAGTGATAAGCTGTTTGGAAAGTTTTTGCCTGGTGAACCCACTCCAATAGGCATTGACAAAGAAATACAAAAACATCTGAGATTAAAAGTGAGAAAGTTTAGAAAGTAAAAGCTGACTTTCTACATGGATCACATGCATTCAATCTATGTTTGTCATATTTGGTTAACACTTTTCTATGAAAGGTCTTATACATTATTGACTTTAAGAAAAAGAGGTCTAAAAAATATATTTCAAGTCATCCCCTTTAATTATAAAAATTTTAGCCAAAAAGGAAATTTCCATGACTGAATTTTTAAACTGAGTTAAAAAAACTTTTTCTACTTAAAAAAAAAAGACACCACAAAACATTTATAGAACTGTACAGAAAAGTATGTCCAATATAATCTGAATTTCTTGATTTTAATGTTTGACCAAACCCAATACATGTTTAACAATCAATTTGCTTTCCCATAAACTAAAATTTAAAGGAAAAAATACATTTTATCTTCCCAAACATAGGCAGTATAAATTGATATTTGGTTTTCATCAGTCAGAAACATAACTGCTTTAACCAAAATCAAATAAAGATTACTTTAAATTAAAACATATTACTGTACATATATATGCATGTGCATACACGCTGGGAAAATGCATAACCTGTAAGGTGAAGTGAAATATATACATGTCCTAATCACATAACAAAGGCTGATTCTGGAACTTACATTCCTAGATCACATAATACCTTGACAAAACTTTTTTATCCATAGAATAATCCCTTGAAGGTAGCTATTAGATGAAACAACAAAAGCTTTTATCTAACATTTTAGCCCTTTTTTATTAACTTTTCTCTTCTTTATGATCCTGTCTCAAAAGATAAACTATTTTCTGTATTTGTAAACATCACACTTTCAAGCCATTTTACTACAGTCCTTAGAAACAATTCACCTCTTCAGTTCTTCACACACACCTGAGTTGTGGGAGGCTTCAGCTCGGAGCTCTTCTGTTTCTCCCTTTAAAGCAAACTCTGCGGGCACCACGTGCTCCTGGACGCTGGATTTGACTGCATGAGCTGCATAGTTAAGGCTGGTGTTTTCACTCCAATGCCAGTAACCTGAGAAGGGGTTGTACAGCATTCCTGCCACAGTTAGAACTGACAGACCATCTGAAAAAAATGTCAGAAAGAGTAGACTTAGTAAATGTTTACCTCCCGTGTGCCAAGTGTCTCATGCACATTGAGAAGGATTCCTATCTCAATGGGCAAACATACTTCACAGCCACGTAGAGCTCACTCTTTACTGCAGCAGAACACAGACTCTAAAGCAGCCTGCTTAAGTTCAAATCCCAGCTCTGGCACCTATTAGATGGTGACCCTGGGCAAGTCACTTGACCCGTCTGTATCTCAGTTTCCTCACATGAACAGAATATATATGACAGACTTGTTAAAACAGATAAATGTGTAAAGTAGCACAGTGCTTGGAATTTGGCAAGTATTCCACATACATTAACTGTTACTAGAAAATACCTGCCAACAAAGTGATTGTTCCCGTAAAGTAGCTTCAAAGTATTTTTTCTATTCTAGTCAACAAAGTTATTTGCAGAAAAGAAATTACTACATTGCACTGGACTAATTTAATTTTCCAAGTGAAATCAAGTTTATTGATATACTGTTACATGGACAAAAAGCATGGGACACACATGAGTCTAAGTACTCAAGAGGAATACCAGATGCCAAATAAATGAACTGACAAATGCTATTACTTGACAGGAATTCAACACATAGATCAAGGGCTCGCGAGGTGTGAAGCAGAGCAGGACGCTGCAGGGAGTACACAAAGGAGACACAGCCTTGCCTTCCAGGAATTCAACAGCCAGAAAGGGGCTTAAAAAAACACTCAAGTAACCATACTATGAGGCATACTCTAAGGCATGCTTATCACTAGCATTAAAACACTACATAAAACGTGATACGGAAGTTCAGCATATATCCAAGTATGCAGGAGTCAGGAAAAATGAGATGTGAGATGAGCTGATTCAAGCGGGGCATCAAAAGAACAAAGGGAAGCCGTGTAAGTAAAAGCCACCTGCACCTCACCCTAAACGAGTGGACTAGACAGCCAACAAGTATTCCCTGATCATCTGTGACTGGCTTGGTCCTGGGTGAGGTGCTACAGGTGAGAGAGAAGCAGTATGTCGTACTTAATCCTGACTTCAAGGAGTTTGTGATCTAGTTTAGGAGATGAAACCAACATCCAAAGAACAGTGGCCTATTTAATTAAGTGCTAGGTTACAGGGACACTCTAAGTTCAGTTAGGCCTTGAAAATTGGAAACTTTTTTAATACTTACTTGATTCCAGAATGCTCTCTAGCTTTTCGGGTGAAACAAACTTCTCCCACGTATGAGTACCTTTTGGTACAATACCCGCAATTTGCTCTGCAAAAACAATTCCCAAGACATAGGACAGCTGTGTTTTGTTGATTGTAGTAATGAATAAAGAACCACCGGGCTAAAAAAAATATACATGTATAGAAGTAACATTTTAAATGTCAGGAGAATCAGTTCAATAAAGGCTTGGCTCCCCAACCCCACCCTCCTTCCTTCCAAATAATTTCAGTACAGGAAGATACAGAAGTGTGAACAAAATATAATTTACCAAAATAGTATTCTTTTCCCTTAGGAAATTCATTGTCACAAACAGCCCACTACAGATGCACCTGCTGAATTTATGCAACAGTGTGTACAACTGACTCTGTAAATCATACATTACTATGACTGATGTTTATCTTATATGCATTCTTTGGTACATATCAAATACTTTATTATAATAAAAATATAGAAATGAGATCAGGCTGCTCTCCCTTGTTGCACGTCCCACACTGACATCCCAGCGAGCCCACGCTGCCTGCTCCGGGCGCCCAGCCCATCTGGCGTGTTTGGTACAGCGCACAGCCCCACGGCTCGTGCAGGCCAGCAGTGCCACTAAGCCTTCCCTGACAAACGCATTCATGGTTAAGGTTTGAACATGTTTTATCTTGTTTTGATTTCATTACTACAAAGCATATAAAGAGGTCAAGATAAGCACTCAGATGGATGTGAACCATTTCTGGGATGGTTTAGCCAGCCATCTTTTAGTGACTATATTTTATGATGTTTCCTATATTTACTCCCACAAATGGCAAGAACATTAATGTCTCCTCCCTCTTTTACACATTGTCATTAATGCCTGATGGGAATAAAATGCTAAAGATCCCCTCCAAAATAATCGTATCTTAAATCTATTAAAGTATCTCAAATATCATCTCAAACCACAAACAAAAATGGTAAGAGAAGGCCCTGAAATATTAGGATGTGCTTTTAAAACTAAAACATTGGACATGATTTCATCATACATTGTAACTTTTGCCTATAAAACTCTAGCATTCTAAAATAGCTCATTAAATAAAGATTATTTACAAATATTAAAAAAATTATAAAAATAAAATAGCTCATTAAGGGGGCAGGTATAGCTCAGTGGTAGAGTGCGTGCTTAGCATGCATGAGGTCCTGGGTTCAATCCCCAGTACCTCCATTAAATAAATAAGTAAATAAATAAAATATCTCATTAAGAATCACTTATATGTCAATTATATCTCAATAGACCTAAGGGGAAAAATCACTTATAAATATCTAATCTATGCTTCACAAAATCTTACTCTAAGGAAACAGTGGTAAGCAATGGTCATTATTTTTTTTTAATAGGCTTTCCATTAAAGCAAAAATTAGTTTTAAAGTCCATGATGCCAGCATTCCTCATATATGTGAAAGAACCTCCATCCATACATACTGACTGAGACACAAATCAAAAAGTAATAATTAAGGTGTTTTGCTTGAAAAATAGGAGCTAAGCCTAATAAAACTCATTTAAGAGGAAGCACTACCAGGAAACTGCACAGAGACTGAGGAGACATGGCAACTAAACGCAACACAGAATCCTGGATTGGATCCTGCAACAGAAAAATGGCATTAGTGGAAACACTAATGAAATTTCACAGGGTCTGTAGTGTAGTTAATAGTATAATGGCAATGTCAATTGTGTAGTTTGGAGAAACACACAGAGTGAGGCAAGTGAGGCGCCTAGGGCTCTCTCTCCCTGGGGTGTGCGAATGCAGGACTGGCCCCGAGGAGTGAGTGCCCCCTTCGACCTTGTGCCCTCGGTGTTGCACATGCTCACCCCAGTCCCTACCTTATCGTGTCGAATGGAAATGGTAGGGGAGATTGGGTGAGGACACATGGCAGCACTGTACTATCTTTGCAACTCTTCCGTAACTAAAATTATTTTTAAAGTATTTTTTAAAAGATCTATTTAGATAAACGCTAAGCATTTAATTCTTGCAGTTCCTGACCTTAGGGAGTTACCTCTTGAATACATAAAAAACAGAGTTGATACAGTAATAATAATAATAATACTTTAGAAATATTTATAAAAAGAAAATTTGGAACCACCTTCTGAAGACTAAATCTGTGGCAAATTATAAAAGTATAATAATGTAATGGGAAGAACCAGACTTGAAATCAAGAGATGTAGCCTTATGCCACACTTAAAGACTAAGTGCCCTTTGGCATTTCTCAAATTCTGATCTTCACTTGGTCAAAGGTCACAATGCCTGCCTTACCTTCCTCACTTGGTTACAGGTAAGATCAACTGAGATCATCTGTGTGAAGTATTTATTTATAAACCGAAAATATACATATCACACACAGAGAGAATGACAACAAATGCTGTCTCACTCAATTATGCTAATAATGGTTTTTAAGCATGAATTCAAATTGATTTCTTAGTAATTGTCATTCAGTATCTATTAGGTATTTAATTCAGATTATACCAATGGAAAAATACCACCATAAATCTATTGTTTGTATTACAATGTTCAGCACCAACATTTTTCAAGATCCCTGGACATCAAGATACTAGATCTAGAAAACCCTGGTACTGAGGGCAAGCTGAGAGGCAGAAGTAATCTCCAGTAGAGATGCTGTCCCTTAATCCAGGCTACCTGGTTTAGTGTTATTATTGTACATTTATTTCTAAGGATACACGTTTACACTCAAAAGATAAAACAAACTAATGAACTCCGTAAGTCTTACTTTTAGCACTTGACAGCAGCACTGTATAAACGTTTCTAGATCAATCACATGTTCTACAACTTCAGAAGCTATGACAGCATCAAATGTTTCTGCAGTTTCTTCCACAATCTCTTCCAGGGAACACGCTCTGTACTCTATCCTCTTATCCAGGACTGGGTCAAATGATTTATGGTGCTGTGCAGTTCTAATGTTCTCATCCACAGGATCGATTCCAGTAACTGAAGCCCCAAGCCGCCCTAGAGGCTAATGGCATAAAAAACTGTTACCCTCAGGAAGAAAACAGAATACGTGTTAGCAATAAAAAGCTTCTCAAAAAGGAGACAAGATTAAGCACGAGGGAATAATTATCAGAGATCATTAATGGGAACATGAAAGTTCAATATACCATTTTCTCTAGTTTGTACACGTTTGAAACTTTCCATAATAAAAAGCTTAAAAGTGAGAACAATAATCACAACAACAAAAAACTCATCAAGAACTACTTGAGAACAGTGAGGATAATTTGCCTACAATCTCTAGATATATTTATAAGTACACAGTATAGTATTAACATATTTAAAATGCAATAAATGTAATGTCATTGTAAAAAGCAAAATTATCTAATATTCAAATTCTCTAAAGAACAATATTTTTCTCCTTAGTTTCTCCTGTGACTGACTAGAAATGATTCTTCTTAGCTAATCTTTCAACTTTTCGATTCCATTACTTCCCATGACATGCCCAAGTTTTTAAACACAGCCTTAATTCTGATCAAAGCTCACAGCATTTATTTTATAACTCTTTAGTCAATAAGTTAAAAGTATAAATAAAACTTTTTTAACTTCAGAGACAAGATCTATAATGATACACTGAGAAGATTGTAGAACACATATAGTAAAATCGTCCTCATTTACAATTTGATATACTTCATATTCTTGGTTCTGAGGGATGTATTTTCACATATTTTACATTTCCTGAAATTTTATAATTGATGTCAAAAGAAACCAGCCCATTGCCACAAGAAGAATACATTTTCTGTGCATATGGAAACTTAGCTATGCATCCAAGGCCTCTGTGTCTCATTGTCAACTTGGCTGCTGAGGACCTTGATAGAACCACATCCCACTGTATCTTCACTTATGTTTGTATCCTACACTGTTGCTTAAAATATCTTTCAGATTATGATGCAGCATTGAAACAAAACGTTACTGTGTTGATAGAAGACTATAAAATAGAGTTGTAGGGTATAAATTTACTATAAGGTAAAGCAAATATTGTTTACAAAAAGAATGAGTATTCTTCCAAGTACTCTGGAGCACCTCAGAAGGGGAGAACCCCACAGGCAGGCACAACCCTGTTAGGTTTTGATATTGAAGCAACTGTAAAAGGCCAGCTTATCAGTGCATTTAAAGCAGTAGAAATTGCCTAATATTTTGGGAGAGAAGAGACAACAAAATTTCTAAAGCTATTCAAATGACAGTGTGTTTTTTTCTTTCTTTTTTTTAAAGTTGAAGTATAGTTGATTTACAGTATTATATTAGTTTCAGGTGTACAACATAATGATTCAATACTTTTATGGATTACACTCTATTTAAAGTTATTATAAAATAATGGCTATATTTCCCTGTGCTGTACAATATATCCTTGTTGCTTATTTATTTTATACATGGTGGTTTCTACCCTCTAATCCCCTTACCCTACCTAGCCCTTCCTCCCTTCCTTCTGCCCAGTGCTAACCACTAGTTTGTCCTCTATATATGTGAAGCTATTTCTGTTCCATTATATTCATTCATTTGTTATCTTTTAAGATTCCACATATTAGTGATAACATACAGTATTTGTCCTTGTCTGACTTAATTTCACTAAGCGTAATACCCTATAGGTCCAATCACATTGTTGCCAATGGCAACATTTTCACTTTTTAATGACTGAGTAGTATTCCACTGCATGTGTGTGTGTGTGTGTGTGTGTGTGTGTGTGTGTGTGTGTGTGTGTTTGTGTATCCATTCATCTGTGATGGATACTTAGGTTGCTTCCATATCTTGGCTACTGTAAATAATGCTTCTATCAAAATTGAGGTGAATGTATCTTTTCAAATTAGTGTTTTCATTTTCTTTGGATATATGTCCAAGATTGGAATTGTTGGATCATAGATAGTTCTATTTTTAGTTTTTTGAGGAACCGCCATACTGTTTTCCACAGTGGCTGCACCAATTTATATTTCCACCAACAGTGTACTAGGGTTCCCTTTTCTTCGCAGCCTCACCAACATTCATTATTTGTGTTCTTTTTGATGATAGCCATTCTGACAGGTATGAGATGATATCTTATTGTGGTTTAGATTTGCCTTTCTCTGATGATTAGCAATGTTGAGCATCTTTTCATGTGTCTGTTGGCCATCTGTATATCTTCCTGGGAAAAATACCTATTCAGGTCTTCTCATTTTCTAACTGGGTTGTTTATTTTTTTGATATTTAATTCTATGAGCTGTTATGAGCTATTTATATATTTTGGATATTAACCCCTTACTGGTCATATCATTTGCAAATATTTACTCCCATTCAGTAGGTTGTCTTTTCATTTTGTTGTTGGTTTCCTTTGCTGTGTAAAGCTTTTAAGTTTAATTAGGTCCCATTTATAAATTTTTACCAGTGCCCCATTTTGTGTTAAAAAAAATTCCTCACGGGAGAAGAGGCAAGATGGCGGAGTAGAAGGACGCTCATAAGTCACCCTCTCCCACAAATACACGAAGACCCGCATCTACAGACCCACTCAGCCAACCAGAGCACCTGCGGAACTCCGACAGAACATCGCCCTCTTCAAAAGATAAAGACGCCAAAAATCTGGTAGGAGAAAAGGAAAAAAGAAAGAACAAAAGGCAAAGCAGCGCAGGATGGGTCCCGTGGGGAGGGAGCGGCAAAGGAGGACTGGTGCTCGCTCGCTGGGTCTCCCCTCTCCAACTGAGAGGCCAGCGGGAGGGAGGGGGAGCCTCCAAGGCTCGGATCTGTACAGAGCAGCCCTTGTCTGACAGAACTAAGTTAACGGGCACAGAGCGTCCCCCCAACACCCAGCCTGAGACGCGGGCCGGCAGCGGCGGGCAGGGCCAGGCTGCACAAGCCGGGCGGAGGACGGGGGCGGCTGCACGGAGGCAGCCCTGGGGGACTGCCAGGGGCTGGGCGCCGTGGCTGTGGGTGTACAGGACAGAACAACCTGGCCCCTCCATAAAACAGCAAGGTTGATGTGCTCTCGGGGGAAGGGTGCATACCCCCATCTCTGAAAACCCGCGGAAACTTTTCAGGGGAAGAGAGGCGGGGCCCAGGCAGAGCCGCCATATTCTCCGGCGCTTAGCACCCAGGCGGGGGCAGAGGCGAAACCTGCATCTGCACCGAAGGGCTTAGCAGCCTCAAGGGCCAGACTGAGACGGGCCTACAGCCCGTGGCAGATGGGATCCTTCCATCCTGGTCCCTCAGATAACTTGCTCCACAAAGACAAACAAGGAGCTGGGTCTTGGCTCGGAGCAGGGACGAGGCTGCCCCTCGGTCTTCCCCGAGCCCACCCGCGGAGCGCGACCAGGGCGGAGTGTGCACCCGCACAGAGCAGCGGAGCTACTGGCAGCGGAGGCAGAGGGAGAGCTCCCCCCCCCCCCCCCCGCCTGTCGGGTAGGAACACAGCCCCTGACCAAGGTGCTGGGAGGGGGCACGACCCACCCTCCTGCCTGGCCAGTCTGCAACATCTGACTGCGGCATCCGGAGGGGCAGTGACCCGCCTGCCCACAGCAGAGGAGAGCTGCACCTGACCCCGTGTTAGGAGGAGGCGCAATCTGCTTGCCGACAGGTGCTGGGAGCAGCACAGAAGAGGGCGCCAACGGAGGGCCTATGAAAACAAGCTGAGCTTCCAAAACAGGACGAAGACAGAAGGACTTCACATTAAAAGCACACAGACTCCAGGAGAACACCGACAACCCTTTTTTTTTGTTTGTTTGTTTGTTTGTTTTTTTGTTTTTTTTTAAATCTGTTTTTACCTGTTCTATTTTCTATTACTCTCTTAATTTTTACTTCTTAATTCATTTCTATTTCTCTTGGGTTTTGATGTCCTGTTATTGATTAGACACAGGTTTCAAATATATCTATTCATCTCCCCTTTTTTTTTTTAAAGGCTTTAAAAGGACATCTCAACCCGATTAATACTCTGCTTCAACTCGCTCTTCTATTATTCATTATACACTGTTTTCAAACCCTCTTTCTCCCTTCTTTTAAAAATCTTGCTCTCTCTCTCTTATTTTTTTTTCTTTTTTTTTCCTAAGTTCTATTCCTAAATAGGCATTAGATAGATAAAATCCTTAAGATCCAAAATAGACAACTGATACTCCATAAACCACAGTGCCAGAGAGGTATGAGCAAGATGAAGAAGCAGAGAAACCTTTCCCAATTAAAAGAATAAGAGGAATCCCCTGAAAGAAAGATCAATGAAAGAGACATCGATAGCCTACTACATCAAGATTTCAAAAAAGGGGTGATCAAATTGCTGAAGGAATTAAAAGAGATAGTGTTTAGAGATATAAAATATGTCAAAAATGAAATTGAAGCTATAAAGAAGAGCCAAGCAGAATGGGTAAACTCATTGACAGAGATGAGGAATGATCTAATAGCTGTGCAAAGCCGACTAGTTAATGCAGAATTAGTGATCTAGAAGACAGGGCAATAGAAAGCACCCATTCAGAAGAACTACAAGATAAGCAAATAAAAAATAATGATAATAGCATAAGGGACCTATGGGATAATATAAAGCGTCCCAATCTTCACATAATAGGGGTCCCAGAACGGGAAGAAGGATCAAAGGGGATTGAAAAGGTTTTTGAAGAAATCATGACTGAAAACTTCCCAAACTTAAAGAAGGAATCAGATATCCAAGTACAGGAAGCTCAGAGGGTCCCAAACAGGAAGAATCCAAATAGACCCACACCAAGACATACCATAATCAAGATGGCCAGAGTCAAGGATAAAGAAATGATTCTAAAGGCAGCAACAGAAAAGCAAAGAGTGAATTACAAGGGAACCCCCATAAGGCTCTCAGCTGATTTCTCTACACAAACACTACAGGCCAGAAGGGAGTGGCAAGATATATTCAAAGCCCTGAATGAAAAAAAGATGCAGCCTAGGATACTTTATCCAGCAAGGCTATCCTTTAGGATAGAAGGAGAAATAAAGAGTTTCACAGACAAAAAAAAGCTGCAGGAGTTTGGCAACACTAAACCCATGCTAAAAGAAATATTGAAAGGGCTATTCTAAATAGAAAAGCAGCAGGAGGCTACAGAAATGAGAAACTCACAACTGGACAGGTGATAACTCATGAATTACAAATAAAGAAAACACGAAATTATAAAAGAAGACATACAAATCACTGAGAGTGGGAGAGGGAGGCAGGGAAATATAGAATTTTTTTTTCTTTCTTTTTTGAATTTTTTTAACAGTAGGATGGGTTTGAGATCATGTTATTATCAGTTTAATAAAAACAGTTATAGTAATAGGTTAATAGATTTACAAAAAAGGGTAACCACAAGTCAAAAATTTACAAGGGAGTCACAAAAATTAAATAAAATCCATGATAATACAAAGGAAAATTACCAAACCACAAAAGGAAGAAGAAAGGAACAAAGAGGATATACCAATTCAACTGCAAAGATAAGTTCAACATGGCAATAAACACACATCTATCATTAATTACTGTAAATGTTAATGGACTAAATGCTCCAGTCAAAAGACACAGAGTGGCAGACTGGATAATAAAGCAAGAACCTTCAATATGCTGCATACAAGAGACCCACTTTAGGGAGAAGGACGCATAGATTGAGAGTGAAAGGATGGAAAAGGATATTCCATGCAAATGGAAAAGCCAAAAAAGCAGGTGTTGCAGTACTGATTTCAGACAAAATAGACTTTAAAACAAAGGCCATAAAGAAAGATAAAGAGGGACCTTTTATAATGATTAAAGGAGTGATACAAGATGAAGATATTACACTCGTTAATATATATGCACCCATTATAGAAGCACCTAAGTACATACAAGAATTACTAACAGAGATAAAGGGGGATATTGATGGGAATACAATCATAGTTGGAGATTTTAACACTGCATTAACATCACTAGACAGATCTTCCAGACAGAAAATAAACAAGGCAACAGAGAAATTAAATACTACAATAGAAAAACTAGATTTGGTGGATATTTTCAGAGCATCACACCCCCCAAAAATAGGATATACATTCTTTTCAAGTGCACATGGAACATTTTCCAGGATCGATCATGTACTTGGACACAAAAGAAACCTCAACAAATTTAAGAAGATAGAAATTATCTCAAGCATCTTTACTGACCACAATGCCATGAAACTGGAAATCAACAACAGAGAAACAAAGGAGAAAAAAAGAAAAGCATGGAGATTAAACAATATGTTATTGAAAAAATAATGGATCAATGAGGAAATCAAAGCTGAAATTAAAAAATACCTTGAGACAAATGATAATGAAAGCACAACCACTCAAAACCTATGGGACACAGCAAAGGCAGTGCTAAGAGGGAAGTTTATAGCGATACAGGCCTTCCTCAAAAAAGAAGAACAATCTCAAATAAACAATTTGACCCACCACCTGAATGAATTAGAAAAAGAAGAGCAAAAAGCCCCAAAAAGCAGCAGAAGGAAGGAAATAATAAAGATCAGAGAGGAATTAAATACAATAGAGATTAACAAGACCATAGAAAAAATCAACCAAACCAAAAGCTGGTTTTTTGAAAAAGTAAATAAAATCGACAAACTTCTGGCCAAACTCACAAAGAAGAAAAAAGAGAGAGCACAAATTAGCAAAATAAGAAAGGAAAATGGAGAAATTACAACAAACAAAATAGAAATACAGAATATCATACGAGAATATTATGAAAAACTATATGGAACCAAACTGGATAACCTAGAGGAGATGGACAAGTTTCTGGAAACATACTGTCCACCAAAACTGAATCAAGAAGAAACTGAACACTTGAACAATCCGATCACTAGAAAGGAAATAGAAATAGCAATTAAAAACCTCCACACAAATAAAAGTCCAGGACCGGATGGCTTCACTGGGGAATTCTACCAAACATACAATGAAGAACTCATACCAGTCCTTCTCAAACTCTTCCAGACGATTGAAAAGGAGGGAATACTCCCAAACTCATTCTATGAAGCCACCATCACCCTGATACCAAAACCAGGCAAAGACACTACAAAAAAAGAGAATTATAGGCCAAAATCACTGATGAACATAGACGCCAAAATCCTCACCAAAATTTTAGCAAATAGAATCCAACAACACATAAAAAAGATTATACATCATGACCAAGTGGGGTTCATCCCAGGGACACAAGGCTGGTTCAACATACGCAAATCAATCAATGTAATCCATCACATCAACAAGAGAAAGGACAAAAACCACATGATCATCTCAATCGATGCAGAAAAAGCATTTGATAAAATTCAACACCCATTTATGATAAAAAGTCTCGCCAAAGTGGGTATAGAGGGAACATATCTCAACATAATAAAAGCTATATATGACAAACCTACAGCCAGCATAGTTCTCAACAGTGAAAAACTCAAAAGCTTCCCACTAAAATCTGGGACAAGACAAGGATGCCCACTATCACCACTCCTATTCAACATAGTCCTGGAAGTCCTAGCCACAGCAATCAGGCAAGAGAAAGAAATAAAAGGGATCCAAATTGGAAAAGAAGAGGTAAAAGTGTCATTATATGCTGACGACATGTTACTATATATAGAAAACCCTAAAAGGTCCACACAAAAGCTACTAGAGCTGACTGAAGAATTCAGCAAGGTAGCAGGTTACAAAATTAACGTAAAAAATCAGTTGCATTTCTTTACACTAACGATAAATCAACAGAAAAAGAAAGTAAAGAAACAATCCCCTTTAAAATAGCACCCAAAGTAATAAAATATCTGGGAATAAATCTAACCAAGGAGGTGAAAGAATTATACACAGAAAACTATAAACCATTGATGAAGGAAATTAAAGAAGACTTTAAAAAATGGAAAGATATTCCATGCTCTTGGATTGGAAGAATCAATATTGTTTAAATGGTCACACTGCCCAAGGCAATCTACAGATTTAATGCAATCCCTATCCAATTACCCAGGACATGT
Source organism: Vicugna pacos (assembly GCF_048564905.1). Taxonomy (NCBI): domain Eukaryota; kingdom Metazoa; phylum Chordata; class Mammalia; order Artiodactyla; family Camelidae; genus Vicugna; species Vicugna pacos. The sequence goes on from NC_132994.1 coordinate 27,005,039, forward strand.
TTCACAGAACTAGAACAAATCATAATAAAATTTATATGGAACCATCAAAGACCTAGAATTGCTAAAGCATTACTGAAGAGAAAGAAAGAGGCTGGAGGAATAACTCTCCCAGACTTCAGACAATACTATAGAGCTACAGTCATCAAGACAGCATGGTATTGGTACCAAAACAGACATATAGAGCAATGGAACAGAATAGAGAGCCCAGAAATGAACCCACAAACTTTTGGTCAACTCATCTTTGACAAAGGAGGCAAGAATATACAATGGAATAAAGACAGTCTCTTCAGCAAATAGTGTTGGGAAAACTGGACAGCAGCATGTAAAACAATGAAGCTAGAACACACCCTTACACCATATACAAAAATCAACTCAAAATGGATTAAAGACTTAAACATAAGACAAGATACAATAAACCTCCTAGAGGAAAACATAGGCAAAACATTATCTGACATACATTTCAAAAATTTTCTCCTAGAAGAAATAAAAGCAAGAATAAACAAATGGGACCTAATGAAACTTACAAGCTTCTGCAGAGCAAAGGAAACCAGAAATAAAACAAGAAGAAAACCTACGGAATGGGAGAAAATTTTTGCAAGTGAAACCGACAAAGGCTTGATCTCCAAAATATATAAGCAGCTCATACGACTCAATAAGAAAAAAATAAACAACCCAATCCAAAAATGGGCAGAAGACCTAAACAAGCAATTCTCCAAGGAAGACATACAAATGATCAAAAAGCACATGAAAAAATGCTCAATATCACTAATTATCAGAGAAATGCAAATCAAAACTACAATGAGGTATCACCTCACACCAGTCAGAATGGCCGTCATTCAAAAATCCAAAAATGACAAATGCTGGAGAGGCTGTGGAGAAAGGGGAACCCTCCTACACTGCTGGTGGGAATGCAGTTTGGTGCAGCCACTATGGAAAACAGTGTGGAGATTCCTCAAAAGACTAGGAATAGACTTACCATATGACCCAGCAATCCCACTCCTGGGCTTGTATCCAGAAGGAAATCTACTTCAGGATGACACCTGCACCCCAATGTTCATAGCAGCACTATTTACAATAGCCAAGACATGGAAACAGCCTAAATGTCCATCAACAGGTGACTGGATAAAGAAGATGTGGTATATTTATACAATGGAATACTACTCAGCCATAAAAACCGACAACATAACGCCATTTGCAGCAACATGGATGCTCCTAGAGAATGTCATTCTAAGTGAAGTAAGCCAGAAAGAGAAAGAAAAATACCATATGAGATCGCTCATATGTGGAATCTAAAAAACAAAAACAAAAACAAACAAACAAACAAAAACAAAGCATAAATACAGGCCAGAAATAGACTCATGGACAGAGAATACAGACTTGTGGTTACCAGGGGGGTAGAGGGTGGGAAGGGATAGACTGGGATTTCAAAATTGTAGAACAGATAAACAAGATTACACTGTATAGCACAGGGAAATACACACAAAATGTTATGATAAATCACAGAGAAAAAAATGTGACAATGAGTGTGTATATGTCCATGAATGACTGAAAAATTGTGCTGAACACTGGAATTTGACACAACATTGTAAAATGATTATAAATCAATAAAAAATGTTAAAAAAAAGAAAGAAAATTAGCTGAGAGAAAAATGCCATGTCAATTAAATAAATGTTTCCAAAAAACTTAAAAAAAAAAATTCCTCACTATAACTGTCTGAAATATTTATATATTTTTAAAGTAAAACAAATTTATCACTTTTATAATCATAAAAATATTTAAACACATGGTGTACTTCCTTTTTTTAAATGAACAACATTAATTTTTAAAAGGATAAAAGAGGCATAAGCCCACTTCTCAATTTTTTTTTCCCAGTTAAAAATGGCAGGAAAGTTGTAAATAACTTACTTCAGTTAACAATCCACCACCACAGCCAACATCAAGAATCTTCATCCCAGACAAAGGTTTTCCTGGCTGGTGATTAGCAACTGTTTTTAAAAGATTGTCTCTTTAAAAAATTAAAAACATATAAAGACAAATTATTAATTTTATCAATAAAAATTTAAAAGTCTGTATTCTCAAGGAAACACTAAACTCACTTTTTAAATGTATGTTAATTTTTTGGCTGAAAAGATCTTTTATTTTAAGCATTAAATGACATTATACTTAATTTATAAGATATTTTTTAGTAATCAAAAGCAGGATGTTCAAAGTAAAGCTCTTGAAATATCTAGTAATAATTATGACTTAAACATTACTTTAGTAATAATCTAAATACAAACTTAAAAAATAATCTAGTTTATATTAACCTAATTTTATTCACTTGAGATATCACATCACCTGAGACATTTATTAGCTTTGTTGTTTGTACCTGCCAGATCCATTTCACATCAGTGACAAATAGATTATTTTACAGCGCTTAGAAGAAGACTGGAGATCTATATTTTCAGAATTTGCCTATATTCCCGTTTAAACTGAGTCTCTTTCGATCTTCTAAGTTAGTGATGTTTTCATGATTATGTAAGCAGGCATCCAATCGAGAAACGTAATTCTAAGATAATCACAGTAATACTTTACCACAGACACAAACATAAGCACACACATACATACCCACACATACACACAGATGTATATATAGCTAACAGTATAATGAACTAAACTTAAGGTGGACTACATATGAATCCTAATTATACTTATATTAAAATAAATGTTATATATAATAAGGATATATTAGGAAATCTTTTATTGCTATTAAAATTGACTTCTAAGAATAATCCAGGTAGTGGTTAAATGGATTACTTCAATGTTATATAGAAAGGACCCATTTCAAATGAAGTCCACTCTGTTCTTCACACATTGGCCAAAATGTCTTCTTTATGTCACAATTTAGATCATATTGCTCCCCTTCAGTGGTTTTAATTATGATCAGAATAAAATCTAAACTTCTAACCATAATCTGTACTGCTCTGGGTGGTCTCTTTCAGTATGATATCTAGATAATAGTGTCACAGTAGCTTGAATAGAGTAGTTCTCAGGCTGAGTGCGCATCAGAATCACCTGGAAGGTTTGCTAAAACACAGACTGCCGACCCCCCAAAGCAGTAGGTCCAGGGTGAAACCTCAGAATTTTGCAGTTTCATCAAGATCACAGGTGATACTGATGTTGCTAATCCAGGGGCTAAACTTGAGAACCACTGACCTAGCCTAGCAGAATGGCATTTCTGCTTTTCTCTGCCTTAGTGTTTCAGTGATCCACTAATTCAGGTGTAATAAAAAGGTGCCAACATTTCTATTTTTACTGCAGATTCTGGATGAAGCTGCAAAAACCAATCAGGAAGTTCCTTGAGGGCAGTCTGAATCTGATATTCTGTGCCTATTACAGTATCTTGCCCCCAAAATGTTTAATGAATTAAGAAATAAGTGAAAAAAAAATAAAAATAAAGGAAAAAAAGTGAAAAAAAAGAAATAAGTGGACAGAAGAATGAATGAACAATTTCTTGATAAGTGGAGACTGATGAACCCTTGCCTTTATCTCCCACAGCAAACTCTAAGTTCCTGAAGTACACAGATTGTGTTTTGAATGATGAATATCTTAGTAGCTTTTAAAGTCTAGCCCCTAAGCTCTGCACAAGGTAAGTTCTCAAAAAATATTTGCTGATTTGAACTGATTCAGTAGTATTCTCTTAATCAAAACTGCCTGAAGGTCAAAGTTATTATTAAATGACCTTGATGCCACAAGACCCTAATTCCTTTTCATATGGATTTAATTCTAATTAACCTGATAATGTCCCCAAATACTTTAATTAATGAAAGCAGCCTAGAACTCAGCTGATGTTATTAAAAAATAGTTTCAAACAATGGATATTGAAGAGAATCCCCTTATTTTCTAAAGCAAACTTAAAATGCAGCATTTTAAACCTAAGTATAAGCCAAGAGAAAAATGAAACTCAAAAAAAAAAAGAGAATTATTGAAAAGAGTTGTATTTTAAAAGACCTAGAGTTTCTGGACAGTTACCTGATAAACGGCACCCTCAGGTCATTCATCGAGTGAAGAGGAGCATATACGCCTTCCTCATCCCACCACCTGTGAGCCAGGGCCAGGAAGGTCTTCATCTCACTGCTGTCCACAGTGGTCTGGGAAGTACCGTACAGTCTCGTCCAAGGGAGCCTAAGAGGTCAGAAGGAGGAGCCGAGAGAAAACTGCCATTTGAAAAAATGCAACATGGGATATACTAAGTAGAAAGACATCCTAATTTACCATTTATTAGATTCTAAATATATGTATTGCTTATTTTTGATGCTTTAAAACAAGTTTTCTTATAATCACATTGCTTATAAACATATAGATATGGATATATATTCACAGATAAAACAAATTCATTTCTTTTGAAGTAAGTTACAACAAATATGAAACTTTACAAAATTTGGCCTTTTGGGTCACATAATAATAACAACAGTAGTAGCAATTATTTACTGAGTACATACTAAATGCCAGACACCACCCTGTTTAAGAACTCTATATATGTCACTTGTCATCTCATTTAATCCTCCCAGCAACTCTATAAGGTAGGCTCTATTATTACCCCTCATACACAGATAAGAAAAGGGAGGCTCAGAGAGATTAGGTGGTAGAGCCAGGATTTGAATTCAGATTTCTCCACCTTCTCTCCATTTCTACTGCCTGATCATCCTAATTCAAGCTCCCATCATCTTTTGCCTGAACTGCTACCCTAGCCTCCTGATTATAATTAATCTGCCTGCTTACCACCTCATCCGCCTCCAATCTGTTCTCCATAATGTGTCCAGAGGGACTGTTCTGAAGCATGAATATGATCACACTATTTTCTCACTTACAGAGCTTCCTTCCATGGCTTTCCAGTGACATCAGGCAAAAGACCAAAATCCTCAGCATAGCCTACAATGCTCTGAATTAATGGTCCCCAGTTCCTTCTTTCTCCAAAGCCTCTCTCCACTGCTCTCCTCATCCTCCCCACTCCAGCCACATGGGCCTTCTCCCAGTCCTCTGAATTCACCATGCTTGCTCCTTCCCCATGTACTTTGTATATGTCATCCCCTCTGCCTGGAACATTCTTCTCACATTCCCCTTTCCTCCTCTACACACCTAATGCATTCCTTCTCATCCTTTAGACCTTAGTTTAAATGGAATGTCATCTAATGCTTCTCTATCTCAACTCCTATACAACTTTCTACTTCTTTCTGGGCTATGTGATTAGTTGAGCACGTCTCCCCACTAGAACATAAGCACCACGAGGGTAAGGCACAGACTGTCTTGCATCTTGTATACCATTTTATTCCTAGTAACTACCACAGTTCCTGAAACACAGCTGGTGCTCAGGAAACATTTGTCAAATGAATAATCTGAAGGAGAAGGCCCAGAAAAGTGTACAATTCACCTAAAAAAATTTTTTTGACTAAATGGAATGAAACAGGGACTAAACAAGGTTCCATGTCAAAGTACATGACAGGAAAAATCCTCCAAAGGTTCTTGAGTAAAAGAGAATAGGTTGTTACTTTAGAAGAGGTAATGACATTTAAATTTTTACTATGTTTTTCTCAGCTACACAGAATACATTCTGTATTGATTACTTACTACCTTCTTAAAAGTTAAATGTCACTCTTCTTTAATATTATCTTATGAATATTACCCTCCTTTTCATGCTTTGTGCAAAGCTTCAGTAGTCAAGGACTAGATTATAGTAGATAACAGTAGGTGGTTGCTCAGTTGACTAAGAATGACTTCACATACATCCAACCTGCAAGGAGTCAGTTCACTTACGAGAACGGGAAGCATGCATTTCTTAGAGAAAAGAGAGCTCATACCTTAACTCTATGCAATATTTTTCACAAGGTTAGAAATTGGTTTATAAGATATGAATAATCTTATAAGATATTATAAGATATTACTCTGATTCAATCTTACTACCTAGAATGTATACTTAACCACCTTATATTTATGTTGCACCCAAATCATTTATGATTTTAAGCACTGCATTATTTGTGTCCTGTCACAAGGATATTAAGAGGAAGTAAAAAGTACTTCTCCAAGTAATATAGTCTTATATTAAAAATAAAAGCTATCACTGAAAATGGATGAAAGGTATGCACTGTATGTATACTTCTTACAACTTTTCTGTGGGTTCCAATTTTCCAAATTTAAAAGTTATGGGAAAAATAAGAATATTTAAATAAAAGCTACCTTAATCAAATCACATGAGCTATTTATTACATACTGACAAAGTTTATTAAACACAGTCAATACTAAACTATTATTGCACATAATTAAGTAAATATTTGCCACAGTAATGAATAAACTTACCTGTAACTTTTCATCTTACTCAAGTAGGCAAAAGTCATACTACAGGATTTGAACCACATGATTCTGTATTCACTGAAAACCCTTGGTTTAATTCGTAGAGTCCAACTGAGCTGATTCTCTGAATAAACTGAAAAAAGAAATTTAAATGTCTAGAGAAAGCACTGCAGAGTATGAATCCCTGATATGGATGTAATTGAAGAAACTATTTTACATGGCAATCTTATATAAAAATAAACAAAAGGGTTTTTTCTGAATTTTGGATTTTATTCTAAATTATAAAGTAAAAATCTTGCATTCTGCCATCTAACTCTAATCAGGCCCTTCTGAAATTATAATTAACAAAAATAAGTAATGCCTATGTCAAAGTTTTCATGCCATTTTTTTACATACACATTATGCTGCACAAAATTATTTAAAAATGATATTCAACAAACTTATGGTTACTAGGGGGGAAAGGGGTGGGAAGGGATAAATTGGGAGTTCTAGATTTGCAGATACTAACTAATATACATAAAATAGATAAACAACAAGTTTATACTGTATAGCACAGGGAACTATATTCAATATCTTGTAGTAACCTATGGTGAAAAAGAAAATGAAAATGAATATATTATGTTGCTATATGACTGAAGTATTGCACTGTACACCAGAAATTGACACAACATTGTAAACTGACTATACTTCAATAAAAATATATTTAAAAAATGATATCAAATTAAAACTACATTACCTTTTAAACTAGGGTAATATTAGTTTTCAGATTATTTGTCAAACTAGTTCAAATTCTGTCACTTTCATGTTAGCCATATGAATGGATTTATACATAAGCTCAACAATCTCTACAGAGGAAAAAAATATATATATATACGCTAAAATAAACAGTCATCCAGTTTGTGTTCCAACTTACACAGCGACTTGCTTTATGAACTAGTTACTCTGCTGCAGAACATTCAGTTGTTCAATAAACACTTAAACAAAGTAGACCTTAGAGCAAAGAAAATTGCCAGGGACATTATATTATGATGAAAGAGACAAAACAATAAGGATTTACTGTATAGCACAGAGAACTATATTCAATATCTTGCAATAACCTATAAAAGAATCTGAATATATATATAACTAAATCACTTTACTGTACACCTGCAACTAACACAGTATTGTAAATCAACTTTACTTCAATAAAAAAGACAATCCACCAAGAAAACAATGTAATGCTAAATGTGTATGCACCAAACAACAGGATTTCAAAACACATGAAGCAAAAATTCACAGAACTAAGAGGAGAAACAAACCTACCATTATAGTTAGGAGCTTTAACACCCTTCTCTCAGTAACCGATAGAACCACTAGACAGAAAATCAGCAATTATACAGAAGTGAACAACACTATCAACCAATAAGATCTAATTGAAATTCATAAAACACTCCATGCAAACAAAAACAGAATATACATTCTTTCAAGCATACACAGAGCATTCATAAGATAAACCATATTCTGGGATATAAAACAAACCTTTAGAACTTTAGGAGAAGTCAAATCATGTAAAGTATGTTCTCTAAATATAATGGACTCAAACTAGAAAATAAATAACAGAAGATAACATGAAAAGAACAAAACACTTGGAAATTAAACAATACACTTCTAAATAATCTATGAGTCAAAGACAAAGTCTCAGGGAAATAAAACTGAAATAAAATATATACAACATAAAAACCTGTGAACATAGCTAAAGTAATACTTAGAGTAATACTTTGAGGGAAATTTATAGCACTAAATAATACTAGAAAAAAGAAAAGGTCTTAAAACAACAATCTAAGTTTCCACCTCAACAAACTAGACAAAGGAGAGCAAAATAAACGCAAAGCAAGCAGAAGAAGGAAATGATACAGGTAAAAGTAGAAACATTTAGAACAAAGTATAGAAAATAGATCAAACCAAAAGCTAACTCCTTGCAAAGACTAATAAAATCGATAAACCTCCAGCAAGGCTGACAAAGAAAGAGAAGACCTAAATTACCAATATCAAGAATTAAACAGAAGATATCACTACAGACTCAACAGACACTAAAAGGATGATAAGGGAGTACCACAAACAACTCTACACTGAAATATTCTACAATCTAGACAAAATGCAACCTTCTTGCCAATAAAAAAAGAACCTAACATCCAAACCAAGGCAAGACGGTTCTTTGGGACATTAGCCCACCATCTTCTCAGTCGGCTGGCTTTGAGAATAAAATCACTATTTCTTGCCCCAACAGCTCATATCTCAATTTACTGGCCTGTCATGTAGCAATCAGTATGAGCTTGGACTCAGTAACAAAATATATCAAAGACAACTTAATAAATGATAAGACACACTATGTTCATGGACTGGAAGATTTAACATCAATTCTCCCCAAATCTGCACAATTTCTATCAAAATCCTATCAGCCTTTTTTTGGTACATATAGACAAGCTGATTATAAAATTTATTTTAAAAAGCAAAATAGACAAAACAGCTAAAACAATATTGAAAAGGGAGAATAAAATTGCAGGAATCAAATACCCAATTTTAAGATTTATCATAGAGCTACAGTAATCAAGAGAGTGTGGTATTGGAGGAGAGACAGACACAAATATTAATGCAACAAGAGTATCCAAATACCAAAAAAAAAAATTTACCCAACTGATTTTTTGACAACAGTGCAAAAGCAGTACAAAGGAGGAAGAACAGTCTTTTCAATAAATGCTGTTAAAACAATTAGATGTCATAGATAAAAAAAATTTTTTTGACCTAAATCTCATATCTAATACAAAACTGAACTCAAAATGGATCATTGCTCTAAATGCAAAACTGTAAAACTTTCAGAATATAAAAGATCTTCATGACTCAGGGTTAGGCACAGGGTTAGATGTTACATCTGACACCAAAAGTACAATCTAAAAAAGAAAATATTGATTAAATTGGACTTAATCAAAATAAAAAACTTTTGCCCTGCCAAGCAACTAGTTAAGGAAAAAAAAAAAAAAGCCAGGTCACAAACTGGAGGAAATATTTCCTCCCAAAACATATATACCATAAAGGATTTATACCTAGAATATGGAAGGATACTCTTTAAACTCAATAGTAAAACAAAACAAGACAAACAAAAAACAAAAAAACTTCCAATAGAAAAACAAAACAAAAAAGCAATCCAGTTATAAAATGGGTATAGGTATTATAAAGTGGGTATAACAAGACATAGATATTCTGCCAAAGAGGATAATAAATGCAGATGCAAATAAGCACATGAAGAGATGTTAAATATCAACAGCCATTAGAGGAAGGTAAATGAAAGCCACTACCATACCTATCAAATCGGCTCAAATTTAACCATCCTTGATAGAACACCTGAGGACCAGGATATGAAATAACTAGCTCTCTGACATATTGCTAGTAAGAATGTAAAATGGTACAGACACCATGAAAAGCAGTTCAGTAGTTTCTAATAAAGTTAAACATGGATTTACTATGCAACTTAGCAACTGCAGTCCTGGGCATTTATCCCAGAGAAGTGAAACTTATGTCCACACAAAAACTTGCACATCAGTGTTCATAGCTGCTCTATCCACAATAGCCAAAAACTGGAAACAATCAAAATATTCTACAGTGGGTGAGTGGTTAAACTGTGGCATATTCATATTATGAAATACTACTCAGAAATCAAGAGGAATGAACTACTGATACATGCAACAACTTGGATGATTTCAAGGGTATTTATGCTGAGTGGGGAAAAATTTTTTTTCAAAAGGTACATAATGTATGATTTCATTTATATAACACATCTTGAAATGGCAAAATCATAGGAATGGAAAACAGATCAAGGTTTAAGGTCGGGGGTAGGGTCTAACTATAAAAGAGTAGTACCAGGAATTTCTTTGTGCTTGTGGAACAGTTCAATGTCCTGACTGTGGTAGTTAGGTACACAAATCTCTGTATGTGATCACACACACACGCACACACAATGAGTGCATGTAAAGGTGATGAAATCCAAATAAGGACTATAGTCTAGTTGATGGTGTCATTCTAATGTCAGTTTCTTGGCTTTGGCAATGTGTTACTTACGGTTATAAGACATTATCACTGTGGAACTGCGTGAAAGGCACATGGAAATTCCCTATATTATTCTTGCAACTTCCTATGAGTCAAATTATTTCCAAAACAAATCGTATCTAAATAGTACAAAAGTATACAGTACAAGTTAGGTCTCCTACCCCTGACTGTAGCTATCCAGTTTCCCTCTCTAGAGGCAACCATTGTTACTAGATTGTGTGTATACTTTCAGATAATTTATACACATATTTTTTGTGTATCAATTTCTCTATACAAAATGTAGCATAGTATACTCATTCTTCTGCATCTTGCTTTTTCCAACTATCAATGTATCTTGGAGATTATTTTCATAACAGAGCATAGAGAACTTCCGTTTTTTAGGGCTGCAGGGTAATCCATTGTATGGCTATATCTCATCATTTATTTAAACAGTCCCTTATCAGCACACATTTATTTAGGTTATTTAAAACTTTTTTTGCTAGTCCAAAAACATAAGATTAAATTACATAAGTAATGTCATATATTTTTGAGAGTACCTGTAGGTAAAATCCCAAGAATTGCTGCCAAGTGGCACGTGCATTTATAAATTTGTAATTGCCTTCATAGACGATGCCGTCAACATCTATGTGTAATGCGTGAGTTTCTAGCGCTGGTTTCCCCGCACTGATAGTATGCTGATAGTCACCTATGCAATGCATTATCAAATGTTTTTATCTTTGCTAATCCAACAGGTGAAAATGGTATCTCACTATAGTTTTAATCTATCATGAGTGTCCTTTATCATACTCAATTTATCATTGTGTCCTTTTTAAAGTTTAATGGTGCTGTGGTCTGAATGTTTGTGTCTCCTCCAAATTCATGTTGAAATCCTGACCCCCGAAGTGATGGTATTAGGAGGTGGGGCCTTTGGGAGGGATTAGGTCATGAGGGTAGAGCCCTCATGGTTGGGTTCAGTACACTTATAAATAAGACCCCAGAGAGCAAAAGTCTCCACCTATGAACCAGGAAGTGGGCTCTCACCAGACACTGAATCTTTGGCTTCACAGTCTCCTGAACCGTGAGGAATAAATTTCTGTCGTTTATAAGTGACCTAATCTGTGGTATTTTCTTATAGCATTTCAAATGGACCAAGACAAACGGTCATTTATATTTCATGTCTTGTCTTTTCATAGTCTCTGAACATTTTTCTCCTGAGCTTTTTATGTTTTTAAAATTTTGTTTTGTTTAATAGGCCCTCACGATCTGGTCCAAATTCATTTCAACATTCTCAAAAAAAAAAAAAAAAAAAAAAAGGAAAGAAAGTTTGTGCTTCTAGGCTTTTGCTCATGTTACTCTACCATTTCTATCTGTATCTGTATTACTTTTTAAGTTCAAATGCAACTCCTTAGGTGGGTAAATGAGACATTAGAGAATTATATAAACAGTGATACATAGATAAGTATTTACAGTTGACCCTTGAACAACACGGGGGTTGGGGCACCAAGGCACACGTGCAGTCAAAAATCCAAGTATAACTTTGTGGTTGGCCCTCCTAATCTGCCCTTCCACATCCTCGGACTCAACCAACCTCACGTTGTATACTACTGTACCACGTATTTATTGAAAAAAAAAATCTGCATATAAGTGGACCAGCGCAGTTCAAACCTGTGTTGTTCAAGGGTTAACTGTATAAGGTATTATGAAACTGAGCCTCAAAGATTTTAACAGTACTTGCTCTCTGGTCAGTGATGACCCCTATCTCCGTCTCACCTCCCCTACTTCTGGAAACTTAGTCATGGGTATGGCCAGAATTCTTAAGAGTTTTAAAAACCACCTTATCATAACTGAGAGAAATGAATCAACTTTGCATTAATAAGTAGAATGCTATTAATTCCTTCTCTGTCTGGAATCTGATCAGTCTGGTATCAGAGATTTTAAAGGAATGGGGAAATTTTTCATTTAATTCATTCAAAGTCATTTATCCAGCACCTATCAGATTCCATGCTGGCAGTGAACAAGACCTCTACCCAGCCAATATCTTAATTCCAGCATTCATTATTTACTGTCTGGATTACTTTAAGGCTTCCCTGAGCCTGGTCTGGCCTGCCTCCATCATACTTTCTACACAGCTTCCCAGTGTCCTCTCTTTAAAACAAGTCTGATTATGTTGTTCCTTCGGTAATTTCACACTGTCCTCAAGATAAAGTCAATCTCAGGAGGTGCACATGGACTTTCATTCACTTGTCATGGCCTAAAAAGTCTCCTGTCTCATCCCTGGCCATCCTCTGCCCTCATTTCCGGCCCTCCATTCGCACTCTACTTTTCAAGCAACACCTTGGAGTTTCCTAGAAATCTCCTCACAGATACTCGAGCTGGTCCTCTGGCCACTCCATTTTCTGAAACTGGACAACCCCTTCAAGACAGCACCCTAAATATCTTGTTTAAGAAGTTTCTCTGATCCCAAATATCTATTAGATGCTCCTTCTATGTTCACTCCTCAAATTTGGAGATATTTATACAGTACTTTTTTTCCCTAAATTTCTGATTATAAAATACATATTTACTGAAAAAAATTATTATAAGTATATAAACAATGAAAAAAATGATAGATCACCAACTCCACCTCTGATGTATTTCTATTCTCAGTATATAGCTTCAAGTTCATAATACAAACTGATTTCTAACTTACTTTCTTAACATTACTTCCTAATCATTTCCCCATGTTTATTGTATACACATTGATTAAAACCATTTGTACTGGCTGCACTGTTTTTCACTGTACTGAGAGTAACAACTTACCAATTCTACTTGGGGCCTTTAAGTGTCCCAGTTTTTGCTCACGGCAACCTCATCTTAGTTCTATGCTAACATTTTTTAGAAGAGACCCTAAAATACTCATTTATAAACTTCCAGTGCCTGGCACACAGTATTCGTTAAATGAGTTGTAAAGAATGAACATTTAGGGGAGAGGGTATAGCTCAAGTGGTGGACTGTGTACTTTGCATGCAGGAGGTCCTGGGTTCAATCTCCAGTACCTCCTCTAAAAATAAATGAATACATAAATAAATAAAATTACCTCCCCCCCCAATTTTTCTTTAAAAAATGAACGTTTAAAGTTCTGGTTAACATTGGGAGTTAAATAATAAAACTGTCTCCTAAAAGCATCAGGTTCAGCGCATTATTTTCTTGATCTTATTTGCCAATTTGCCTGCTGAATTAATCTATTAATTAAAAAACTGTATAGCTGTCTTAAACTCTTTCTGGAAAAAAGGCAAAGTAATTGCAAACAAAACACAAATACTGTACACTCAGTAACTGTGAGACAGTAGCTGGTGTCCTTTCCCGCCTCGGCGAAAGAAGAAAGCACACGACCTTGAGACTCCGGCAGGCACAGACTGGTCGCGGGCTCCGGTGGAAGGAGCTCAGCGAAAATGAGACAGAGGTCGCTGGATACATGGCTGCGCCCGCGGGCTGCGCTCCTCGGCCAGGACCACTTGTCCTCAGCTATTTTTCCCAATCTCTGGGAAGGGAAGGGTAAGAGCCCAAGGTAGATGTTCAATGGACACGGAGCGCGGGAGCGAAGGAACAGATATTGGGCTGACCCCGCGCGGAGCCCATCAACAGACAGCCCGCCGCCCTCTCTGCGCCTGCGCAGAACCGCTGTCTCGCCTGGTGGGCTTCCTGAGAGCCACCTCCACTCACCCACTCGCTCGCTCGCTCGCTCACTCACTCACCCGCCTGCGACGTGGTTAAACGAGGACAGCCAGCCTGTGCGCCCCGGAACCCCGACCTAAGCCCTCCTAAAAATCGACACCCGGAGGAGCCCATCTTGTGGCCTCCCCACATCGCAACAGAAAGGGACCACCTCTTCCGGTCCCTCCCGCGAAAGATCCCCAGCAGAAAGGTTCCGGGATCCACTCTCGCGCCATTTGGAGCCAACCTAATCATGGTTGCATTAATGGGTGTTATATGAATGGCTACAGTTTATAAGTCTTAGCCTTCAACATGTCAAATGGGCATACAGTTGAACTATACTATGTTTCTGTTGTCATAAACTAACTTCAAAACCCTCATTATGCCGCTTCTATATGACAATCTCAAATTAGCCATCAATCATGCTACCATTTCTAGCTACGTGATCTAGCTTTTATTCCCATGTACCCAATTGTTTTATATTTAACAGATGTCTCCCAAGTACATTCAGACTTCTGTAAGACACTGATCCTAACTTCGAGTCAGAGAAGACTGGAAGAACTACTTCCCTAAGGGTAGGACTGTTTCCCCTTTCAAGGCACTAAACTATCACAGAGGGCTTAAAGTCTAAATTGAAATTTTATTTTCTTCGAGTGACCTGATGTTTTGGACAGGGAATACATTATGTAGCAGGAGACTGTTAATCACTCAGGCTAGGCAAACTTCATTTACAGTTAGAATGGTGATCGGTAACATTATACTTATAAATGTATAAAGCCTTTTCTTGGGTAAGAACAGTGATAAATTTCCAACATTAAAGGCAAAAAAAAAAATCACTACATTTTTAATAGGCAAGGTCAGATTGGTAGAGGGTTCTTCAAATTAGTGAATTTACTGCTCAGTAATGGTCTTTCCCTTATGGCTTCTTAGTAAAATATTGACCTCCTCCTACAAGAATGGTTGCAGACTTTTCAGTTGGGTAATGTCCTCTTCAGAGCTCCTCTCTCAAGATACATGCCCATCTCTCCAACTGAAGGCAGAAAGCTCTGCACAAAAGAACATTTAGCACATATTATATTTGCTGGAGTGACAGATCCAAGGACAAAGCAAAGTGCAAGCACAACAGAAGTTCTAAGAGCTTTATTTAAATACTTTCTTTGAATGGTCCCCCTCACTGGGCTTCAGAGCCCTTCACTGTATTTTCAGTTCAACAAAATCAGTGATTTGTCTTAATGCCAATAGGAAACAAGTCTCTTGAATACCCACTAGTTTGGCCCAGATAGCCAAAACTAGCTCACAGTATTTTTCCCTACAAATATCAACAAAAGGCTTTTCCAATGATACTCAAACCAGTGGTGTTGGAAGGACTTGCAGCTGTAATGTGACATATGGCTGTTGTTGGAGTTATTTCTCAGATTATGCCCATGGTCTCACCCATAAATGTGTTGTAGAGTCTACAATTTTATTTTGCTATAAAGCTAAGAATCTATTTAATATATTAAAATTCAATTTTATGATTTTATATAAACTTTTTCCATTCAAGTTAAGGGTAAAGTGCTCCCTCCTTACAGGTAAGTTTTATCCCTTTGAAATGATACATTACACCCACTCAATTTTAACTGATAAATTTTTGTAGTTACAAAATTACATATAAATTGGTAACTTAGGAAAATTTTATCTAAACACTACCATAATCAGAATATGGCAGATTTAACCTGTGTTTTTATAGGAAAACTCTGGGTGACACCTAATAAAACTTTATGTAACTCATCACATGAGCTATTTTAAGGACTAATAGAAACCCCATTTTCTCATTTAAGTTTAGACATTACAACCAAAGTCTACTTAAAATTGAAGCACTTAAAGCTAGAAGTATTTAAGACCTTAGAGGTAATCTAATCTCTACCTTTATATACAGTTAGAAAAATTGAGGCCCACAGTGAATAAGTGATTTATCCAAAATACATCAAACAGCAGAGCCAGGACAACCCAATGAATCTAATTATTATTTTCACTAAACCATGCCTAATATATTTTAGAAGCTTCAATAATTTAAAATAGACTTTAATGTATAAGAAAAGAAAAACTCAGTTTAAGTGTAAAGATTTCTGTTAAGACTTTGGGCCTTATATAATTTCTATGTAAACATTCCCACAGAAAATAAAAAATCTCATCTACTAATTATATCTCATCTCTTTCTTTGAAGAAACAGAGTAACTCAAACACTAAAAGATAGATGATGTTTGGAAGGTTCACCTATTGTGTATTTTACCATTAGAAATAGATGCTTTTTTAAAAAGATATTTTACAATGGCAGAAAACATATACACTGAGATTCCACACCAATCTTTATTTATATTTTGGGGCCTGAAACAAACCTTGTAATTATCTCTTCCGAATTACATTTTATTCTCTTAATGGTGTGGTTTACCCCCATTCCACAAAAACAAGTATGATCGATATACTAGAAATATTTTAAAAGAAAATCTCTTAAGACAGTTTTTGTTAACCAATCCAGACCAATGACTGTTTCAAAATTTAATCTATTAATCTTCTGGTGGTGTCATTTTAGAAAAGATTTCATAACCAAATTACACATCTAATTAATATTATGTGTAAGTTTTAGTGATCACATCCCAAATCATGGAAGCCCTGTTTTATAAATCTTACCACTCAAGGTAAACATATGTCATTACATGTCAATGAAATGATACTCTAAACTGAAAACCCAAATATCTAATTATAACACTGATGTATTTACTAATAATCACATACATCATGATATTTAAATATCTACAGATTTAAGTAAGAAGCTTGCATATTATGGCAGAGTATTCAAACTGTCAAATACTACTTTTGACTCCATCTAGTTCATATCTTGTCCAAAAATGTGCATATCATAGCCAGCAGAACTTTTCTGTAGAATTTTATTTTGAAAATATTATTTCACTTGAAGATTGACCTAAAAAACATTTTAAGATATGAAAATGTTATACAACTTATCTATTACAAATTAACTGGATAATTGATTCTGCAATTAAGTACACTGTGTTAGCTCACCTACATAAAAAATATTGCACATTTTCCTTTACTTTGTCTCCAGCTGGGACTGATGTCTAAACTATACAGAATTCCAAACTATTTAAAAGTTATTGTGTGAAATGTCAACGTTATAAATATCAGAACTAAATGCAATGTAAAAAACAACCATTTTGGTAAACATGCATTTATTCACAGTTGATTTATTTCATCTAGATAAATGCATTAATTGCTCAAAATTATTTAAGAACCTATGTGGAGGTACAAGAGCATACTATACAAATCCATTTCTACCTTAATTTTGAGGAAACACTGATCTCGGCAAAAACCTGGCTTATTTTAAAATAACTATTGCTGGTAAGAAGGCATACTTTAAAACTGTGCTGTGATCTGCACCTGTTGTTCTTTTTTTAAATTAAAATTTAAGAGCATTTGTTTTCAGAGATTTATCTATTGTGACATAACTGAGTAATCATAAAAATGGACACTGTAAACAGCTGAGCATTTAAATGCCTGCAGAGCCTCATTTTACTCAGTTTATGACTGCCTTAAATTGCTAGACCATTCACTGATCATAATTTTAAAAAACTGACAAAACCAGATGATTTTAATGTTAAGAAACTGACACAAATGCATAATACAGCATTCCTCCACTGTGCTGAGATCATATTATACTTAAAAAAAATAAATATATTGAATTGTGAGTCTTAGTTCTATAATAATCCCAAAGTGTTTGAAATATGCTTCTAAAACAAGTGAGTAACTGCAGAGGATAGTTCCAGACTTGACCATTAGTGTCAAACACAATTGTTTCTTATAAATAATTCTAATGGTGTACTGGCTTGATCAATTCCAGCAATTTCATTTTACAGGCATGAACCATACTTTTTACACACAGAGAATATATTACTTGAAAATCCCCCAAACAGGAAGAAAAGTTTATAAAGCTGTGAAATGCTTCCAAATGAAAGTAAAGGTCTATTTCTGGCCCTCTTCTATACCCTTATGGTTGAAATTTGACAAAAATCCATGGGTACAATTTACAAACTGACAAACTACTAAGTTAAAACCATTTCCTTTGGGGGAGGTGAGAGGAAGTACCTTTAAAACCTGTTATACAAAATTCCAGCTGCCTTTTTATGAAAGTACTTTCCTTAGATTAGAATCATAAAAGTAAGGTGCAAGAGGTTAACAAAAATGAACTAAAGAGCTTTATTGACATCACAGTACATTCAAGAATAATTTTAAGAACATTACAGCTGAAAGAGAATGCCATGTTTATAGTCTTATTATGCACTATTTTTTGAAAAAAATGTAATACAAAGAAATCCTATTAAGTAACTTGGAGCAGCATTTGGAAAAAGTACACCTATTTACAGATTAAAAAAAAAAAAATTCTGGTTTCACCTACACAGCCACAATGTGCCTCTATAATGAGACAAGCCCTTAAAACTCATGGAATTTTTTAAACATCATGGCATTCTGGCCACATCATTCCTCAGCGTTTACGACGGGGAGGGGTTGTTGATCTGAAAAAAAAGGGGAAAAGACAAAATTTAAAAATAAAAATGTATTTTAAATTAAAGAATCTGCAATTTTCAAATAAATACTATTATATAGGATTTCTAAAATTACTTAAGACTATGATCATTTATCAAGTACCAAACTGAGTTTATTAAAGAGAGAGAGAGAAAGGACACTTTCAACTTTGAATAAATTCAAAATTTTTTTTAAAAATCAGACAAAATACTTTAAAAAGTATACTACCTTGATCGGGACTTAGACTTGTGTTTGCGGCTTGCCTTCTTACCAGACCTTTGAGATTTCTCCATGGATCGCGATCGACTATGTTTAGGCTTCTTAGCCTTCTTTTCTTTGCTACTTCCTGGAGATTCAGAACTGCTCCTTCCACTAGAATCAGAGCCTGAATGTTTTTTACTATCTTTGGTAGTACTTTTCTTACTATCCTGTCTAGAATCATGTCTTATGATTTTAACAGATATAGAACCACTCCTTGAGAATGTTCTTTCACTTTCTCGTTTCCTTTTTAACCTATCATCCTGACTACTGAACTTAAAATCTTTGTCTTCCCGTTTTTGTTTCTCTTTCCTTTTATCCTGTTCACGCTCCCTTTCTTTGTCTTTCTTTTTCCTGTCTTTATCTATACTTCGACTCCTCTCCTTTTTTCTCTCTTGTTCTTTAGCCTCACCTTTATGCTTATGACTGCTCCCACTAAGATTTCCACGTTGATCATCAATTTTACGCCTATCTCGACTCCTACTGCGACTGGACCGATTGGTTCGCCTATCCCTTGAGCGACTTCTACTTCTACGTCTCTCTCGGGAAGGACTTCGATTTCTTCGTCTTTCTCTTTCAATGCTATTTCTATTAGATCTCCTCCTATCTCTAATCTTTATTCTAGCCCTATTGCTCTCTATTTTAATCCTGCGAGAGTAACTTCTACTTCTACTACGTCTAGCTTTAATTGTTGGAGATCTACTCCTACTATGTCTCTTTTTCCTTTTAGGAGAAGAAGATCGAGAAGAAGTGCGACTACTACCTGAGCTAGAACTGTACGAAGAGCTAGAGACAGTACTACTAGTACTACTAGTTCTGCTATTGCTACTGGAACTACCACTACTAGAACTTCCTGATCTACTCCTTCCTTGTTTCTCTTTCTCTTTATGATCTTTTTTGGGTTCTAAAGCTGACGTAGTTTCATTTGGAGTTCTTTTCTTTTCACTAACCACATCACCGTCTGCTTCTCTTGCTTCTAGTAGTGACAAACTATTTTGCTCTTTATGAATAAATTCATTCATCTCTTTTGTAACCCTTTCTGTTTGTTGCTTTTCTTCTGAAACAGAAAAAGACAAAAACACTAAGAAAGGCAAAAATACAACGAAGAAACTCCCATACTAACCAAATTTCAAGCTACCAGACTATTAAAAACATACCAGTACCGTTCAATAGAAATAGAACACAAGCCACATAAGTAATTCAAGATTTTCTAGTAGCTACATTTAAAAAAGTAAAAAGAAACAGGTGAAATTAATTTTAATATTTTATTAACCCAATATATCAAAAATATTATCATGTCAACATGTAATCCATTAAAAAGAATACTGAGATAGCCTTTTTTTTTTAATGTAGTCTTTAAAATCTAGTGTGTATTTTATACGTAATTATACATCTCAGTTTGGGCTAGCTACATTTCAAATGCTCCACAGCTACATGTAGTCAGCTGCCCTCCTAGACAGTCTAGCCACAGAGTACCGAAGTACAGAGGTACATGCGAAGTAAGAAAAGATTTCCTTTTTGTACAGTAAGGTAACTAGAAGCTAAATAAGTAATTTATAGGAAATTTTTGACTGTTAACTCTCAGTAATTACTTTTCAAATTGTCCAAATAAGATTTCCCAAAAAAGCAATTCTAAATAAATATTCTTTCATTATTCTTAGTACTGTTACATAAACCAAGAATTGCATTCATGTATTTTACATTAAAAAAATTCTAAAAAGTCCTCTATTACCCTTAACTATCCTTTTCAATGATTTACAATATATTTCCCCTATTTCAAAAATATTTTTTCATTTTAAGAACCTTAATAAGAAATGAAAATACACTAACAGCTTAACTTATAACCACTGGAATTAATGTCTCCCAAAATAAAACAAATTAACAGCTTAACTTTTATAAACCACAATTTATAAATACTACAATTTTGATTTTAAGTTTGATAAAAATTGCAAATGAGCTAAAAACCTTAGTTTCAGTTACATCACATATTATTTATAACCTAGTCTTGCTTCTATCCTTTGATATTTTTAGGTTGGTTGAAAAAGAGAAAGAAATACAAACAGAATTGTATAAAAATTGAGTCTAAAAGATATACCTTCCATCTGTTTATCATGTAACAGCTGCTGTTCTTTTTCTTTTCTCCAAAAAGCTTCCTGTTTTTGCCGGATTCGGTGCCGTAATTCCTCATCATCAGTGTCAGATGACTCAGAGCCTCTGTCGCTCCTCTCATCTTCACTGTCTCCTGATCCATAACCACCCAGTCCACCTGTGTGCATAAAGCCCAGTCTATCATATGTAAAAATTATTCTATGAACTAAAAACCTTTTAAGGTCTGAGAAGAAAGTTCATTTCTTTTTTCACTGCCTTTTTCTGGAAGAATATGCTTATTCGGGGTGGGGAGTATACATTACAGTTCTTAAAATGGTACATAGAACCCTCAAGAAAACTGATACTTAGTATCTTATTCCTTCTGTAATATTTCATATATTCCTCACCGTAAGGGAGCCTTGAGAATGATTTTGTCTTACTGTCCACGCTAACCAACCAAACCATTTAACAGGGCAGTAACAAAGCCTCACTAAAAGCATAATCAATTCAACCACCTTAAACAAATTTATGATGATCCTAAAAATATTTCTAAAATTAACTCTTTCATTGTTCAAAGCTTAGAAATTCAAGGGATGCCAAGTATTTTTTCCCTAACAAAATTAGAATATTGTAATTCTCAATGGTACAGAAATGGTATGGTGCTAAAACTACTCCCCACCCTGAAGTGATCTAAATAGTAATAACAAAATCACATGGGCATTTGGTTTTATCCATTTCTGTTGATCCTCACAAAAATTAACTTGAAATGGTGCGGAAAAGGCAAATTCAAGCTTTTATATACTTGATAATATATCATTCAAATAACAAATTATGAACACATCACTACTATTATGCAGTAAGAAAACCCTTTCCTCTATTAAAACTTGACTTGCTGCAACACAATCTAAGTAAAGGTCCTTAAAAGCATTAGTGGGTAGGTTCTTCCCTAAGGCATGTATGCAGTAATTCTGAAAGTGAGCTTAAATACTATGACAGCTAAACTATGAACTATTACAGCTTGCCCCAATAAACTGTGAATTAGCCACCATATTTATAATAATCCCACTGTGAATGCTTTAGTTTAAAAAAAAAAATAAACCTTTTAGAGGCTGATATAACCCTAAGACCTAAATTTTATAAACTGAGTAGGAATAGTACAGTTTCAAAACAGAATACGCAGAGAGAGACAAGGTAAGTGTGATTTTCCCTTTAAGGCCCTCTCACAAATAAGGAGAATACTTACCGAGTCCAGTGAGGGAAGCCAGTGCACTGGACTGTGCCAGCTGTTTTGCAGGAGCTTTGTATCACATCAACAACAGGAACAACATGTTAACACAAATAGCCACGATTTCATAGTCATGAGAGTCTATGGTATTGTTAAATCTACTACTATTGCTGCTTTTTGGGGAGAGAAGAAACATTAAAAACATAACATTCATTTTAAACCAGTATCATGGCTGGCCTTGAAATTATAATTCTGATGTGAGCTGAAATTGGTTGACAATAAGGAAAAATGTTGACCAGTACATTGATTTTTACTTTTGCGGTACTGCCCATTATTTAAATTTTGTTTTAAATATATATTTTTAACTGTAACTAAAAATACACAGGTGAGGGTGAGCATTACTTGCTTCTGTAAAAATTGTAAGTGGTAAACTGAAAATTCTGAAGGTTCATAATTCAATTCCTTAGTCAAACTAACTGTATTAGAAATCATACACCAATACCATGGTATCTATAAAAAATCAGGTAAAATCAAGAATTTTCCACACTACATTTTTTAGAACAGCATAATTGCTAATTTGTATTCAAGTGGGTTGGATAAAACAAAAATATCTGTAGAGTTTTAATATGGTGTCTAATAAATCTAACCTTTCCCAAAGAGTTAAAACATGCAGGAAGAGAATATTCAAAATTTGCCAGTAATTCAACAAGGACAACAAAAGAAGTCCAAAGTAGCCACCAAACCAAAACACCCCCAGAAAAAGAAAACCAAGAACACCCACAATATACCTTTCGTTGCTTTCCGGTGTGCATCTTTGGCTACATAATAAATTTCTTCATCTGTGACATCCAGTAAAATTTCAGTTAGAAGCATTTTTGTCAGCAACATCTAAGGAAAGATTTTTTTTTCTGATTTAATTATTTGACATTTTCAAAAAAAATTTAAAAGGCAAGGCCATTTTATAAAGCATTTTTAAAGATCAGATCAACTATTTCAAGGAATAAAATACCTTGAAAATTACTGTAAAATATCAAAACTTTAAAAAAATTTCAAAATCATATGGATTAAAGAAAAATATATAAACTTAACTAAATAGTACAGACACTGAATTCTAATTCTAACAAAACATTTTGTTAAAAGTCCCTATTAAAAACTCCCACAGGTGTTTTAAGTTGTGAGGAATATCTCTTCATCTAATAATACATAATTAGCAGCATAACACTACTTTCTTAAGTCACTTAGGAACTTACCCCTCAACTTAACCCTCAACTCAAGGTAAAACTTGAGGGGAAAAAAACCAAAATAAGGAAAAGGCAGTTATTCCATTCTGTGAGATGAAGTCCTTTTTTTCTTGATTACTGTAATACAGAGTAAAATAAATTGGAAATAAGAGCTGGATTCTAGCACTGGTTTGGCTACCAACAGCTGTTTTCAAATGTAGACTATTAGTTAGACCCTTAACCTCTGGGCTCCAAATTACTCATCTAATTAAATGAGAGTCCACTGAATCAGCATCATCTAAAAACATCCCAAATATCACTGGTTGTTCTGTATCAGAAATGCAGCATATTACATTCCCAAACTTAAGAAAATGACAATACACATTATAGATATTAAAGGCTTGCATTGAAGAAATATGTTTAACTGTGCTTACCAGTGCTTCCTAAATTTTTTCTATGCAGTCTTTCAATCTTTCTCAGTATTCAAAAAACACCACACAACACTGTAAACCGACTATATGTCAATTAAAAAAATTTAAAAACAAAACCCAAAAAACCCAAAACACACTTTAGAAAATAATAGATCAATAAATATTCTCTTGGGTCTCATGTAGTAAAATGCTGTTTAACTACAACATTGGAACTAGAAAGTGTGCTTAAATCACTGCTTTATAAGCTGTGATTTCATATTATAAGTGTTACTTGGATTTTCAGACATTTTTGCCCAGTAAATACACATTTCATAACAGTTTCATGAGTTCTCAGTTTAAGTGTTTTAAGACAGCCAATCAATAATTTAAAAAAAATTATAAACAAGATATATCCTGTAACATAAAGTGTCTATCAATTATACCTCAATAAAAAATTTTTTTAAATGCTGTACATGGTAAGAAATTTAACATTTTACCATTTGATACTCTTTCTCTTCTTCAGTCATCTCTGGTTCACTTTGCTCTTCTTGAGGAATTGGAGATGGACTTCTGGTGACTTTTCCACTGCTTGCAGCCTCAACATTTTCAGTGTCTTCATCTTCTTCATCGCTATCCTAAAAAAATAGTATGGGCGGTCAAATTCATACTCACAATGTAAAATAATTATCTTGGATACTCTACTTTAAAATCCCAAATTAATATGAAACAGATAAATAAAAATGAAATTTCTCTCTAAATTACATTTTTATGCTATAGATTTCTCTTGGTAATATAAAGTATTACCTGAGAGGAAATATAAGATTGCCATACGGCTAGTAAGAATCAATTTTAATTATTTTCCAATTTTTTTTCCTTAGTCAAATTTTATCTTATTTTATAAATAACCAGAAGCACCATGCCCAGAGACTGATTTAATTAATATCTATCATATATGATGATCCTGAAATGAGTGCTGTGTAGAATTCTGGATAAATGGACCAGTCATATTATTCAGTGTAACTTTTACAGCTGTAAATTTAAGCTATTTACCTAAAATCATGTGACTTGAAAAATTTAAAGTCATTTCCAGATCACAGCTGGCTAGTGAAATTTGCTTTTTAGCTATGCAATGGACAGATAGGTAAAAAATGAGGTCTACTTCAGACAGAGGAAATATCAGCAGTTTGTCTCTCTGTGTGGCTTTAGCTTTTCAGTGTCCAGATAGCATACCTTGAAAGGAGGACCCTTCTTTAGGCAAAGAAGTTTTCCACAATCACTCTTAACAATCCTACCATGTAAAAGACAAAGTGATCACTTAAATACTACTATGGAAAGACTATCTGAACCAGAGGAAGAATACATGTAACACAAGCCCAATGGCATCTGGGAGGAGAGGGAAGATAACCTCCAAAGTTTTTTTGAGACAAAAAAACATCAAACCTGAAAATCGATTATTTCATGTAACGGTTTAAAAAAATTTTTTTAAGGTAAACTTTAATAGTGATAGTCAGTTGTTTCTTACCTGTATAAACCCAGAACAAAAATCACACCCTTAACATGGTTCATTTGTTAAAAAATAAAAATAATTTATGGTATTCATCGAATTTAAGCAAAACCGATGTCTGCTTAAATCTTGTTACTTGTTGTCTTTGAGGCTTATTGTTGAAGCAGAAAATGGCCTCGGGATGATGGCCCATTTCCTAACTTGCATACTGGCCAGTGCATGGCTGCTATACCAGCAAGGAGTATATTGCTACTGAACAAAAAATTCCTAAGCCACTTATGACATCTAACTAATGAAGATTTAAAGATTTAAACTTTATGTTACCTTCAATGCTTATGTCAAAAACTATGAAAGTTATTACATCCTCTGGTGTAATTTTGTTTTACAGTCCACCACCAGGGAATTAGCTGTACTACAACAAAAGAATAGATTTGTTTGTCAAGGGAAAGTCTATTATCTAGCATCTCACTGAATAATTTCTGTCTGTAATAAAATGTTTTATAAATTCACCACCCCATTTCTCCTTACTACATAACACATACATAAAAACATAATCCTCAATATACTTACTGAAAGTAATCTCAGGGACATTAATACTTTCCTGTAGGCTAAAATAATACCTATTTCTTTCAATCAACTTTTCACACAGATAGCACATGGAGTATCATGTCAGGAGAGTCTACTTACAAATTTACTTCTCTGAGGTAAACGAGGGCCATCTCCTCCTTCAGCATCTTCTGCAGCCTTCTTTTCTTTTTTGGACAATTGTGAACGCTGCTGTTCCATTCTTTCTTTCTCCAATTTCTTCTGCTTTTCACGTTCCATTTTCTCAAGACCTTCTCGAATCCAAGCTGGAAGAGTCCTGCGTTTTACTGCATCTGTTTCACATGGGAAAAAAATATTCACAAGTCAGTCAAGTAAAAATCATAAATGCATGAGTTCCTTATACTTGAATTTCTACAATCTTTGCAAGTAAATTTTAAAAAAAGAACTCTAGTGCCATATGAATGCTCAGAACAAATACTATCATTCTCCAGGAAGACAGTGGTAATAAAAACAATCTGAAACATCATGCTTTTCTTTAAAATCATCACTTTTAATAGCAATAGTTAACATTTTCTTAATGCTTACAATGTGCCAGGGAACTATAAAAGCACATTAAACCATCTCACTTAATCCTAAAAAAGCCCTAGAAGAGCACTATTACTCCGTCTCCTTTTCATGTGAGGAAACTGAGGCTCAAAAAGATTAAGTGATGTGCTCAAGGTTACAAAGACAGTAAGTAATGATATGAGCTAGTTCAGAGCCAAACTGTTACATTATGCTTCTTTCTAAAATATGAAAACAGAACAGAGTTAAACAAAAGCTCAAGTCCACCTTCATATTAAGAATTCATTTGAACTAGTATTATTCTGTAACTTAAAAAAGAAATGAGAATCTTCCTAAATTGTCTACTTTGTGATTAAAAAGGAAAGACTTAAACATTCTGGCCCATTAAGTTCCGGATTTGGATTTCCAGATAGAAAGTAATATAAATATATAACTTATCACTGGCAATAAATTAGTTTTAATGATATTTAAAAATTAAAACTATCTGCCAAAATACTATAGAAAGTGAAATAATCAAAGAAAAATTAATCTGACAGCAGCATACTGGATGAACTGAGAGTGGAAAGAGTCCAAAGACAAGAGAACTAGGAGGTTTAAAAGGGGTAAGTGTTCATATACTAACACAATGTATCTAATTATAAACATTTAAGAAAATAACATGTTATGGCCATGACAAATGTATATTTCATCACAAAATCTGGAGTTTAAGGTAAAGACTTATTTTAAAGAAAACTATTCAAAACTTTTAATATTTTAGACCAGTATCTTTTTTCTAATCTTAAGGTTTATGACTATAAAATGATAGGATTTTAAAGTATCAATTCCTAACATCAAGCTATTATAAGAACTTAAAGAAAACAAGACATCCTTTTTTATATGATCAAGAAATCATGCCAATTGTGGTTCACTAAACTTAAATAGCTACCAATTTGTGGAGGCTCCTGCTTCACAGGAAGTGCAATAGGTGAACGCTGTCGATCCCTGAATGATGATGGTCTTTCTCTTCGATTCTGTGGAGGTGCCGGAGGTCCTGGAGGTCCTGGTTGCCAATAAGGAGGATGAAATCCACCTTGCGGTGGACCAAAAGCAGCCCCATGCTGAAAGAGTATTGCAGTTTATTTTTCTTCACATTAATGTAACATACTCTCTGGGACACACGTGTGTTATGAACTGGGACAGTAGAAATCCATGTGTGCAGCAAATCCAAGAATTCCATGGTTCTAATATCCACCGATATTTCTGTAGCCCCAAGAACCTAGGCTTACTTTTCTTAAGAAAGACAAAGATGTTCTGCCTATGTAAATGCAAAGAGCCATAAAAAATCCAGCTGATTCACTCTTTTTAAGAAGTATAGAAAAGGATATGTATATGAGCTTTTTCATTCTGAATCCATTTATTAACTATTCCTTCTACTACCAAGAGGATCAAATAAATGTCAATTTTTCTGTAACTAGAAAATACAGGGAAAAAATTTTTAAATCAATTCCAACTTCCTACTTGTGAACTTATTTCTATAATCTTGCAAGAAATATCTATTTTAAGCAAGGATGAAAACTACTGAATCACTACAGTAAATATTTTTTGCAATTTTGTCATTTTCAGAGGCTTTTCTAAGCCAGACACTAACAAAGCTCTTTGACTTGTTAGCATAAGGATCTACCAAGCAAATGTGGTGTAAGTAGAAGCTCCCTGCTACTACATTTTTTTCAAAACCAAACAAAAACTTTCATATCTATATAATAAATTAGTACACAATAAGTATCTGAATATATATGAATAAGAGGATTACTCTCTCAAAGTGAATACTGTTTACATTGTGCCTGTTAGCCACACAATTAGTGAAATAACGTATGTTTTTTCAAAATTTTAAATGATGATAGCTCAGTTTAAAGGTAACTGCAATCCATTATTTCAAAATGACATCTAGCACTATAATTTAAGGGTGAACCCTGGCAGAGTAGTTAGAGAAAACAAAGCCCCACATAATGACACTATTCCCCATAGAGTTCTATGTCCCTAGGAATGAATTAGATGCTACAAAGGAAATTATGTACAATTCCATTAACATGTCATGTCAGAATGGAAAAAAACAAAACAAAACACTAGAAAAAGTTGTAATTCTACACAGCAGAAGAAACTGCATTTAGGAAGATGAGCTATGTTTTTCATGTGTTTTATTTATGTCTTAACTATAATCTATTATTGATAAATAATGTATTCAACTACTGTGCATTTTCTAAACTTTATTTAATATTTAAATATACCATCTTGAAGTTATAAATTAGAAAACAAAACATCATATAGCTATTGCACTTACACATTTTTCATTTTATCCAAATTTTCCCCTAATAATCCTTTATACCATTTTCCTATGCAAATAAACCAGAAAATAAAAATCTAACGAATTATAATACTCAAAAATTGGTAGCTTTTCTGAGACATAATGTGTGCTTATCTGTACAAGACTGAAAAGTGAAACACATAACTTAGGTACTCTTGATGAGACACTTCCAAAGAATGGATTACGTGCACATCTACAATATTAAAGCAACAAAATATCTTTCACCTGATAGTCAAACTGGTTCACTGGCCCCACTGCAAAATTATCGGGTGGTCCACCAAAGTTGTGATTGTTCTGGTTAAATATATGCCTGTTGTCAGGGGCAAATTCCCCACTGTCCTGACTGTTGCTGTCTTCGGAAGGAGGAACAATGTCCATTGGGCCTGGTGTTGGTGGCATCCATGGCTGATCTGGAGGGGGGTGTGGGGGTTGCTGATGCATTCCCCATTCTATTTAGGATTTAGGCATAAAAACATTCAACAGGGGGTTATAACAAAATCAACACAAATTTTTAAGATCTCAAGAAAGCTAGATTTTTCAGTAAAGAAACAGATTAAAGAATTTATGACTTCTTGGTCAAATTCCTACGTTAAAAATAAGCAATGAATTAATCTAATAAATAATTCAAATGAGCTAACTCCACTCTAATTCACATCCTAAACAAATGGAAACCAAATGACCAAAATTATCTTTAATGAACATAACAAAATCCAAAGCAGTTTTTTTGTTGAATTTTTCTTTCTGTTCAGTAACACCACCATAAAAATAATACCTTAAGATTTTATAAGATTTCTTTCTTCCACGAACACATTTATCCTCACAACATCCCTGTGAGGTAGGGAGAAATCAGGAAATTATTTTTGCCAATTTCAGGAGGAGAAATTGAGGCACACAGAGGTAAATCACTTGCTTGGGACACAAAGAAAGCCAGTAGAGTAAAGTTGGGGATGTGGAAATGCTAGGATAAGTCACTGATGAACTTGAACTTAGGAACCAAAACATTTCAAACATGGGGAAATTTGGTGTAGTCTCAAAAAAACTAGAAATGAACTACCTCCTACTATCAAAGACTAGAGTATTCTTTATCCCTTTAAAAGTGGTATTAAAGGATCGATTACTTTAAGTTTTTTATTCTTACATTGAGAAACAATAATAAGTACTAATAGGGAAAGGGAGATAAGACTTTACCATTAGCATACTCAAATGTAAGATTCCTCTATAAATAATTTGAAGTGACTATTAAAAATAATAACACAAGTCATAGAAAATTGAACTAGCATCAAGGAACCTAAATCATACTGTGAAGTAAAAAAGCAAACAAACAAAAAAATAAAACAGATAAAAACTTATGGAAGATCTTCACTATCTGAAAAAAAGGGAAGAGAAAGATGGGTGGATGGTAGAGGCAGAGTATATTTGACAGACTAATTCGTCACATAGTGACACAATTTTTCTTTAATTAGAGACTAGACATGTTTTGCTCTGCCAGTGCTGCTTCTGAAAAGGCCAGAGGTTGCAACAGAGAGAGACATAGAATGCTCTCTTCCCTAGATGCCAAGTGAGGTTTCCAGTGTTCCCAGCCCCTGTCAGCCTAGGAATGAAGAACCAAGAAAAGAATCAAACTGAGTGCCACAATGCTAGCAGAATGAGTACAGAATAATTTTAACCACAAAATTTCAAGGTCAAACCTAATTGAAACTGCCTAGTCTGTAAGGAGCATTAATTTCAAGAAGCCATAAAACTAAGCAAAATAAATAATTTTAATCCTCATTCTAAACCCTCATTTTATTTGTAAACTAGTCCTAAAATTTGGAAAACATAAAAAACAAACCTGGTTGCCACATTCTGTTAAAGTTTGAATCCCCTTGAAAATTCCCATGATTGTTTGGACCAGATTCCATTGTAGACATATCTTGTCCATTTGGCATCATTCCTGGTGGTTGTTCTACCATGCTTTGCTGTCCTGAAGCTTCTCTTTGGGCAATCCAAGCTTGAGCCAATGCAGCCCAGTCAATCTGGCCTACCACAATTTGATACAGCAGAATTTATCATTCAGAATGTAGGAGCTAGAAGAATAGTGCCTCTATGTAAAACAAGCATCTCAGTTATTCCTTACTAGAGATTTAAAATATTACAGAATATTATAGCTGGAAAAAATGCTTAGAAAATAACCCATATTCAGGCTACAAGGCAATATAAACTATTTAAGACATTCAGAAAAGGACTCCACAAAAACAATCAATTTCTAATATTAACTCTTAAAAAAATGTATTCCCTGTACCTTAGTTTATTGAGTTTTTTAAAAACTTACTCCTTTTTTAAACCACCATAAAAACAAATGTTTAAACTCACTCTTTCTCAAACAGGTCCTATCCAGGTATACACTCGATCCCATATACCTCAGATGAGTATAGATATCTATTTCTGTTCCTTTTCAGTCACCTGTCTTTAGCATCTTTAACTCCCTTCCCTAGTCAAAATATACTTCCTTTACAACTTTTTAGCCATCCTTTATTGAAAATTCATTGTCTCCACTATCTTAGAGGTCTTCTTTTCCTCAAATATCTATACTAAACATTTTAAGATCTAATATTAATAAAGAAAAAAGATTAAGATACAGTTTTTTACAACTCAGTTTAGCAAAGATTAAATAGGTATATTCTCATACATTTTGATGAAAATATAAATAGGCACAACTCATGTGAAGTTAAACTTGTGAAGTTAAACTTGGCAATATGTATCTAAAACTTTGAAATGTGCAACTCTGACCTACCCAATCTAGTTCTTGGATTTCTTCCTGAGAAAATAATTAGACAAGTTACAATGATATGTATACAAAATTATGGTAATGATTTCAAACAGTAAAAAGTCACAATCAATCACCTAAAAGTGAATTTATTACAGTACAGTCCTATAACAGAATGCAACATAGCTACTAAAAAAAACAGGATTAATCCAGTAAAAAGGCAGGGCAGTGGAAGGGGTCATATTAAACAAAATTAGCTATGAAAATAACTATTAAAGCTAAGTAATAAATTGGGACTCCCTATACTTTTTTCTACATCTGTATATGCTTGAATTATTCCATATTAAAGAGAAATTTTAAAATGACAGCATACCACCAGTTGACTATGATCTACATAGAACTGTAAAATTCAGAATTAACGAAAGTATGCTTTACTTAAGCAACACATTTATGAAAGATTTTCCTTTCTTTAGAAAACAAAAACTAAATCAGTTTTAAAAATGTAAAATCTTCACAAAGCTTTCTACCCATTGAGGAAGTCTTCCAAAGGGAAATCCATTCCCTGATTATGTATGCTAGGCAAGATTATTTATGAGTAGAGATTAAAATCTAACCATAAAATGATCCAACACCAACCCCAATTCTATCTCATTTAATCCCACGGCCTATCTCTCACTCATCTCTATATACCTCTCCTCCCCCACCTCCCAATTTGTTTCCTTACTTGGATCCTGCTGATGCTGGAATGACTGCATCCACTGTTGCTGATTCAAGGGCCATTGCTGCCAAGGCTGTCCTCCTTGATCCCACATCCTGACTTTTAAAGTATGTCTGATTTTCTGTCTTCAACAAAATAAACATAGTTTAAAAATGGGAATGAGAGTTCTTTAATTTTAAAAGCTCACATATCAGAAATTATTAGATGATGATACATTTAATGTGGTCAGAGCTCTAAAATTCTGGTCAAAAGGTTGCCAGAGGCAACTGGAATTTTTAGGTTGAAGCAAGAATAGGAAACTTTATGTTAATGCTGCTGTCAAGAGTTTGGGGCAAGCATAGCTCTAATCAATGTGGCTCAAAAGGGAGAAGAAAATCTAATTTTTCCCAACATAAATCCCTGGAAATGTAATTACTTTGAAGATTATTAGAAAAGAGTGATTTAATCTTTTCCCAAACAATATGCATTGAAGAGGGTAACCAAACAGTTCTAGCTAATGAAGAAAAATTCTTTTTTATAAATTACAGTTAATGAATGCAGAAGGTGGAACAGATTTAAAAAACTACCATATTGCCAAACCTAATAAAAACAACTGATTCAGGCAATCTTAGAAGAAAAGTTCATGGGAAAGCACAAATTCAAAGGCTGTCAAAATATCACCTCTACAGATTATCAGGTGTCTCCTTACTAGACAATACTATGTCCCCAGAATCACTATAAATATTTTCACCAAAAATGTTTTCCTGAATCCAACTGAGCTTTTTGGCTCTCGTTTCTAATATAAAGAAATTATAGGGGACAAAAGTTCTGGCCAAACAGTATCAAAAGAAACAGACAAGCCCAAAAGGTGAGAAAGTCTATGAGGCCAGGTTTCTTAACATGTAATTAGCACAGAAAAG
Organism: Vicugna pacos; assembly: GCF_048564905.1. Taxonomy (NCBI): domain Eukaryota; kingdom Metazoa; phylum Chordata; class Mammalia; order Artiodactyla; family Camelidae; genus Vicugna; species Vicugna pacos. The sequence goes on from NC_132994.1 coordinate 27,038,215, forward strand.
TAGAGGGAAAAGAACATATATTAATACCTATTAAATCTAGGTGATGGGTGTGGAGGCGGGTGCATCACACTAATCTACTTGTCTTGTAAACTAATTTGAAAACTTTCATAATAAAAAGCTTTAAATGCCTACAAGTCATACTATCTTTGTACTTTATCCAACACTGACATACAGCCGTATTCAAAACCCAATGACACAAACAGTAAGCAGGGGATGTTTCTTCATTGTTTTGTATCCCAGGGCTCAGCAAATGGCAGGTATTAAATAAATGTGTACTAAATAAATCCTTTTAGTTTGACTCTTCCCTCTATTCTAAAAACAAGACAAAACTACGCCTCAGTATTGCAGGATCACAAAAAAGTAGGAAAGCCAGATAATAAGGAAGTAATAGACATCAACTTAAATAGGACAATTGGCTATTACAATTCAGGTTCTTAGCGCTTGCAACTAAAGTCTTTGCAGCATTTTCAGAAAGTTACATAGTTCTATCAGTGGCAGATCCTGATCTCTCGACTGAACATTATAAATTAGGTTCATGTGAACGGAATGCATTAGGAAGATGCATTCTTTTGTTACTTTGATTTACTTATGAGTCAAGTGCACTTGTCTTCCAGTTGTACTAACATATTCTATTATAACAGTTTTATTAGAATATGGCAAATAGGCACTATGTAGTACCACACTTGAGGCCAACAACTGGATTGGGTATCAATCCCAAGCTATACTTCTTTCTCTAATCTCCCCTCAGATTCTTCCTTCTCCTTTGTTTTCCCTCTCTCTATTCCACCCTATACCTATACTATACCTCATCAGCACCCCTGAAAAGTAACCTAACAACTTTAATTAAAAGGTAACAAAGAGGAACACCAGAATATCAACTGCTATTTTGACTGACCTTAGAGGTTCACCTTCTGTTTAAAACTTAGGTTGATTCAGAACTATAGCTTGGAAGCATAGCAGCAAGATTACTTATGCCCTGAAAAAAAAGTATATGTTTGCATTTAGACAATGAAGAGTTATGAGAATTAAAATATAACTAAATTCTACAGATGAAATATGTAAGTTGCAAATTAATTAATTTGGAAGTTTTTCTTCCATTAAGTTTATAATGAGAAAGGATTTACCTTTATACAGTTAAAGGAAGCAGGTACATCAGAACTGAGAAAGCAAAGCTTTTAAACATTTTTCTTTCAAAATATGAACTTAAATGGTATAAATAAAGTAATAAATGCATTATTTCAGCTTTTTCTATGGAAGTCTAAGTTTAAAAATTAACATCAGCAAGCTGAGAACACTTTGTCCCTCAAACGGTTTCATTTCCTTCCCATTACATTAATACCTTTTTAAAGCCGACAGAAAGACAAATGTATTTATCTATCTCTCAAAGGTACAGGACAGCTACTTGCTGTCCTAAAGCAAGTGACACAGCAGCCACTAAACAACAAATGAATAAACAAATGGTCTGGAACTCCTTCTGTTTACTTTTAAAAGTTAATGATAAGGAAGCTGCTGAACTATACACACGAGAACCAAAAAGCTGGCGTAACTACAGATTGCTGTGTTTTCCAAAGCTCTAATGGCATATCAAAGTTCAATGCATAGTAGGTTGTAAACTCATACAGGTAGGCATTAAAAACTAGCTCTACACAGTGCTTACTGGAGTTGCAAATAGATGTGTGCACATAGTAAAATCACTTTAATGTTGAAAGTGATGTGTACTGACTCCCTGTCATTTCCAAAACACAGATTTACTTTTCTAGAAATCATGCTAAACAAAGTTTCTTTTACTTACTCATATTTCATGGTTGTCATGGACAACTTTTTAAATTCTCCTTTTAAGTTTTCTTACCACCACTTGTCACCTAGACTTCTGAATACAAGCCGATTTATGATGCCTACCCATACCACTCACTAACCGTATGAAATGTTGGCAAATTGACTGCTCTCCTTGGTTTTCTCATCTGTAAAATGGTGGATGTAGTTCACCTCAGAGGGTTATTGTGAGGATTAAATGGGAAACACATGAAAAATCAGCACAGACAGCTTCAGTAAGCAGTGGTTAATATCACTACCAAGACTTCCTCAGTTATCATTTTTGACAGCACTCAAGTTTACAACTAGGGGGTGGGGAAGGGGTGATCAAGCCAATCCATTTCTACTCAATTCCATTTTCTTCTCTCAAAGCAATTTAGGAGTTATACAGATTTCATTTTATCTTGGGAAAAAAATCTTCTGTCCCTACTTCTCACAATATCATAGGTTGAAGCTTTTATTTAAAAATACAAATAAACCAAAAAAACTTCCAAGTTTTCCTATGCATAGAGGTTTTACTTGCATATTTTCAAGAGTTTGATTTGTATTACTTGTGGCCATTTTTCTGTTTGTTAAAACCAATCACGTCTACTTTTAATGTTTTCCAAAGCTTTCTTCCCCCAAAGTTTTTATAGAAGCTATTATTCAAATACAGTGTTTGGCACACTGAGGCTGAGAAAAATATGAAAAGAATGTGAAATTGTGAGAAGCAAAGCAGAATAAAAATGCAGTAAAGGTGACAGTAAAAGTCAAGGAAGTAAGAAGTTAGAAGCTATCTGATAAAATGCTTCAATTAAATCTGCAGTTGAGAAACTTTGACTACAGAGGATGAGTGCTGAACAAGGGTGTAGGCAAAACACCAAATGTTTAGTCTTTTGGAGAGACAATTTAGCAGCAGAGCATATTATCAAAATTGTAAATGCTCATCCCTCTGACCCAGCACCTTCACTTCAAAGACTTAAAAACCATGGGTAAGTATACTTACCATGTAGCTCAAAAACCTGCAGCACGTTTGTAACAGTGAACAACTGCTTTTAGTGACACACAAAAGGCAGTAAGTGAGCTAAGAGTGAATCATATAGTGGACTCCTATTCAGACATTAAAATGAACAAGGAACATTTTTATACACTGACATATACGGAAGTACAAATTGTATTCTTAAGTGAAAGAAAAATAATGTGACACAGGATGAATAATGATGCCGCCTTTCTCTTTTTAAGAATGCAATTTATTATAGAAAATTCCTAACTAACAACAACAAAAAAACCTCTCAAAAGTAGTAAGCTCTGGGGAGGGAAAAGATCAGTAATTTTTTTATTTTATATCTTTCTGTATTCTCTGAATTATTTTACCATGAATGTGTATTTTAAAAAATAAATCTATTACAGATTTTTAAAGATACAAAGAATCAAAGAAAGCTAATCACGAAAATTTTCATGTGTTTTGTCATGGCTCAAACAAGAATCTTCTTGAGGGCAGATGAAATGTCTTATAATTATCTGAATGCTCCAAAGTGCACTGACCATACTAAGTGGTGAAATATTTTCCTCATTCACTGAAATTTATTATCAAGTAAATATATTAATAGTTAATGATGAAGATGCCATTCTAACACTGCTACTCTGATTTTATAATATCAAAAATCAATTCCAATTTATCAATTCTATAGTCTTAACTTTAAAGATCCTCAGCTCAATTTCTCAAGTTTGGAGACATTTAAATATTGGTGAGCCAGGCTGCAAGACTTTCCCTTTATAGGGTTAAATTAACTGCTATTTCCTTGGAAACAACTGGGATTTGGGAAGAACAGAAAGATCAACAACCATGGGTTACATGAGATCATGCATGTTATCAAACACAGCTGTAGAAACCTAGTTTATGAATATGACTAGTGTTAAGCATTGAACTGTGTTCCTCTAGAAGACATGTTGAAGTCTTACCCTGACTTCAATAACTGTGACTGTGACCTTATTTGGAAATAAGGTCTTTGCAGACTTATTCAAGTCAAGATGAGGTCATACTGGATTAAAGTGGGTCCTAATCCAGTATGATTGGTGTCCTTACAAGAAGCAGAACAGATACACACACAGGGAAAATGCCACGTGACTACAGAAGCAGACAGTGGAGTGTCTACAACCAAAGAAAGTCAAAGATGGCTGGGAACCACCAGAAACTAGAAAGAGGCAAGGAAGGATCCTCCCCTAGAAGAGGGAAGGATGTCGGAAGGGAGGGAGATAGAGAGGGCTTGCAAGCACACATGCATGACCCTGCCAAAACCTTTATTTCAGTCATACTTCTAGCCTGGAGAACTGTAAAGAACAAATTTCTGTTGTTTTAAGGCCACTCAGTTTGTAGTAATCTAGTATAGTATCCCTAAAAAATTAATACAACCAGAAATAACCATCATTTATCTTATCTGTTTCTTAGATGGCTCTATATTAGAACATTCATTGCTTTGAGGTTCTTAAAATTACTTGTTTAAATGACAATCATTAATATTTACAAGTCATCTCATAGACTGTGCAACAAAGAGATAAATGAGAATGAGAATGGAGTGTTTGAAAGCCCTTAAGCAGCAACTGCAAAAATCAAAGAAATATAGAAATATACCTGTCCTTTGATGCATATAATGAAATGTTTCTCACAACAAACACAAAGTTTAGAAACCACAAAATGCAACAATCCTCTTCTCTGCTGCCACTTCAGTCCTATACATCAGGTAACTGATCTCAAAATCAAAAAATTCATTTGGATGAATTCAGGTTAGGTGGAAATGGCACTAACAAAGGTTAATTTTATAATCATCTGAAATGTGGTTAAAAATTTTTTTTTGCTATTTAATATGCATTTTGATATATACTGAAATACTTTGCAGCTCAAGAGAGGTAATCAAAAAATACTGGAGAATTGAATACTTCGGTTATAGATACAAAAAAAAGTGATAATTGAAAAATAAATTTGGAAGGAAAAAAAAAGATACAAAATTAAATGTAGAGAGCCTAAAGGAAAGAACAACCCAGTAGCAATAAGCACACTTACCTTGGTTCTAATACCATTCTCAAAAAAAAAAAAAAAAATTAAGGATCATTAGAGAAATAGCTGAATCTTAGGACTGGGGCAAGAAATACACAAAATGAGCCTGGAGCATCTGGTAGCACCAGGAAATAAGAAGGGGCTCAAAAAAAGGGGGGAGAAGAAGAGGAGCATGTCAAAGACAACCTGATACAGCTACCAATGTCCAAAGCTGGAACAACTTGGGCAACAAAATAAAGTAGTACTAGATTATAACAAATCATTACATAAATATCTACTAATTCTTACTGATATAAATAAATGATTAAGATAAATGGGAGGAAAAAGACAAATCTTCCATGCAGAAAAATTCCAAATAAATTATACAGATACTCCACCCTAAAGGAGGGACAGCGTAACTCTCCACTCTTTAAGGGTAGCTTGTGCAAAGGGACTTCCTTCCCAATGAGTACAGTATGGAAAGGAGAGAGTGAATAGAGAAGGAGTAACTTTACAGTGGAGAAATTTGACAAACACTACCTCAAGTAGGTGATCAAGGTCAGTATTAGCATGATAAGCCATGTTCATAGCATGTAGCCTTGACAGGATGTGATGAAAAGGCCACTTTACCTCTGTGATCTTCCTCCCCCAAATCCCTAAAATGAGTCTTATCATGAGAAAAAGATAAATTCCAATAGCAGGTCACCCTACTATACACCTGGCCATTACTCCTCAAAACTGTCAAGGTCATTGTATCGCTTTGCTAGACCTGCGGTAACAAAGTACCACAGACTGGGTGACCTGGACAACAGAAATTTATTTCCTTATAGTTCTGGATGCTAGAAATCCAAGATCAAAATGTCAGCAGGGTTGGTTTAATTCTGGGGCCTCTCTCCCTGGCTACTAGGTGGCTGTCTCCTACTTGTGTCTTTTACATGATCTTCCCTCTGTGTCCTGCTCTTTTTGCAAGGACACCACTATAATGCATTAGGGCCCACCCTAATGACCTCATTTTACTTCTTAAAGATCCAATCTCCAAATAAGGCATATTCTGAGGCACTGAAGTTAGGAACTCAGTCTATGACTTTTCAGCCTGCAACAGCCATAGAAAACAATGAAAGCTGGAGAAACACATACAACCGAGAGAAGAACTAAGGCACATGACAACTAAATGTCATATGGTATCCTAAACGGGATCTTGGGACACCAAAAGGACATTAGATCTAAACTTAACAAACATGAATAAACTACGGACTTCAGATAATAATAATGTGCCAATATTGATCCATTAATTGTAACAAATGTACCATACTAATATATGTTGGTAGGAGAAACTGTGTCAAAGGGTGGGGGGTAGTTTATATGGAAACTGCACCATCTGCTCAATTTTTCTGTAAATCAAACTGTTCTGAAAACACAGAAAAAAAAAAGTTTTAAACAGAGTCTCGAGAACCTCTCCCCCCCCCTTTTTTTGGGGGGGGAGGGAGGTAGTTAGGTTTACTTACTTATTAGTTTTTTTGATGGAGGTACTGGGAATTGAACCTAGAATCTTGTGCATGCTTATGCATGCACTCTACCATTGAGCTACAACCTCCCCCCAAGACCATCTTAAAAGAACTAATTTACTGTTACTTTACCTGTAGCCCCACAACATTTTACGAAACATTCCCACAGGTGAATCTTTAGTGTTGTTTTTGTCTTGGTTTTGCCTTGCTGCACTCAGATCAGAAATTCCAAGTTTATTCTGCTGTTCTATGAATTAACTACCAACAATCAAAATTTGCTGAGTACCCATGATATTCAAATGACAACAGTATCCACCAATGAACAATAAAACTTAAATGTTGGCTACTTTTTTCCCCCTGAAGCTTAATCCCTAGAGTCTATCACTTTAAAAACACAAGTATAATACAAACTAAGGAATCTAACTGCAGTTAGGACACAGTTGCCCTCGGCTGCGCCTGCGTAGTTGGAGAGGAACAGCACAGAAGGTCCAGGTCCGGGCACCCACCTCCTCCGCCCCCTTGCATCCCCTCCCCATAAGGGGGTAGCCAATGCGCACGCGCAGTGCTTAACGGCTAGTCAGGAACCTAACAATCACTCCCTTCTGGTCCGGGAGGAAACTCATAGTTAGAGGGGGAGGTCGTGAGCACTCTCTTTAATAAGAACATTTCCTTTTCACCAGGAGCACCGCCGTGATTCAAGTCAGGCGGACACCACCGCTTTAAGGGAGATGAGGTTCCGGCGGTCGCGCCAAGCAGCGTACGCAGCCTACGAGTTTAAGTTATGCTACCCTCGCCACAAAAACCAAGAAGGTTGTAATGGCCCGGCAAGTCCCCACACATAATTGTTTTCAACCACTTACCCACTCTGGTTCCGGAACACCGTTGTCGCTACCGTTCCTGTAATACCTCTCCAACCCTTCCGATGCTTCTACTTCTTCACGAACAAGACAAGATGGCGCCCGATTGGTCTCACCCGGAAGTGAATAATAATAACATCCGTCTGTCATCTGAAGCCATACTGTCCCGGGCTTGGTCTCTGACCACGTGACTGTACCGGGTTAACATGTTCCGACGCCATTTTTGTTATGGGCAAAACCACCTCGACCATGTAGTCAACACGATGCAACTGCCTGGACATTCCTGTACGTTACCTTTTAAAGTAGTCAGCGTCATGCCCGTCCCATTTTCATCTTAAAGTTGGGCAAAAAGCCAAGAGTTTAAGTGTTCTCTGCAGAGCTCGATCCAAATTTTTACTTTCGCAACTTAAGCCTCCTCCCAAGGGTGTATGGTCTTTCTGAAGAGGGGGCTGTGAGTTCGCGGCACTACTTTCAGACTACGGAGGAGCTCCAGGATTAAACTGAACCGACTCAGGCGGGTTGCTTGGTGCCCCTGAGCCGCGTTTTAGCAGACCTGAGTCTGGCCCGAACTTCCGGAGTGCTCCCGGCTGGTGTCTCACGGAGCGCCGCCGAGAGCGCCGCGGAGGGTTCCGCCTCGGAGGAGACCAGACGTTAGTGAGGTGGCCGGTCTCGGTTGGTGGCGACAGCGGAGACCTTAACTGACCCCGCAGCGGTCGTTCTTTGTTAACCTCAAAAAACGTCGCGCCCTCTTCCGGGGATGTTTACTCAGCTCGGCCTCACCCGGCTAGTCCCGGTGTTTCCTTCTTTCCCCGTGACCTTTAGGGAGAAGCGGCGGGGATGTCCAGTCTCCGTCGTGCTGCTCCTTTCTCTCAACCACAAGATGGCCTCCCGAAAGGACTTATGCAATGCAGTTCTGCGAATAGAATTCTTTAATTCTATGATGTTTTAATATAAAAACGACATTCACGTATCAAAGGTATCGATTCCAGGAGCTACAAGGAAAACAAAAATGTTCGAAAGATACAGTATGTATTTCTCAACTAAATCTTGGGAAGTGCCTTTCTAGTGAGAAACATGAAACTTTTGTGTGACTAAACAGAGAGTGCACCAGGTATCTAAATTGTTTCCTTGAGAATTGTGCAAAAGAAATAGCAAGTTATAGTAGAAAAATAAGTAAGAATACAGCCAGATGGATGAAAATAAAGAGATTATAGATGTTATTTGCATGAATTTCAGTCTTCTTGAATAAAATACTTGAAACCCAGATACTTCTGGGTCAGCATTAGATCAGAGTCCTCACTCAATAGCTAAAGATCTGCTGGTCTTCAAATCCAAGTGGCCCTCCAAACCAAACTTCATCTTGTGAGAGAAGCTCATTAAATTACACCTAGCGACACCATCATGTAAGCGCATAATGATATAACTGGAGGCAAAAAGAAAATTGTTACTTTGACCCTTTTTCTAATTTCACACACACACACACGAGCACAAAAAAGACTACACAACAGCCTAATGTGATTTTTAAAGTCACTTTATGGAACAAAAACTAGGACATTTACCACATTTTATCAGTGTTTATCTCTGATTTTGCTCATAGTTTTCATTTCCCAAGTTTTTTTGCATGTTTTTAAGTTTATTTCTCCGAGAAACACTGTAATCAGAGAAACATTCTATCTTCTGTGTGAAACCTGTTTGCCCTAGAGAAACTTTCATATGGTTCTACTTTCTATAATCATCTTTTATTTGTTTACTTGTTTTCTCTAGTAAAGTTGAAGTAATTTTTTGGTAGGGATTTGGTTTTTGTTTTTGTTTTTGTTTTCTTAGCATCTCTGTGCTCCAAATGGCCAGCATGCTGCTTAGCACAAGAAATTTCTCCATCTGTCGCATGAGAGAATTATTAAATACTTCACATTTGTTCCTTGTGCCAGTTTAATGAGACACTCAACAATCATTGTTTGCCAGACCAGGAAATGAGTTTTGCAATCCCCTATTTTCCCTTTCCCTCATCACTTTTCACCTAGGATTTCCCTGTAACTGAAGGAGACATCAGTGACGTATATGTATTTCAACACCATACTTTATCAGAATGTGTGTTTCTGTTAAATTGTCTGTCTGAGCAGCTGCTGGTGTCCATGATCTGCTGCAGTCTCGTCATTCTGCACCTTGACCAGAAAGTGCTGGAGCAGCTGCCATCTTGCCAGTCGTAGCAATCTGCTGTTTATGACTACCAATTCGGGGACTCTGTAAATTACAAATTTTTTTTTATCAACTTCCCGTTTGCAGAATGTTTGAAGTAGAAAATGTAAGAGGCGTGTATGTTCAAGTTAGTACTCTGCATTATTATGGAAACAAGTTATCCTTAAGGTAAAGTGGAAAAAAGCTAAATGAGATGTGGAAAAGATGCAGCATTAAGAAATATTCCTGCTTTTTGAGATTGGAAACTTTATGGTGTCCTTGAGTTCCATATCACATCCATCTTAAAATTCAAGAACAAAAATTATTTAATGGTAACTAGACTTGTGGTAGTGATCATTCTGTAGTGTATACAGATGTTTAATTATAATGCTCTGTACTTGAAACATATATAATAAATTATTTAAAGCTATGGTATAGACATACAGTACATGCTACAACAAGGATGAGTTTTGACAAGATTATGCTAAGTGAAATAACACAGACACAAAAGGACAAACGTGTAATTTTACTTATCTGAGGTCCCTAGGATAGGCAAATTCATAGACAAGCTGAAATAGCAGTTGCTGAGGGTTGGAGGAAGAGGGAAATACTGAGTTATTATTTAATTGTACAGAGTTTCTGTTTGGAATGAGGAAAAAGGGTTCTAGAAATGGTGACATATGTACAATGTTGTGAACGTACTTACTGCCATCTAAAAATGGTTAAAATGGTAAATTTTATGTTATATGTATTTTATCACAATAAAAAATGCAGTGGAGGATAAAAGAATATTTAAAGCTAATATGCTACAAATTATTACAAATTACAACTTTTAATTATTAAATATTGTTACTTCAGCACCACCTAGAAAGTAGAGTATCTAGCACAATGAACTATAAGAACTTAAAATAATAATTACTTAAGTTGTTTAACAATAAACCAAACTGGGCTTTATGCAGGTGGTGATCATTTAGACCAGACTGGAGAAAGTAAGGAAAACCTACTATGTTCACTGACTGGCATATTCTTCCTTTAAAATTTTTTGTGATTTAAACTACTGTTTCTATACTTAATTCATTTGTATGATGTAGTAGACAGTATTAGCGTTCATCAGTATCTGATTCTCCACCAACTTACAGCACATCGAAGACTGTAAGCCCCTTTAGAGAGTACTCAGTGAATTAGTCCTGGCCAGTACGCTTTGGGTTAAGTGGTGACTGTCATTTCTGGACCTAAGCTTACAAGACCAGATGCACTGTCACATCAGCCAAAGAAGCCACATGTTTCAGATAAAGGAGCAGCTACAGGTCATTCTCTGTCAGCCTGGATCACTGAGTTGCCTAATGGGAAACAGTGGCCAGAAAAAGCCCCAAATCAGCAAAAGACTTTGCAGTGACCACAAAGTAAGTTGCCGAGATTCTGGAATCGTTTGTTAATACAGCATAAGCCTAACTAATCCTGACAAAGATAGACATTGGTAACTGTAGTTGGGTGCTACTCAAAGAACTGAAAACGTGGTGGTAGCTTAGAAGTTGGTTGGGATACATGGAGAACTATTGGAGGCTAGAAACATGGCAGTTTATGCAGTGGTAAAAAAATTTAATATAACCATCACCCACAGTAACCTGGGAGGCAGAAAATGTACCTAATGAATTTTGAGCTAGGGAAAGAAGTTGAAAAGTAAGACAGCGGAGGGTGCTATTGGATGCACAGGACAAGGTATTACAAGAGTGGAACTCAGAAAGGAATGGTTGATTTATAAAAACTGAAATGAGAGAATAGAGGCAACCAGAATATTTGAGCCTCACATGTTTGTGTTTTTCAACTTCAAGCAATAGGAGATAAAGTTGAGAAAGACTTTAAGTGACAAAGGATCAGAAAAACTCAGCCTTGCAGCAAAGATCACAACTAAGGGTGTAAACGTCATAGTTACTTTGGAAATTTTCAGTGGGCTAATTAAGGATCTAATTAAGGTAACCTTAATTTTGTTCCTCTCTTGGGAAAAAAAAATAACTGAGGGTGAAAATGTTTCTCCCATCACTGTATGTACACAGAAGTTACCTGCCATAAGGTCAGGAAAGAGGTATGGAGGTAGGAAATGAAAGAAATACAGCCAACCCAGGAACTAGTTGTCTCAAAAAAATGTTATGATTACTGGCATATAAATCTGACTGGAAACAAGGAGGCCCATTAAGCTTTTAAGAGCTGTTCTGGAAAAGAAACCATAAGCCTTGGCTAACAGAACTTGTGACTATTCCAAACTTAAAAAACAAAACAAAACAAAAAAAACTTCAGCCCCCAATTACCTAGGAAACAGACTGGAAAAAAAAGCTGTGCAACCTCCAAGGATGGCATATACCTCAACAGCCATTCAGACATAGCCAAGGAGGCTAATAAAAAAAAGATTCTTCCAAAGGGTGAAGTCTGGAGTCACAGAGAACAATGGAGAATGGAGTTCGTAGAGAACAGAGGGAAGGTCTAACAATTAACATTCCCTTCACCCAGGGTAAGAGACTGACAGTACCTCCATTCTTCCCCTTTCTGAAAGAGAAGGTTTATTGTGGTTATAGTTCCACCGGTTTTACCACTACACAGTAAGTGTTTAGAAAACAGAGCGTGACCTTTTGCTTCCTAGGTCTCCAGACCACTGGGGCAACCTCCAGACCTGGCATAGCACTTCTAAAGAGCCTAGTCTTGGAGAATAACCCTTTACCTGGACGGTACTTTGAGGCTGTATCTCTTGAAAAGGGAGTCACTGTGTTCCACGTGTGGAAAGAAGAGCTGAGCTTGGTAGACTGTGCGAGGCTGGTGCCCTCACATAGCCCGTTCTTCTTTTCTTCTGGGTCCCAGGAGACTTGCTCTTTCCTACCCATCCTCCCTTGCAATTAAGCTGGGCCATGTGACTACATCTGGACAATGGGTTGTGCGTGACACATCCAGCATGAAGAATTTGGTTGCTCGTGCAAGACCTTTTGGTGTTCTCTTCCCCTGCCGTGGGGAGAGGCCTGGTGTTAAAATGATAGAGCCAGAAGACAACTGGCTGGGATGAGAGTCACCCGTTGGAAAACAGTTGCCTTTGCAGATTGCCCAGACTCACAGTGGACTTTGGATGAGGAAGAAATAAACTTTTGTTGTGTTAAGCCATTGGAATGTAGGGTTATTTGTTACTGCAGCATCACCCAGTCTATTCTAATACATACGGGAATGCAAACATATTAGATGCTTGAGTACAAATTAAAAATTATGAAAATAGTTTCAGGGAATCCATGTATCTCTGAAATTACATACAAAAATCTGGGGCATATATTTTTCTGAGAAAATATAAATGTCAAGACTTCCTTTTCCAGTCTCTATATTGCCATTAGCAGGAGTGACGAGAGGGCCCCAGAATTAAAAGCCTCCACTTCCTTCCCCCAACACTTACAGCTTCTTTTGGGACTATCAGGACTAATACCAGACACCTTTTACCCCTAGAACATCCTTCATCCCTTGGACCTTAATTCCCATATGGCTTGCTGGATAATGTTGCTTGATTTTTTTCCATTTCACTTACCACTTGAAATATCTTTTCCTTACTCTTCACTTCTTAGAAAGTCTTTCCTCACTTCTTAGAACGATTTCTATCTCCTGTGTTCAGTGCTATATCCCTAATGCCTACTACACAGCAGATACTGAATAAATATTTATTAAATTACTGAACAAATGAAAGATGGTCTGTAACTTTCATCATAATCCTGAAGAGCTTCATGACCCAGATCTTCAAGACTCAAAAAAGGTTAAATACAAACAGGTAGACAAAGTATTTCTTAATGAATTATCCTGCCTAAATAACTCAAACATTTTGAGAAATATCTGAAAGGATGAAGACTCACCCTTGGGAGACACTGAATGAAACAGGCTCATGAGATATTTTATTCTGAAATAATAAATTTCTAAAATATGAAGGATATTTTGAATATAGCTCAGGAAGCAAATATAGTCTTGATACACAAAATATTCTGTCCATAATGTGCACTGAAAAAACTCCAGGACAAAGCTTGAAACAAAGTAAATAAGAATTTAATATTTATTATGCATGTTTATACAGTAACATCAAAATAATGTTCAATAAGTTACATAGCTATTTTTCAAAAAACTGCAAAAAAAAGTAAAGATAAAATAGTAAGAATGATATATAATCAATGTTATTCAAAATTAAAAATATAGTCATCTATCTTTTAAACAGATTTGAATTAATGGACTTCTACATGAACTAAAACATTTTAAATATCTAAAAATAGTCTTTCTTACTGGAATAGATATATATAAAGAATCACTTTTATTGCACATATCTGGTTTAGGCTTATTTCATCAAGGTAACGTGCAGACAAATAAGTTACCAGTATGAATTTAAGGAAAGTAGGCAAGATACTATTTTATACCTTAAAAATTAGATGAAGGTGATACATTTCACAGCTTAATCTTCAGGAAATTTTATTTGGATATTGTATAAAATCACTGACTAAAGTCACGCAGGAGAACTAAGAGCTATTAAATACATCGTAGTAAAACAGCTTTGTTGGTGCATTTGAAATAAGAAAACAGGTATCAACTACTCTTAGAACTGACACCAACTACCACTCTCCCTGGCCACCCAAAAAGGTGGTCTTCACATCAATCTAAAAAACATTAAATGACAAAATCTTAAATATAAACATATATTTGTTGTGTCAAAAATATTCACGTAATTGGCATATAATCAAAAATTCATCATTTTAAAAATGGAAAAACTAGGGGAAATCAAAGTTAGATATACACTGTAAGCCAGTTTCCAAATAAAGCTAGTGAAACTTGTTTTACTTCTTAAATTCATTTGGCCAAACGCTATGGTAGTTGTTCTGAGGATCTGTAAACATTCTCACTGACTTGTACTGTTTCCTGAGGTCATCTGGAAGCTACTGTTATTAAAGGAGCTTCACAATTTGTTATCCCTGCAAATGTGCTTTGGAAATATTCAAAATAAAAACAAAAATTTAAATGTAGAGCCAGTAATTTAACATACTTTCTCTATTACTAACCCATCTTTAGGAATTCTTGGGCATCTAAAGATCAAATTTATTCCATCACCAACAGACCTGAAAAAGCAAAACATTCATAAACTCTAGGCCATAAAAAAATAGATTTTTGAATTAACTCGTTTAATGTTGTGGAAATGAAAATAAAAGTATCTCACTACTTCTAGAATAATATCGAAAACTTATATAGGCCTCTTCATTTTAAAACATGTTAAAATAATGCCTGACCTTTAGTAGGTATTCAATAAATATATCCTTAATAAATAAATGTGAAGTTAAGCATAAAAACTACTGTAGTACTTGAGTACTGAGGTTCAAAAGCTACAATGTATCACTCAATGAAAAATCAGTCTTTTTTTTTTTTTATGAAAAATCAGTCTTAATGGGTATTCAGAATAAAGCTTTAAAGATCTCCTATTTGATAAACATAGCATTAGTTCATTTCCTGGCATCCTATCCAGGAAAACAAGAACCAGGCATTTCCTTGATTCTTGCCCTCACCTGTCACTCACCATCTCTGACCTGTGTAAGGGATATGCCAAGAGCAACAGAAAAGAATGTTCTTGCTTTTTTCCCTTCTTTTTTCTTTCTTCCCTTCCCTCCTTCTTTCATCTGTCCATCTATCAGTGAAAGAAAATGCAGGTGACCATCCCATGAAAAGTGCATGCCTCTTAATGATATCTCTTCTAGGAGAAAAATGAGCAATTTAATATTTACATTTGGGGGAGGGGATGATAATTGTCATTATCAAGGTGGCTGACTTGAATAAAGAGATTTAACTAATATTTTCCCCCCAAATTTCACTGCTCTGACACAGAAATCTTCAATGTTAATGGATTACAATTAAACACAAAACACTTTAAACATTGTTTACCATTTATAGGACACAACCTGTTTGTAGATTAACTTATAAAGATATTATTTCTCCATCATTTCACTGTTAAAAATCAAGAAAAACACTACTATTGAAATTTCAACAGCTTAAAAACAGAATTTGTGCAATGACATTTTTAAGTGTGAATTCTGTATATAATATTATCATCCATAACATTAATCACGATTCCAGTCATCCATATATCAAAAGGCAGCACTGGTAACTTTGATAATATTATACATACTAAAGTATTAAGAAGGGTCAGAGTGTAGTTAAATATTTCTACACATTATCTACAGCCACTCTTTTTATCCTTCCTTAGTAAGAGGAGCATGAACTAGGTCCAGGCACTTATTCGGCATCTGCCTGGACTATCACTTGTTAGCACTAACGACTAGGATGCTTGAACATGCAGTTACGTGTTTTGATTTAATAATGTTAACACCAGAGTAGTCATTGTTTAAAAATTTAAGCCTAAGTAACAATAACATTTTCATGCCAAGTTTTGACTGCTTAATAATTTATATTCTAGGTGGGGAAAACTACCATATTTTTGCTATTAATAACTTTAAAAGAATATCAGAAATGCCATCTTTATCCCCCATTAAAATAAAAGCTAAACCGACTTGAACTTATTAATGATGCCTGCTGAAGACAAAAGGTGATTTCAAAACCCCAAAACCATGATTAATATTTACTGACCTAGAGAACTAAAAAGTGTATTATATTTTCCTGTTAAGTATAATAAGAATATGATTCTCTATCATTTACAACTATGATTCGGTAATTTGCATTTCAAAGGTATCCTATGGTCCCATACAGATTAACAACATCTGTTTATCAATTCTGCATGTTACAATTATCTATAGATATATTTTGACCTTGGCTAATCACTTGCAAACTGTCCTCAACTCTGTCATGAATAGACTGCAAATATGTTGATAAAATATTTCAACATTTTTCTAGTTCTCAAAACCTCAAAGCAATAAGCTAATCAATGTATTATTTGTAAATCCATATTACTGAAGCTTTCTATATGGTTGAATCATACAAAATATGACAAGGTCACAGTGGCAATTGTATTAAGTATATCTTACAGCAATGTACATATACCCACACAGCAGCAGTGTACATATACCACTGGATAGCCCTGAGATGATTCTAAGTGGAGTGCTACATGAATGAACAATTTTTCTTTAATAGTTACATATTTATTTTGTTTATTAAAAAAATATAACTAGCACATAAAATGTGGAATATGCTCAAAACAAGACTATAGTTTAAAAAGGTTAAAAATAATACGTAAAAATGGCATAGGAAAAATGGCATATACACACACACACACACACACACACACACACACACATATACGAGAACAGAAAGGTGGGATGTGACTCACATTTGGAAAAAACTGTTTTAAGGGATGATTTGATTTAGCCAGCATCATTTCTGAATGCTTGTAATAAGCCACATCATAAAGGGGTTTCCTCTACTACTATAAATTCTGAGTTTTTTCCAAGACAAATTTTTTTTAAACATGTGTTTACTTTTATTTTAAGAATATAATTTTGAAAGCATTTAGTAAATTTAATTTACTTTAAAAGGATTCACCAAAATGGTAAAAATGTTCAGGAGCATTTGAAGGACATGCTATTCCTACAGAAGAGAAAAGACTACAAAGGCACATTGCGCTATTATGGTTATTGTAGCAGCATTTAAATAAGTGATCTAAATAGTCATTACCATTAATAATTAAGAAATAATTATAATATTCTTTCATAAAATAGAAGGTATGCTTGGGCACTAAGTGCTCTTGATTCCGGAACCACTTGCACATAAGTGTCACTAACATGGACCCACTGGCCCGGTGATTCACTATCGTGTTCTTTGAAACCTAGTGAAACAAAGAGAAGTTTAATTTTACAATAAGTATGTTCTCACTTTACATTATAAACAACACATTCATCACAAACTATATTTATCTAATGCTAGACTGTATCACATAAGTCTGTTTCCTTTTTTTTCCTTTTTTTGGGGGGGTGGGTAGGT
The DNA here is from genome assembly GCF_048564905.1 of Vicugna pacos. Classification (NCBI taxonomy): domain Eukaryota; kingdom Metazoa; phylum Chordata; class Mammalia; order Artiodactyla; family Camelidae; genus Vicugna; species Vicugna pacos. The sequence goes on from NC_132994.1 coordinate 27,055,554, forward strand.
AATTAGGTATGTATGTATGTATGTATGTATGTATTTATTTATTTATTTATTTATAATGGAAGTACTGAGGATTGAACCCAGGACCTCATGCATGCTAAGCACACGCTCTACCACTGAGCTATACCCTCCCCCCAAGTCTGTTTTTTTGGTGGGGGGGGTTAACCATCTTCCATAATGTACTCTTCCAAAGCATTCATATTAGTATTATTTTACTTTAAATATCTAGTGAAATGTTAGATAGTCTTGTAAATACTAATTTATTCAAGGAACAGAAGCATTTGCACTAAAAGAGAAAAAAAATACAAAGTTAGTCTGCTGTTCCATAAGCAAAACCAGCAAATTTCAACTCCAGCTGTATCCTGAGGACCTGGTATATACATCTTCAAACACTAATGGTATTGTTAAATAAAATGCTACTCCACTGCAATACATGATGACTTAACACCTTGAAAAACTGGGTGTCCCCTCACATCACCTACAGAGTGCAGTTTTATGATATTTAAGATTCTCTTTATCATCTAAGTACTCTTAAAGGTATGTCTCACTTAACAAAGTGAAGCCATCTGACGTATTCATAAAATAACTTACCCCTTCCAGAATAGGAAGAATTCATTTGTTTTTTAAGAATAAAATAAACTTAGGATGGCATACCAGCTACAGTGTTTTTCTCTCCGGTGATATGTTCCAATAATTTCCTGGAGGGTGTTCTCACTTTTACGTATGCGGTGTAGTGACCTCCTCTCATCGAGCCACTGTGTTCCACTACTCCATAGAGACCATAGACAACTTTATCTCCCACACTTACACCCTTTTAGACAAAGAAAAAAACCTCAAATGAGTTAATATTTAGTGAAATCTTATTATAAGGAAAATTAAGTCAAATGCACGTCCTACTTAAAATAAGAGAATGCATATTAAAACTACATTGGGATACCTTCCCACATGTATTAGACCAGCAAAATCAAAAGGTGGACAACATTCTCTGTTGCCTGGGCTACAAGGAAAAGAGTACTCACATGTGGGGATGCAAAGGGTACACCCCTATTCAGGACTATTTCATGCTATTTAGCTAAATTACATATATAATTGGATATATCTTGGATTTACCAATCCTTTTTTCTAGGATTCTCTCTCACAAGCAGATGAACAAAATACAGAAAGACATGCACCAGACTATTAATTGCAGGATTTATCTGTAATATCAAAAAACTGGAGAAGGCCCAAATGTCCATAAATTGGGTACTGGCTAAATAAAGTATAATGTTTCCATATAATAGTGTATTACACTGTTTCAAAAATTGAAAAAACCACCTTACCAGGGCAGGAATATCAAAAATGAATCTGTTTTAGCCTCTCTAGGTCCAACTATCTATTTGTAGGAAATAAAGACAATAGAGGAATAATCATCAAAATCTAAACTATAGGAAGCTATCACAAAGATGACCCAGTTTCTTCAACAAATTGCAAAGAGGAGAGATGGGAGGGAAACTGTACATTAAAAGAGACTGAAAGATATTTTTCAATCATGATATGTAGTCCTCACTTGGATACTAATTCATTTGAACAATTTCATTTATTAGACAACTGGAAATATATACACTAGATAATATGAAAAAAATAGTTTTTTTTTTAAGTGTGAAGGTAGTATTGTGGCTGTGTTTAAAAAAATGAAGGGAAGAGTGATTCTTATCTTTTAGAGATACACAGGAAAATATTTATGAATGAAATGCCTGATATTTGCTTCAAAATAATAAGAGGAGGAAGTAGATGAGTCTGTGACTAGGGCAGGACTGGCCATATATCTAAGGTTTTAAGGCTAGGGGATGAGTGCTAGAGGTTCATTGCACTGTTCTGTCCACTTTGGTGTAGGTTAGAAATTCTCCATAATAGATACTTTTAAAAAATGTGTTCTCATAAATTTAATAGTTTGTTACTTATCATTTTGTTTACCACATTATCAAGTTCCATGAATAATGAATGTTACTAACTGACAGACAGGGCTGCTATTCTACAGCAGACGCTGGTATTCCACAGCAGATGATGTTGCATTTAAGATATTTTTGTTTTGATCAATCAAAGTATTAAGTTCAATAAGCATTCTATTATGTACCAAAACACCTAAGACTGCTAAACAGTAATCATGGGCAGGACAACGTGTTATACCCCAGAACTGTCTGGTTCTCTCACAGAAAACATCAATTTCACCTACAGAGTTCTTACATGTAAATATGAGCAATTATGAACCAGTTTGTGTTCTACATTTAATTATTAAAGCATTAGCAATTTTAAAGTTTCATACTCAGTTGACAAGTACACTATTCTCAGTAGTGTACCTGAAATGGCATGAAAAATAATGCACTAGTACATTGATTAACAAAATATAAAGAACTCCTCCAATGCTAAAACTACTACCAATTAAGCACATCATTCACAAGGAACAGGAAAGGACACAAATTCTGCTTGGTTCTCTCAGCAACTATCTGATTCTAGAAGCATTTACAAACAGCTTTGATCTTTATGAACACCATGCCTCAATGATGCTTTATGCATCTTTTCAACTTATTCTATCTCCCAAAATACAAAAGGCATACTCAGCGTTTTAAATGGAAGGAAGGAAGGAAGAAAGGAAGGAAGGGAGATAGACATGGCCTAATAAACAATACATAAGATATTCTGAAGCATATTATTTGCAAGTCAATTAAATATCTTAATGATATACTATACCTTACAAGCAGCAGAACAGAATGGTGCTAAATCAAGCATAGATGGAAAATCTACATGTCTGTTTACTTTGCGAAGATTCAAGCCAGACTTAAAAAAAAGAAAAAAAATTTTCTTAATGAAACAATTAATCTAGATCATTGCATTTGTTAATTAAAACCAAAATAGGAATCCTGGAAGTTAGTTTTTTCATAGATATAAAAACATGAGTAATGAACAGTCCAAAACTGATATATGACTAAGTTTTCAATTAGGTTTCCTAAACTATTACTGCAAAGATCATCCATTTACACAGGTATTTTTACCACAACAATATGGAAATAATTACTTTCACTGTGCCTCTCAACACCTAAGGAAAAATAAATTCATCACAATAAAAGCTAAGCTACTGACACATACGCTACCATAAAAATGTATTCAACTAAGAATCAGGAGTCTTGTATCCTAGGCCTGACTCAGTGAGTGGTTAACAGCTAACTTGACTCTTGACAACCTCCTCTAGATCAAGTCAGAAAATGGTTGCAAATGGGTTAGATTAGATCTTTTACAGCTCTAAAATTCAGTAATTTTCATTCACTAAAACAGAAAGAGCCTGACCACTCAAATTTTTTATCTATAAAAGTAAATATTACATATTATATAAGTCAAAATGAACCTTCATGTTCTTAAGTAAGCTCTATTTCTTTCTCTATTTTTAGTTTCCAAAGGCAGGCCTTGAAAAATATACTCTTTGTGTTAAGTAATGATAAAAACTTGCTGAAAGACTATCAAAGGTATTAGACAGGAAATCCACAAGGAGAAATGGACTCTATGGGAATAAGAACATACTTTAAATCTGAAATAAAATAGACCTTTTAATGCAAGGCTTTCATGACTTACCTCAATGAGTAATCTTTTTTTTTAATTAAAAAAAAATTTATTATTGAGAGGGAGGTAATTAGGTTTACTTATTTATTTATTCTTAGAGGAGGTACTGGGGATTGAACCCAAGACCTCATGCATGCCAAGTATGTGCTCTACCACTGAGCCATAACCCTGACCCATGATTAGTTTTTTTATCTGCATACTAATCACATAATTTTACTACAGATCTGTTGCCTATTTGTTACCTTTCTTAAAAAAAAAAACAAAACACTTATGTATTTTTTTTAATGAAGGTGTTGGGGATTGAATCCAGGACCTCCTTCATGCTAAGCATGCGCTCTGCCACTGAGCTATTTCCCTCCCCTCAGAAAAAAAGACAGAAGCAGAGACACTGCTTAGAGACTCTGCTCCCACAGTCCCAGGGAGTGAGAATGTAGCTTTGCAGACATTATATTTAGCTTGAGAACAAGAAAGGACAAAGATGTGTAGAAATGTTTCCCTTTAAGAGCACGAATTCTTTCTGTAAATTGTTTCTAAAAGGGTAGCAAGTACCAAATATAAAATAACTGTGATACATCATGAAATTAGCTTTTCAGGTCTGGCATGACCCTATCCTGTTCACATGGAGTTGCTGCAGATACACACCTTCCATTAAGCATTCTGCTGTAATGAGACACGATACATCTGCTTCTGCTCTCCATGACCATCTCATTCCCACTGAGCTTCTGCAACGCTGGCTGTAGAAAATCAAGAACTTAATCTAATTTCTGTGGATAGAGATGGGGGTATAAAGAACAACCTCCTTCTGCTTATCTGTGGCCCACCTGAAATGTTGCAGATATATAATCAAAGCTCTCAATCCCTTCCCTTGAGATTTCTTTTAAGGGTTTTTTTATACTTAGAAAATCTTTCACACAGAGGTCAGATTAATAATATTCATCAAGTTTTCTTCTAGTCTTTCGATAATCTGTTTGATACAATTAAAAACATTTATCTGAAAGTAGTACCGATATATATGGTATAGAAGGAAATCCTAAATTTTTATTTATTCAAACACCTATCTTTCCTAAGTTCTTTACTGAATAATCTAGCCTCCGTCCCAAATGATTCAAGATTCGTCCTGTATCATAACAAAAGAGCTTTAAATTATACTCGAGTTTTATTTATTGACAATACTGACTATACTGCTTTAATTATTGGGGGGGGGGTGTAGCTCAGTGGTAGAGCGTATGCTTAGCACGCACAAGGTCCTGAGTTCAATCCCCAGTACCTCCATTAATAAAAAAACAAACCAACCAACAAACCTAATTACCACCCCACCAAAAGTAAAGCATGTTTTAATTATTAAAGATTCTTCCAGAGAAACTTTAAAATCATTTTATCAAATGCAAAAAAAGTGAAGGCATTGAATAAAACTATAAATAACTGAAAGAAAATCTGATGCATTAAAAATATTTAACTTCTCTCCCATTACAGTCAGACAAAAGTGAGGCCTGCTTTGCAGCCCTTTTTGTAATTATTCCCAGCCAGCCACAGCTAGCTCAAGTACCCCTCTCACTGGGATCATGAGAAGCTCAGAAAGCTATGTGCACTTTGCTATCTCCCTGCTTCTAAGGGTTCTTAATCTTATTTTCCACTGAGACACACACACCACTTAGGGTCCTACCAAAATCTTCAAATATTGTGAGTTAAACAATTTTACTTAGAAAAGTATTATAAGCTATTACGGCTGAAAAAGCAGTAAATCCCAAATGTCAAATGACAAATTTTTAAATTCAATAAACTACTGGCTAATCCTTGACACTATTCCACAAGACTTAGGGGTCTGCAAAACAGATGATAAAAATTACCATAGTGATACTAAAGGGAATTTACCTGATGAAATCTTTTAAGATGGAGAATTAGGATAGCTGGAACAGCAGAAATGAGCAATTGCTTCCTGGCATTAGTATACACCCCTTCTGCTTTCTTTTCTGCATAAAATATAATATAATAAATTTATTTGTAAAATTCCATTTTATACATTATCCACCATATAATATGGTAAACATTTATATAGATGCATCATACCACAGTTATGAAAATGTTAAAAAAGAAATTAACTTGTGGTTACAGGGAACCGCTACTCATTTCCAAAACTTCACTAAAATAAAAGGGATTTTTTTTATTTTTTTTTTTAGGCATGCACCTATAAGGAGAAATAATAGGGGAAGTGACACTTCCAACATAATTTTGGAAGCTGGAAAGCAAATAGACCAGTAGTGACTTATGCCAGTGCCCTCCAAAGACCACCACAAACACATCTGTAGTTGAAAAAAATTGGGTCATTACTCACTGCAGCGAAAGGAGATCGTGTATCATGGGGACGATGGGGCATTTCAGTAAGAGGCTGCCAGAAAGGACTTATGATAGGATCTGAATATGGTCAATTGCACATTTAAGTTGCATTAATGTAAGCTGGCATTTCTTCCTCTCCCATTGAGATATTTCTTTAATTACTAATGTATTAAGCATGTCTTCATTCTGATGGTTTGACATCTGGGGCCTTGCTGACAATGGAGAGGGCTTCTCCCAGACCTAGCTCATTCCTAGATAGCAAACAACCTAAGTGTGCCTTTCATATGCAAACCACCCAATCCAAAGCCCATACCCCACCACCTTCTTTATTGGGCGCTAATATGTTAGGCTGCCATTCACCCATCCTAATCATACCAGGGCCAGCTACCAGACAGCTAGAGACAGCCCCTATACCTCAGAGTCTACTTAAATTATTCAAAACTACTCAATCCTAAACCTGTCTACCCTGCCTCATCCATCCCTTCCCTCGGAAACCACAATAAAGGCTGTTGTCCACGTTTTCCCCATCACTCTGTCTCCTGACCAACCCTGGTGCTTCCCCTTGTGGCCCTGCGTGGCATGGTTTAGCATGCCCCCTCCTCTTGGGAACTGTAAGTAATAAACTACTGGAACTGTTAAGTAATAAACTACCATTTCAGTGGCAATCATCTCCTGACCTGTTGGCCTCACCATACCTGAATAACAAAACCTACATTCTCAAACAACTAGTCACTAAGAATCAGAATGTTCTCTCCATTTAATCAAGGCTAGAGGTGCACTGAAAATTTCTTACTTGACAAATCCCCCCTTTCCACTTTTCATAGTTGTTATACTGCTAGCTTTATAACATAGTTACTTAAAATCTTCAACTTTGTATCTTAAGATATGACTTTACACTAGATTGATGGGATTTGTAAACATTAATCTCACTAGTAATACAATTTTAAGTCTTAGGGAAATGTCTTCTGGAAAGATTTCAGATAGCCAATCCTCTGAAATAAGATTATGTAAAGTTGCATTTTCAAGGCAGAGATGGATATTTCTTGTTCTTCAATTTATTTCAACAAAATCTATTGAAAACTTACTCTGCCCAATCAGCGTCTTCAGTGCTGATGTATAAATATGAGTAAGACAACCCCTGGCTTCCGAGCAGCTGAAGTATGGAGACAAGGTTCTTAGGTTCCTCTGTTTGGGATCTATAACCCATTAGTCACTGATTCTCAGATAATCCATGAATACTTGAAAAAACAAAAAAAGTAAGCTAAATACTTACCTGCAGGACTGGTTTCCTTTTGGTACTTCTGCTTCTTTTCAGTACAGTTTCCACACAGAAGCTTGTTATTTCCCATTAGTAATTCCATAGACGTGAACTGATAGAGACAGGACTGAACTGAACATTCTTTAGAAGAAGTTATGTAGCTCTGAGAAAGGGTCTGAAAAGCATTTTGGGGGCTGTGAGACACCACATGCTTGTCCTCTGTAAAACATAAATTATTTAAAACATTTAGTGGTTGATTTTCTCTGTCAAAATCCCTATCTCCAGTCACAGTGCTTCTCAAATGAAGTTCAGAAATAGCTTCGGCCACTCTGTCATCATCACTGTCACTCTCCTTGGTGAGTGGTTCACTCTCTGATGGACGACGAAGGTGCCCATTTGTGTGCACACAGTAGCCACTGCTGGATCTCAACAACAAAGCCTGCTTAGAGGCACTTTCAGATTCTGAGGGCTCGCTGTCAGCATCAACACTACTTTCAGAAAGGCTGGCTTCTTTTTCACTGCCATCGGTAGGACTGTCAGTCAGAGCTGACTCAGTGTTCATGATGCTTGCAAACAATGGAGAATCTCCATTCAGTTCAAGGTTTTCATTTTCCTGGTGTATGACAACAGCTTTATCTTCTCCAGATGGCAATTCTCTTGTACATTTTCTGCCATGAATTAGTTGATTCTGTAAGTTGACAGTGTTTTCAGAGAAAAGAATCTTGTGACCTTACTGAAAATAAATGCCAATAAGTCTTATTTAAACATTTCACATTTACTAAAATACTATTTCTAGTACCTCTGAAATCCATTTCCTAAATCCACCTAAACCATAATCAATAGAAGATATGCTAACAAAAAGCTCTAATTTAAAAATAAACTTTTACACAAGAAACCAACAATAATGGTTACCTATTTATGAAGAGGGAACAGGACTTTTGGGGAACAGTGCTATGAGGGAGGCTTTTTAAGTGTAAACTTTTGCATACTCTCTGGTCTTGTCATTTAAAGGGCCTTCCAACAGAGAAAATTAAATGTGATAATACATCAATTGCCAATTTAGTACAAATCATATCACGTAAAAAGGTTTTTATTTTAAAATGAGGTACAAGTTCAGATTGATTTATTTAAATTTATACACTATAATTCAACAACCAGGTGTGCCTCTAGTGAAATAATGGGTCTACACAATGGTCGTCAAGTGACTGATAACATCACAGAAAGATGGGTCAAACATGATGTGCACGTCCTGATGGAGATACACACCACCATTTAAAAGTTTTCTTGCCAAAAATTAAGTAAATAACCAAACTTAAAACTAATTAGGCCTCTAGCTCTAACTGCCTTACAGAGGAAATAAAAGGGACAGAGGCACCAGTTAACAACATGCAGGTGAATTACTACATGTAAAATGAACTACAATAACATGCAGAATGTTGTAACATACAAAAAAAAAAACCCCAAAAAACTACTGATGTGGCAATGTGAGAAACTGATGAAAAAAAGGACCTGATTTCTACAACAAATAAATTATAAAGGGAAAAAAAAAAGGTAGAATCTGTGGATTAAGACATTCATGAAATATGACAATCTATAGATCTTTTTTAGATCTTAAATTCAAATATGCTTGAAAAAGCAAAAACAAAAAGCAAGTATTTTATAGTTGCAGAAGTTTAAACTATGACTAGATGTTTGTGATGTTAAGAAGTTTTTAAAATATTTTTAGGTATAATAATGGTACTATGGTATATCTTTAAAAAGAGCACCTTTTAGAAATATACATTGAAGTATATGATATATTTGGGATTTATTTCAAAATACCGGATGAGAAGGAGAATGTGGGATAGATACAGATAAAACATGATTTGCTGTGAGCTGATAACTATGAAGCTGAGAAAAGGGTATGTGGGAGTTATACTTTTTCCCCTACTTTGTATACTTTTGAAGTTTTTCTTAATAAAAAGTTTTTTTTAAAAAAAAGGTTGTCTCACAAATATATATAATCTTACCTTATCTTTAGATGAAGAATGCTTCTTGGTGGCTTGGGGTTGATGAGTATTCTCTACAGTGACAGTGCCACTGTACTGACCACTATCTGTCTCCTGTAAGCTTCTATATTTACTCATTCTTCCCAAAAGTACAGGCTTTGAAACCTATATAGATACACCATGGACACAACACAAAACTTGTTCAGAAAATAAATTCTGGATGTAATCTACTTTTGAAAATTTCTAACTCATTTGAAATGTAGACAGTTTCCTTAACATTAATTCTCAAAACATAAAACATAAGGGCTTAAATTCCTTGAGAACTATATCATACTTTATTCATGTGTATACAACCTCCAATATCAAATACACTGTACCAACTCAATTAGTATCTACAAAAAGCAATGACTCTCAGATATCTGACAATACACTCAACAAATGTCTAAATATATGAATGAATCAATGCCCTTCACAAAAGACCTAAAGTTTTTTCTCCTTACCCTTTCTTCTATTATAGGAAGTGAAATATCAATAAAAGGATCTTTCACCATGGAGATCTTAAAAAGAAAACATATTGAGAACTTCAGTTAGAATTCTAATATAGATAATGTAGTTTTGTAAAGTCTTAAAGAAATCAAACTTCCCAGGCAACTTAAAATTTTAAGTTAAAAAATGTTCCTGGAACAAACTAATTTAATTGGATACAGCCACTTATTTTGCTAATCAAAATAAGATATTTCAAAACATCAATAAGTGCAACCCAGCTGAATTTTATAATTCTGCTAATATGACTAACCTGTAATATTTAAAGTAACTTTAAAATAAACTGTGTTTAATAAAACTGATAAACTGAAGATATAAACACATTTTTGGTGAAATTAAGGCCATAAAATAAACATGAAATATTAAGAAAAAGCCATGAAAAAGCCAGAGCTTGACTGTGTTTCGTAGATTCTTCAGTATAATTCTGTCTTAAAAGTTCCTCTCCAAATATTCAATACCTTGCAGTAACTTATGGTGAAAAATATGAAAACGAATATATGTATCTTCATGTATGACTGAAGCATCATGCTGTACACCAGAAATTGACACATTGTAAACTGACTATACTTCAATAAAAACATATATATATTTTTTTAAGTAAAAAAAAAAAGTTCCTGTCTAGCTTGTGAAAAAGAAATCAACTTCTATGTTGAATACACTAGAAATGTAAGTTGAGTTGACCAGTGAACAATGCCAGCAGGAGGGCGGGGGAGCGGTTAAGGGTGCTGACCCCCATCATTCCCACCAGCCAAAAATCAGAGTATAACTTTATAGTCAGGGCTCTTTATCCAGGGTTCTGCAGTTACAGATTCAACCAAACGCAGACCGTGTGGTGCTGTAGTAGTATTTACTGAAAAGAAATTTTTGCGTAAGCGCCTCCTTGCAGTTGAAACCCATGTTGTTCAAGGGTCAACCATAATATCATGGTGACACAGTCTGTGCCTCAGTATGACAGGCTAGAAGGAGATATAATATAAAACCCTGACTTTGTAAGACTAGAGAGATAGGAAGGTGATTCAGACTCTGGGAGAGGAAAATGAACACAAAGACTCTCTTTTATGATTAAAATCTGAAAGAAGTTTAAACCCATTATACTCTAAGTCATATGCTTTCCTTACCAAGCAACTGAAAACCTATAAAAATTTGTACGTGATTTAAGTTGTTGTTAAAGTACAGATGGCATTCAAAATGAAAATTATCACTAAATTCAAAGATGAGTCAAGTCTGCTTTAAAAAAAAAAAACCTTCAACAAATCATATAAATGTAAAATATTTTAAAGTAGATCAGCCTACATTGTTAAATTATTAAATTATTATTACTATTAAATTATTAAATTATTACTATTGAGATTATAATTGAGGGGAATGCATACTTATATAACATAGTTACTCTCTCCACAGAAATTTCTCTTTCATTTTCAATCCAAACAAGCAGCTAACACATGGGAGCATATTAAAATAGGCTAAATGAACTTCACAGGTGTGTCAAAAGGAAAAACTAGATAACACATTTACTTTGAAAAATTATACATTATGTTTATTTATACATTATATTTATTTATACATTATGTGAAGGATTTATTTTTAAAAGACTTCCAAAAACTATTACGTAGTCATCTGTCACAAATAAAAATAAATGACTACTGATAATTATGTGCGAAAGAAAATGAAAACAATGTGACCATAATCTATTCTGTACTGAAGCGAATTTCGAAGTACCTACATTTGCACATTCTTCACACATGACCGTGCTAGTTAATTCACCAATAAAGATACGATCTATGAAGTTCATTTTCACACCTTCTCTTCCATATGCTGTAAAAAAAATACTTTTTAATGTAAAAAACATGTCAATTATCAACCTAACAATGTAACAGGCTTTTTTTTTCTGTTGAATCAGAAGAAATCTAAATAAGGTAGACATCCATACCATATTTTTCTCTATGTTATATCTTTCTCCTTTAGTAATTCCACAGAGAAAATGCAACTATCAACTACAGTAGTTTCCAAGAAATAACAAACTGTTCTTAAACTTAAGAAGTAAAATACATAGAATAGTAACCGCTATTCACATCATACTCAACTGCTCCCACCAGACTCTTTGAAGCCTCTGTGCCTAACTCAGAAGTAGGCAGAGGGATGGGAAAAGAGATTATGGTTTAGGATTACAGATGCCAGGACCGTAACTGTGGAAACAACAGAATAGTAACAGACAAGTAAACAATGCATAGTGTAAAGAATTAACATGGCAATTAATAACTCAGCTATATGTTACTCCTCAAGTATATAAAAAATGCTAAAACTATTGTTTGCAAAATATTTATAAATAAAATAAAACTATGCCTGTGATCTGCTTCAAAATAATATGGAGTTGGGGAAAACAAGACGAACATAATACACCACAGTAGGGTGATAGGCACACACATGGGCTTCATTATACTATTCTCTCTAATGGAAGCTGGAAATTTTCCATCATAAACCATGTGGGAAAACATATTCACAAACCTATCCACTCCTCTTTCAGACTTCTATCCTTTTTGGATCTCAGCCTTCAAATTTCATATAAACAACATTTTAAATCAAACATTATTTGAAGCACTGAATGACAGAGCAGACTTTTATCTGGATATATCAATAAACATTTATTAATTATGATGATAACTACTTAGAAATTATGTTAAACTAAGACGTTTCATTAAGAAAAATTGCATGAAGTATTGAAAATAAGTGAGATTACAAAACTGGAAGGGGGTGAAAGAAAAACTGAGCAGTTATCCTCAACATGCACTAGATGGCACTATTTCAAAACAAAAGAACAAACAGCATCCTTGGGAATCCATATTTTTAAAAATCTTGAACCTTTAACTGTATATAAAATTTTGTCATATACAATCATAATGTATGTATTTTTTTATAAATTAAATACATACAGAATATACATATAATGCTACCAAAACACAGAGGTTAGAAAAGAGAATAAATAAAATACAAATAATACTTTTTAAAGTTTTCTAAAAAAGATGACTTCACATTACCATTAGTTATTATCTCAAGGCAGAATATACATTTAGGACAAGGTAAATTGCCCATGACATGGGATATAAACCCACACTTAAATACTGATCATTGTAAATGATCAGCTTTGGTTAGTTAACGTTCTTGCCTCATATTTTGGCCAATGAAGAGTCAACACTGGGAGCTGACATGTATGCTTGACTTAATAGTACTCTCTTTAGTAAATGGCTTCCTTACAGGAATCTCTGCAGCACTTACACATTTTGTCTAGTTAAAACTAGACAATGTCCACAATCTGATTATCTAAGCAAACTTCAACTGCAAAATGATACAGTGTGATAAAAGTGAACTTCAAAGTGAGGTTGCTACTTTCAACAACCTTTCTAGTCTCCCATAGGATACTTCATCTGAGGACATCAGTGTCAATCTGTGTATTTAATGTTAGTTTTATTTTTAAAAATTCACATGGATTCTAACATTTTCTTCCTTTCTTAAGATTAATTAATTTGGGAGGGGTAGAGGGAGATAATTAAGTATTTATTCATTTATATGTAGGCACTGGGGATTGAACCCAGGACCTCATGCATGCTAAGCACACACTCTACCACTGAGCTATACCCACACCACCTTCTAACATTTTCTTTCTATGGCCCATTAGACTATCTTGCAGCCACAGGAGTTAAGTACACCCTCCTTTTAAGACTGCTACTTCAGAGAATTAGTTCACATAAAGCTCAGTTCTTTTTCCCACAAACAAAACTTAATATTTTCTTCTAGAAAAAAGTTTTTTTAAGAAGAAAATTTTAACAGTGAAAGAATCAACATACCTTTGACTTTTTTTCTAGTTTCATCATCAGCAGTTTTAGTAGTTGGGTTGTTAAATGCTTTTAGAATGCCAGCTTGTATTCGCTATAAAACAAAGTAATAAGAATTTAATAAGAATCTATACTAGAATGTATTCTTTCAAAGCATTATTTTGTGTTCCTGTGAACAGAAACTGGTTTAATAACAGTCAACTCAAGCCTCATTCTCTTAGTAAGAGGAGGACTTTCAAACAGCAAGGTACACTGGATTTCAGTTCCCTAGTATGTAAAATAAAATAATTGAATTTAAAAAAATTAAATATGTCCTTTCTTTCAGTTCTAAAATTCCATGAATACTTCTCTAATGCCAAATTCTCCCCCAAACAAAAGCCAAGGTCCCTATGGTTAGGTTCTCTCTTGCGTTTAAAGTGTTTTTCTCAGTCTGCCAAAAGCAAGCAGCCTAGTCTCATTTTTCTTATAGGTTAGAGTAAGTTCTCCTTCTTATCCCTTCTCTCCCCTATCTCTCCCTGTCTCTCACCCCCCCTCCCTCTCTCCTACTCTGTCCCTAAAATGATTTATTCCTTAATCAGGATAAAGAGTAACAGACCATACGAAATTTCTTATCTATGAAGAAAATCTTAATGTATAAGAAACATATTAAACTATGATCTCCATGCAGATTATTTTACTTACATACACATATGTGACTAAAGTCCAGAATACTGTCCTCAGCAAGAATACCACAAATCTTAATTGTAGTTTTATTTGAATTTGTTGTCAATAATGATATTATTGGGATATTTGGTAATAGCTATTAAAATTCCATATGTATGCATCATTTTATCAGGCAATCTCATTTCTGTACTTACACAGATATACACATGCAAAATAACATATACATTATTCATCACAGCACTGTTTACAAAAGCAAGAACACTGGAAACAACATACAAGGGACAATCAATGAGGAATTACATATGTTGAGCTTAAATAAAAAAGAAGGAAGCTTCCTATCTTTTGATATGGAAAGACTGCTACAACGTTATCTGAAAAAAAGACAGAGGTATAAATAGTATATGCCACTTTTTGAAAAAAAGGAAAAAATACACATATATATACACCACCAAATGAGAGCATAAATCAAGAAAGACAACAACGTGGTTTACAGGCAACAGCAGGGTTGACACATAAGAAAGGCAAAGGGAATTCCCAGAATCACAGTTAGGAAGAATTCCAGAATGATGCCTATGCATCTAACATGGGAGGTGACCAATCCAGACTGGAGTATATCAGACTTAGGAGATGGATGTTCTGTCAACACCAGGATCCCCTCTGCCGCTGTACCATGTTTTTAATCCAAGAACAGAATACATGGGGAATGAACTACTAATGTTCTTATTCTCCCCTCTGTGCCCTGCTACCTGGGTCAGCAGAGGATACACATTACCCGCCAGAACTGTTCTACTTGGACCTGTTCCTGAGAGCTATGTGATGGGCAATGGTGAACTCAGAAGCAGAAAATACAGAGCAACCTCCAAACTTTTGGACCAGAGAGCTAGTACCTAGTCTCTCCTACATCTCTGCCAGTCACTTTGACTTTGACAATCGTGGCTCAGAACACAGTCATCATCTTGCCTCCTGACTTCCCCAGAAAGAGCTCTTGTAAACTCTGGGAAGCCAAAGCCAGACTATGCTCCAGAGATTCTTTCAAATCATCATCTTTTGGGAACCTTCATCCAATAATGACAATAGGTTTGTGTTTGCTACTCAGTTTTATAAAATCAGACTATATACTGTTTAAGCATACAGAGGTAGCTCTCAAAACTGTAAGAAAAATCGATGAAATGATTTCTGTAAAAGTCAAAATAGTGGTTACCTCCGATGAAGAAGTGTTTGGACAAAAAGGGAATAGGTAGCTTCTATGGTATTAATAACATTCTTTTTGTTTTTTTTAACTCTGGGGGTGGTGGTAGGCAGGAGTGCTAATAGTATTTACATTATGCTTTAAACCATATGTATATTTGTACACATTCTTCTATATGTGATATGTTTTATAAATTTTAACACCCTCCCCCAGTAATTATGAAATCGAGTTTTGTTTATTAACTAGCCTATGATCAGTATATTATATTTCCTAGAACTGATCACTATTCTGTTCCAGTGCATTCTCAAAGTTAATGCAAGATTCAAAAACTTAAATAAATGCACAGTAGGGTATAAAAGTAAACATACAGCAATCCATATCATGTCATGCTGTCTTAAAATATATATATGAAGGAAAGTAAAATAATGTATCCCAGAAGCTATTAAATATTGAAATAATCTCCAATTCAGACTCAATAAATTTGAAAATAGATATAACTCATGCAGAGTCTAAGCTAAAGTTGACTTTTGCACCTTGAAAAAAGAATTTATTGAACTAAAATAAGCAAATTAGAATGGTACAAATTCCATGCAGGAGAAATATTTAATGGACTTAAATGAAAGATTCCAATAAATACCTATGTTTACCTATAAATATTGAATACAACTATAAAAAGCCTCTCCAGCTACTAAAGATAAACTTAATTTAGAAGTCTGTAAAGTTATTGTACAATTTGAACATTTTACTAATTCAGATGTGTTCAATATGATTTAATGAGCCTTTACCACACTCTGAAATGTAAGCTACGATAACACTCTTTTAAAAAAAGTAAAAAAACCAATGAAGCTGTTTAAATTAATAACTTTTAAACTATTAGAATTTTATTTTTTTATTGTATCTTAGCCACAAATTTATATTCTCTGCTCTAAACTGTTAAAGATTTAGTTAATAGGTAATTCATCATGCTGAATACAATAAATGGGAACAAGTCCATCTACAACCTTTCATCATTAACAGTTGTGCTTTGAACCATTTAGATAAAAAAAAAAAAGATTTTGGTCAGGGAGCTGCTAACAACTGCAGCATATTAATCAGTTAGCATATCAAGGTTCAACTAGTTCAATCTTCATATTAAACTTCTTTCAAAAATAAGAATGCAAAAAACTCAATTTAAGTTAGCTGAGATATTCTACGTTTAAAATAATCTTACCCAATAATGTATTAAAGTGATACATCTTTGAGACTATAATAAAAATGTAGTATCATTAATTTAGTGATAGCTCAAATTAAAAGGAAAAAAGTGAAGAAGCATGTATTTCTAAGCTGAAAAGACTGCTTATAGAAGAAGTTCTTACAGTGAATTTGATTTTATTTCACACATAAAAAATTTACAATTTTTGCACAGATGATCCCTTTAGCCCTCTACTCAGCAGGACCATTTTATATTCCTCAACTTCATAGTTATAAGAAAGACTTTAATGAAACAATATGAAAAGAGGTCAATAGTTTTTAATCATTACTAAAAGATTCTGGTGGCAGACATACTGCTGTAGCGTTCCTTCAATCAAAAAACACATGGCAGTGACAAACTACAACAGCAGCCCGATTAACAGCTGTGGAGTTCCCAGGCCAGACAATGCAGCTCCTGCCTGGGTACACACTGTAACTGACCGGCACGACTGTCCTTGCTTATGAGGCTGAACAGATCCACAGGCTTGACATTTTAATTCTGCCACACCATCTAAAACCCTCAAATAGGGGAAGGAGGATAAGAGCTTTTATTGCCTGAGTTTTTAAGATACTGTGAATCCCAATGCACCATTAAGACAAAAAAAAAAATTTAACTGTAACAAAGAATGCCATTAAGTAATAAAAGTAAAAAGAAAAAAATTATAGGGATAGAGTTTATTGTTTTATTTGTAATATCAACAGAGAAAACCAATGTAAAGAGGTAACTTTAATTCCATTTACAATGATACTTGATCACTATGCATTAAAGATATTTCTGCAAATCGTAAGGAAAAAAAAATCATTCTAGGAACTAAGAGTCTGAGTCCTAAAGCAACTCCTAAGTTATCTGTAGGCTCAGAAGGTCAAAACGTGTTTACTATTCATAATACAAAGACAGAGCATCTCTCTCCACCTTGCTGCCTTGTATCAACCCCTTCAGTAAGAGTATCAATATATTAGTTATTGAATCAGATTTAACACTTTTTCAAATAGTGAAATAATCATGGTTAAATTTTAAATAACAAGCTTTAAAAATGTACTATTTATACTAGTCACTGATGACCAAGCATTAAAATTAAGCTTTAATAAGCAGTATTGTATAGAATTAGATCACTAGTTTGGTAGTCAGGAAGACTTCGGTTTGAATCTTCATTCTTGGTATCAGTTTCTAGATCTAAGAAAATGTGATCAAACATTAGCTTGGGGGATTGTGCTAATGTTCTCAAAACTCAACTAATTATAAATCTCTTAACTGATTTTTTAAAACAATACACAAATAAAATATAACGCAGAATTACTGTCAATTTAACAATTTATTCAAATTATATTCAAAATAACTGCAAATCCCCAAGAAACTAGCCAGTATAACTCATTTAAGAGACTGTTTTCTCCCCCATTCAAATTCTCAATTGTCCATTTAAAGGGTAAGCACAGACAACATATTCAGAAACATTCACTGAGCACCTACTATGTGCAAGGCACATGGGACACCATTCCTTGAGGAGATCACAGTCTAAGACAGATGACAGACATAAATCTAAATAAAAAGTGGTAGAGTTCATAATCAAAATATATAAAAATAGATGGCAGAAATGGTCTGACCCCTTCAGAACCTGAATTCAACTAATTTAGTATGAAAGTTTCTTAACAGCTAATTAAGAATAGGATTGGAATGCACACTTTTTGGAAGCAGGAGGGAGCAATTAACTCATTCTTTAAGATACTTTATAAGAAAATATTAGAATGATAACTCTTTCTTCACTGAAAACTGTTCATTAGGAAAAAAGAAATACTACAATGTTATGCACAATTCAAAGCAGGATTTAAAAAAAAGAAGGGTCCACGATGCCTAGTGACATAGTAAACACCCACCACAGGCATATCAGCACTTCACTTCCAGCTGGTTGCTTTACTACATATTCATATATAGATTAAGAATGGTATTCCTCCATTCCTCCTGAACAGGAAATAGATTTCACCTGTTATGACAATTATGATTGGAAGGGGCTACCCAGAGTGCTATGTTGAGAATGATTCTAAGACTGAATCCTGACTCAGTGGAGTTGTTATGAATGATTAGCAAGGTCTGCTGTGAGTGAGAAATGGGGGCAATGGAGGACATGTGCTGTGTATTTGACACCTTCAATATCTTGCATTTTGTCTGGAAAATTGTATCCTATTCGCATAGGACCCCACCAAAAAAGGTGAATATAACTAATTTAATATTGAAGTCAACCAACAGCCACTCAATTAAGGGAGAGGATTACAATAAACACTGGGAAATCTATCCAGTCCTTCTTTACTCAGAAACATTGCCTGATCCAGGAGGCTGGAACCCCAATCCCTTGGTCCCTGACTAGATCCTAATCCAGCATGGGATAACAAAGTTTCTCTCTTTTGGAAATTTAGAATTGGGATTCACACATAGCCAGGTTCGTTTTTATACACGTGGAGCTGCAACATGCAAACCATGGTGATCATGTGGTACCACTCAGACAGAGAAGCAAAAACACTACTCTGTCCGCAGACAGATGAATAAAGAAAATCTACAGAGCCAGCGAAACTGGGGGCAAAAAGGAGAATAGTCTCTGGATTCCCAAGAACCTTCCTGTCCTATATCCACCTTCATCTGGATTATTACATTCCCCATTCTTTTTTAAGCTAGTTTTAATTAATTTGTTATTTATAGCCAAAGAGTATTAACTAATAAAGGAAAATAGGATTGTGAAAGGATGAAAAAAATAATCTTATAGTAGAAGAGGCAAAAAAAAAAAAAAGCAAGGGGACAATAAATAGTTAAAAAAATCAAATTATTCTCAACTGTACACAAAAATTTTGGTAAAAATTAATTCCTTCAGTTTTGTGCCCTCTTCTTAAAGAGTATACATGATAAACATAAAGAAACCCAACCTTTGTTTCTTCTGTCCTCACTGCATCCAGCAGATAATGAAGAAGCTCCTGACTGTCTTGTTGCTGAAAACTTTTAAATCCAGGGGCCCTATGATTTAAGACCAAAACAAGGGGGAAAAAAAGAACAATCATTTTATCAACAATATGTTACTATTATTTACAGTCATCTTGAAATAACACATAGTCAAAGATTCAATTTACTCTTTTCTAAGCAGAAAGACATTGAGATCTTCAGTACAGCAACATGGCTGTCATTTATTAAGCAACTACTACACACCAAGCACAAGTACATGTGTTAAGTTTTACACATGCTAAGTCATATAATCTTCAAACAAACTTGGAATTTACTTTCTCTAGTTTATATGAGGGCTCAGATCGATTACTTAAATAACTTGCAAGGTCACACAGTGGGCAAAAAAACAGTATTCAAACCCAAACCACTGTGATTTATTATCTTCCTACCTTAAATAACTCAAAGTAAAGCAAGAGATTATTTATACTAATATAAAGAACTACAAACTGATACCTCTGTGAATGTATTCAATTTATTAATTTGATAATCATATTTCCTGCATATTAGATAAAAGGATCAGGTGTTATTCATGGAGATATCGACAGCAAATATTTAGCTGATTTCAGTAACTTTGAAAAATAGTATTTTCTTCAATGAACTCAATGCTAAAATGAACATTTCTGCCTTAAATGCAAACAAGTACTAAATTTAAAAAGTGCTCTGATCTAAGATGAAGAAAGAATTTTGTAAAAATGATACAAACTCTCAGTATCTTGTAATAACCTTTAATTAAAAAATATGAAAATAAATATATATGTATATGCATGACTGGGACATTGTGCTGTACACTAGAAATTGACAAATTATAACTGACTGTACTTCAACTAAAAAATACAAGATAGTAAGACTATTTTATGGTAGTATAAGACAAGTTTACAATGGTTTCACCATGACATTACAACATATTTCACTTGCTATACACAACAATGCTGTTAAGGAATTCATAATTACATACTAGGCCATTTTATATACGGGATTTGAGCATCTATGGATTTTTTTATCTGTGGAGGTCCTGAAACCAATCCCTCATGGATACTGAGGGACAACTATAATACAAACTCCATTTTATACTGAAGAACAATTGTGTGCCATTGACATAAATCCAGGTCCTTTGATTCTTGAGTCCAATACTTTGAGCATTATTCTTCATTATCTCATGATAAAACCCTTGTAATGTACTAATTTGAGTTCCTGGTGCTAAAAAACTCTCTGAACCAGTAGTGAATCTAGTCTGTAATGGGAACCATTATTTTGGTTACTCACTATTGCTAAGAAGTAGCAAAGAGCAGCATGATGTTGAGAACGCTCCCCTGGTGGGTTTTCTTTTCTGCATGTAGTGCCCACCTCCTAGATCAGAGATGAGGACAGAAACCAATATGGACACCAATTCCAACCCTCTCTGGGTCTCCCCAGCTGGAATTCATGAAAGGCAGAAACTGCCTGACACTACACTTGTGCTGGAGGTGCCAGGAAAGGTCAGTGAGGTGGAAGGAGACAGGGAGGAGAAAGAGAGGAATCCTTCAGAAAGCCTCACCAGCCAGGTGGTAGGCAGGAGAAGACAGTTCATGGCTTTCAAAGCAGACACACAGCAAGAAATCTTCCGTAACAAAGGAGAAAAGGCCTCCACCACGTCTCTGTCTACAGCCCCATCTCAGCCATGCACAAAGCACTTACTGCCTTCTAAACCACTGAAGAAAACTGAATAAATCTAGATTTCTTTTTTCTCTTCTTTTACCTAAGACTGGGGAACAAATCATTCAGTGCTTTACAGAATCTCTAATGGAGCCCATATGAGCTACCAACACCAGAAGAGATCTTCAAACTTAAGGATATGAATAGAAAAATGACCAAATAAATGAAAAAATTCACTCTATTACAAAGGGAACATTCACAGGAACTGTACCTTAGTAAAAGTGTTACTATGGGAAAGCATTGGGAACTTTAAAAGACCTCAAATTCCTTCAGAGAGGAAAATGTATGTACACTCATAAAACAGGAACAGACTGTCGAGAAAAATTTAGAACAAGAGAAACTTTGTGGAGATGAATCAATTTGTTCACAATCCAAAAACTTTCTCTGCTCTAAACATAAAAGTAAAAAGAGAAAACAAAACAAAACAAAAAGGTCTAAGTGGGATTTTCAGATAAAAAAATCCACAGAACAAAAATAGAACACAAAATTGTAGGCAGAGAAAAAAAAGAAAAAAAGAAAAACAGACTTGATAGGCTCCAGGCCTGAAAGAGCTCAAACCTGAAGGGTAAAGAAAACTGAAAGTACTGCAGACAGGGACCAGGGCCAGGCTCATCATTTCAGGATGGCTGATCTTACCAAGGGGGGAAAGGCAGCCCTCAGGCAAGTGTTGCCTAAGGCTGCAACAGGGCACAGACACAGCCTAGGGACCTGGAGCTGAGCCAAGCCTTCCACAGACTCTTCTCACTTCCCCGAACCAGCACAGCACTGTAACTGAACCATTAAGAGACCTGGATCTCCAAGGCCAGCCTGGAGACAGGGGGTGAGGCTATCTCAAAGTTTAAAAATTTCAGGCAAAGAGAGGAGGGTCGGTTTGAGGAAGGAGAGGAGATGGTAGTGGATGGGGAAGCTCACAGCTGTGGAGGAAATGGGAGAAAGCACAGGTGGAAAGATGGGAGTGGAAAAATAAAGAATTCACCCGCAAAGAAGCCTACAAACCAATACTATAAAATACATAAAGAAATCCAATGTTAATCAACATTAGATCAACAACCAAAATGAAATTACGTCACTCCCAATAAATTTTATAGCATGTTCCCAAAGATGTTAAATATTTTGAGAATGTCTAAAAACATAAAATATGAGCATAATTGCCAATAAAAACCTAGATATTAAAAAAATAGGAAAAATATTAAGAGTATGTAGATACAAGATGACAAATTAAAAATATTAGAAGTAAGAAAATAAAACCACAGACATAAAAATACAAAAGATAGGAGAAACTCAGAACTATACATGGTTGAAGGGTAGAATAAAGCAGAAGATAATAATATTGAAGAATGTACCCTGAACTTTCATTCTCTCTTGATAATTTGGTGGCACTCTTAAGGTACATGAAACACCAAAGAATATCACAAAACTAGGACTATATATGTGTGTAATTTCCTCATGGACAAAACCAAAGAAAACTCAGCACATCAATATTAGTTAGCAATCTGAGGGAATAAAGGAAGCAAAAGATGGGTGTGACTGGAGAAACAGAATCACTCTACAATATCTCTGAACCTTTCAAGGAAGAGTACATGTAAAAACTGGTGAAATCCATTAGGATCTACATTGGAGTTGACAGCATTGTGTTAATGTCAATTCCCCGGTTCTGACAATGCACTGCTATTATGTAAGATATTATCATTGGTGGGAGCTGGATGAAGGTACATAGGAACTCTGCACTCTTCTTGCCACTTTTTGTGAGACTTAAAAACTACTGCAAAATAACAAGGTATTGAAGAGGGAAAAAAAGGCCAAAAGAAAGCTGAAGAGCTTGCTCCCAATAATTCATCACAAGTGGTCAAAGTGTCTGACAAATCACCATTATAACAGATGCTTCAAGAGACTGAGTTCAACTCTCAAAAATCAATGTATATATACAACATGAATGAATCTCAAAATAATTACGCCAAATAAAAAAAGCCAGACAAAAAAAAAAAAAGAGGGCATATTGTACAATTCCATTTACAGTTGACCCCTGAACAACACAAGTTTGAACAGCGTGGGGCCACTTACACACACTTTTTTTTCAATAAATACATACTGCAATATTACACAATCCTTGATGGCTGAACCCACAAATGTGCAACCCAGAATCCAGAGGGCCAACTGTAAAGTTATATGAAGATTTTTGACTTTGGGGAGGGTTGGTGTCCCTAACCCCTGTGTAGTTCAATGGTCAACTGAATACAGAATTCTAAAAAATGCAAACTAATCTATAGTGACAAAAATGGGGCTTAGCAGAGGGAGTCCAGAGAGAGGGATGACAAGAGAGCCCACGAAGACATTTGGGGTAATGGATATATTCATCATATTGACAGTGGCAACACAAGTACATACGTATGTCAAAACTTAACTGACAGTACACTTTAAATAAACAGTTTATTGCTTGTCAAATATATTCACTAAAGCTATTCAGAACATCTATTAATACAATTCACTATTTCAACAGATTAAAAGAAAACATGATTATTTTAATAGATGCAGAAATTTATTAAATTTAATACTTATTCTTTTTTCTTAAAAAACAACAAGCATTTATCATCTCATGTTTACTCTGGGCCAGGAGTCAAGGTGTACCAATACTCATTCCTGGTAAGACCTCTCAGAAAAAACTAGGAATGGGAATTTCCTCAACCTGATGAATGGAATTTGTGAAAAGTCTACAGTATCATTCTTATGTGTGAAAGACTGAATGCTCTGCCCTTGATATTAGGAACAAAACTGGAAATTAAGTAAAACTGGAAATTAACAACTGAAAATTAAAAAAAAAATTTTAAGTATCCAATTACAATAAATAGCATTTAAAAAACATGAAATTCCTAAGGTCAATTTAACAAAATGAGTGCAGGATTTGTAGGATAAAAACCATAAAACTTTGATGAGGAAAAATCAAAAATCTAAATAATTGAAAAGGTATGTCATAATCACACATTGGAAGACTCAAAATTATTAAGATGTCAGTTCTCCCCAAATGAACCTACATATTCAATGTAATCCTAACTGACAAACTAATTCTAAAATTCACATAAAAAAGCAAGGGACCTAGAATAGTTTCATTAAAAAAAAAAAAAGGAACTTTGAGGACTCATGCCAACCAATTCCAAGACTTACTGTGAAGCTACAATTATCAAGACAATACAATATTGGGGTAAGAACAGATATATAGACCAATGGAACATAACAAAGTCCAAAAACAGACTCAACAAACATGGCTTAAATCTTCACCATTTTTTAAAAATCACTTTTGCTAGTATATACATATCTTTTTAAAAGTAAACACAATAAAGCAAAAGAAAATGCAATTTTTGAACATTTTCAAACATTGGATCCTGTAATTCTATTTATCCTTCAGACATACTCTCACAAGTGCAATGATATACACACACACATATATCTATATGTAAAATCAAATAAATTATATCCCCATGTGCTCATATGGAAAGATGCAAATATATTAAGCAAAACAAGCATGCTGCAAACAATTTTTATATTTGTCTGTGTATGCATAATCACTTTTGGAGAGAATAAAGAAACAAATAACAGTAGTCTGAATTTTTATCTATGAGCATCTATTATTTTAATATTTTGAAATTTTTATAAATGTTTATAAAACCAGAAAAAAATGAAACAAAGCAAAGTTCTTTTTGGCAGAGTCAAAAACAAATTTATAATGGGGGTGGGTATTGCTCAAGTGACAGAGTGCATGCTTAGTATGCATTAGGTCCTGGGTTCAATCCCCTGTACCTCCTCTAAAAAAATAAATAAATAAACCTAATTACCTCCCCCCACCAAAAAAAGTTCCTAAAGCTTATAATGTCCTAAAACCTTAACTCTATGAGGCATCCATGTCTCTGAGACTATTAAGGGCTTTACTGTTCTTCAGGCATTGAAAAAACACCCTTTGGCAACCAAATGAAACATGAAATAAGCCCTCCATATTTTGGACTACATTTAAAATACCAAGGCACATTATGCCCAGTAAGTCAGTTGCAGTAGAATAAATACTGCATGATTCCAATCATATGAGGTTACCTAGAATAGTCAAATTCATAGAATCAAAGAGTGGAATTGTGGTTGCCAAGGGCTGGAGAGAGGGGGAGAAGGAGCAGTTACTAAACAATAAACAAAGTTTTAGTCAAGCAAGATAAATAAGTTCTAGAGATCTGCTGCCTAACGTTGCACCTACAGTCAACAATCATATATGTGCACTTGAGATTTTTTTAAGAGGGTAGATCTCGTATTGAGTTCTTTCCACAATACAATTTTTTTAAAAAGGAAATTAACATTAGTATAATACCATGAGATAAAATAAAATATAACATAATACCATGGCACAAGTAACTAGCGTCAATTAAAATGAAATTTTAAAGCCTAGAGATACACAAAAAAATGCAAGTTCACATTTAAAGAATTCTGTTTCTACATATTCAGTTCCTGTGGACTGGGTTAGTGTATGAGCTCCTGGCAGGATCTGTTTTTAATAAATTATACATTGCGTGCCCCTGGATTCCAGCAAGTACCTGATACAAAGTAAGATTGCAATTTTCTGGATGAAGAAGTAAATGAGTGCATTAAAGTTGAGTCAAGTCCCTCATGACATGTGTCACACATCCTAGGTACACAAGGATTTTGTTTTTAAACATACTGTAATACCTTGAGAAATTTACTTAAACGCTGTATGTCTCCAAGCTCATCTTTAAAAATAAGAAAACTAGGTTAGGAGTCCTATTGTAACACTTCAGGATTTTATAATTCTGTAGTTCTCTCACTTTATGGTATTACATCATGGGCTTCTAAGTCAGGACAGAGCTCTGTTTGAATCCTGCCTTTGTCACTATGAAACAAGGTAAGCGACTCAACTTCTGTGAGTTTCAGTTTCCTTACATAGAAAATGGGGATACACAACCATTTCTTTAGTTTTCTGAGATATAATTTACATAAAGCACACAGTTGCGACTAAAAAAAATGTTAGTTCTTTCTCACGGTGGTCAACGCAATGCAAGCAATGTTACAGTAAGAGTCAGACTACTCACACCAAGTAATAAATACATTCATATTTTATAACTGATGATTATTTATATTAAGAATGTAGATGTACCTACTTCTGACAAAGCTGATTAAAAAGAACTTTAGGAGAAAGTGGTCCTTTTTCAGTCTCCTTCATGCTGGAAAGAAACAGGAACAAGGCTGAGGTCAACGGTCCAGGGCCTGAAAGTTCCACCACTAATGGGTCCTTTAAAAACATGATCAACTCTATGTCAGAAATATATACTTTTAAAATAAAACATTATTAAAAAATCTAAGAGTTACACTTTCTTTAAATGATGATTAAACTGCTTCAAGTGTATTAAGAAACTTTATTCCCTCATATGTAAAATGAATATATAAAAAATGAAATTTAATACCTTAACTTGAAAAATACAAGTATTCTCATATTCTCTGCCCTTTACTTAATAAAACCATTAGCTTCAGAGTGAAAAACCAGTCTTTAGTTGCTTGTAACTGTCCCTCAATATGCTCTCCTAAAGTAATATTACTCATCTACTTGATATTTGTACATATTCACAAATAATAATAAATTACATTCACTAGCAATACCCCATCCCCTTCTTTCCCCAAATATTTCACTAACAGAATAAGGAATGGGAAATTATGTCACAAAAATGGTACACCATCTCCCTCCTTTAAAGGAGAGAGACATGAAGCTTGACAAAAGCAGCTAAAATTGTGTGAAGGATCAACGCTCTTTATTCTAGAACTTTCTCCCCATCAAATTTTATTTTCTAAAATGTTATCTTTGCTAGTAACCCAACTGGATGCTGTCAGAAAGTGGGGGTGATTTTATGATTGAGTATCTCAGTAAAGGGAGACTAGAATAAGGATAAAGCTGGAACAAGTGAAAAAGTTGCAGTGACTCATTTTGGCCAAGAGAGGGTGTTCGGGATTTTTTTAAGTGGTAGAGTAACCTCGTTTTTGTTTGTGTTTTGACAAAATTATGAAGTAGCCTTGCTTTGTTTCATTTCACCAGTCTAGTACGACCTAACTGCGGGTGTCAGACCAGCTTCTGAATGTCAGAGGCTGCTTTCCCCAACCCCTTTCTCACTAGTTTAAAAACCCACTATCAAAGTAGGCTCCAAAAAACTTTGAGATGGTCACTATAGAATTGAATCTACCTGTAAAGAACCAAAATGCTGTATTTAAACAAATGTCACCACCAACTACGAAACAGGACCTAGACATTTCATTCAGCAAACGTCAAACCCCTTTTTGTCTTTTCTAGAATGTCTGCGTGGAAGCTGCCTCAAGTATTTTTTGTGTTGTTTGACCCATGCATGATATGTTTGAACCAGAACATATCTTAAAGCTATTATTTTAGAAGTTTTAAGTCTAATTGTTTGTTTTCACAAAATGCTTCTGAATTATATTTTTCAAATTCTAGGACTATCATCTCAATTGACAATTCTGAGAACTAGGAAAGATAGGTTTTGGCAACATCACTGACTCATCTGAAAAGAGCTATTATTCAGATAATTATGCTTCTTACCAGTTGGGAGTCTGAGGAAGGAACAATCCTGAGTTTTGTACCATGTTCTTTGACCTCATTCATCAGTTCAGTAAGAATGTAAGACTGTGCCAAATTCTGAAAGAAAACAAAAATAACATCTGATTCAGTTATAATATGCCTCTGATTTTACAGTTTTAAAGGTTTTAAATATCACCTGGCATAGCAAAAAAGAAATTTTTAAGTTTTAGAAAATTTAGCTGAGTACATTTTACATTTAATATATATCACTATTACTGATAGAGTCCCAGTAAAATACAGAGAAGATCTTTCAGAAGCAGTGTGTAAAAAAGTGTATGTGTGTGTATGACAATGGCTACAGACAGCCTGAAACAATCAAATAGAAAACAAAGTTCTAGATGAACATTTGGCAGTCATTTTACAGACTACAGGTGTGCCAATGAACACAAATTAATTAAAATAAACTTTTACATTTTTCAAAGCTCTCTCATGGCTCTTACCTGCATGACTGCATTAAAAAAGCAAGTATTTCCTAAATTCGTAATTCCTTTCACAGATGTTACACTGCTGCCTTTTCTTCCCTTATTTTTTTCACCTGTTTCACATTTTTCTTCATAAAGTTTTATGATTCTAGAAAATGCATCTAAGAGAAAACATAATTGACATGAGATTTAAAATTAAATACATATCATCTGACATAATTTAAATGTATTATTTAAAATTAAATAAGATTTGCCTCTGAATGAGTGTTCTTGAAGGGCAAGAATACAAATACAAATAAATGTCTCGGGTTTTGTATTTTACTGCTAACGCAACTAATTTTAATTCATCTTAATATACACATCTGCATCTCAAACCACATTATAGAATAAAATCCAGATGAATTTAAAAACTAAACATTAAAAAATGAAGCTAAAGAAAAAGTAGAAAAGACTAGATCGTAGTTTCTATGACTCTATTTATTTTTAATTTGGGGGAGATAATTATATTTGTTTGTTTAGTTATTTCTGATGGAGGCAGTGGGAATTGAACCCAGGACTTCGTACATGCTAAGCATGTGTTCTATCACTGAGCTAGACCCTCCCCCAAGATCAGTTTCTAAATACCATTCCCTACCAAAAGGAATGGAGACTCTAATGCTGATTCTAAACCTGGGGCAGCAAACAGGCAAAATCAGCCTATAACAATCTGTTGTGCTAGAAAATAAGGAAGTGCTCAAAAAAAGTGATGAGCATGTCAAAATACACAGGTGTCATTCTGAATAGGTTCCCAATGGTCCAATCTGGAACAATTTGTCATTATAAAACAAAAAAGGGTACTATTAGATTATTACTCACTGAACAAAATGAGAATGAATCTGAATTTGTAATAAAACAGATTTTAAAATGAGGATGAAAGAGAGAAAACTTCCCTACAAGAGAATGCCTACTAATAAACAAAAGAAATATTGATGGATTTTTTAAAAACCCTACAGTGGTAATTTTTTTGGTATTGTTCTTGAAACTTTTCTGTACTTTTGAAGTCGTCAAAATAAAAAGATACTAAAATCCATGAACACTCAAATCTTATATAAAAATGGCACAGTATTTGTATATAAATGTACACCCTCCCATATACTTTAAATCATCTCTAGATTACTTATAGTACCTAATACAATGTAAATACTATGTAAATAGTTACCAGCATGCAGCAAATTCAAGTTTTGCTTTTTGGAACTTCCTGGAATTTTTCTCTAATATTTCTGATCTGCGGTTGGTTGAATCCGAGGAAGCAAAAGTGTGGATGGTGGGGAAGGGGAGCCCCACTGTATAATATAAAAAGTAAAATGCCTAATACATAAATGTATGGTATATAAGTGCATGTTTTAGGCTTACCAACATGGATAATTAATGCAGATTTGCTAATTATGTCAGTATATCACGTTCAAAAACAATACAAAAAAGAACAATTTCCAACATTTATGAACTGAGATTACTGATTTTACCTATTTAACAACAGATCACTTTCTGAACCAGTGTGATTTTAAGTTAAACAGGAAATTCCCAAGTTCTCACTTTTGGTTTTAACTAAATGTTCTTTTAAATTCCTTTCAATTCTCAGATTTCACAGTACTTACAATCATGTGTTTTTTTCACCTAATACTGACATGTTTGCTGTCTTGCATTGCTAGTTAACTTTTTAAATGTCTGGCTGTCTGTTTTTCCAATCAGATTGATGGAGATCAGGGAATGTCTCTTATGACTGCTCTTTCTTCCACAGGAGTGTGATGTCGGGAAGAACATACATTTTAAAAATTCAACTTAAATGAAAATCTACAAGATTAAACAGCAAATATAGTCAAATTTCAGCTTTCAAATTTCAAAATCTGCAAGATTAAACAGCAAATATAGTCAAATTTCAGCTTTCTGTGTCTCCAATGAGTTCTCAAGAGGTACATAAATTAAGACATCCCCTCCCCACCCTGCCCTTCTGTACAAGAGCATTAAGAGAGGTGAAAGGAGTGGAGGCACCCCTGTTCTCAGGGACAGCAGCGGGAAACAAACACCATCAAGAGAAACTTTAGTCTAGGTACTGGCAGACTGATATCATGCACATTTTATTGGTTCAAACAAGGCCTGACTTGGCACCTAGGAATTTTGCCAAAGAAAAGGCATCTAGATATGGGACTAATCCAGTGTTAATCAAGTGGGATTATTAACATATTTTCTCGTACGATTTTCCTAAGGATTAAGTGAGCTAAGTTTGCTTTGCAAAGCACCTGGAACACTAAGCTCTATGTGAGTATGTGAAAACCGGCCCCCAGAGCCCCCCGAAATTGTGATTTGTGCCCAAATCTGTATCTTCACAAGCCATCCTTCATGTCCATTGCTTATTTTCTCTCCCTTTTTCCTTCATGTCCATTGTTTATCTGCTCTCACTTTTTTCTCTTTAATCATTTCCTGTACTTTCTGGGGGGAGGGTGGTTTCCCTCAAGTTTATCTCATTTCTAATTGGTTTTTCTGAATTGCTCATATGAGTTCTGCTTTTTATATTGACTTTGTGGTTTTCATGATCTTAGTTTTTCTTTCTAACGCATGGAAACATATCACTGAGAAAAATAAATTGGTGGTTTCTCAGATATTTCTTTCATTAAACAAATCTATTACAAGGAAAAGATTTTTCTTTCAAGTCTTAACTTTTATCCTGTGATGCAATTTTTTATTATAGACCCAATTACCTATTTTTCTCCTTTATTCCTGTATGTTTATTCTTTAAACATTATTGGTTGTTATTGGATATCTGTTGTTCAGATAATGAAGACTGTTTTCAACTCCCAATCCAAGAATTCAGAGTTAACACAGAAAAGAACTAGCAAGATAGATCTCTTCCCCTGTCCTCCAAACATCAAAAAATAAAGGATAAGATTTAAACCCCATACTAGAGCTAGGGGGCAAAGGCTGACACAATCAGTGGAGGTCACCGAAGTGCAAAGACGAAGCACAGAGAAAAGGGAAAGACAGAAAGGCCAGATAGTATTCAAACCTGCAAGGGAATGTAAAAGCAAATGGAAAAAAAAGCCATTTGGGGCTTAAGAAGCACTAAACAAACAAGAGGAAGCCCCATACGGATCCCGGCAGGGTTTGCAAAAGAGAGCAGTCCACCTCGTAATTATATCTGAGATTCCAACTAAAGCCCTGAACTGGCAGGTTTCAGGCTCTCATTATAGCTGTTGCCACTAGATGGTTTCACAGTGATCTTTAAGAGATTTAAGATGAAAGACTAATTAAATCCAAGCAGTGCTCAATCTTTTGGTGTAAGGCTGTTAGTCTGATTTTATGTTTACAAAACTCAGTCTCCAAAAGGTTAAGTGATTTGTCCAAGGTTATAACGATAATCTTTTGACTATAAATCCATTGTCATTTTGCTAGCTAACTTCTCTTCAGTGATTTATGTATAATGAAAAGAATTACAAAAACAGTAGGCAGAATTCTTACAGATTTAAGTATACGTTACCCCAAACAAATATGACTCCCCAAAAGTATTTCCTTCAGTTAACATTCTTAATAAAGGTTGCCATAATATTTTTTTAGCCTATTAATATGAAAACTGAGTGGTTGGGGGAAATAAACTACATAGATTACATTAACTATATTATATATATATATATATATAATATATACCTATAAACATATATTTATTATTCACTTGGGAAAATACTTTCAGAAATAAATTCTATTTTAATCTTATAAGAACAAATAGCATCTTTTAAACTGTAACATACAAATGATTTATGTATCTGTGTACCACATTTACCCATCAGTTTTCAAAACATCTGGGACAGCATCCTAAAGTAAACAATGTTCATAAGACCATCTGGTCAAAACTGCAGGCAAAAAAAAGCATAAGCATATGGAAAAACAGATTTTACCCTTCCCTTAAGCAGTAAGGGATGACAAATGTCGAACCTAGATATATCCACGCTTCACTGTGCGATGCCTTTCAGCACCACCTGGCTCTCCATGCACAGCCACCAAATATGGACAGCACTGCCAGAAAGAACATATCCACGGGGCAATGGCAATAAAAATAGTTTATTTCATGGTTAAATAGCCACTTCACACAAGTGGCAAGAGTCTGTCTGTTGACTTTTACATGTAAGTCTGTGAGAACATGTTCAAAATTAATTATGCTTTTAGACTTGAATAGTAAATAGATCAGATAATATAACCAGAAAACAAAGTGACATTTTCTAAGAATTATTTACATGTATTTTACTTAAAGTGCTAGATTTTCATTTTACTAAGTAGCATGTTTATAAAATGTAACAATTCAAATTCAATTAATTTATCAAATGTCCACTGTGTGCCAGGTACTGTATAAACCACTATCTGTAATTATTTATACTTAATTGCTTATGATTTATGGTGAGAGCATAAGGAATTGACATACAGTGAATAGTATAGAGATAGTAAGCTTTTAAATTAGTAACATTTTGGTGAAACTTTCAGAAACTAAGTATTCATGTATATTTGCTCACTAAGAAACTGTTAGCTGAGAGTTTAAGATTCCAGTTTAAAACAATGGTATCTGAATCAGTCTCTCAATTATATGACCTACAAACAGGTATGCTTTTTAATAAAAAGCAATTTATTACTTCTAATGAAGAATAATTATTGATCATTTTGTTTTTAGAGAACAAAGCTTTCTCAATCTGGCAGTGATTTTACATCACATTCACTTTAAGAACTCTTCCTTTATGAGCACAGAACAAAATGCACTAAGGAATGAACTTCAAGATGTTTTGAAGTATGGTATAATTAAAAGGACAAAGCTGCTACAGCAGTAACAAAAAAGACAAACTAAACAAAGTTTTGATCACTTGATCTGTTTTCCTCAAGTTTTACCTGAGCCTATGACTTGCTCATAATTGAAAAGAATCATCACACTTCAGGGCTAGAGGGTTATTTTATTAATAACATATATTACTTATATATATATACAATCTCACCTTACTTATCTCCTTTATTTTATCAATGCTGTCATCTGATATTGCACTTACGTAATAAAATAACATAGACCCTCCTCAAAATGCAAAGAACGTTAAAAGAAAATTTCAGGTATTCTAGATAAAATTTTTCAAGATCTTTCATATTTCTGTGCCTACAATAAGCCTATAATCTGAGTACTTAAAAAATTGCTGCTTAATTGAATAGACCTGATAGGTTTTGTACATACCTCAGGTCTTACAAGACAGAAAACTGGTTGAAGCATCAGCAAAGCCAAAAAATAGAGAGAAAAAATTTTTTTAACAACTTGGCTAAGACTAAGGCTATCTAAAAAGTAACCTAAAGTACCTCAAATTTTTCTACCATAAAAATGACTCCAACACAAAGATCCTCTAATTATTTTTTTAAATCAAGTTAAAAGATACTGAATTATAAATTTCAAAAAAACCCTGAGCATACCAGAAAATTCTGGGTGAGTATCTGTATAATCTTGAAGTACAAAAGACTTTCAAAACATGACCACAAAGGCTAAAAGATCATTACAGAAAAAACTGATGGACTTGGCAACAGTGACACTAAAAACTCCATTACTGACAAAAAACAAAAACAAAAACCCTAAAAACTACAAACAAAGTCACATATGGAAAAATGAGTATTCTTGTCAACTATACCTTTTGTAAGCTTTCTGGAGGGCAACTTAACAGTAATCAAATTTTAGAAGTGTTTATAACTTAGCTAGAAATTCCAAAAAATTTAACCTACAGAAATTAAGAGCAAGTACTCAGAGATACAGCTTTGCTCATCATAGGAGAAAACTGAAAACTACCAATAGTGGATTTGTTACCAAGTAATAGTAAATGTCTCTTTTCTCAAAGGTGTAAGTATTTGTGAACTGCCTTGGTTAAACCCAGAGTGGAACACTGGTGCATCCTGAGTTTCCCATAGGCATGCGGAAAGCAACTTTATTTTGCTGTTTGCTTATTTAAAGAAAGTTTAAGAGCTTTCTCTCCTCTGATAACTCTCCCCACTGTAAAGATGCAGATTAAAGGCACACAGCTAGTTATAGAGAGTACATTCAAACCCAGGCAGTCTGGCTCCAGAATCCACCCATTAAAACAATGTGATCCGCTATCTGTCTGTATAACAAAGGATGATAAGGTTAATGAGTGTGATGTTTTAAGACACTAATAAAATGCTAGTGGTGATATAAAAGAAAAGACCACTACTCTAAAGGAAAAGCTAGATGTAATCAATTGCTGGATGTCTTTGGTGTGTGAATTTATAGCTTTATTAAAGTTTATAGCAGCCCTTCTCAAAAGGTTCCTCAAAAAAAAAAAAAAAAAAAAAAGAGCCCGAATGCCCGAGACACCCACTCTATGCGGTTAACTTCTCCTTATATATCCAGAAAGGTACTACTTAGTGCCATTTTTGGGAGAACTGAGAAAATAGTCATTCAAGTAATTCTGTGTTCTGTAGTTTGAATGAGGAACCCCGGATTTAAACCCCTACAGGTAACAGGTTTTTTTTTTTTTTAATGTTCAACCTTTTTTTTGGTCCCTAACCCCTTTTATATATGGAAATAACTATCTTGAGTACCTATTCTTGAACACGTAAATTTCTTAGGCATATGACTGCCACTTTACACAGAAGAAAATGTACTTCTTTATAAAAAAAAAGTCAAAGTATTACATTACAGTCAAATTGTTACTATAAAAAGGTACAATATTATTTATACTTAGATACATTATTTCAGATCCCAAATGTACCATTTACTTTATTTCAAAAGAAGATGCAGCAATCTTACATTACTAAAACCAAAAGAACCAATATGTCTTTTCACACCAAAAGCATAAGCTTAATGAATTTAACAGAATATAATATTTTATGCTCTCTTTAAGTTCTTTGAAAATGGCATCCTATCAGTATTAAAATTGTGGGTCAAATTTATTGGTTTAGAAAAGAATGTGAGGTTGTCAATCATCTATCTGGGTCACACATTGCAAACCAATATTCAACAATACAATTTCACCAGGAATTCCTGGATTCTATAAGTGTTTGCAGAATACTTGCATGACACTTACAAGACTAAGTGACAAATAAGAGAACACTGGCCCACTTATTAACAGTATGTATTTCTGGGTGGGACTCACAAGAAAGTTTTCCTGCTATTTTTCAATCTTGTGTTATATATGACCTTTTCATTATAAAGGGATTTTATTTGATGTTTTAGTTTTCTGGTATCTGTTTGGGGGGAGGCGGGGTGTAGAAAGATTTTTTTTTTTTAAAGCAAATCCTAGCATCAGATGTGAAATCCACACAGCTGTAAGCATTCTTCTGGGAACCTGCACTGGGGTTCCCTCAACTGCTTAATGCAATTACCTAAACCAGTCATGTAGTATTAATGTAATTTGCCCATTTCTACAGCTGAAAAGAAGTTTAGTCTTTAAAGAGTAAAAAGGAAAAACTTGCTATCCCACTACTCCTTTATCTTGGAACCAAATAATCATTATCTCACCTGCTTGTTCTGAAAATTCCACTCACTCCTACCTAGTTAACAATTAGCCTTAGAAATCTTTATCTGCTCATATAAGTTGATGTTGCCATCTGAATGGACAGGTATACACACAGAGGCATTCCTATCTGTCTCTACAGTACAGTCAAGTGATCTTTCTAAAACACAAAACTGATCATCCACTTCTCTGCTTAGAACCTATAAGTGGTTCTTCACTGCCTATAGGATAAACTCTACTTATAAGGCCTTTAGATATCTGTTTCTACTTACTTCTAGGTTCTCACCTCTCCCCATCCCCAGCATCACAAAGCTCAACTCTGCAGCTCTATAAAATCCTCTGAACAGATCAAGCTCCCTTACCAATGAGCTATCTCCTCTGCCTGGAGCAAACACCCCTTTCCCTCTCTGTTTAGCTGATATCCTTTTGCTCTCAGCTTAGAAATCTCTTCCTCTAAAAACACAAAAGAAAGGGAAAAAAAATCTCTTCCTCTAAATAAACAATTCCTAGCACTTCTAGTCCAGGTTAGATACTGCTCCAGCGTGTTCTCACAGTCCACTGTACTTGCTCCATCACAGCACTATTTATCAGCAACTCTACTTGTGATCTGTCAATATCCCTCACTAACCAAAAGACCAATAATGGCAGGAACTGAGAAACAGATCTGTCTTACTTACTACTGTATCTCCAATATCTAGCACAGCATCTGGCGGTAAGGTAGAAACTCTAATATATTAAAAGAGTTAATGATAAATAAAGTAATTTGATAATATTCAAGGGTGTTTTGGTGAAAATGCAATGTTTATCTACTTCCTCAGTAAAAACTGGTTACATGCTAGTTCAGTTCAACTCAGCAAGTATTTGCTGCCCAGTCATATGAGAATCAAAAAGAGCAGCAGCCAGGGTACAATCCCCCAAGGCACAGAGTTTTATAAGGAAGACATATATACACGAAAGCTGACCCCACAAAACTGAGAGTTAAGATTCTAAAGTATGCTTATAGAGGAAGAGACAAAACAAAGGATTGGAAAAGTGTCACTGAAGTAGGATTTGAGCTGAGCCTTAGGGAAAGTAAGACTGAAGCCAGAAACTCTCAAGACGGAAATGGGCTAGTTCAGCAGTTCTCAAAGTAGATCTGAAGACAACTCCCTTTTAGGTGTCCTTAGAGTCAAAAGTATTTCCACAATAAGCCTAAGATGTTATTTAATTTTTTTACTTTCATTCATTCTCAATTATACAATGCAGTTTTCCAGAGACTACAGGCCATGTAATATCAGAACAGACTGAATGCACAAGGAGATATGAGAACCCAGCTACTTCTATTAAGCCAGACATTAAAGAGACCTGTAAAAATTAAATCGATGCCACCCATTAAGTTTGTGTTGTCTGGGAAATAGTTATCTTTCTTAAAAATATGTTATTTGTGTTAACACATCATGGGATTATTACTATTTTTCTATAAATTAATAAATACTTTAATTTTTTGTTTTAATTTCTAATAT
Source organism: Vicugna pacos (assembly GCF_048564905.1). Classification (NCBI taxonomy): domain Eukaryota; kingdom Metazoa; phylum Chordata; class Mammalia; order Artiodactyla; family Camelidae; genus Vicugna; species Vicugna pacos. The sequence goes on from NC_132994.1 coordinate 27,092,921, forward strand.
GATGTTGAAAGGCATATCCTACCTAACCGAAGCTCTTTCAGTCCTCAAAAATTTTTTAAGAGTCTAAGGAGCAACTGAGAACAAAAGTTGAGATTCACTGAGCAGAGAAGCTTAAATTAGATGTATCACATATGAAACCAGCCCAGGCACTGTACAACTTAAAAAAATGTTTCAGGTACAGGTACAGGCTTTCCTCTTGACAGTAATAGTTACTTAGTGCAAAAGATAAAAAGATTCCTTTTAAGTCACTCTTATCCTCTCACCTAAACACAGTATTTAGTTTCATATCCTTTTTGAATTACCACATACAGACATTTTTACATTTCTACAATCTTCACGTGTATCATTTAAAATAGCTACATAATCATATCCAGCACTCTTACAGACCCCAACAGCAACTTTCGTATTTGATTCATGGAGTATTTTATGAAAATATACTAAACCCTCATGCAAGAAAGAATACAGCAGATTACTATCCCAAAAAACTTACTTCTAGGATACCAAGGGATCTTATTTTAAATCCAACTTGCCTGAGAGCTGCTGTAACTTGGAACACGAAGAAGATAATAACATTTTGCCCCAGAACTTCTGGAAACCTTGAATTCAGAAATGCGGCTCTCCCTAACTTTAAAGGCTCTACACTCTCCACCTCCTTCAAGAAACTATTTCCCACTATTCCAGGTGCTACCCATGGTTCTGTAAAGACAATTAAAGCTTACCTTGGCGCTTCCTTCCCACCACCTGAAATGTTTTCTTTTCTCCTATCTATCTGAAGTTCATCCTTTAAGGGTCAGCTTGGAAGCCAGCTCATCCTGGCTTCCTTCTGAGTTCCTTTCAATTGAACACTGCATCCTTCTTTAAAGGACTCTTGGAACATCCCTCAAAATACAAATTCTATTCGGCTTATAGCATTATTTTTTTAATCTCAAGCCTCTTTAAACTTCTTTAGGAAAGGAAGTGTCTTAACAATCTCTATTCCTATGGGAAAGCAGGAGAGAGAGTGCTGAGGAAAATGAGGCTCAGACAGGTGTAACCTGCCCCAGGTCACAGAGCTAGTGATGGAAAGAGTCAAATTTGAATGCCAGACACCCGTGAGTCAGGGCCTGTGTTCTTTCTCCCATACCATCCATGCTCCCTACCTTACATCCTTTGTGATAATACGTATTCAAGAAATCTGTAAAATCAAATGGAATCATACAGGCTTTGTTCTTAACCTCATGGAAACTCTAAGGTAAAAAATCCACAGAAAATAATTTCTACAATTATTTTTTTGCTCCCTTGGCATCATATCTCTACATTTCTTCTCATGGCCAACCAAATTAACACGCAGTTTTCAGGAGGCAACATTAAGACCAACATCTGTTCTGTAAGTATTAATGTCTACAACCACCATAGTTTCCAACGAATGAGTGATGAAATTAATCACTTCTGCTGCTGTCCAAGAACCTGAGTTTACCTCCTCTAGTTCCTCCTCCACTTTCTTCACTGGTAGAGTCTCAGAGCAACAGCTACCAAAACAAGCATATACTGGGCTATAGGAAACAGAGCTGAAAACTGTATTTTTATATAATTTTTCAGTCTCTGATGCCACCTACTAGGCAGTTTAATTCCTGCTCCAAAGGCATTTCAAAATTATGGCTGTTTATTCCCATTCACTGAGTTAATCAGAATCCTGAGGTCTGCACTTGATTCCTCCTACTGTCCCTCACTCCTCACATTTAACCCACCCACTCTCCACCAGGACGTCTACTCACCTCTCACCTGCCCCACCACAATAACCCCCTCTAGCCTGCGTAAGCCTCTCCCCACCTACACGCTTAACCCACGACAGTCTATTCCCCATTTGGCAGAGTTACCTTTATTTTTTAAAAGATGAAATGACTACTCCTCGGCTTAAAGCACTTTAATAGCTTCCACTATTAAGTTTCCAATAAAATAAAAATTCTTCACCATGGAATTCCTTACAGGATCATGCATGACCTGCCCTCCTACCTCTTAACTCCATCACACTCTGCTCGCTCCCAGCAAACCACACTCCGCAGCACTGGCCCTTCTTGATCACTACGACTTCCAGGTTATTACCTCTCACGCGACCTGCTCCTTTCCTTCGAGGCACCTACCAGATATTTGCTTACATTTCTGTGTCTCTTCCATTATGCTCTCAACCCCAAGAGGGAAAGATGTAACTGTTTTTGTTTTACTACGACATACAGCATAAAGCATAAAACTTGGCATGTGGTAGGCACTTAACATTTTTGAATGAAGAAACTGCTTCCTGATATATTCTTAATTTATATTAACATATATTATATATTGCTTATATGTTAGATAACAAAGTATGTAATATATAACACATTACTATTGCATAATAATGGATTTGGCTGCCCTTTGTCCCAGGTTCCTGAGAAGCACCCTCTAAATCCTTGGATTTCCAGAGTGACAGGAGTGTCTGCTTTATTCATGGTGAGCTCCTCAGACCACACACTTGATAGCTTATGCTTAAAAAGTTATCTTTTTTATTCATTGTGGGACCCTACACAATTTTTGCTAATGAGATGATTCAGGACGGGAGCCAGTGATGCCAGAAAGACCAAATTGCGTGCGATTTGAGGGTTAGGGTATTGGAGACTGAATTAAATCGTGCAGCCAATGATTCAATCAGCCGTACCTATGCAATGAAATTGTAACCAAAGCTCCAGTGAGCTCCCCTGGTTATCAATAGTGTGTGTTTTTATTATGACACATCAGTGTGCCAGGAAGGCAATGTGTCCTGATTCCACAGGAAGATACAGAAGCTTCATGTTTGGGACCTTCCCAGACCTCACCTTACATGTCTCTTCTTTCAACTGGTCCTGATTTGTATCTTTTTTTTTTTTTTTTTTTGCTATAACAAAACTGTAATGTAAGTATAACACTTTCTGTGTTCTCTGATGAAAATGTTATTATTATCTGAGTCATTCTGGCAAATTATTGAACCTAAGAGGGCAGTGGGAACTTTCACAGTCAGTAGACAATCAGTCAGAAATGTGGGTGGCCTGAGAACCCCTAGCTTGAGAATGTCATCTGAAGTAAGGGCAATCTTTTGGGGGACTGAGGCCTCAATCGGCAAGGTTAGCCAACTCCAGGCTGTTAGTGTCAGAACTGCACTACAATTATGTAACAAGTAACAGGTGTCATTTCACAAATACATGTCAGGCACTATGCAAGGATTTTTACACACACCATTTCTAAATCTTTAGAAAACGTCCCTAAGCCTCACAACAATCCCATAAGATGGAACTACTGTACTAACTTTTTACTTAAGGAAACTACGAGTAAAAAGCCACATGGACAGGAAGTAACTTAGTAGGAACCTAAATTCAAATTCAGCACTGTTTGACTCACAATCTAATCACTACTCTCTCCAGCTTCTCATTATTGTTATGTAAATACAACACAAGATAACATCATAAGACTGCTACCTAAGAATTCATGGCACTCATACCAAGAGGTCACAGTAAAATCCAAAGTACTCTTCATGAATTTATTATCTCTTTATAAGAATGATAAAATATTATACTTCAATAAGATTTCTTTAGCAACTGCTTAACTTACTTGTTTGTGTTTTAGAAACATGTTTCTGGAGAAAATCAACTATCTGAGCCAAAACCTTCTTATTACAATGTGTTGATAATTTTTCATCACACTCATAACACCTGGAAAAAGACAAAATTTAAGCATATATTATGAAAGCATCTTCAGTAACTTGGCATGTCAGATAATAAAGTTGGTATTTATCTACTTTTGTCTTTAAATTATGCAATAAGGGGGATACACATGATGAGGCAAGAGAAATAAGGTAAGTCTACAGAAATAAGCAGAAGACAGTTCATATAGAGCCTTATCGTTCAAATGAAAGTTTTGGTAGTTTATCTTAAGTGTAATGGAATGCCATGAGAGGTTTTTAAGCAGAGGAGTGATATGATCCAATTTACATTTTAAAAACATTACTAATGTCGGATTGGATGGCATCAGGAATAGTAGCAGATAAGGGCAGATGCAGTGGATCTGGAGAGAAATGAACAGACTTATATATTTTCAGGTAGAAGCAGTAATGAACTGGATATAAAAGATAAGGAAGAGGGAAGGGAGAAGCGGATAGGGGTAGTCAGTGATTCTCAAAGGGGAGCAATTTTGCCTCCCAGGGGACATTTGGCAAGGTTTTGAGACATTTTTGGTTGTCACAACTGGGAAAGCTCCTACTGGTACCCAGTGGTTAGAGGCCCGGGATAGGATGCGGCTAATTCTCTCCCCTCACAGGACAGTACCACTCACAACACAGAGTCATGAGCCCAAATGACAACAGTATTGAGACTGAGAAATCCCGGTCCAGATGAAACAAGACATTCTGTGAGTTGGTAATGTTAAAAGCAGGGTGATGGATACAGAGGAATTCATTTTGCCATTTTGTCTACTTTTGTTAAAAGGTTGAAAAATAAAATAAGATAAAAAGAGGAAGAAAATAACTGCCAGGCTTCTGGCTTGAATACTTATGTGATGGAGGTTCTCTTTAAAGAGACAGGGAAGACTGGATGAGGTAAGAGTTTTATTTTGTTTGGGGCTTATTTAGGAAGAGGGAGTTAGGGAACAGATTTTCAAAAGCACATTCCTTTTCAGAAAACCACCCTCCACTAAAGTTGACTCAGTGCATACAATATTAATAAAGGTTTCACCTATATATTATCATCTTAATGAGATCCAATAATCAAATAAGAACAGTGTTTGACAGTATTGAAAGTGTTTTATAAATGTAACACATTATACCAATATGACCTGACACACTCACAATCTTCTTGCTTATAACTACTGGTGGCTCTGGGATCAGGGGCTGTAAATTAGGTTTGAGTTTCTTTTCTAAACAGCACTCACAATTCAGTCCAATGTTTACTGAGTGTCCACTCTATTACTCTGCACACAGAAACACACATAAATCTGTGAAGGAATTGAGTCATAGAAAACACTCCCAAAATATCTTTTCCAATAGACCATGATGAAATTTAAATAATTACAATTATCAAGCTTTCATTATAATAGATGCTGAATATTTACTGATGTAATAATTGGCAAAAATAATAAAAATATAATTGCTCACTTACAAAATATTGAAATGTCAAATTTTTACTGATACTGCAATTTAGTTTTCACTTGTTACTACATATATTGTTGTAAATTTAAGAGTACAAAAAGAAAATGTAAATAAAAACTGCACAATGGCAGGGAATTTGGAGAAAAGAGGACAGCTCAAGATAATTTAATTCTATTTCTTCCCATTGGAAATAATCCAAAAAATAATTGACCATTTACTATGTGCCACGCGCTGCTTAAAGAACTTTATATGTGTTTTCTGGTTTAATTTCTCACAATGATAAAAAAAAAAAGTATTATCATTGAAAAAATAAATAGCTTTATAGAAGTATATTTTCTTTTTACAGGCGAGAAACAGACATAGAGCTCATAAATCAGTACTATAATAAAAGTACAAGGGATATGTTAAACCTTCTTTCAACAAACTTTTAAGCGATTTAAAAGCACTCATTTACATGTTATCTTTAAATGTTAATCTCTTAACCATAGTTAAGCATAAGAATCATCAATGGAACTTAAAAATACATAAGCCCTGATTTAATAGGGGACCACAGGTAACTATGAGTTTTTCAGATTCTACCTGTGAGATTCTGATGTGAAATCAGAGGTAAGAAACCGCCATACTGATAACTATTATCTATTAAGCAGCATTAAATCCACTATCTAGCAATACTTTGTTAGTCATGATTAAATGATTAAAATTACAGTATTCCTTTTCTTAGGTTTTTCAGGTTTTTCTCTAGTTCCAGCTGGCCTTCTCTAATCCAAATTAGCAAAGTTTTCTACTGAATCTTATAAACTTTTTAAGGTTCAAGGATTAGTTGAAAAAGAGAAAACAGTCACAACCTTTAAATTTTTATAAGTGCATGTGACAGACTTTAATATCTTCCTTTGAAATAGATATAATTCTACAGAACCCCAAATGTGACTTAAAATTATTTTCGTTATAATATAAACCTAACACACCCATCTCACAAAACTCAATAAATCACCATCCTTGTAACTTTATTATGAAAGCAAAATTACAATTAAATATAAAACATAAAACAAAACTACAAAATCAATTAAATTACTACTAATGACCCTAATGTATTATGCCAGGTAATGCTTTTTGGCTGAAACTAAATCATGACTCATAGTATAATTGTGGTCCTAAGAGTTACAACAGAAGTTCTAATTCAGTTTCACTGGAGATGAGCCTATTCTACCAGGTGCCACTCAAATTCTCCCACCACCTCTTTTTCAGTGCTCCTCAAACTGTGGTCTCCAGACCAGCAGCTATGGCAACACCTGGGAATCTGTCAGAAATGCAAATTCTCAGGCCCTACCCAAGAGCCGCTAAACCAGAATCTCTAAGCCTGGGACCCAGCAATCTACTCTAACAAGCTCTCCCAGTGATCCTATGCACCCCATCGTTGGAGACCACTGCCTAATTCAGACCACAGAGAAATGCTTAGTGAGCTGTCACATTCTGGCATCATCCCCCTCTCCTTTGGCTACAATGCTTCACTTCATATTAAGTTCCAGCTATTCTTTCCTCATTCTCCCCAATTCTAGTACCTGTGGCCAACAGCAACAAAAATACAAATGCAGAAGGCATGTGAACCTGTAGCTGAATTAAATTATAAGATGATTGAGGGGGGTACAGCTCAGTGATAGAGTGCATGCTTAGCATGCACAAGGTCCTGGGTTCAATCCCCAGTGCCTCCATTAAATAAATACATAAATACATAAATATACAAATAAACCTAATTATCCCCTCAAAAAAGCTGAAAAAAACTTAAAAAAAAATAAAGTCGTTTAAAAAAATTATGAGGATGGTCTTTCTTATAAACCAAAATATCCTTATATTAATTTTGAAACCTTGAAATGAAGCAAAAAGTTAAAATATGTTTGTCTTACAGAAAACTTGAAAACTCTGGAAAATTCATTCAAGTAACTCTAGGAGTCTATAAATCCCAGTTAGAAAATTTTTGTTGTAAAATACAGGAAAAGCTTTTAAATACAGTGCCCACTTACAGCCCTCAAGCAGTGTGGTATGCTGGTAAGGAACTAGAGAATCAAAAGACTTGTTTTAGCGTCTGGATTTTTACTTTGTAACCACGAAAAGGTAAATGACACTCAGTGTCCTTATACATAAAATGAGAGAACTGGACTTGGTTTCAAACCAAGGGTAAGTAGCAGAATCACCTGCGGAATCTGTACAAACCACATGTACTGAGGCTTTCCTTTTCCCTGCAGAGAACTGCCAAACCACCTGAATGCTGGAAGTACCTTCCTCCTCTAGAACTGTGGAATTCTAATTTAGCAAGTTCATTGCAAAAAAAAAAATCAACTGGCAAGAATTTTTCTTTATTGAAGAAAGTATTAAAGAAAACTAGAGGGATGACTAAATTTTTTCTTACTTAAATTTTACATTGATGGATAATGTTATTTTTAAAAAATTATTCCATAGGTTGTGTTCAGCTAAAAAGCATAAGCTGGTAATAATATCTCTAAATATTTTACCTCATAAAACTCAAAGAAAAAGATAATTTTTATAGTGGACATAAATACTAACAAAATCTAACTTACCATATAATCCATGTGCTCAGACTAATTATAATACAGTGAAGCTCTGCTCTCCAACTCTTGAAGTGCTTCAGTGAATGCTGGCTCTCTGAGTTTTTACCACATCCCTAAAGATTAACACAATACTATTTGTATGATTTTCATATAAGTTTATTTCAAATTAATCAAAATGTATTAAATCATACTCAAATTTCTACTAGAAGTGTTCTGTTTTTACTTTTAAGCAGGAGGGGAAAGTTTCAGAAAGCAATAAAGATTCTCATTAAATTCCATTTCTTGCAAAGAGGCTAACTTGCTTTTTGTTATGTAGGAAAACAGTCATGAGCCAAGTTAATTTCCAGACCATTTAAAAAGTACACACTCCCTAGCTTGTGCATGATGGGACACTGAGCAGCCTCACAGGCCAGTAGTGTCCCTCCTCTGTACGCACATTTCCTAATACTGTACCCACCTCCACCCAACTCCACTGAAAACTAGTGAGACTCAGACCAACAATCACAGTAATTTCCATCACCAGGTAAGTAAAGAAATGAGATTTAATTCAGGTCAATGTGCCATGAGAGGCACTCTAATGGATGTTTCTGGAAAAGTTTTACATATTTTAAAAAAGAATACAGGAAAAGGATGTACTTATTGTCCTCCTTCTGGCCTTTGGGGATTGCTGTGTGATATATTATGAATGAAACATCTTTGGCCATCCTGAAACCATGAAACCGATGATGGCACAGCAGATAAATGGAAGAAATCTGTTTTTAGTGCTCTTTCCATTGAACTAACTGACTCTGAAGTGGCCCTACCTCTGGGCCTTCTATGTGAGATAATAAAGATGTCTCTTATTTTTAAAAACGTATACTGGTAAATTTTTATTTAAAAATTCCTTTATTAAAGATATTAATAACTTCAAAGCTCTTAAGAAATTATTTTGCCAAATTAAAAAAAAACTAGAAAAAAGCAGAATAATCACTTTTCAAAGAGAAAAAAAAAGAATCTAAAAAGATTAAAAAAAAAACTTGGATCCATTTTCTAAGCAAATACAAATAGGTAAAGGCAGGTCCATATATGTGACTTACTACAAGTACAAGTGTGTTGGATTTCCTTTCGAAGTATTTATAAACCACATGTGATTATTTTCTGAACATAACATACATTCTACTTAACCTTAAACATTTCCAAGCTCAGCCTTGGAGAGTTTTATCAAAACACAGAATAAATTTATCTTAAATTCTAAGCATTACCAATAGTCCAACTCACATAAGCATTTAAGGAAAACATTTAAGACAAACTTACACATAAAAGACACTTTTCTCACCTGAAAACCACACTTGAGGCACAACCAAACATCAGAAGGAAGAACTGGCTGTCCATCAGAGAATCTTCTGTCTTTTAAACATTCCGAGCAAACTGACCACAGGTTCTCAGCTATTGCTCTTTTCACATGATTCACACTGATAGCATGACTTACATGCTGGCAAGTGAAACCTACTGATTAAGACAAAACGAAATGGGAACATATTTTCGCTACCATCAGCAAGCAAAAATCAACAACAACACTAAAAAGCAGAGATTCAAAAAACAAAATAACTCAAAAGGATACAAACTGCATGATTTCATTTATAAAGCATTTGTGAAATATTACAGATTTGGAAAACAGATTGGATTATCGGTTGCCAGGGGCTACAGATGGGGAGCAGTGGTTTATTTGGCTACAAAGAAGTAGCACTCAGGGTGCTGACAGCGTAGTCAAGTATCTTAACTGTGGTGGTTATAGAAAGCTACACGTGGAATCACACTGCACATGTGTGCATGCACACAAACTCACTCACACACACACACACACACACACACACACACAAGTGCATGTACATCCGGTGAAACCTGAATAAACTCTGAGGACTGTACTGACGTCGGTTTCCTGGTTTTGACATTGTGCTCTAGAAATACAAAATGTTAAATCAGGAGAGGCTGGATGAAGAGTAAACAGGATGTCCTTGTATATGTCTTTGTACCTTCCTATGAATCTAAAATTAGTTCAAAAATTACAAGTTTAATAAATAAAGAGATTATTTATTGAGCAGCTACTATATGTCAATCATTTTGAATGTATTTTCTTTTCACTGAGATACACAAGTCAAATCTTTTCACATGGACTATTTCTGCTAAGATACTATTTTCACCACTGTTGGAAGAAAAAAAGAGAGAAATAAACAATGGCATAATTTGCAGGAACAAGAATTCTCAGAATTCTCCTTAATGAATATCCCCAAATAACAAGTGATTTTGCAGGTCCTTAATTATCCTTTATAACAGAGTCCCACTGTGTGCATGTGTAGAGACAAATGGCCAAAGAGCAAATATGTTTTTAATTCTTCAAATAACCATATTCTTCTCCCAAGGGCTTAATAATACTTCCATTTCTCCCTGAACACTTCAATTTCTCCTCCTCAAATATCCCAAACTCCAAACCTACAACTGCCTGCCAAAATCAAACAACAAAGGCAGAGACAATACCTTGAAGAGGGAAACAGAAGGAGTATGTACATTTGAACGTTCTCCACTTCCCTTCCAGAATGCAAAGCATTTCTCTTCGCCTACCGGTTAACTAGAGACTAAGCGTTATTGCCATTTCATTCTAAAGACAAAGAATGTGATTCCTGACAAAATATTTAATAAAATATAATTTCAACAAAAATATGTAAATCTGACAGATTAAAACTTCTTTTATATATATATTTATATATTATATATATATATATATTTTTTTTTTTTTTGGTTGGGGGAGGTAATTAGGTTTATTTACTTATTCTTAGAGGAGGTACTGGGCATTGAACCCGGGACCTCTTGCGTGCTAAGCATGTGCTTTACCACTTGAGCTATACCCTCCCCCCTTGATAGATTGAAACTTCTAATTTTACCCCAAGAAGTAAGTTATAAGAATAGACATAAAAGGTACAATTCTGAAGTCCTGTGTTTGAAAAGCCATTAAAAGAGAGGGTTGTTCAGGGAAAGACTGATAAAAATAGCCACACAAGTACAGGACCTAGAGATGGTTCACCAAATGTCATTGCTTTGAGTTTTTAAATTTTAAAATTCTAAGGGAAAAAAAAAAATCATTCTACACACCGTTTATATCATCTCTGGTGTGGCATATGGCCAGGGGTACAACTTAATCATTTTCTGACTCTACAATTCAGACGTAATAAAACTGAAATTGTTTATGAATTCAGAGATAAGTGAATTTAAGATCAAAAAATTTCAGGCCCCTAAATTAACTCTATTAGCTTTTAAATGTCTGAACCATAATATACTTTTTATAAGTATAAGTAAATGTAAAAGTCTGAAGTTCTCCTATAAAAGCTAACCAGTGTTTGAATAGTATTCACTATCTTTTGTGGGGGAGAAATGTAAAAGAATTTCCCTCTACTTAATAAGTAAATTTCCTCAGTTTTCTGCAATTTGTTTAATCATATAATTGTCTAAATTTCATCTGACAAATAGGTCCTCTAGAGCTTCCTGAATAAAAATATTAAAATGTATTAAAGTCTGTAGTTATTTCACATTAACAAATCAAAAATGATAATCAAAATCTCCATATTTTTTACTTTAAATATTAATAAAAACTTCACAAGGAGGTCTTCCAGTTTGCAAATGGTGGTATAAAGCTAACACTTCTGCTTTCTCCTCCCCAAAACTATCCAAGGGCAAAAAGAACAGGATACAAAAACACAAAGTTCATTTTCAGAGAAACCAGGAGACAGCTGAAGCCCCAAGTCACAAATTAGGCGGAAAGCCTCCCACCTCAAAGCAGCAGAGATCAAACAGGAGCACGTACGTACGTACAGAAGGAAGCAGAGAGAACCCTCAGGAGATTTCACAAAGAACAACGTATGCTTCGCAGCCATAGAACAAAACCTAACCTCAGAGCTGCCACACAGTGGCAGGAGCTCCCCTATATCCACTTTTGTTTTGAGAAGAAGCAAAAGGAGGGGATTTCTCATACACGAAGTGAAAACTGAAAAGCAAGCCATAACTGCAGGGAACAGCCTTATCTCTCTGGCAGCTGGAAAGAAAAGATCACTTGGATTCTGAAAAAAAACCCAGGGCTGCATAATCCTGTTGGTTGGAGAGCAGTAAAAGCTAAATGAGCTCAAACTTGAAAGTCCAGTTAGGTGTAAGCCCTCCTTCTTACACAGATGTTCCAAAATGAACTGGCCCAAGAAAAGCAGCCCCACATTGAAGAACGGGTAGTCAAAGGACAAATTCTGTGCTAAGAGAATGTAAGAAAGAGGAAGAAAGGAAAAGGAAAAATGGCAGAGCAATCACAGCCATGAAATAAAAACACAAAACAGAAGCAAACACTTCTGGCTGAGATGGCAAGACAACAGGAAGTGACAAGCAGAGTTCAGGAAAGAAGAGGAAGTTAAAAAAACCAAAACCAAAAACAAAAACAAAACACCACAAAAATGAAGGCAAAACTAAAAAGAACATAAGGCGAAAGAGACACTGTGGAAAACACAGTAAAAAATAAAAATAAAAATAGCAAGCAAAAGGAAAAGGAAATAGTTTTAGAGGATTTGAGGAAAAATGATAACTATGGAAGATGGTAAAAGAGAGTTAGCATGAGAATACTCAGAATCCCTGAAGAAAACCATATTGACAGAATAGATCAAATATTTAATGATATAATTCAGACTTCCTTCAATACAGCAATCTAACTATCCTGAAACACTATCCAAGTTAAAAACACTTAAAACTGGAAATAATATATTAAAAACATTTTTCTAAATGGAGTACTGAACTGGTAAGTAAGGAAAATCCGCAGAAGCCAAAACCCAAGGCATAAGGCTAAAGAGAAAAGCAAGCCAGGAAGCCAGCAGCTCCCCAGTGTCATCTGCCACAACCTCGCTGGCTTGAGGGCTTGCTTTTAACAGCCGTGAGAAACAAATAATAAGAAAAGATGCCAATTCGAAGTTGCTTTGTAAAATAAACAAAATGTCAATGAAAATGCCAACAGGATTTTTTGGAACTAGACAAGCTGATTTTAAAGTTCACGCAGAAAAATGGTAAAAATCAAGAGCAAAGGGTTTACTAATTTAAAACAGGTATTATTATTTCTTTTCTGCAACACTATTCAGGATGCCAGACATCACAATTTACCAGCAATGTCATCTGAAGAGTCTTCATCATGAGGTACAGGAGGCCTTTTACTTCTTTTGGCTTTCTCAGGTAAAGCTCCGGATGGCTCCTTCACCCGCATCTGTTATATACTGAAAAGGAGGGGGAAATTACACGTTAATCCTCAAAAGTAAAATTTTACGTATTTTACTTAATGTGTATTAAAATTGAAGAGGCAAAAACAAATAAATAAGTAAAAATAAATAAAACTGAAGAGGCTTCAATTTTTTTTTATTGAGTTATAGTCAGTTTACAATGTTGTGTCAATTTCCGGTATAGAGCACAAATTTTCAGTCATACATGAATATACATACATTCATTCTGAAGTGGCTTCAATTTTAACTGATTAACACAGGAAGAGGGGAACATCAGTGAAAATCAAAGAAGTCTTTATTAAACCAATACACAAATGGCACATGACATATGACTTGTACCAACCATTCCCTTAGACATGTGATATCAGGTACATGAAAAAAACGAAAGTTTACGCCACTTCTGGTTCACATGCTCCCTTTGCCCTTTCTCCCATTTCACCGGCTAGGAGATGCTGCAAAGGACCAGGGATGGAAGCCAAGTGCCAAGCACAGTAGAGCCACCCTACCTGCACTGCAGGACCCAGCACTGGACTACTGAGAGACAAATACATTTCTATCTTTTTAAACTATTGCATTTTTTGTGTTTTTCCCCCACTTTTTTATTATGAACATTTTTAAACTTCCACAAAAGTGAAAAGAACAGAATAATGAACACTCACATACTATCTAGGGTCCATATCTAGAACCTTTTACCATATCTGTTTTATTTAAATATCAATGTGTATATAGACATATATAGATACATGTATATGAGTTTTTGTTTGTTTGTTTTTGTTTCCTTAACTGTTTTTAAAAGTAAGTTGCAGAGAACATGTATCCCTTAAGGACATTCTTCTATATAATCATATCATTATCACTTCTAAGAAAAATAACGGTAATTCCCTAATATCATCTCATATCCTATCATATTCCAATTTCTTCAGCTGACCCAAAGTGTCTTCTATACTGGTGGGTTTTTTTTTTTTAACATTTTTTATTGATTTATAATCATTTTACAATGTTGTGTCAAATTCCAGTGTTCAGCACAACATACTGGTTTTTTGAATAAGGATTCAATCAAGGTTTACACTTTGTATTGGTCATGTCTCTTAAGTATCTTTTAATCTACAACTGTTCTTCCCATAACAAATGGAGAGTTAACAGTGTCTTTACTTTCCTAAGACACTGGCTTTTTTTGAGAGGTCAGGACAGTGCACAGGAGTCAACTTGGAGATCTTGTTAAAATGTGGATTTTGATTCAAGTCTAGCACAGGACCTGAGAGTCTGCCTGTATAACAAGTTCCCAACAGGAAGCCACTGCTGGGGTCCACAGACCACACACACTCTCAGTAGCAGAGCTGTATAATGTCCCACACCGAATTTATCTCTCAATTCATGGTGTTATTTACCTCTAAATATATGTTTAAGAAATCTCTTATATATCTTGAAAATTCAGAGTTAATTCTAAAGATTTTAGATAAAAATTACACATCTTTTTACACCACTACATCCTAAATCCTACCTGATATCACGCTCTTCACGGCTAAGCTTCACTGTAATTTTTGTGGTTATTTATTTGCTTTTTGATCAAGATTGAAGAATTTTTAAACTCAGTAACAATTCTGAATCCTGATTCAGTCATACCATGTTCCACATAAGGACGCTTTTGAGTTTATCATCTTAAGAGCCATTTAAGTCTAAGGGTCATCTCTACTCAACTAAGCTGCAATAAATGAAGGCCTTCAGGGTTAGAGAGGTGCACAAGACCTCCGAGTCCCCTGCCCACTTCATTTCTGACTGCCTCGTCCCTCCAGACTGTCTCACCCACTTACCCCTACAGTTCCCCCTTGCAAAATCACTAATTCAAGAATTCCATTCTCTGATCACAACTTCGAGTTCTTCTAGCTTGTTTGATCAGCCACTCCTAGTGCCCAGGCTGACCGGGGGCTGCATCTCAACAAGTGCTTCCATGATCACAATAGCAGGGAAGGGGGGAAGGGAAGTGGCAAATCCACTGCTGGTTCTTAAAGTTTCACTTGCAAATGACACACGTCTGCTTATACTTTACCTGGCCAAAGCAAGTCATATGGCCACATTTAACTTCAAGTAGAAAGGGGGATGGGGTGGGCATGGGGGTGCGTGTTCAGAGAGTACGACCTTATCATGTACTCAGAAAGAACAGAATATGTGTGCCCAGGTTTAATGACTACCACATCACCCCCTGAATAGGACCTCAATCCTAGAGGAACCCAATTAACTGCTTTCCCCATGTCTGCATCCAAAAAGGCTGGAGAAAGTCTTTTAAGAAACGAGACTGGGTCTACTAAATTTATCATCGCAATCTCAAATGGATCAAGACATCCCCTTACCTACTACACCTCTGACTAACTTACATACTCCTCACACAGCCATTTGAAATCTTTTTCACTCTCCCAAACCCCCAACTCCTTCATTTCCCTACTCCACCAATATAATTTATTCTTCTACTTTACTGAGAAAAAAGAGACATAATCAGATGGCAAATCTGATCTTTCCACCCCAAAACTTAGAAATTTACTTCAACTATTTAAATTTGATGTCCTGAAAAGAGATAGACACAACAGAATCCAAGAAAAATGGCCCATGAGAAATTGGTCATATTTTTACCCTCCTTACACAGGTACTCTTCATAAAGATGAGCATTAACACATAACGAATGCTGGCAGAATAACTAAAGGAATTTGGTATTTGAATCTGTAAAAGGCCTATGCTTTTTTCAAAAACAGACTCAAGCTTAACTTGGCAGTGTAGGGTAAATTTCCAGTGATTTTTCTGACACATGTAGTATGTCTAAACATACAGACTCATTTTGGGCAGTAAATAACTATTTAGCAATCACTTATCTGTATAGCTTTCTTTTTCAATTCCCCTTTCAGGCAAAAAGAGATAAAAATTAAAGTCCAATTATTAGTGTTTCAAATACTTCCTATCATCAATATTGTGTCTGGGGAGTTCCAAGACCACCCTCACATTTGTAGATTCACTAGACAAACTCACAAGGCCCAGGATATATTTGTATTCATGGCCAGTATTTATTACATCAATGTAGTACAGGGCATACAGCCTGATCATAACGGAAAAGACACAAGTGAAGTCTAGAGAAATCCTGCAGTTCCCTAAGGTTCTCTCTCTCCCAGGAGATGTCAAACATAGCACACTCTGCAGGCAGTAAGTAAAATCCAGCAATGTCTATACAATGTTTTTGCCCAGGGATGCCTATTACAGACTCACAGGTGCAGGATTTTTATGCGGGCTGGCTGGTAACCTGCATAAATCATACTGTTCGCAGACGCCAAGCATGGGCTAACCTTGCAAGCAGGCCTTTCTAAGGAGAGCTGTCTCAGGCCTACTATGTTAACTCTTCTCAGCACAAATAAGTTCTGGCTATTTTTCTCACGGGGTTTCCTGAACAAAACTTTTCAGTTTTCAACTTCTGCATTACCCTAACATCTGTCTTTTCTCTAACGTAGAATGTGCAACTAGACTGTTTAGAAATGTTTTTTAAAAACAGGTTATGCAAACAAAAGTCCATATTCTCAAAAAGGAAAAAAACCTTTTTTTCGTACTTTTGGGCAATAATTTTCGGAGAAGGGATGGGTAGTAAGAAAGGGACATAACTTTCCTTTTAGATACAAGGCTCAAAAAAATGACCAGCACTTACATACTTTTATGTCCATCACACTCGGTTCTCTGCACTTGAGAGATACTAACCCACTTCATCCTCACAACCACGTACCACTTTATGAAACAGGTTACTATTATTTCTTCCATTTTACAGCTGACACACAGGGGTTAAATGACTTGGAGAGGTCCCGGAACCAGTAAGTGGTGGATGAAGATCTGAACCTAGGCAATCCACCTCCAGGACTCGTAATACTACAATTGTGCCGGAAACCCAGGAAAGACACGCTTCCCCGTCACTAACAAAAACATTCCAAGTTGTTGGAGAGAAAACGCGCTGCGAAGAGAGAGCACGGGAGGCAGGCCGGAAGGGTGCCGGGCCGCCGCGCCCCTCGGGCAAGGTGAGGCGGCCCCTCTCCCGCCCCGCCTCCGCTGGCTCCTCCCGCCGCCGCCCGGACACCGGGCCGGCCCCGCCGCACTCACGCGGCCCTCGGTAGCCGCCTGGTGCCTCCAAGGATTGGGAAGGCGAAGGCAAAGATTGGGAAATACATATGTAGAGGCCTTGTCCCAGGTCCGTCATGCCGCAAGGGGCTGAGGTCACGTAAAGGAAGAGGGAGAAATGCGGCGAACACAGCACCGCACCCGAGACTCACCCTTTCCGGACGAGCGGCCGCGCTACGACCAGAAGCGACTGCGCCTGCGCGGCCGCCCTGCCCGCCGGCAGGGGCGGGGCCGTGTGTGCCCGCCCCCACGTCCCGGCGACTTCGGGGCGCTCGGCGCGTGGCCGCGTTCCCTGAGTTGGGCACAGGGCTGGACCGGCGTGTGTCGCGCCTGCGTTCTCTACACGCGTAGGGCCTGGTAGGCTGCGGCTAATCTTAGAATAGTGTAAGTAGACGCCTGATTGGATCCGGAGAGTGGCCTGTTTCGCTGCTCGGGTCTTCCGCGAGTCGGGATTTAGTCCCGCTTGTTGCTGGGCATCTGCGGAGGTAGCCTCAGACTTCCCTGCCTCACGCTCTTTTGAGCAGTATAGTCACATCTGACATCGAATATTCTCTTGCCTTTTTTTTCCCCATTATTATTGTCTTACTTGTCATTCTCACTTTATTAGACAGGATATTTCTTAAGCTATACCTCTTGGAAGCTTGATATCCATTAAAATGGTTTGTATTTTGCATGTGTTTTGTAAAAGTAGTTGGTAGGAAAATATTTTGTTTGAATATTGTTACCATGACGGCAAATTCCATCATGGTACCATGAAGCCAAACAAACTGAAACATGAGTTTGAGCAGGTTTATTGCAGGGCTGAGCAAGGAGGACCGAATGGCTCATTCCCAAGAAAACCCTGAACTCCCTGAAGGTTTAAAGGCCAGGTAAGGGAGGAGATCCCAGGGTATTTGATTAGCTGGTGCACAATTCTCTGATTGGTTGATGTTGAGGTAACAGGATAGTCAATATTATCAACTCCTAGGTGCCAGAAGGTCTGAGGGCCATGCACTCTCCATCATCAAGTAAATTTCTTCCCTTTGATGGTGGTTTTAGGCATCTGAAAAACTAAGGCAATATATATGAGTTTTATTATCTGGGTACTTAAGAGAGGAGCTACAGCAGAGGATATGGGAAGGGGTCTGACCCTGGAAGGCCCCACAGGGTCCTGCTCAATTATAATATTGCAAGCATCAATATTAGTTATGAATAAACTGTAAGTCTTTTAATCTTTGGCAGTTCTTCATCCAGGGGACAGGTGTGGCCCTATGGATAGAGCCGTGGATTACAGGTCAAAAGTTTTTAGAAATAAATCTCCCAAACTCTGATTTTGCCTTAAAAACTCTAGTTCATTTCTTATGAAATAGTTAAAACTATTTCCATGTAGAGAACTTGACAAAGGAGGTTACAGTTGTCTGCACTGTGCTTACGGAAACCATTAATTGAACAGCTATAACTGAGTGAAAATATGTGGGTCACTGCTAAGTATTGGGACACATAATCGTGTTTCGGGATAGGGGTAATTTTTCTCTACGGAAAAGAAAATATTCCCCAAATAATAATAGGTCTTGCTGTAATTTTGAACTCAAAATTGTCTACTTCATAAATCATTTAACGTCAGCTTTCAAACAGAATATGGAGAGGAAAAAGACATGCAAACTTGAGCAAATCTAAATAATTTGAATGCTAAATTGCATTGCAGTAAAAGGGATTTTGAAAATGTTTCATAAATTGGAATCCAATTTACAAGAAAAAAAGGGAGGGGACTGAATTAGAATATGGAATTTTAAGTTATCTTTCTAATACAAAGAAATTTAGGAATTATGGAAATCACCATACAATACCATGCAATTTTTCATGAAAATTACAAAATTCCAAAGCTATCCTATTTCTAGCAGATGTACCTTTAATGTGGTCAAAATCTCCAGAGACTGCAATCTCCATTTCAAAATGTGGCATGAGTTAGAGAAAACTTGTCAGATACTAAGTTTTTGTTTCTGACGTTCTTCAAATTATTTATCTTTTCACTTAATTGAAAATAAAATTTACTATTTGATGTATTCTTCGAAGGAAGGAAATTATTTTTAAATGGTACCTTTAAGTATATTTTTAGTGCTATTGCAAAACATTATGAAAAAAATCAAATAAAAATATAAATTTGCTTAAGATCAGCTGTGTATACATTTCAAATAATGTTAAATATCTTAATTTTACCATCATCGTTCTGTCTGGAAACATATGGAATACTTTGCTAAGGTATAGTCTATACATATATCTTTTAAGTTTTTATTCTGTGTTTTTAAAGATACATTCTTTCTTATAAAAGTAATACATGACAGTTTAGTATAAAGTTCCTCATCTTTTCTTCTTTCTCACACTCTCATTTCCTTTCCTCAGAGGTAACATTTCCTATTCTATATTTGCTGTTTCATATGTACAGTTTCAGGAATTGTCTTTGCACATATGGTGTACATTGGTACCACATTTTCATATGATTACCATTTATTAAAAGAGAACACAGGTTAGATTAGTCTACATTCTATTCTACAACTTGATTTTTTTCTCACTTGATTATATATCTTGGACATTTCTCCACATTAGCCTCATTCTTTTGACTGATTACTTAGGACTGGATGTATCATTTTTTTCCCCTAATCAGTCCCCTGTTAGGGTGCCTTTGTCTCTTTGCCTACTTGTGCAGATATTTTTGGTAGATAAACTGGTAGCAGCGAAAATGCTGAGTCAACAGATGTTCATTTTGATAGAAACTCTTGAAAAAAATATTGCATGAAAGGCACTACATTTCCTAATTTTTCATCTGATTTATCTAAAGTCTGGGGGCTTGATGTGGATTTAGAAAGAAAGAGAAAAAATCCCAAGGCTCTTAAAAATCCCCTCCTTTCCAGTTGTCTCTCACTTGCAATGTGGCAAAAAATAAAAAGAGTTGCTTCAGAATTAACGATGCACATTAGCTCAGCACTAATAGACCTTTCCCAGAAGAGTTAAATTATTTCTCTCCTTTTCATCCCACTTTAAGCCTTATTTCCCTCTGTCACACCTTCTCTGAAGGAAGAACTTGGACACTTGTCCAAGGAGAAAAAGTGTCCAAGGAGCAATTGTCAATACTCTTGTTTGACAAGATTTTTTTGCTCTAAGACCTCTTAAATAAACCCAGTTTGGCACTGTGCTAAGTACAGGAGGACATATTCATCTTTTCAGAAAAAAAAATCATACAGAAAAATATTTCTCAAGTAATCAGTCATGAACACTAGAAAAAGAATTGTTTAGTAATATGTGCTCTTGCAAAAGTGTACATTAGATTAAATGTGATTCATTGAGACCAAGTACATTGTTTCCATATTTGTGTCTTTATTACCTGTGGTTTATGATGGGGATGCCACAGAGTATACATGTACAATATAGAATGACATTTTAGTTCAAAGTCAGTTCACAAAATGGATTACACAGAGACTATGGTTAAAATCCAAATGCATTGGAAAAACATGATTGTAAGTGATGTCATTGGTACAGAAATCTGAAGTGGTTTTATTAATTATTAAATTATTAAAAACTGAATAATTTAAAAGTGCATGCTTAAAGAAATTATTCCTTGGACACATACTTTAATAATGCCATTTAGAAACCAATTGAAAATATGTTTCACTGTGAATCAATTTGCAGTTAAATAAGGCTTTAATTATACTTGGAAACCAAATTGAGAATAAATTAGAAAAATAAAGTAATGAACCAAGCTGAGAATAAATTAAAAACAATAAGAAAGAATATGATAATAAGAAACTATAAGGTAATAAGAAATTGTATGTGATAGGCTGAATATGCTTCCCCCACAACACACACAAACCAAAATGTTCTATTTCCCAGAACCTGTGAATGTGTTACCTTACATGGCAAAAGGATTTTGCATTTAGGATTAAATTAAGATTATCCCAGTGGTCCCAGTCTGATCACAAGGGTCCTAATGAATGGGAGGCAAGAGGGTTAGAACAAAAGAGGGGACCTGACAACAGAAGCAGAAATCAGAGTTAGATAGAGATTTGAAGATGCTAAACTGGCTTTAAAGATGGGGAAAGAGACCCCAATAGCCAAGGCATGCAGGCAGCCTCTAGTGGGTGGGAAAGGTTAAGAGAAGAAATTCTCACCTATAGCCTTCGGAAGGAACACATGGGTGCCGACACCTTAATTTTAGCCAAGTGACTTCTGACTTACAAAACTGTGCATGATAAATTTGTGTTGTTTGAAGCCAACATATTTGTGGTAACTTGTAGTATCAATTAGTAACTAACACATTTTATAAAATAGTTGGACCTAACCCTGACAAAGTTTCATGTTGTGGGGAAAAGACGACAGCATGAGATTATCTTAAAGCTGACATCAGTGAACCAGATGTGGGAATCAGAAATAAGTCTTTAGAAAAGTGTCCATGGAGTTTGCTTTTAATCCAATACATGAGAAGCTTGTTGTGAAATGAATTGGAGAACTTCGTTTACTTTTTTCTTTAACTATTATCTTTGTTATATTTTCTTTCCACTTGTAAACTATGTCCCTCCTTTGAAAAATAATAATCAAAAACAAAAAAGCAATCCCAGACCTTAGTTTCTTTCCAAACGACTTTAAGTTTTAAAGCAGGGCACGCTTCCGTCCGCAATTACTCCTGGTGGCACTACCCGGTTCGGCCGGCGCCTAGCTGGAGGGCGCTCGAGAGGCCCGCGCGGCTCGCCCCGCGGCGGGAGGAGGAGGAGGAGCCGGAGCAGGAAGTGGTCAGTAGCCCCGCAGCGCAAGCCGGGGATGGTTCTCCCGCGGTTCCTGCTGCTCCCAAGTGCGCGCTGGGCGATCCTCGGCTCAGCGGAGGCTGCGCTCTGGGGTGAGTTCGGTGGTCCTCGGGGAAATGGAGAACGCCTAACCTTGGACCCCTGGGAAGGGGTGTCATTAGTGGGGCAGTCGCTTCTTCAAGACTTCCTGTTACAAATCAGACCCATTACACCTGGCCCCAGGGAAAGTAACATCCACTTACGCTCTTGTTCCTTCAGATCCCGGGCTATTGGGGCCTGGGGTTGCTCTTGGCGGACTCAGGGAGAGGGGTACACACTGCTCCAGGGAGCTCGCGTGGAAACCATGTATAAAGGTACTGGTGCTTGACTGAGCGATGAAGGTCAGTTCGCGACTCAAGAGAATTGAGCCTGATGGCCCGGCCAGTTCCTGCCCGGGAGAGACGCGATGACGAGCGCAGCGTTGCGAGTGACACCTGTGACCCACTAGAGAGCGGCGCTCATAGGTTGATGAAATCTACACTTATCACACGGTGGGGCTGTAACGGTACCACCCCTTGTTTTACAGCTGGCGAAGCAGAAGCCAGAGAAGCGAAGGTCGTTAATGGAGGGTGGCGGGTGTGTGTCTAGAACTCAGAGCAGGCCTCCAGTCCTTTCTCTTTGCTTTACATGCTGCCTCTCCTTTAACAAGTTTTGTGGATAAAGCTACAGGGGCCCCAGCGCAACACTTTCTCCTCCCTCCCCCCAATTACTCCATTATAACTCCTGGTACATCTTCTGTAGTTGAAGACGCTCTGTTCAGGCAGATTCTTTGTTGTTTGGTTTTACCTTTAATCAACATTTATTGAGCACCTAATCAGCCAGGCGTCCTGCTGGGGATACAGCTCACTTCACCATATTGGGGGGGCAGACAGACACAGATAAACAATCACCACACACAGCCTAGTCGAGTGAGACTGCAATGGAGAGAACTCCCGGCTCCACCCGAGTTGGAGAAGTTGTTAGAGAAAAGGTACCTGTTTCATTTAAAAAATTCTACTTCTAATACATGATTTTATTCTCATTATATTAAAACAAACAACACAGCGCAGCATGAGTCTCCTCAGATATGGTTTGGTACACATCCTTCTAAACACTTTTCCATGAGTAGATGTAAATAAATGCACACATGAAAACACCACGTGTATATTTTTACATGTATGTAAGTCACTACATATATAGATAGAACTACATATAGATACACTATGTAGATCTATATGTACTATATATAGTATATACTATAGATATCTATCTATAATAAGATTATATATGTGCTTACTTTTCTGGAACTTTTTTCTCACTTTAAGTGTTCAGGAGCTTTCCATAGCAGCACACATAGCTCTTAACCACTGGATATATCCCATAGTATGGGTCATAGTTTATTTAACTACTCCCTTATTAATGGATATTTTGGTTTCCATTTTTGTTTTTGCTTTTGTAAAAGTTCTTCAGTAAGTATCATTGTATGCTTCTTTGTGTGTATGTTCAAGTATTTTTCCTACAAGTGGAATTGTTGGGTCAAAGGGGAGGTGACAAGTGACATTTAACAGGGTCTTAAAGGAGACTTAAACAGTGTGCAGGTAGAAATGAGAGAGAAAGGTATTCCCTTCAGAAGGAACAGTGTGCTTAAGGAAAGGTGAAGATATTCATTGTTCACTATATAGATTATTTAAACTTCACAGCAATTCAAAAAGCTAAATAATATTATTCCCATTTTGCAAGTAAGAAACAAACTCCCAGATAGTTTAAGTCATCTGCTGAGGGTCACAGAGCTAAGTGGGCAAGCCAGGATTTGAACCTCGGTTTATCTGACTCTAAAATCCCTGTTCTTTCCACTATAAAAATGAGGTTAGAGCACATGTGTACTTTTGGTGTAGCTGGAGGGTAGGATAACTGGGGCAGAGAAGAATGGAGGAAGTTTGGTAAATTACGTTGGTAAGGTGGGTTGAAGGACATTATAGAACATATAGGAATCTTGGACTGTCGCCTGTAATGTAGGCTGAAGGGACTAACCTGGTGAGGTTGGATTTACCAATGTGGAAACAGCAAAATTGGAGTTCATTCAAAGTTAAGCTCAAAAGGTGAAAATTAGGCATAGTCTGTATTACCTTTGAAAATCCCTCAAGGGAACCACACATCATCTCTCAGGAATCCCAAACAGCCAGTTTTTCTTTTGTTTCTTTGGTTGAGCACCGATGAAGTGGTTCATTTACAAGTAGAGGCCATGTTGTGTACACACACACACACAATAGCTTTAAATAATTAGTGTGGAGTACAGGCTCATACTGTGAGAGGCTTGGGGGAGCTGAGACTCTCAAGGGACCATGCTTGCTTCAGGCTTTTGCTTACTGAATGGGAAGGCAGGAAATCCAGACTTACCGATTGCTCCTCCTGTTCTCCCTTCCCCCCAGCCCGCCCACCCTTGCTGAATTAGAGAAAGTTAAGTGTCAATTTGATGTGACTCTACTACACAGGAAAAACTTGGATTAGGGTAAGATTTACAAATCATTTGCAAGATTCAGTTACCAAATGCTGCATGTGTATTTTCAAACTGCCCCCAATTAAAGGGCTTGAAGAGAGCAGAATATGGACTCGGCACAAGACCAGCCATAAGTGTGCAGGGCAGGAGGACAGAGCTGTACCTTACTGTTCAGTCAGGCCATGTACAAAATACATATATCGATCACACAGTTCAGTAAAGTCAAAGGGTCAATATAGTTAGCTAACTGGAACAAAAGGGAAGATTCCTGTGACCGACTCTTTTTAAAAGTCATTTTTAAGGTAACTAAATTATTTTATTCTTTCCAGGCTTAAAGTCAATAAAAGGAAGCTGCCACAATTTTTGTACTGCTATTTGTAAAGATGTCACTTATATGGAACTTAAAAAACTCTTGAATTCAAAAAAAATTATGTTAATTGATGTTAGAGAGACATGGGAAATTCTTGAGTATGGAAAGATCCCCGGGTCTGTCAATATACCACGTAAGTGACATGTGCCTTAACCTGATTCGTTAGAAAAATACATATCCAGTAATGTACTGTATCTAACATTTAACTGAAATTCTTAACATGTTTCTTGCAGTGGATGAGGTAGGTGAAGCTCTACAGATGAACCCGAAAGACTTCAAAGAGAAGTACAATGAAGTAAAGCCATCCAAATCTGACAGTCTAGTGTTTTCTTGTTTAGCCGGAGTGAGAAGCAAGAAGGCTCTGGACACAGCATTATCTCTGGGCTTTAACAGGTGTGTAGATGAAGTATAAAAATGGGCTTAAGAATGTGTATTCCACTGTTTCACAGGTATATTTTTATTGGTCTACTGAAGAATTTCTTATAATTACTGTGTTGGTAACGGCAGAATAACGAGACTAGGAGTCTCTGCTTACCATCCTTCAATCTTTAAAACAGTCCTAAAGTCTAAGTAGTATGATGAAAAGCCACTGCCTATCTAAATCTCTAAAGTTCCTGTCAACCTTGTGCTATAAAGCAGGAGAAAATGTTTATAGCACTAATTATTTGATGTACGTTTTTAGTGCTCAAAACTATGCTGGAGGATGGAAGGAGTGGGCAACCTATGAATTTTCAGAGAAGAAACAAGGACATTGAATTTTGGACTACAAGCTGGCCCTTTCCTTGTGTACATGCAGCCCAGGATACTGGAAGAAACAAAAGAATAAGAAAGTAGCCGTGGCACCAGTGATTAATGGGAAGGGGATTTTGTATAAGTCAGTTAATTTGTTGAATCTTTTTCTCATCTGTAAATTGAGAATCCCACTTCCCCCTGCCCTCTTCCAAAGGCTATTGAGGATTGAGGTAATGCATGTGGTTTACCGTGGAAATATAAGGGTTGGAACTCTAGGAATTAATTTTTAAATAGCTTAGTATAGTTCTATAGTATTCCAAAAGACTTGAATTCTTTTGCTACCTAAACATAACGTGTGACTATTTGTGTTAGAATAGCTTCTGTACTGTACTCTTCATCAAAGAGGTGACCAGCATGGCAGTGATATAATTTGCAACTTAAAAAATGAATATGATCCATGGGCATAGTACTCAGAACAGTGGTTGCTTCTGTGGAGGGAAGGAGATTAACTGGAAAAGGCAAGGAAGAAAATTTCTAGGGTGATGGAAGTGCTCTGTATCTTGATTGAGGTATTGGTACATAGGCATATACATTTATCAAGACTCATTGATGTGAACACTTAAAAAATATACATTATCTGTAATTATATCTCAATTAGAATAATGAAAATAAAAATAGAATAATGAAAACAGAAAAATGTTTAAATATAAATGATTCCCACTAGCATGAGTATATTCCTTTGGAATGTTAAGTCCTACATTTTGCTTGTTAGTACACTAGTGCACAGTAACTGAAATTTAAAACCCAGTAGATGGTAGATGGGTTTAACAGATTAGACACAACTGATGAGATAATTAATACAAATGAAATAAATAAGGTACACATATTAATATGGATGATTCCCACAATGTTGTGAGAAAAGGCAAACTATGGAAACATATACAGTACAGTATATGCACAATAATACTATATATTATGTATTTAGTTTATACCTATATATGCATGTGTATGTATGTACACATAGTATAAGTATAAAGTATGAGAATAATAAATACCAAACTCAGAATGGCTTCCTCTGCGACAAGAACACAGGAGGTTGTAACAGTATGGTTAACATTTTATTTAGCATGTTTAGTGGGTAAATGAATACTTATTTTTACCTTTTACATGTTTGGGATAGGAACTCGGTATCCTTAGTTGGAGACATGTAAACCAGATTCTACAATTATAATACCTTTGGATTCCTGGTACTTTTTTAAAGAAAAAAACTTATAATGTATCTTATTTACCCAAATACAATTATACTTGTATCTTTTGGAAAAAGCAAAGGATTAACAAATTAATTAGAATGATTTGTTTTCTATATCAGATCAAATTTACAAATGATTTTATTTGGTATTCTTAAATAAAAATTTAACAAATTATATATCTGAAACTGCACTGACTTTTACTGACTTAAGAGTAAAACCATTACCAAAGTCTGGTATCAGATGCCTCAAAATGTGAAAAAATAGCATATGATTTAATACATCATTAACAGGTAGCTATTTTATTTCAATCATGGGAGAGTATCAGTTTTAATCTGGTAATGCAAGAGATCAAAAGTTTTAGAAATGCAGACTAGCCAGATTATGTTTTTAAATATTATAGGTGCTATATATTATTTTCTTAATGGAGGAGGATGTCCTAGAAAAAGTGGCAACAGTGCACAGCCTCAGGTTCTGAACAAAGTGTCTCAAGTTCCCTTCTTTTTCATTGTACATTTCTTACCTGCCTTATAATCTGTGAGGCCTCTCGGATTCTATGATAATGCACCATTTTGCTGTCTAGTATGTTTATGCCATAGAAATATTGGACAGAGGAAGGACCAGCAGCTAATCTGTGAGAAATTTATATTAAAGACAAACTGGAAAATTGAATGCTTCTCCCACCGTCCAGGAAGACTTACTTTTGTCTAAAAGGGCATCAGTTTATTAATGGAAAAATGTAATTTTCCACCAGCTCTTCTCAGTACTATAAGTTTTAACAAGAGCAAGGATAAGAAGGAAAAAGGAGAGAAATTTTAATAAATTATAATAGTAGACTCTGGTTAAAGTGTATCCACGTGTAGGCAACAGTTCCTACCTGATAATACTGTTCTGAAGATTAAGTCAGATAATGCACATCAAGTATTTAATACTGTGTTATTAGTGTTATGGTGTTAATCAGTACAAAATGGTATTTGCTTATTGGTAGTTGATATTTGGGGTTGCTGTTTGTATTCACTTAACATTAATGGATAAAGAAGGCTGCTGAAACTTCCAGTTAAACACCTGGGTTCAGGAATGGCAGCGAGATGCCTTACAGAAAACAGGAAGATAAAGTGAAACTCCAAGTACTGAACAATGAGATACCTACCCTCCTGACCTCACTCACCTCCAAAACTCTGACAACCCAGCTCCTACCACCTCTGATAGAAAGCTAGACGCTTCCTCTCTAGAAAAACTGACCCATCCCAAAGAAAAAAGCTTCAGAATGATTTTGGGGTTGGGAGGGACGGGTCATAAAAAAGTTCTGTTGCTCCCTTATGCTGTGAAGCCCACCACTGAAAAGTCCTACTCTTGGACAGAAGCCTTCAGTTAGCTTTCTCTCTGCCTCTCAAGTGTGAAGTATCCTGATTCTCACTTCAAAGACTCCGATCAAACCAAACAGAAAAAAAGGAACTTCAAGGAAAGAATGTGAATGCAGGGAGTAAAGAAAAATTTTAAAGCAAAAGAACCCTAAATTATTATCCTTAGAATGATAACAAATTGCATTCTCATACACAAACAAGGTGCTCCTTAAAAGAAAAAGAAACCTTCAATGCACCTTTTCTCAAGAAGCTAGAGGATGTACGCCATTAAAACAAAGGCATAAGTAAGCAAAGAAAAAAAAAAGGATTCCCTGTAACTGGGATACCTAAACAAAAAGATGAAAGAGTCAAGGAGGAATGTCTCCCTGTGAGTGATCTGTGGAATAAATGAAAATAATAATTCTGGTGATAAATTAATAAAAGATATAAAGTATATTGAGCAAATTGCAAGGCAATTAATACTTCCAGAAAGCAAAAAACTTCTTCTAAAAGGAACACTAGAGAACACATTTTCTATGTAAACTTAATACATACTGAATATGAGTTTCACAAGAATTATACAATTAAATTGGGCCGATCATGGGAACACAAGTCCCAGTGTAGAATGGGTTGGGCGCAGGGAGTTGGAGGATGGGATGGGAGTTGGAAGTGGAGAATAGGTGTATGAGAAAATGAAATCTTCATCTTCCATAGCAGGAATTTAATAGATAATACTTACAATTGAA
Organism: Vicugna pacos; assembly: GCF_048564905.1. Classification (NCBI taxonomy): domain Eukaryota; kingdom Metazoa; phylum Chordata; class Mammalia; order Artiodactyla; family Camelidae; genus Vicugna; species Vicugna pacos. Next base: position 27,121,748 of record NC_132994.1, read on the forward strand.
GAAAAAAATCAAACGGAAAGAAAAGAGAAACTGGAGAGTAAGCAGAAGAGGCAGGATGGTAAAGTGGTAAGCCTGGGCCCTGGAACCCCGCTGCCCAGGTTTTAGTAAGAATCTAATCCAAGCTCTTGTCATTTACTTGTGACTGGGTAAGTTATTTAACTTTCTGTTCCTGAGTTTCCTCATCTGTAAAATGATTGTTCTGATAATTAAATGACTTCATAATGTAGAGAGCTTAGAACATACTTGTCACATACTAAGTGCTCAATAAATGCTGTAATTATAAGCTCGTTACTTGGAAATGTGGAAGGAACACAACAGCAGAGAAATGTCTGAAAGTTGCTCTGTGGAGCGGAATGAGAGGGAAAATGGGACTGAGATCTAACATTTTCTTTATGTCTTACAGCAACGCTAAGAGAATTATGATGCGAGCCATTATGTGGTCTTTAATTTTCTTACATTTAAAAAAGTAAAAGAGGTGAAGTCAATTTTAATAGGGTTTTATTTACTCCTGTGTATCTGAAAAATCATTTAAGACATGTAATCATTATAAACAAATTAGACATTTTACATTTTTTTGTTTTGTACCAAGTGTTTGAAATCCAATGTGTATTTTTACATTTACAGCACATTTCAATTTAGACTAGCCACATTTTGAATGCTCAATAGCCACATGTGGCTAGTGACTATCACACTGGACAGTGCAGCCTGTGGTAACACTTGATCTTTAAAAACATCACCAAGGCTGCTAAATCACAGGAATAGACAACCAGCCATTATACGCCTGATTAAAGATACTTTATACAGCAGTCTATAAAGGAAAAAAAAAATTGAGCCTGAAACCTCATCAAGTCTTTGGATTCAATTGCTTATTTATAGAAATACAGAGAAGAAAGGTACATATTAAGATGTTAAGTAGCACCTCAAGGATACGTCAGCAAAATACATGTGGTGGGAAACTTAAGTGTACAAGCAAACCAAAAGGGGAACTTTTTAAATGAAATAAAGGAGGAATCCATGAATTTAAAAATATGTAAAGGATTTATTAATGAATTGCAATGTGTGGTCTTTAGATCCTGAGTAGAATTATTTAACAATTTTTTATGATATTAATGAGATAACTGAAATGAGATTTAACAACTTTTTATGATATTAATGAAGTAACTGAAAATGTGAACACTGGGTATTTGATATTACAAAATTATTTTGACTAATTCTCTTTTAGATACAATAAGACCTTTATCTTTTTTAAGAGCCATTATCTTTTAGGATCACATACTGAAATAATTATGGACAAAATGGTATTTTGGATTTGATAGGAACATGGAGGCTCATTACACTATTCTGTCTACTCTCGTATATGTTGTTTTAAATTTTACACAATAAAAAGCTGAAAACCACTACAAGGCATACGTATTTTCAAAATAAAATTTTAAAAAATATATATGTAAGCTTAAAGGAAAAATTAGGGTTAAATCAATGATGATGATATATATTCACTCTGCCCTTCCACCCCAAGCCCAACCTTAATTCCTTCAGACCTGAGGAGAGCTTTTGTTTATGTCATAAGCGTAGGAGATTTATGTTTGTCATTGGTACTGACTTTATAATCTCTCTTTCCAATTTATCTGATACTCTCCACAAGGAAGTAGAACTCTGTAAATCTGTTTATAAACCATTTGAAATTATCCACTTGCTAAACTATAGAAGGCTTTAATACTTATGCAAAGGAAGAAGGACTTTCAGAAAATAACATAACGCAGATTGAAAAAGATAAATTCAAGACACTAGTCAGCAGAGCTGGAGAATTTACTTTTATTCTTGCAGTTTTATACTAGGAAGTCAACATTTAATTTAATTATCCATTGTTCACAATTGATTTATAAAAAATTTTAATCCGTAAATTGTACATCAATATCCTATGACTCCAAATTTTATTTATTACTCTCCTTCAAGTCTGAAGAAAATGATCTTGTAATTTATTAAGTTCCACAGACAGCACAGTCCCACTGACGTAACATTTAGTCTGAAGTCCTACTCATATGAGAATTAAGAATAGCCAGTATCAAACTGGCCTGAAACCTGATTGTGTTCCTGGCTCAGGATACCTGTAGTAAATTTGTAAGTCCACACTGAGACACAAAAATAAACTAGGGTGTGTATGTCATATAAAAAACTTTTCACAGTAGAGTAAAAATAATATTAAAATGTTACCAAATTTCAAACATATTATGGTGTTTTATCCAATTAGCCTTCAAAATGCCTGATTAACTGAATTAAATGCAGATAATTTCATATAGGATTTTTTTTAACATTTGCCCAGCATTTCAAAATGGTTATGGAATTAATATAACTTTTAAAATGTCAAAGTATGCTATACATATTGCACTTTTCTGCTAGGCTGGGCTAGTATCTTCCATGGCAAGATACCAAAACTACTGAATAAAATACACTTTAAAATCAATACGTACTTGATTAATTTCCCTGAAATTATCAACACCATTACCAAAACCTTCCAGGATTTTGTAAGATTTGATTCCTTAAATACAGTTTTAAAGTTTAACTTAAGGAGGGGGAAAAACCCTCATATATTTGACTTTTTATTTCCTTTTTTGGTCGTTCAATGACCAAAGAGAATTTTAAACAAATTATGCGTTGTTTCCTGGCTTAATAAAAAGCTACAATTTCTATTATCCAAATTAAGAAAAATTATACTAGTCAAAAGCTATTTATTGTCAAATGTCTATGTATGTCTGTCTGTAGGTCCCTTAGAACCTTTCCAAACTTTCATAAGCAATAGATTTTAATTATGTACTAGAATCAAATTAGGTAAAGAAAAACTTATTTTGCAAAAATAAAATCACTTCCCAGTATGCTTGACAGAAACAAGCTATTCATTTTCATTTGTGTTCCACTGAAGACATTACTGAAATCTGTCCAATGGTTTATTTCCAACTGGTCCACTACGGAATTCTTCGGAATGTTTTAAGATTGGCTGTAGCTAGAGTTCTGACTTCCATTTGGACCCTGCTCTCCTTCACTGTTCAAGTAGGGAAGAAAGAGATTTTACACCAGTTAAAAGACTCATTTTTCAACACCCTGATAAGCCTACTAATTTTTAAAGTTAGTTATTCTGTGGTACAACTCTAAAAAACTAAGACATTCCCGATTGTAAGACACAGATGTGGAAAAATTAAAACCCAGAAGACTAACATTTGGTTTTATGTTTTTATTCTTATGTAACTTAGTGCCCTCACACATAGCAAGCATTCTGGAAGTTAGTGTCCATATACACTAAAAAATTTAAATTAGGGTATGGGATTTCATTGTCATTACAGGTATCACTCAACATAGAGATTAGAGCTTCTTTTAGACAACTTTTCTTATAAAATTAAATCGTACATGTAAAATCTTATTCCTGCTAATTATGAAAATCAAGAAGTGTTCTTCCAAAAAAAATTATTATCTAAAGGCATAATAAAACCGTATGTAAATACAGCAAACCTTTATAAGTCAGAAAGAGATATGGTAACTTCCTTGAAAATGCTGAATATTTAAAATAAAAACTAAAACTGAAAAATACCAGTAACTGTGGCAATAGGATTATTGCCTTATCTTGTCCATCATCATCTTGCAGCTTCAGGCCCTGCCACTAGTGAAGAATCACTCAGGGAATTTCTGCAAAAAATGCATCCAAACGCAGCTGTTTGAATGACTGCCTTAAACAGCTCCTTGTATAAGTCAACATTAAAATATCAGATCTACAAATCTACCTTAATATTATGTAACTTATTTTTCTTGACAAACAGTTAAGGTGGATAGCTTTTCCTTATTTCCCTTCTAACCTTTTTTCCCTACCCCAAATGACCTGATGTATAGTGAGAGCTGAGAACACTGAACTTAAATGAATAGATTCTATTAAAACAAAACAAAAAAAACCCCACCACAACAAAAAGTCCTCTTAGCACAAGTGACTCATACTTAGCAAAATTATGTTACTGGGTGCAGTGGATCTTCAGGTCACTCTAAAGCCAAAATTCTTTATCTTTACAATATCGGAGCAATCATCTACGTTGCTGAAAATGCTACTGAAATTTATAAAAAGGATAACAGCCAGTGGGGGGTCGGGGGGGAGATGGCACAGAGTCAAACCGACATGGAACTACTACAGAATTCTTTATCCTAAACTTTAGATGAACTTGCCTATCTCTGTTCTGTTTAAATCTACATGTAGTATATAGCCATATGTTGAGGGATACCTGTAATAGACTGCCATTGCATTAGGAAAAGTTACTTAATAGATGGTCAGATTAATGTAGTTTTAAAAATGAGACATTCTCAATCTATCAAGTCACAAAATTAAAAAAAAAATTAACGCGTGTCATGAAGTTTTGGAAGAAATTTTACGAAACAACATAATTTATGAAAAAAAATGATAATGCATATGATATATAATTAAATAAAACCAATAATTATAGTCTACAAAGTACCTGTTTGGAGGAGGTTTTGGTTTCGGCATCTTACTAAGAATAGTTGCCATCTCTTTTCTCTCATCAAAATTCTTCCACTGCTCATATAGTTTTAGAATAACCCTGATTATTTCCAAAATCTAGAGAAAAATTAAAAGTTCTCAGTGGCAATATCAAACATCATTTAGTACATATAAGAACACACATCATATACCAGACATCCCTCAGAAAACTGAAAAGACAGTCTGTCCTTCAAATTAGAATAGACAATCCTGATGAACGTGAAAGCAGTATTTTCACCACACTGCTATTTAGGTTTTTCCTCCCAGCCTCTCATCTTTTAGTATGTATGCTCGGTCTATCCTCATCCATCTCTGCAGTTGGTTTCCTTCTACCTACTGATACCTTAAACCAAAACAAAACAGTGAGATACTGGGAACAGAGGTCTAAATCATGAAGTAGATGACTAAAGAATACACTCCTCTAATACCCATGTTTCAAACAATTTAATGGGAGGTAGCGTACAGATGATTTTATTTTGATTCTCTGTTAACTACTCTACACAGGAGTTAAGGTGCTCAGAAACTGGCAGCTATAAACCTATCAAATCCAGTTTCCAAATTAGCCTTTTCTTCTTCACCTGAGTAGATCTAACCTTGAACTGATTCTAGAACATTTTAGCAGAAAAAGTAAAAAAAAAGGGGCAAAAATTACTTTGTCAGGAGAAAGGCTGTGTTATAGAAGTTTACAGTAGGATTACAGTAGTCATTAGGTAGCTTTTAAAATAATCCTGGAAATTAGAGGCTGCTCTGCAACCAATCAAACAAACCATAAGGTTACCATTCTCTTTAAGCCTAAACTGAAGAGAAATACAACCTTAATAGTCAACATCAGTTCTTCTTGCCAACATATTTCTTAACATTTCTTTACCAAAAATCTTCTTAGATTAGCTGACATCAAGAGATTTTTAGGCTCTGAATATATGTATGTATATGCATGACTGGGATATTATGCTGTACACCAGAACTTGACACACTGTAACTGACAGTACTTCAATTAAAAAAAATTTTAAAAAGATTTTAGGCTCATGGTAATTAAATACAATATTAAAATGTTCAACTTTATATTCCACTAATGGAATTTAAAAGATTACCTTCTCCATATCCACAGAAAGCTCAGCAAACCACTGTCTGGCATCTTTCTGCTGTACAACACAAGCTACATGCAGGCAAGCTGGAGAAAAAATGAGAGACAGAGGTCCATGTTTAACTACAAACATGGAATGTTTAGACTTAGAACTAAAGATAAGATATTTACTTTAAATTTTATGTGTATTTTCTAATTTTTTTTAAAATTATATGGATTCATATAGTAGTTACGACTGACCATCCATCAATTTAATCTTATACAGAAAGTTACTGGGCTATATATATATATATATTAAGGTTCTTGACATCTGCTTCTCACTGTGAGCTGGTCATGTTGCAGTTGCCTTGGCTGTTAGGGAACGTCAGAGAGGAAAAAAATCCACTGAGAAAATTAAGAGCACGGAAAGAATCCCTGAACAGCAGTACATGTAGTGGTCAAAATGCACCCAAAAGTCAGTGTGACAAAAACAAACAAACAAAAAAACAGCCAATCAATACACTAGTAAATATGAACAATATTGCATATGTTTTGGTATTTCAATTAAAAGCAGTGTTAGGGGATGGGGCTATAGCTCAGTGGTAGAGCACGTGCTTGATGTGCCCAAGGGCCTAGGTTCGATCCCTGGTGCCTCCGTTAAGGGGGAAAAATTAATTTTTTAAAAAAGCAGCGCTCTCTCTGATTTTCAAAGTTATTAGCATATAATCAAGTTATGTGAAAACCAGGCACCCTAGTAGTGAGTTCAGTATTGTAATCAAGTAGAACGGAGGAAAAAAATGTAAAGCAATAGATACAATGTAATTATATACATCATTTACAATATAAACTAACAAAGATAGTGAAAGAACCCAAAGACAATAATCTACGTCGTAACTTTGCCTAGTATAATTCCTTCCAAGCAGCCTGGCTACTCTGATCCTACAGAAGCTTGTTAAGTGTTATATTCCCGGTATGGTTACTCATGTGACTTTGCTAAGAATGACATTCTAGGCAAACAGCAACTCAGATGTGATCTGACATATTGGTTGCCTCAAGTTAAACAAAGCTATAAACTAGGGCTTAGGTCTAGGAGAAACTGAGAGGCCAAAGGACAAATTATAAAACCAGGTAATTAAAAACAGTGCTGGTGGGGAGGGGGGTGGGCAGTGGAAAATGCTGTGACAGGGCACACATAGAGTAAATCAGGGACAGAAAGACATCCTAAACCCAGACTGAGGTGATGTAGGGAGTCTGGGGATGGGGAAGATATCACTAGAGATGGTATCTGAGACAAATCTTTCAAAAAAAGTGAGAGTGGGAGCAGAGAATCTATGTATAGAAATGATGAAAAAATAGCCGTGGATTTTATCCAGAAATTGGGAGGCGTACTGAAAGATTTTAATTGGGGCACAAATTCTGCATTTTAAAAAGCTCTTTCCAGCTCAGAGTTTCTCAACCTTAGCACTAACTGACAGTGTACGTTGGACAGTTCTCTGAGACTGCCCTATCCACTGCATGATGCTGAACAGCATCCCTGGCTTCTACTCACTAGAAGCCAGTGGCACTCACCTCCAGTTGTTACAACCCAAACCATCTCAACGTTGCCAAACATCACATGGGGAGCAAAATTATCCCCAGTTGAGAACTACTAGCCTTGCTCAAGTGAGGAAGACAGACTGGCTCTCTGAAAGAGGGATATGAGAGGCCAATTAACCAGAAAGGAGACTGCTTTGATAACCTGGATAGAAATGAGAAGATGGCTCTGAGATTACTAAAGAGGAAGGCACAACAGATACTGGTTACCAACCAGATGTAGGTATGATGGGCGATAAAAGAACCTAACTTCTGGATTTCCAACTAAGGTAACTAATGCTATTCACCACCTAGCAAAGACACTGAAAAGAGTATATTTTGGGACAAAGTGATGAGTTCAGTCCTAATCATGAGTCTGAGGTTTTAGATGCCAAAGGAAGCTATCCAAAAGGCAGAGATTGATATATAGACTTGCTCAGGAGCAAGATCTTGGTTAAATAAAGAAATTTAAATGTTTCAACACGTAAGACAGTAGAAGCCATGGGCCTCAGTGAGACTACTCAGGTAGAAAAAAGACAGCAGGGATGACAAAGATGTGGCACATGGCCTTCCTACCCATGCAGATCCCAACATTCCTTCCTATTGAACCCAGAAGCCACTTCAGAATCCTTCCAAATACAGTACTTCCAGGAAGCATCCAGTACTACAAAAGTATAGCCCATTTGCCACCCTGATGTAAGAAGGCTGAGAAACAGTAACATTTAAGAAATAACTGAATAAAGCGAAACCAATGAAAATAAGTCTGGACTGGTCAAAGAATAGGGGGAAAATCAAGAAGACAAGAGTCATGGAAATCAATAGAACACAAAAAGGGAACAAAAACTAATGAGTACCTAATATATGGCAGTCATTATGTAAAAGGTACCTCATTTAATTCCTGTAACAACTCTATACTGAGTGTTAGTACCCTCCATGTTTTATAATTAAGGAAACAAACTTAGAAAGGTTAGATGATTTTCCCATAATTGTAAAGGAAGCAAAGTTTAAACCTAGAACAATCTGACTCCAAAGACTGTTCTAACCCATGCCAGTACTGCTTTCCAGATAACAGAATGGTGGCTAACTTCCTTCCAGCAAGGCATTAAGGACCACAAAAAGGCTCCTTCACTTGCCCTCTGAGGAGTTAACTGGGCTCAGGAAATTAAAGACAGGTCTGGCTACTTTATATAAGCTACAACTAATATTAGCAGGCTAAAATCTGAACTTATCTCCCTGAACAGACAAAAATGTTCTATTCAGACACTGGTTAAACTTATTTCAAACAATTTCAAAACAAAAACTTACCAAAAAAGAGGGGTGGGGCTACAATAATCCTGATTTGTGACAGTTGCAGTTCATATTATTGAAAGTTCGCATGCAAGGAATAGTCTATTACTTCAAGGAACATAAAAACATAAAGTACAATAGGGTGAAATTTCTTTAGGATGACCTAAGTAGATTATAACAATTTGACTAATAAAGGTACACCACGTTTACATACCTAAAGCTATCATGAAAGGAGGATACAGTAGGCAAAGATCCGTTCTGTAGGTATCATTCACTATCCTCCTACAGAAATGTAAATCATATTATTATTGAAAGCAGAACTACCTCATGATTGTACATTTCCCCCCCCAAAGAGGGCCAGATTTCACATATCTGTATACGCTGATTTCTCTTTACATTACTGTAACACAGATATAAAGGGGAAAACATCAAAGGAAAAAGATATATGAATGTGACAATGAATAAGCAATTTTAATGAATAAAATTACAGCTAAATTTACTTAAAATTTTAAAACCTCACAATAAATTTTAATAAGATAAACACATTTTTCTAATGTTTCCAAAATTAGAAAACCAGATAGGTTACCAGAAATTATACAATGAATTAATATGTATGTTGAATACCACCAAAAAATATTCTGATTATTTTAAACATAAAATAATAAAAAGAATCAAATTTTAATTTAAATATTCATCAAATAGATTATTTAAAGATCTTTATCATTTTGGCATTTATACCAATGTAGTTACTACAATTCAACAAGCAGACATTTCACTCAACATAAAGTAACTTGGGGCACTAGTTTAATTACTTTAAGAATACTTCATATTTAATTGTCAACCTTCCTCACTAACAACATGTTACACTATGAATAACTTCTGTTCTAATTACCATGCAAGGGGAAGCAACATGTCTTCTTGGCCCATGTCCTGCACATACTGGAGCAAAGGTCTATAAGGATGATACACTATCAAGCAACAATCCTAGAAACAGTTTAAAAAATGTGTATGTATAAAAACAGATTTATTACAACACAAAAACCTTACCATTACCCAACTGATTTTTAATTGTGTATTTCAAAATATATTTTTCTAACTCATGCTTGCTTCCCTCTTATTCTCTTAAGCAAGCAGTATGGCAGCCCTAAACTCTACTATAATAGTGAAGGCAGTGCTCTCTCTGGAATATACCTTGGTAAATCGGTTGGCAGTCAGTCAGCATCCATTCCCTTAGAGACTCAAAGTGTCACATCTGCAACACACTGAAACCTCTTATTAGCCTATTAATCCGTAATTCCCAACTGGAGGAGCAGAATTCTGCCAAAGACATAATCTATCTTTAAATATAACACCACACACATACACAAATTGTGCAAATAATTTACAGTGGCTTAATGTCCTCACTGGTTTGCTTCTAATCCTCATATTTTAGTTACTATAGAACAGAAAAATCCTCCCATCCTAAGTAGGATATACAAACTATTTTACAGGCTTCCAAGAGCATATAGGTGATGATGCTACTAGGTAGTACAATTTCACCATCACATATCGCTTGGTTTTTTTAAAATGCACCTCCCTACAAATAATTTCTTTAAATTTATGGCTTCACTAAATTTGAAAATAAGTTTTACTCTATTAATCACATGGAAGAAATACTTACCATTAATTCTAAAAGATAGAATTCACATTCTAATACCTAAAAAAAAAAAAAAGAGAACATGAAACCAAATTTGATGAGTCTACTTAGTCTAACATAAGAATTTAGAGATATTTATCAAACATTTTTATTAAAATTTTTAGATCAAGAAAATAGCTTATATCAGAATGAACATATGCAATAAAAATTATTTTTACGATCATACAATACATGTAACTATGATTATAAAACATTTTAATCACAAATTAATTATAAATCAGTAAGAGAGAATACTGAAAATGAAGTTAAAAAATACAATCTAAAGAGAATAAAGAAATCCCTTGCAAGATGGAAAAAGAAGAAATGCCTATTAAAATGGCAATTAAAAACTCATCTAAAATAATGTAAAATTTCAAGTATGGTTTGCATACTGTTCCATCATAGTAATTCTCAACATCAGTTGCACATTAGTAACACTTGGGAGCTTTTAGAAAATACCAATGTCCAGGTCTCAAGCTTGAAAATTCTCATTTTGTTCATCTGGAGAGCTCCTGACATCGGTATTGAAAAAAAAGTTCCCAAGGTGATTTAATGGGCACCAAGGGTTGATAACCACTGCTATAAAGTATTTTTTAAAATAGTAGAAGCAATTTACCTTTAATTTAGAAATAAAATCAATTTCCTTATAGAATTTGAAACTGCCATTTCTAGGAGACTATTCAGTTTATTCTAATATAAAACAGAGCTAGTTTATATACAGCTTTGATAAGTAGTTTTATTTTATACAATATACTTACATGGTTCATCCTATAAGGAAATTCCTTTGGAAAGGCATATGAAAATCTAGTTTTTACTGCAGAAAACAAACAAACAAAAACCTTAAACTGAGAAAATGGAGAAGTGAATTAACAAAAAATTTCTCTAACACAGTGTAAAATATCAGAGGCAAAGCTAAGTCATTTTTACTAGGAGTTCTTGAAGATGCTTAGGGACACAGATGTTTTTTGTTTTCAGGCAAGGCCAAAGACTGAGCAGTAGGAAGCCCTGGCCCCCAACTATATCACAATTAGAGGGTTTCAATGATATATTTAATATATTAAGAAAATTTTAGTAATAGTTCTGCTGCTTAGAAAATAATTAAAGGGAATGGAAAAAAAAAATCACTAGCTTTTACCATTTCTATAATCTTTCCAGCTCTAGAATGGTATTGCTCTATTCCTCAGTAATTCCTCAGTTCCTTACAAGGAACACAGGTTGCATATGTGTTCGTAAGTATATGCATATATATATTTGTAAATACATACAACTGCCCTTGAACAGTATAGGTTTGAAATGCACAGATCCATGCACACACGGATTTTCCAATAAATATGTACCCCATGAGCCAAGGTTGCATATGTGGATTTTCAACTTTGAAGAAGGCCAGACCCCAAACCTGGCATTTTTAAGGGTCAACTGTATATGTAAATTTTGGAAGGAAAATAAAACCAAAAAATGTTAACAGTGGTTATCTCAGATTTAAGGATTTTTACTAATCTGTACTTTCTAAACTTTTTAAATAATAAATAGGTATTTCTTTATCAAGAGATATATTTTAATAAAATCATAAATATATGTACAAAGGTCTCTAAGGACTTTCTTTATACCACACACAAACACATATACACTCTTCTTAGTCATTAAGCACAAGCAAAAAAAACTGTTAACAATCAATCCTCTATTTCCTCAAAATGGTATGAGTATATACATTCAAGTACTATTTGAGAAAACTGAATTCAAGTCATTATGATGCAACATTTCAATCTATAAGTGACTACTGACAGGTTCCAGAGGATCTGTTCTGTGACCCCTTCCATTTGTACAAAGCCCAAGTGACTGTACAGAGATTAAAAAGAATTTCATTTATTCTATGTTCTGTATTTTCAAAGTTTTATTTTGTAATCGAATATCCTAACAACTAATTTAGATAGGTAACATCTCCCAAGATTTGAATCCTAAACCACTTAAACTCGACATTAGGAAATTTTTACTTAACTTTCCTTTCCTCTTCTTTTAGTTATTTGAAAACGTACCTATCAAGATTTCTGAGTTTTACAAATCTGTTTGATGTAAGCAAGATGTGAAGTGTACAAGCAAAACAGGCACTTATATAATATTAACAAATCAACAAAGTAAAATAATCTCCGTACATAAAGCAAATCTATATCCCTAACCCCTAGACCTTGACAGCTAATATACTGAACTTAGATTTACCTGATGCCATCAACTTCTCTCCTATTCCATGATAAAATTGTTCTGCATTTTGATTTTCTACCTCCTAACTCTTTTCTTCTGACCTGGAGGAAAATGCATCTCTCCTCTCTACTGCTACCCCTACCACTCGTGCATCTGCTTTCATCATCTACTCTTTTTTTCTTTACACTTTTAACCATTCCTCCTCCAATGAATCTGTCCCATCACTTACTAATATGCTCAAATTTCCCTTAAAAGCAAAAAACCTCTACCAAATTATATTCCTCTGTTTTTTTAAAGTAGACTTTTAAGTAGACTGACACATAAGAACACAAGAAGGAAACTGCCTGCAAGCCAGGAAACAAATCACTGCCAATCAAGAAACTGACCAAGGTAGGCACTTTGATCTTGGACTTCCCAGCCTCCAGAAATAAATGTCTGTTGTTTAAGCCTCTCTGCTGGCTACCAAAACATTATTTTAAGCCTTCATTAGTGCTCATGTGGATTATTTCAATAACTTAAAGTTTTTTTCCATCTCAAAATTGTTAACTTTATTTCTCACAGCACCCAGTGGTAACAGCACTCACTACAGTCTGCAGTATATATAAAACTATTTCAGGTTTTTCTTTTTTCGGGTAGTTTTTAAATCGTGATAAAGTATACATTACATATAACCTACCATTTTAACCCTTTTTAAGTATACAGTTCAGTAGTACTAAGTATATTCACATTGTTGTGTAACCATCACCACAGTCCATCTCCAGAATTCTTTTCATCCTGCAAAACTATCCTATATTCATTAAACAACAATTTCTCATTTCCCCCTCCTTCCAGCCCCTGGCAGCCACCATTCTACTTTCTATTAATTTGATTACTCTAAGTACCTCATGTAAGTGGAATCACAGAGTATTTATCTTTTTATAACTTATGTAACTTATTTCACTTATCATAACATCCTCAAGGTTCACCCATGCTGTATCACATAAAAAACTTCAAAATTCGTCTGTCTACTTCACTCTCACTCTCCTCCAATTCGCCTTACATAATTCTGTCAGACTCACCTTCTTAATGCACAATTATGGCATCACCCTCATGTTAAAAAATAAAGCTTTCAAAGGTACCGCCACTGTCAACAGGACAAACTGCAGATTCCTCACTGAAAGCTGTCTACTATCTCGCCTTAGTCAGGTAGGGCCTTTCCTCGCTACTTCCTTACTCAGCATTTTCTGAATATTAACTCATTAGCTTTCCCTTATTTTTGATCAAACTGTTCAGTGTTCCTAGACTGTTTTTCCCCTACATTTCCCCAGGTTCAAATTCTGTCTTCACCAAATTCTGTTTAAGCCTTTATGGATTCATCTAACAAATAATCTTTTTCCACTCAAAACATTACTGCATTCTGTTACTCTCTTATGCCATTTATTTTCCTCTATATTGCTATTTGCATACGGATGTCTTATTTTCTCATCCTTAAATTCTTTGTATTTATTTTTCTATCCACCATTATATCCAGTATATTGTTTTCCAGTGATAATGATGCTGTTGTTGATGACAATGAGAGCAGCCACTACAACTGACTGAGTATTATGGATTAAACTGCATCCCCCACTTTCTAAATTCCTGTGTTGAAGCCCTAGCGCCAATGTGCTTGTATTTTGAGACAAGGCCCTTAAAGAGACAAGTAAGGTTAAATGAGGTCATAAGCACGGGGCCTTAATCCTATAGGACTGGTATCCTTACAATAGGAAGAAGCCCTAGGGATGAACATGCAGAGAGAAAGGGCCCTGTGAGGACACAGCAATAAGGCAGCCATCTATAAGCCAGGGGGAGAGTCCTCAGGAGAAACTATGTTGACACCTTGATCTTGGACTTCAAGCTTCTAAAACTGCGAGAAAATAAATTTCTGTCGTTTAAACCACTGAGGCTCTGACATTTTGTTATGGCATCTCTAGCAAACTAACACACTAAGCAAAGCACTTTTCAAAGAGCTTTATTGGTATTAACTTATTTGATCCTCATGACAACCCTATGACATAGGTATTAATATCTTCAATATTAACAGAAAAGTTATACTTTGTCACGCAGAAAGCACTGTAGCTGAAATCTGACACTGAAGCTGTCTGGGTCGTATAAAACGCTATAAAACTTATGAAATAAATAAAACAATCTACTATAAAAGTTTCCTATTCACTGATACAAACATTCTTATGAATATGCCTTTAAGCCTTTGCATGAGAAATAAACAAGCCTTGGCAACAGGTATTTTACATTTTCAAAAATATATACCTTCTAAAAAATCTGGAAAACAGAGACTGAAATGAGAAGAAAATAAGGCACCTATAATCTACTCAGAGCTGAGCACTACTAACATTCTGGTAAATTTCCTTGTAGTCATTTTTCAATTTTTTAATAACCTGACTTTCCAGAGGACCATTCAATAACTTCATCAATGGGATATATTTGGTATATTAAATTCTACAGTAAAACTCTTCTATCTTTAAAAGAGTAAGATATGACACGGAAAAGACTGAATTAGATCATTATATTCATTTCAGAGAGGGAAATGACTCAAAAATATAAAAATTAGTCAATCTGGCTCAGAAACTTAACACAGAAAGCCTTCTGCCTCTTCTTCTGTGTAAGATCACAAAGTTAAGAAAAAAATTTTAATTATCTTTTGCTAGGTGATATCTTTTTGCTTAAACCAATGAAGCATAGCATAAAGTTACTACCTTATGTACAATACTTTACAATTGCTATTTCCATTAATGCCATGATCCACAGGCAGGTAAACCCCATCTTTTTAGATAAAGAACTAAGGCCAGAAGGTAAAGCAACTTGCTCAGTTATGCAGCTGCTGCTTAGAAACAGAACTGGGGCTTAGAATCAGCTCTACTGACTAGAGTCAGCATTTTTTTCTGCACCATACTTTTCAGCATGGAAGGAAAATACATAATCCTCATCAAATATATGGAATATAAGTGCTAAAGAAATAGTTCACTCTACCCACAAGAATGACACAATAGCTAGTCACTAGGAAGCTATACAATTGAAAAATAAAATTTTCTTTATCCTTATTGTAAAATTAAGAGTCACTGAGTTGATATTTTTGGATCAACAGTTACTATCCATCTTTTTACATTAAAAGTAATATCTTAAGAAATAATACTATAAGTGGTTTAAAAAATTTTTAGCCAAATATATTAGGCATAAAGATAATCTCATCTCAAGGGATTTAACAGACCCAACTAATCTCTCCCAAGTGTCATAAACTGAAAAACATTTATGTCCTATGGAACTATCTTTATAATTACATTCTTAAATCAAGATAGATATTTTTGCACTTACATACAGAAGTAGCAGCAGCAATCAATCTTGTATTTGAGACTACTCCAAATTCCTAGAGACAGAAAAGTAAACGAGATTAGGTATGTACTAATCCAATGAACCTAAGGCTATTTAGAGGTCTATTCAAAACAGAGTATTTCTTGTGTTCCTCCAATGTTTACAGTCTATTCCTCTACCTACTTGAGGGATGATGTACTTAAATCTCTAAATTAACTTTCCTTAAAATTACTACACTTTAACACAAATATTTAAGTAATAACTGAAACTGAAAATTAAATGTCTGAGACATCTTAAATGCCATTTCAATACAAAACACAGAAAGATCTGGTCACAGTTAAAGATTAAAAAAAAATACTATAACCAAATATGAAAGGATATAGCTTTTTGCAGGGATAATTCTTTACCCAAAATTCTTAAAAGCAGAAACTTTCACTTAGTAAATCATAAAACAGGGTTCTACTCAGTAAGTCATGTAACAAAAGATATTTACCAAAAAGACAAATTAAAACTCCAAGTCAATCTACAAGAGTGGAAGTTTAAGAACTGGTCTTGGTTTCCCGTACTGACTGTCCTTCAGAAACATAAAATTAGTGGTAACATTTGGAAAAAAGCACCCCAGAATACAGGTCTTCTATAGACACCTTCTTTTCCATAAAGAACTTAAAAACAACTGAGCTGGTTCTACCTCCTTAAATTACCACTTACATTACAATTACTCTTCTAAAGACATCATCTAAAAACAGAAACATAATATAAAGGATTCATATTACTAAAGATTACAAGGATTTTTATGAAGGCCAGTCAATATCTGCTATTATTATCTGGGATTTTAGCTGAGCTCTCTTAAAAATACTGAAAAGGTAAATAAGGTGAGCAGAGATTTGGTCTCAGTTGCAAGTTCCCATTTCTCTTCTCTGTCCCTCATCTAATTTCTCTACCCTCACTACCCAAACTATTCCTCCTTAGAACGCCACCCCAATCCTTCCTCTCCCTATGGCTCACTAGGTGGCAATCATCAAGAGGATAGGGAAGGAACACAGGAAGGAACACAGGACATAGGAAGCATATGGAGGGAAAGGAAGAACACTCTCAGGTTATAGTAGACAAGCTGTGGCACTTAGGGAATACTCCTTAGTGCCAAACATTAAACGTCTTAGAGGCAGTAGCGCAAAGCAGCGAAGAGCGTGGGATTAGGACCTAGACTCCAGGGTTCAAATACTGGCTCTGTCACCTATCAGCTCTGTGATCTTAAATCTCTTTGTGCCTCAGTTTCCTCACTTTTAAAATGAGAATATTTCAACTATATATCACATAGTCATGACGATGGGTTTTTTTTTTCACTTTTTTTTAACTGAAGTATAGTCAGAAATCAGTTATATTTGTAAGAGGACTTAGAACAGCATTTGGTTCATAGTAAAGTGCCAAGTAAGTGTTTGTTAAGTATATAAAATAAACACACGTATGTATTTCTTTGGTTTTGTACAAATTTCAGTATTTTACATAAATCACTGTTATTACTTTCATACAGATATTGTGAAAACTGGGTCAGATTAGCCAATACACGTTGACCATATGTTGATGGACAGAAAATTATTTCATACCTCTACTTTGGATGCCAAAAACACACATGTAGGAGCCATTAATACAGGATCTATACTTTTCAGAGAATACCTAAAATATGATCAAATAAAGTTAAATATAAAGTTAAATATTCACACAGAAAACATTTAAAACCACAATTCATATAGAAAACATATATATGGAAAAAAATCAGGACAATTCTATGGCAAACACATGATTCATTTATATATGGTTCATAAACATTAGATAAGAGTTTCAAATAGGCATAATGTATTCCTCAAATAAAACATTTTTTTTATACCTGGCATAGAATCTCTTGAAATAGACTGTAGCAGTGGCAATAACTTGTTGTCTTAATTTAAGATGTTCACCTAATGCTTGGATAACTAAAAGAAAAATAATAATGTTAAATGTATCTCTGACATCATTATAATATTAACATTAAACAGTAACCCCATTCAGTTAAATAATGACTATATTCTCTTTTAATGAAGAGAAAAACCTACACATGCTATAAAGCTCTACTTGGATCACAGTGGTCCAATACTAGGATTGCACATTTGCTAAAAAAAAAAAATATATATATATATATAGGTATGCATAAACAACAACAAAAAAACAGAAAATGCCCCACAACAAAAACTATTCTTGAATCAAGGAGGTTGAATGATAGGTATTTCCCCTCTCCTAAGTATTTTCAGTGCTTTTCATATTACTAGACACCTATCAGCATTATAACTACCGCTTAATAAAGTTTATAAAAAAATCAAAAACAAATCCTCAAAACAACAGAGGTAGGTTTGCAGAAGAATGAACTGAGGGAAGAAAGATCCTGTAACAAAGCTACCATGTAGCAGAGCGAGGATCTTCTAACTATAAATCCCCTTTCCTCCAGAGCAAACTTTGTAAGATAGGGATGACCAATAAAGGATGTCAATCCAAATAATCATTTATTCTCAAAGTCCTTTGCTTTAGCCAATCTTACATTGGGTTTAATGATGCATTATAAAGGCTTAGAGAGATAAATACTTCTAAATTGTCTTGAGTGTCTCTGATGTATAAGTCCAAAAAACTATTCAAATCACTTAAAAAGAAAGATATATAAGTTGTAAAAAGAATACATGTGTATGTAAAAATGTAAAGTAGGGACTAAAACAGTTCATCACAAATTACTATAGGAAAACACTTCAATTCAGAGGTAACCAACTGTACCATTTCAACCAATTAAAAAAGAAGTTTACCATTTGTAAAAAATATCTGTAATTTCCAATACTCTTCTTCTGAGAGAAACTTTAAGTCCTTTTGGCGTTCCTTCAACAGATCTTGTTTATCCAAAATCCATTGTAAACTAGAAGAAGCAAAGATTCAGACATCCTATAGAAAATCAACTAACAAAATCACAGAAAACTTTCTAAGATCAAACAGGCCGTTAATATTCTGAGAAGTACAAAATACAAGTAACCATTAAAGACAGTGTTTTTCACATTTCTTGAAACTTTGACACCTAGAATTATCTCACTAACAATGCAAATATGCCCTGAAAATAATCTGCCCTAATCTTTTCTCTCTTCCTTCTCAGTCTGTCTCTCCCTATCATTATTAAATAGTATTTCATTGATTCTAAGACTGTGGTATCAAGATGAATCTTCAGTGATGCCTCGCATTTTAATGGGCAGTAATGTTTACACATACTTTGTGGTAAATAATGGTGAAATTATTTGACACTAATTGATGGTGACTTAGATTTGATGAAGTATATGTTTTCTCGATTGTTCATGAGTAATTAGAGTATTTAATTTCCCTACTTTACAAATTTCAATCATGTTAAAAGCTACTTCAGAATTTATTATACCAATAGCCTCCTTCTCCTGCCTAGTCTAGTCTAGTCTATTTTTAAACACATGCAATTGACATGATCCCAAAAGATACTCCGCAACATGCTTTTGTCATTCAGTAGGTATTGAAAGTTTTGTCAATGAATTTGTTATTCAGCATCCTTTTAAAATGCTGCACAGCATTATGGATGGATCTTTATCTATTTAGTTAATCCCTACTGATAGGCATGTAAGATCATTTTTTCTTTATTACAAGTAATGCTTTAATGAACTTTATAATTCATCTTTGCATATTTGATTAATACTTGGAATAATTTCTGAGAAGTAGAACTAATGGGTCAATTTTGCAGGTAATTTTGATACTCATTGTCAGCTTGCCTTCCATAAAAGTTACATCAATTTCCATTCACATGAGTATGTCTTAAAATACTTAACTGTAGGGGTTACTTCCAATCTTTTAAATAATTTACATCTTAAAGGCAAATTAATTTTTTCCATTATCATTAAAGAAAATTTTCTATTTTACATTTTTTAACTGATCATCTTATTAAATCTTCATTATTTCTAATAATTTTTCAATTAACTAAATTTTCTAGTTAATTTTATCTCTATATATTGATAATTTTGCCATTTTTATATCTCATTTTCCTATCATTCCTACATTGAGAGCAGCATATTCAGAACAATGTTAAAGAGGCATCCTAATTTCCCTAATGTTTCACCATTAGATATCTCTTTTAATGCTCTTTTTATCATGTTAAGACATCATCCTACTTCTGTTTTAGTAAGAGCTTTCATCAAGAACAGATGTTGAATTTTATTAGGTGTCTTTTTAATACTTCACTGTTTATTAACAGACTTCCTAATATTGACTGTATTTCTATAATAAAATCAATCCCACTTTTTTATACTTTAAATGTAATGAGAGACTCCATTTGATAATAATTTATGTTTGCATCAATAATCAAAAGTGACTGTTTTTAGTGCCACCTTTGCTAGATTTTATCAGTGTTATCACGACTTCCACAAAGAGAACTAGAAAGCAAGCTTTCTGTGTGAACGGAAACAACTTCAGTAGCAGATTCTCTTGAAAGTGGGAAAAAATTTACCCATGAAATAATGTAGGCCTGGAGCATTCTTTAAAGGAGTAGCTCTCTGGTAATTTTGATTTGCTTTCAAATGTATTACCATGGAGATAACCCAAAGGTACATCTGGGATTACTTACTTTTCTCATTCCTAATTTTGTATTTTTGTATCATCCCTTTTTTCCTTTATTCAGCTAGCATAGTTTAGTCTACCATTTTGGCTTTCCCTTCCAAAGAACCAGCTCTTATAATTTCTGACTATTTTTTCCCTTTTACTACATTAATATCAGTGTTATTTTATTAAGTCTATTTTCCTTAGGTTTATTTCACTGTTTCCTTTTTAATATTTTTAAGTAAAATATTTCATTTTTATTCTGTTTTAGTTATTCAAGATGTTAATTTTCTTATAAATCTGGTTTTGGCCTCATCCCACAGATATGAATATATATTGATCTCATTATGTTATTTCCTAGATACTATTTACTGTATTTTCCATTTCCTCTTTGATACAGCAAAGTATCCAGAGTTGGTTTTGTAGTTTTATTTTTGTTATCTGTTCATTACTACATTCAGTCAACCAGCCAATACTTAGTATCCTTCTAGTTTGACCACATCATGGCCAAAGAATGCCTTGTATTCTCCTTTAACTTTCTGGAAAATACTGTCATTTGCTTTGTTCCAGATATATCATTAATTTCTTTTCCACAGTCATTATGTTTTTAAAAAGATAAATTTCACAAACAAATGTTTTAAAGTTTTCCCTCACAGCCCGTAATATGGATGATAAACCAAGAAATACTGCACATCATCAAGTTTAAGATTACACTGATTATAGCAGTCACCATCATTTCATGTGCTACTAAAAATAAATTGCCATGATTTCAGAAATGTTAAAACGGGCAATATAAAGCCATGAAATACAGCATATTCCATGTCAAGTTTCCTCTTTCACCAAAATCACCTAAAACAATGGCTTTCATAATCTTTTTGTTTTTCCAGAATTGACTATCTTGTCTTTCATACTTGTTCCCTTCTGCAGATCAGGGACTCCATGATTCTTCGAGGGATTTGAGTAAGACAAGTGGCCCCTTCCTCCACAACTGTTTCAACTGGGAGGCAAGGACAGTTTCAAAAAAGCACATTTGATATTATAATAATTTTATATTTGAAAAGTGAAAAAAAATTGGTTTTATAAAGTAGATCCTGGCCCCCTTTTGATGAGCCAACAGAAAATGAAAGCATAATGAGAATGCTTATCAAAAGGGCGCAGAATCTTTTTTTTTAAGTTGAAAAAGGGCTGTAACTTCTGATAATCATAGTTAACTATATGTCAATTCTCTCAGCTTCTTTCGAAGTTTATCAGAATACCTCTTCTTCGACACCTAAATTTCCCATATTTTAAAATTTTACCCGAGCAAATATTTCAGTGAGTGAAAACAGTGCCAAATAAAAATATGACCAGGATTAAAGCTTCCATAGCATCTCATTTCCACCAATCACTTTATAACAAGAAGGAAACTTGCTTTTCTGAAAATAGGTTTCAAAGCCCACTGTTTCTTTTCCTCTAGTGTAAACGTTTAAAAAAACTGAATAATATGACTCCATCTTCTTCACAAACTCAAATTTTAAACTACTTACTAATGCTCTCTTAGCATTAAAAGTTTACACTCAAATATCATTTTTATCTGTCCATTTTTCAATTATACAGTGGAAAGCCTAGCTAAAGTTCAATTAGTCCCATTACCCACCTTCCTTCCTGTTTAAACAATGTATTTAGGGAGAAATGTTCTCAATATTACTCTAGCTCTTCCATGGTACTGACAGAAACAAAAACTTATTCACGAAAAAAGGTTAAAGATATTTTGGCAGCCACTGAAAAACACACTTTTAAAACAAAATATAAGGCAGAGACTAATGAAACGGGTACACTTTGAGGATACTTGCCCTATACTTTACAAACATAAAACTCCATTTAGGCTTCAGGCAGTTGCAGGAAGCAGTTAATGAGCAGAAACAAGCCTGACTCGCTCCTCTCTCTCGGAGTAATATTAAATCCACTCAAGACAGAAGATGAATGACAAAAGACTACGATGTCCATCTACTGAAGATCCCAGGCAAAACCGAACCACTTCTGTCCTGAAGAGCCAGCCTCACAGTTCCGAACTGTGTCACTCTTCCCGTACCTGTGCCCTTCCCATCCCAACCCACGCGGGCCCCACCCCTTCCCTGCACCACCCCCGGCCTACCTAATCCAAAAATCCGAAGTTAAACTGTCCTTCCCCGGCAACAGAACCCCCTTCCTCCCTTCCCACTCAACAGATTTCACCCCTCTAAAACCAGGCCAGGGGACGAGACGAGAGGAGTCGCCAGAGAAAAGCGCATCCCGCTTCCGGCCGCCGCCGCCTCCCGGGAGACTCCGCGGCGCTCGGGACAGGGGCCGGGATCCAGGCCAAGGGGAGTCGCAGGCCCCGTCCACACCGCCCCCCAAAAGCCAGCCTCCGGCGAGAAGACAGAAGATCACTTACTAATGGGAGCTCTGCCAAAAGTTCCCTGCCATGGAACACAGCTTGCCCTGATAAAAAAGCACCAGCCGGCGGAGCGGCCCGCGGAGCGACCATAGACCCAGCCCGCCCGGTAACCGCGCTCCTCGATCTGATCTGGTCGGCTCCGCTCCGCGGCGGGGACAGTGAGAGGAAGAGGATGGCACCCTATTCTCCTTAACGCCGGCCAGCAACACTCTACTGTGTAAATCCGTTCCTATGCAGAAAAGTTCCGGCCCGCCCCGTGGTAGCAGAGGAAACCGGCGGGGAAGAGACAGCCCTTGCGCACGCAGTCTGAGATAGGAGACTGAAACTGGCGCTCACGAAGGCTCGCGCCTGTTGAGAGGCTCTCGCGAGAGTTTCGCACCGGTTCCGGCGTAGAGCCCGCGCAGCTGGATCTTTTGCGGCAGCTCCCATTCGCAGAGCGGGGTTGAAATCCAGAAGCCCAGTTCAAGGTTTTGTTATTCCATTTTACAGTCTCCCAAAGCACTACAGTGGCTTTGTGTTAGAGTATAAGATTTTTCTGATTTCATTCTTTCTCCTGCGTTTGGAAAGAGAAATAAAGATTATTTTGGCCTCAAGGACCTACCAAAACCTAGCGGCACCAAGGCGAATACATTCTTAATGGAGTTCTTTTGGAGTGAAGCACAAAATTTTAGAGCAGCAGTGTTTTCTTTTAATGCCAGAGACCATCAGTTTTGCAAAAAAGCTAGAAACATTTTCCTTTATTACATGTATATATGTGTGTGTCTATATGCGTGTGAACCAAATAGAAACGTACAGCCAAATATGCAATAATTTAATTTTACGCGATGAAATTCGTATTTCCCATTCTATTATCGTTGTAACATTGCTTTTTTTGTAAAACTGCTAACTCATAATTAGACACACCTGAAAGTTGTTCACAGAAGATCAGTGTTTTGAGGTAGCTTGAGACAGTATTTTGCACATTGTGCTTGGAAACCTATTAGGTTGTAGTGAAATTTAAGTGCTTATGTTACGCATTTTCCTAAATGAAATAAAAATATCAAATATGACATAAATAGGAAGGATATTTTTTCTTTTTTTTTATTGAAGTATAGTTGATTTACAATGTGTTAATTTCTGGTGTGCCGCATAGTGAGATACAGAGATAGATAGATATATAGATATATAGATATACACACACACACACACATATATATTCCTTTTCATATTCTTTTTCACTGTAGGCAGTTACAGGGTATTGAATATAGTTCCCTGTACTGTACAGTAGGATTTTTGTTGTTTATCTATGTGGTATAATTTTAAAACTTTGATTCAGTTACATATGTATATAAGTACTAGATCAAGTTGTGAAATGCATTCTAGTAGTTTAACATAAAATATTTTATGTCACATGCCATTCCCATAAAGTCTGATGTGGATTGGACTGCTCCATTCGTGCTTATCCTCCAGATGTCAAGGATCTAGTACATTTCCATCTTTCAGCTACAGTTGATCTTAGAGCAACAGGGCTCTGAATTGCAGGGTCTGCTTATAGACAGATTAAAAAAAAAATACAAACTACAGCACCAAACCATCTGCAGTTTGTTGAATCCTCAGATATGGAACCTATTTGAGATTGGTTGAATCCTCAGATGCAGAACCCAGGATAGAGAGGGCCTAGTGTAAAGATAAGCTGATTTTCAACAGCTGGGCTGGAGGTAGAAGTGTTCTATGCCCCTAATTCCTGAGTTGTTCAAGGGTCAACTACGCTCCATCTTGGGTCTTTGATTCCAGGTTTCAAAGCTTTCTAGAGAGAGTGCAGAGGACTCTCACTGGTTTTTAATCAGTGATAAGAGACTTGAATCTGAAACAACACAGGCACTTTCTCTGATAACCTGTTGACCATAATAAGCATATGCCTCTAATTTAACTGCAAAGGAGACTGAGAAATGTAGGGGAGCATGCAGTATGATTGATTAACACTACTGTCTACAACACTGCAGATCACAAGTCAAAAAAGTTTGAAGGGCAGTAGCTGAAGAAACACTAGGTCATAGGCTGCTTAACAGAGGTTCAACAGAATTTCTTCAACTCTCTAAGGTTTTTTGTCAGCATGACATCTTTCAGAAGATAAGGATACTGCAACAAATTAGCATTGTTAAATGTTTTTTCCTATGTACCCCAATTACATGTTGTTTGTACCACCAGACTAGCATTCTGTTTCATACCTAATTCTGCACTCTTCTCCCCACAAAACTGTAAGCCCCTTCCTTTTTGTATCTCCTTTAGTTCATGGCATCACACATACTAGGCACAGCAGATGCTGGTACCTGAACCTGACTCATTTAATTGGGGGTTGGTGTGGGGAGCAGGTTGAAGAAAAGAGAACATAGTATTATGGACACAAAATTAGCTTGAAAAGTGAGTGCAAAAAGAATGCAAAAAGAAATCACAACAAATTACTAGAGCATTGGAGATTTAAGTCCCTTCCTTCTGTGAACTTTTAGGCGATTTACCAGAAATGCTACATAGAAATGCTTCCTGTGTGCAACCTGCTTTCTGCTTCCCACCCAGAACTCCAAATGCCCAGCAGCTCCCAGTGCTCCCAGTGGATGTGCAGGTCAGGGCCCTGAAGCTAAGACTTCATTGGTTTCAAAGTAAAATCATCTCTGAGGGATCCTCTAAGTGTAGGTTGAATTGAATTGACTTGAACCAAAAGCTAACTCATTTTAGGATATCTCTGGTGGATTAGACCATTTTACAGAAACTGTTAAAATGCCTAGATATTCGAGCTAAACTGGATGCAAAAGATGATGAGCCCTGTAAGTTTGCTCTTTTCCTTTTTCTGATAATTTTTTAAAACTTTTCTTTATAATTTTAGGCGTATTAGTTCTCAGTCCTCACTACCCACATAATTTAAACTCACTGAAATCAATTAATCTTGTCCCTTCTAATTTTTCATTTACTTTGTGCTTTTCAAAAAGGAATGTTATCAGTAAATTCTTGATGCTAATACTGAGTCTCTTGTGACAAGAAAGCATTTTTCATTTTTCTTGCAGTGCTTTCTCCAGCAACATGAATACTATTTCTTGGAAACTAGAGCCTAGAAATTTGGTGGCTTTAATCACACTTAGCTAGTCAGTGGCAAGAAGAGCTAGAATACAATTCTTCTGATTCCCAAAGCAATGAACTTTTCACCCAAGTGTATAGCCTCAATAAAACTGTAATGACTAAATGTACTGTAAGCACATTATCCCAGGTTTCTGGTAGAGGTTTCTCCTCCCAAACACTATTGTTTGAAACCATCTGCTTACTTATTGTAATTTACTTTGGTACTAACAATCTTTATTGTGAAAATGTCCTCTAGTCTATCTAATCATTCACTGTGCCTCCTTTTATTTTAATTCCTGGATATCTGTATTTGTTGAAGATGGCTAACCCTCTAACTTATAGTAAAGCATACTAGTTAAAAACTGTTTCTAGGCCAATAGGCAATGAAAAAATGCTCAATATCACTAATTATCAGAGAAATGCAAATCAAAACTACAATGAGATATCACCTCACTCTAGTCACAATGACCATCATTAAAAAGTCCACAGATGATAAATGCTGGAGAGAGTGTGGAGAAAGGTCCTACACTGTTGGTGGGAAGGGAGTTTGGTGCAGCCATTATGGAAAACAGTATGGAGATTCCTCAAAAAAATAAAAAGAGACTTACTATATGACCCAGGAATCCCACTCCTGGGCATATATCCAGAGAAAACTCTAATTCAAAAAGATACATGCACCCCAATGTTCATAGCAGCACTATTTACAATAGCCAAGACATGGAAACAACCTAAAAATCCATTGACAGATGACTGAATAAAGAAGTTGTGGTATATATGTAGAATGGAATACTACTCAGCCTTAAAAAATAAAATAATACCAATTGCAGCAACATGAATGAACCTGGATATAGCTTGACAGCACTGACTCCTATTGATCCAATTGTATACTTAACAATCTTCCAGTAATAATTTGGCTTTCCGCATGGATTTGCCTATAGAAATATAATGCTCTGAGCAGTGAACAAGAGCATCTGGTCAATTTGGCAATTATTATTATCTCCATAGATCAATAAATTTATATTGAGTTTTTAACATAAATTTCTGTGTGCTTCATTAATGTGTGTCCATACCTAAGAGATAGTCTAGACTTGGTAAGCTGGCAGCTCAGGTTTCTGGGTCTACAAGAATAAAAGCCAGGTCCTCAAACCCGGAGGAAATCCATGTGTCTCAGTGGTCTTCCCAAATGATTACAATCTGACTTTGATACACTTTTCTCTTCAATCTGAGAATGGACCTCACTATCTAGCTACTGACTGAATGCTCTCCTGACTGCTCCCATCATATCCTTTATCCCTAGAACACTGGCCAATTTCCTTCCATCTTTTCATTCATTCCTATTTCAAATCTGTATATTTTAATTGGACTCTTTTGATTGCTAATGTTGCTTCCAGGAGTTTACAATTCACTATAAAAAGAGCATGTCTTGACACTAGAATTGTAACTAGAAAATTATACAGGATTGAGGCATACTTCTTTCCGTGTGTTTTCTATGTTTTCTTGTCCCGAGTTAGTCTATATTATCCCCCCATATTTTGTCTGCTTCACAGTCACTTCTTGTTGTAACTTTAATTTGTGTGCTCTTCACGCTCTTCAGCTTTTCTCTGTACAAGCTTCATTTCCACTCTACTTCATTCTGTACTTCTTTTGTTAACTTGTTCGTACACACAAAAATATTTTTTTGGGACTCCACACACCTAGAGGCAGTCCTGATTAGAATTACCATGACTGGCTTAGAGTAGTGGTCCTTGACCTTTGGAGTTACGTGGGGTGTTTCTAAAACATCCGATTTCTCAAACTCTACCTCCAGACCAAAGTCTTCTGTAGAACAAATGTACATGTACATGTCTTTGTATGCTTGTGTGCTTACTTATGTTTGATACAGGAGACAATTGTGGAAGAATATGTATTGACATTAAAATGATAATGGGCTTAATAGGTTAGATAGAACAGGGCCAAATATGTGGAGTCTTAGGCAAAAATTTTTGTGGAGTCTGTTTCTGTATAAAAATTCTGATTAAAAGATGTACTTCACTGGAAACTGTAAGATTAAAAACCAAAAGAACTCTTAGTCTAAAAAAGAATGAAACAATGCCATTTGCAGCAATATGGATGGACCTAGAGATTATCATACTAAATGAAGTAAGTCAGATAGAGAAAGACAAATACCATGTGATATCACTTATATGTGGAGTCTGAAAAAAAAAGAGAGAGACAAAGGAACTAATTTACAAACCAGAAATAGATTCACAGACATAGGAAACAAACTATAATTACCAAAGGGGAAAGGGTGGGGAGAGGGATAAATTAGGAGATTGGGATTACAGATACACACTACTACATATAAAATAGATAAAGACCTACTGTAGAGCACAGGGAATTATATGCAATATCTTGTAATAACCTGTAATGAAAAATAACCTGAAAAATATATATACGCATGAATCACTTTGCTGTACACCTGAATCTAACACAAAATTGTAAATCGACCATACTTTAATATCAAGGGAGGAAGGATAGAATGAACTCTAAGGTAATAAATTAGAGTCAGAAATCACAGAATTAACTGTTAGTTTATTACAGAGATAGACATAGAAATAATTATAGATATGTTTGTACACGTGATTTAGTATGCACACATGTATTTCCTATTTCTGTCTGCTGAGAGGAGCTAGAAGCAGTGACACCCAACTGCAATAAGTGCATTCACACCAAATCTTGATTTCTAAATACCATTCTCCAATAAAAGGAACCCAGGATCCTTGAAGAAATAGCTAAGACTAGGCAGGGAAAATACAAGATGGTCCTGACTCAAACTACTGGAAAGGAAGGAAATGCTCAGAAAACAGAAGGATGGAAATACGTCAAAAAGACACAGGGGTCAGCTGAAAAAGACCCCAATAGCCTATGGTGGAAATATTTGAGCAACAGCAACAGAATATTGTACTATTATAACCCAAAGAATAAAATAAATATACCTGAATCCATACTGATACAAGTATATGCTTGAATAAATAAATGTGTAAAAGAGATAAATCTTCCTTACTGAAGAATTCCAAACAATACATGTAAATACTTTCCCCTATCCATAAGATGGAACTTAATCCCTCTCCTTTTGAGTATGGGCTGAATTTAATAGCTGCTTGTAAAGAATAGATTATGGAAAGGGAAAACCAGTAACTTTATAGCGGAGACATGGCAAACACTACCTTAACCACGTGTCAAAGTTAACAACAACGGTGCTTTTGTTATTCTTGATACGATATGATCGTAGGAACATTTTACCTCTAATCTTTCTCCCAAAGGCCCATAACCCCATAACTTGTCATGAGAATAAACATTAGAAAAACCCCAATTGAGGGGCATTCTACAGAACATCTGACCAGTGCTCCTTAAAACTGTGATGGTCATGAAAAGCAAGGAAAAACTGAGATACTGTCGCAGACAAGAGAAGACTAAGGAGCCTTCATGACTAAATGTAGTGTAGTGTCCTGAGTGAGATCCAGGAACAGAAAAAGGACACTAGTGGGAAAAACTGGCAGAATATAAATAAGTGTGGAATTTAGTTAATAG
Source organism: Vicugna pacos (assembly GCF_048564905.1). Classification (NCBI taxonomy): domain Eukaryota; kingdom Metazoa; phylum Chordata; class Mammalia; order Artiodactyla; family Camelidae; genus Vicugna; species Vicugna pacos. The sequence goes on from NC_132994.1 coordinate 27,151,104, forward strand.
TAATGTACCAATATTACTTTTTTAATTTTGGCAAATGTATCACAGTTATATGAGATGCTGGTATTAGGGAGAGCTGGGTGAAGGTTATACATGAATTTACTATCTTTGCAACTTGTCTGCGAATTTAAATTGTTCCAAAATAAAAGATTTATTTTCTAGCAGTCCCACTTCTGTGCATATATCCAAAAGGAACTCTAATTTGAAAAGATACATGCACTTCAGTGTTCATAACAGCACTATTTATAATAGCCAAGACTTGAAAACAACCTAAATATCCATCAACATATAAATAGGTAAAGAACTTGTGCTATATTTATATGTGGAATACTACTCAGCCACAAAAAAGAATAAAATAATGCCATTTGTAGCAACATGGATGGACCTGAAGATCGTCATTCTAAGTGAAGTAAGTCAGAAGGAGAAAGAAAAATACCATATAATGTCACTTATAGGTGGAATCTAAAAAAAAAAAAAGAACTTATTTACAAAACAGAAACAGACACACAGACATTGAAAACAAACTTATGGTTACCAGTGAGGGAAAGGGAGTGGGAAGGGATAAATTGAGATTTTGGGATTTGCAGATACTAATTACTGTATGTAAACTAGATAAACAAGTTTACAGTGGTAGAGTGTGCACCTAGCATGCATGAGGTCATGGGTTAAATCCCCAGTACCTCTATCAAAAAATAGGTAACTAAGTAAACCTAATTGCCTCTCCCCAGAAAACAAATTAAACAAACAAAAAGATAAACAAGTTTTTACTGTATAGTACAGGGGACTTTATTCAATATCTTGTAGTAACCTATAATGAAAAAGAATATGAAAAGGAATATATGTATGTATGTGTATGTCTGAAACATTATGCTTTATGTCAGAAATTGACACAACATTGTAAACTGACTATATTTCAATAAAAGAAAAGATTTATTGTAAAAATGTATGTACTCCAAAGTATAGATGCCCCTGAGATGTGAACTGAAGCATCATTTCACTTGACCGAGTCTAAGGGCAGTACTGGTCCCCATTTGCCAGGCATGTGGTTGGTCAAGGCACGGGCATGTGACAATTCTGGGCAATGCAACAAAGGAAAAGTCCATTGAGAGCTCTTCCTTGGTCTTAAGCTGAAGCATCTGGAGGGGAAAAAACCCCAGTCCCTCCAGATGCTGCTGATTGCTTTGTCTGTATATCAGTGGTTCTCAACTGGGGTAGTTTTGACCTCAATGGAGTATTTGGCAATAGCAGACGTTTTTGCTTGTCACAGCGGTGGGGAGGGTGCTAAAAGTATGTTAGGTTTGAGGCGAGGGATGTTACTAAATGTCCTACACCTCACAGGAAAGCCCACCTGTGAAACAATGAATCATCCATCCCAAAGTGTCAATACTGCCCAGATTGAAAAACTATGTATTTGATAAATGTGATGTGGCAGGTGTCTTGTGGACAAGGTGGTCAGACTGAGGATGACAGAACTAAAAGGAAAAAAATGGTTCATGATAACAACATTGTGGAATTAACCCACTATCAGGCACCTGCCTCCAGACTTCTCGTTATGTGGAAATAGTAAGTCCCTTTATTGTTTAAACAACTTTCAGTTGCTGTTTCTGATATCGACAACCAAGATTATCCTAACTGACACAGAAAGAGAGAAAAGAAGTAGGGCAAGCAATGTGATGGGGCTATAAGCACAGGGTGTCCCATGGTGAGAAGAAATGGCCAATCTGAAATCTTACTTACTCTGGGAAGCCCCCCAAAATAAGTTCCAGTTGTTGATATGCTCACCTGGACCCTTCCAACCTGTCAAACTGCACTGATTTCTTTTTGTTCTACTTCTCAAAAAATCAAATAAAATTTATCTGTAAGTGACTTGAAATTAGGAAACATATATTATACTTTTTACATATTCTTTGAGGAAACAGCTCCAAAACTTTTCTGTTCAAAGACATTTAACATGATGAAAAAGGCAAAGAAATAGTATGATCTTTTTAAATTTGCATCTTATAAAAATTATTGGAACTGAACTTGGAATTTTTTTGTTAATTATTAAAATAACGGGTAAATGAAAGTAGGAAAAAAAATTGTTTTTTTCTCTTTCTGATGTGATAGGAGGGAGGAATTCAAGGAATACAGAGCATAGCGAAAAGCCTTAAATGGTCATTGGGAACTATTTATTTAACAGGAGATGACTAGTGACCACCCTGGAAACATGAGAATTAGGCATCCATGGCCGGTAAGAGAAATGCCTTGGATAAGCTGATTTTAAAGTTTTCCTTAATTTGAAAGCCATGATTTAGTCAAGTTGGTAATAGGAAATATTTGAATTCAGTGAGCCCATGCTCTAATTCTCTTTCTCTTTATAAATTGTAAATTTAATCATGATTAGAAACACTTCATATGAGCAGTCTTTTAAATGCACATCCATTGAATACAGGAAGCCTTATTCAGCTCCTGGGCAATCAAGTCTCAATCTCCTATCTACATGAAATTGAATTCAGCTACCGGAAATGTTACCATAGTTAATAACAGTTGCATGTACCTATTTTATTTAGTCCCATTAGCATGCTTATTAAGTAGGTATTATTATACTCTTTTTATGAATGAGAAAACTTAGACTGAAAGGCTGAACAATGAGCCCAGGTCTACATATGTCGTATAGTGGAGCCAGGATACAATACCAGTGTGTCTGGAGTGGGTATGACCTCTGCATTATACTGATAGTACCAAGAAGGAACAATCTGGTTATGTGTCAACACTGAACATATTAAAGACCAGTAAATATCACACTCCCACAGGTCCTTGCACCATAGTGAGCTCTTTACTAGTGGCCCCCTCAATAAATGCTTATGATTAATTTTTTTAGAATGTCCTTGTTGAAACAGACCTATACTATTTATGAATGCTGGGCAGAGCAGTGAACTATGCATCAGACTCAGATGTTAACAAGGGCTCTTCGGTTAAATAACTACGTGGCCTTGGACAAACTACTTATCTGAGGCTCAGTTTTAAAATCAGAACAACAAGAACTGCTGGGCCTACTTCCCAATGTTGGGACCACACAAGGAGGCAGTCTTCGGAATATGTGATCTGTTGAACAAATGAAAGGCTTTATGGTCTCAAATTCTAAGTTTGAAGAGGCCCATTTGATAGGAAACCCATTCCTTTGGAAAAATCAGCTCAACGTCTGCTACACAGGTTTGATTTATAGTATAGAACTGTCACAAAGCCCACCATAAGTGTGGCTAATAATTTCATTCCTTCACTGGATCCTACTTCTCTGAATCTATTTTTCTGAATTTTTCATTTGATTTCATCACCTCTTCACCCAAACAAATCAGCTTCTTTTCCAAAGAAGCTTTTTATGGAGCTGCCTAGAGGTTAGACTCTCAGGGGCAATCTGTTCAAAGACCACAGGAAACTTCTGTCCCCACCCCCCCTTTTTAATGGCCCTGGGCTGTATTAATTATTTTTTAAAATTTTCTAATATTATGATGCTTTGGCATCTTAAGAAGTCTGTCTGGCTGGGGAGAGACTGCCCCTACCAGGGCTAGTCAATTCTTAGAGAATACAAAGTGTCCAACAAGATGCATGTCTTTGATATGTAAACTAACGAATCCAGAGCCACACCCTCTCTATCTGGCTCATACACCCTCAAGGTAATATTTCTCTGCCTTAATCATCACAGAGCTAGGTGCCAGGCAACTGGGGGCCATCCCTGTAGCCCCTAAAGCCAAGGAAATTATGCAAACTAGCCAATCTTAACTGCTTACCCTGCCCTGCTTTACCTTTCCCACAGCAACACTGAAAAAAAAAGAAAAGAAAAAAAAAAAAACCTCTGGCCTAAGTGTATTGCTTGCTCCTGCCTTTGCTTCAGGATCAAAACCTGGTCTTTCTGTGGCCTTGTGTGGTGAGCTGCCCCTCTTGTCTCTAGGGGAATGGAGAATAACGTTAAACTTTTCTTTCAGTAGCACTGACCTCTCTGTGTTGTCACTCAGTCACCTTTATAAATTAAGGCCTAGGCACAGAATACAGGCCAGCACATCTTTTCAAAGCCAGAAGCTAACATAGCTTAAGAGGAAGAAGTGTACTTAGTAATGACTTCCGCTTTAGGGCAAGGTTGTCAGGATGTACTACTTTATGATTCTAATTCTTTTAATTGGCAGATCTTGATCTATGCTATAAACAGTGGAGAATTCACATGACTTAAACTCACACTGTTTCTTTGTGAGAAGGGAAAATAGGACATGATGTTAACCCCACTGTTTTTTTTTTGTTTGTTTGTTTCTAATCTCTGGACTACCTAGGTACTCCCTTCTCATCCCCTCCACTTTTATTCACCTTATTTATTAAGCCTTTGCCTTCTTTGGGTGTTCTTTCATGAGACTAGAATAGTAGATTGTGATTAGATTTTAAAGACCGACTTCTCTCCCCAGTGTGGAAAATATACTGAACATCTTAGTCATCTAGGCTGCTGTAAACTGGGTGGCTTAAAATTACAAACATTTATTTCTCACAGTTTTGGAGTCTGGGAAGCCTGGGATCAAGATACGGACAGATTGAGGTCTGTTGAGAACTCGCTTCCTAGTTCACAGACATCAGTTTTTCCCTGAGCCCTCCATGGCAAGAGGGAAAGGAGTCTCTCTGGGGTGTCTTTTATAATAGCACTAATCCCATTCATGCGGGCTCCACCCTCATGGCCTAAGCACTTCGTTAAGCCCTCACCTCCTAATACCATCACATTGGATGTTAGGTTTTTGCATATTAATTCTGGAAGGATGCAAACATTCAGACCATAGCACTGAATGCTATAAGAAAGTAGGTAATCTGCCCATAAAATGCATTGCAGAAGAGCCCTTCAATCATCCCTAGAGAAACAAGGAAGACGGAGGAGGGGAATGGCTCTAGTTTTATCCCCCTGGTTCCATTTTCCCTTCCTGTCTTCTTTGAGGTGATCAGTAGGAAGGTGGTCCAGAGGTGGCATCTTCTTTACTACAGTTGCTCTTGATACCTGATTCTTTTTTCATTCATTCAACCAACTGGAAATATAAGCTTGCTGAGGCCAGATATTTTGTCTGTGTTGTTCACTTCTTTATCTGTGCCTGGCACATTGGCTGATAGTGGGCGCTCAACAAATTCCTGTTAAATAAATGAACCATCATTTTACTGAGCGTTTCTGTGAGCCACGTACCGCTCTAGGAGCTGAGAATAGGAAGGTAACGACTACACTGAACTTCCTGTGGAGGCCGACACTAGAGAACAAAAACAGACGCGCTACGTGTTCTGTCTAAGAGAGGGAACTCCGGGCTGGGACCAGCGCAAGGCGGCTCTGGGTGGCGTGGGAGTCTGCGGGGTCTCCCGCGGCACAGACCGATCTGCAGCGCCGGCAACAGACTCTGGAGCTGCTTGAACGCCAGATGATTCCTCCCGACGGACTAGTCCCCAGGCGATCTGCTCTCGCTCGCCGACGCTTTCCGGTGCTCGGGGGTTCGACAGCACACACCTGTCATCCCAGCGTCGGCCCAGCTGCGGCTCAGGCCTGCGGCAATCCAGGGAGCAATGCACTACCCTCCACAGCCCCAGGTTGGGGACCAGAACAGCAGCGGAGCCCAAGCAACGCCCTCACCCCCGAATTCTGCTCGACTCTGCGGATTCCAAGCGGAGGGAAGTGCATGGAGCGCAGCCTAGAGGGCAGCTTCGGCGCTGCGCTGCCCAGCGCTTCTCCCCCCGCGTGCCTGCGCCCGGTGCCCCAGGGGCCTTCGAGACGTGCTTTCACTTCGGTCCGGGCAGGGTAAAATCGCTGCTGTGGTGCTTCCTCTCCCAGGCAGGTTTAGCTGGAACCAGAGAAACCCTCCGTGCCCAGGGGCCAGCCTCACGGGCGGAATTCCAGAGAGAACTTGAAATTTCTCTTGTGTCTTAAACCTTCAACAGCTGCGACAGACCGATCAGGAGGAGGGAGCGCGGCTGCCGCGCTGGAGCAGGCCGGTGGACAGCAACGGCAGCAGGACAGGCGAAAGCCGGGCGGTGTGTGCTTCTCTTTCCTCCCCGAGTCATCTTTTTGTCAACTGGCCCGGCCTTGGGCACCCAGGAAAGTATCTTTTATTTAATCAAAAAGAGCCCTGAAGCCCTGTTACCTCTGCCTGACATCTCCAAACACCGCCAGTTCTGCCGCTGTTGTGCAGAGAATTCGGGGGTTAGGGTACGGTGGGAAGGGAGGACTAACAGAGGAAGAGTTAAACTCCCACGAGGAATATTGCATCTGTACCCTCCTGCCACTTGTGTCTTACTTAAGGACAGTGTTAGACTTCACCTGATAATTTCAACATTTTTGTCTACAAAATTTAACAAAAGAAAAAAACCCTTCTTGTTACTCATGCTTTCATAATATACAGAATCATATTCCCAGCCCACTGTGGGCAAAGGAAACCAACAATTCATTACCTTCTACAATCACAGTTTTATAGATTTTTCTGTATTTTCCCTTAAGATATGAATCTTATACTGATTTCAGCTTTATTCAGCTGTAGTTGTTAACTCTGACTAAATGGAATTACTTTTATACAATTAAACTTTTTTTAAAAAAAGAAATAATAATCATGATTTAAAAAAATTTCTTTGGAGTCTTGCTAATCTTCCCCCAGGCAGCACCAAGTCCTTGACCTTGGTCCATTTTCCCCTCAGGCATCAAAACCTGGGCCTGACTCCGGTCATGAGCCAGGAACCACGCCAGTGAGCTGGACAACTTTTTTTCTATGCGTGAGCATGCCTTTATAATGGTCACGAAGCTCTCCAGGCCATTTGAAAACTGTCTTTGTAACATTTGAAAATCATAATTTGAAGAGCCTGGAGGAGCTTAGCACGATGCTTGACAAGCTTGTGTAGAGCTGTCCCACAGTACGTGCTCATTACGTCTTCATGGACAGCATGAGTGATGCCGTGAATTAACGTAGGGTGCGCACACCAAGAGGCTGGTTACTCAAACTTTTACAGACAAACCTGAGCTCCTGCTTTTCTTTTATTGTCATTTATGTCTATCAGTAAAAAGCATTTAATGGAATTATTGTAAAAGGCCTCCTGCCTTGGGAGTACCAACCCAGACCGGTACAGTTACGGCTACACCTGCTTCCCTCCGATTTTGGCACCCACGTCCCGCCAACCCCCTCCAACCTTCTTGGAGCTATGCGGCCGCGGGACCCTGAGCCTGGGCTCGCTGCGCCCTACGCTCTACAGGTCAGCGATGCTACCGGTAGGTGAGCGGGTGCGGCGCAGGCGCGGAGAGGTGGTGCTGCGCAGGGGCTAGCGGGGTCCGCAGAATAGCCACCCTGTGCCGTCTGCCCTCCGCTCGCAGCTCCAAAAATCAGCCCTGAGGCGCTCGGCTACACGCGCTTTCGCCAGCGCTTCTGTCGCTGCGCTCCGCTTCCCAGGAGCGCGTAGTCCCAGGGCCACTGCCACACAAGCCGACCACTAAGGCGTTAGGGCGGCGTGAGACGTCCACTGGGAAGAGGCAAAGGTCCCGCGTGAAAGTCTGGGGCCAGCCTTTGCTCTCTGCCTCCGCAGGAAAACAGCAGACTGGAGGGTCCAACCCCAGCAGGAGAGCAGAGGGATCACGGAGCCGCGTCCTTTCCAAGCCCCGGAGGAGGCCCAGGAGCTCCTCCTCCCCTGGCCGTAGGACCTGGGGCCCACGCCAGACCTCGCGCTCTTCTGCTCCAGAGACCAGCTGGCGGGTGGAGCCATTCTGGTCACCGCTGCGGGCGCCCAAGGGCCGAGTGTGATGCCGCCCCAAGTCCCCTGCCGGGGGATTGGGACATCTCTCTTCGGCGACAGGGGGCGGGCCTCGACCGGACCCACAAAGATCCCCAGCGTTCCTCTCTCTGCTTGCTCCCTCAGCACCTGCGTTTCTGCCGAAGCCCGAGGTCAGACAAATTTTCCAGGGGGGCTCAACAACCACATGGGGAAACTGATGGAGTCTCACACTTCATTCCGTACTCACTTCTGTGTTTGTCAAAGGGCGCATTGTGTGGAGTTCTCTGCTCCTGAGGATCACCTTGATGGAATAACGTAAAATCTTATGCCCAAGCATTTCTTGTACGGAGATGACCCATTTAGTCATTAGAGATCCCGACTAAATGCAGATAGAGTAATCTTTGAATCCAGCATTCATTGTAGCAGTATCACTAGAATGTAGAACCGATTGTTCGAATATATTTCTAAAAAGGAAGTAGAGTTGTAATGTTATTACAAACCTCTGGCCAGTTTTTGAAAGACCAAACAATACTGAAGGGTAAATTATTTGCAAGCATAGAAGGGAAAATATTGGTTAGAAAAATTAGTTAAAACATCAGATGAAAATTGGTCCCTTAAATCTTCTCCCAGCAATTTTCTTTCTTCTGTTTCAACTCCTAATTTACAAGAGGAAGAAGCAAAACACCCACATCTCACATTTAGGGTTACAAATATTGTCAACTTATTCAAACATTTCCTAATTCATTGATGTGGAGGTCTAATTGCCTAGGCTTAAAAAAGTTGGGCAGAAACTTTCCTTAGGACAGGACTTTTCAATAGTTGAAGCACTGGTGCTTTCAAATTTATGTATCTAAGCTAAACCTTCCTTGATCTTCTCAGCTTGAACAATTCTACCAAGCAGATAGAAAGTACTGCCTAATTTGGAATGTGTTTTGGAAGGAACAAGTTTATGATGCTGAAAGCAAAAGATCTTTCCTCTTCCAGGTAACACCATTTTATGCAAATATCTTCTTTTAAAATGAATATTTCATTTGGCCAGATCTAAATACTTCTTGCCTTAAATTTAGTTGGAAATAAATAAATAAATAAATAAATAAATAAATAAATAAATAAATAAATTTGGTAATATTCTCAATTTTAATTTTCTCCCTTGTTAATTGTCTTGGTTGCTAAGAATGAAAAGCCATAGGTTAAGGCTTTGAATAAATCATAACCATCCTTAGTTCACAAATTCTTTCCAACTGGGAAGAGGCTGAGGTCAAATAATATTTTCTTCTTCATGTGTTATCTCCTTAGTCTTCTATTCCAATAACAGGAAGACTTGAAAATTCATTCTCCATTACATAGACAGTATGAAAGAAGTAGGAATGGTTTCAGTGGTCAACACACATACTGGATTTATTTTCCTTGTTAATGTTGTATGGAGACTAGTTAATTCTCCACTGTCATCGTCTTCATCATGTAAAATAATCAAATTAGAATTTTGAGAGTAATGATATCCAGCATTTAAACAATATCAACTTTTTAAATTATTGTTTTTTGGATACCTGGGCCATTTAGCCTTGACTGAGTAGCTAAATTTCCTTAAAATGGAATAAAATTCAAGAAAACGTAGCTTGTGTCTCTAGTATTCTCATTATTAAATAAACATTTTGTCACTTTTTATAACTCTTGAAATATTTCAGTGGCTTTTAAGTGAAGCTTTTAAACTGTTTTTCCCTTAAATGCACCAGATCTTGAGATGTTTCTACAGAGGATGTTATTGGAAATACTAACCTGCCCTGAATTTATGCCTGCTCTTTGATGACTTTAAAGTGCCTGCGTGGCGTTCCCCCAACTTTTGGTATAATTTATTTGTTAAAATGAGAAAGGAAGTATCTCTCTTTTGATAGAGCATAAAATATTGAGACTAAGGGAGATCAATTGTGCCTAGAGTGGAGGAATAAAGAGGGAACAGAGATAAGAACCTGTATTTCTCAGATGATCACCTGTTCCAGTATCAGTAAATATAAAGTCAAGATGTCCTGTGGGATTTCATTTAATTCAGCAAGCTAAAAGAGTCCTATTTATTTCATTCGACATATATATATATATATATATATATATATATATATATATAAATGTATGTATGTGTTTGGATTTTATAAACATATATGAAGGTTGAGACCTGGAGCCTCTTATGTCCCTTTGGTTCTGAGACTCTTAGCTTCATGAAACACAATACAAATGGCTTTTAGGTGTTGCCTAGTAACTAGATTATGGCAGTGTTTGGTAGGGCTGTGTTAAAGGATGGGAGATCAGCCAGGCTTGGGAGAAAATTTAATGATGCCCCAGAGGAAATGATCAATTCAAACTAGACTGAATGCCCCATCACTCAGACTAAAACTATCTTGATTTCAAACCCCAGACTCAAAACTCTTTGTATGAATGCATCAAAAAGCTCATTTATATCCTGGTCACCCAAATTGACTGGGACCATGTGCTGCTGGCAGGAGAGCTGATGGACCATGCAGGCCAGTCTCCTCCCTTGCAGCAGAGGACTGCAAGGGACAGGGTCAATCCCTCTGACTTCCAAGAGGAGGCATGAGAGGCCCAAGATGAAAAGGAGACATTGCTTCTCTCACTACCTCCCTTTTTAATTACACGAGAAGAAGCTTGGTGAGGTGGAGGGGGCAGTATGCACCTCTCACTAGTTGTATGGCTTTGGGCAAGAGTAGCTACCTCCTATGCGTCGGTTTCCTTTTGTACAATGAAATGGGTTGGACTAGATGCTGGTTAAGGCCTTCAGTTTTGTGATGTGATGAGAGATGAAGAGGAGTAGTATTAGGGATTGAATTGTTGAGCCTGTCTCCCAATATGCTAGACATTTTCAGAGATATGTTGTTATAAATCATTCTGATTTAACCCTTAATTAACTCAGCAGTTGTCCCCTCTTTTTCCTTGCACCATTAATATTTCTCTCTTTTGTGAATCATAACCATCAGCCTACAAGCCTGCTGTAGTAGCTACCAGCCTTTAAAAAGTCTGTGATTCCCATATCCTCCTTCAGTTACTATGATATTTCTCTGGCTCACTTTATAGGAAAACTCATTTTAATAGTAGCTTGTAGTCACTGGCCCTGCTTCCTCTTCTCCTATTCTTTTTTGAACCCCCCTTTCTCATGAGACTTTCACCCCCATCAGTCCAGTGGAAACTTCTGCCAAAGTCAGCATTGACCACCTTGTTGTCACATCTAACGGCCAACTCTTAAATCCTTGACTTACCTCATCTCTCAGCAGCATTTGACAGAGAACATGAGTCTACAGCTTGAGCTGGGCTTACCTGCACGGATCCTTTGCTGGTATCACCTTGGCTTATTCGAGTGATATAATCATTTGGTGGACAGCTGGGGGCTGGATCTCCCTCTCCACATGATCTTTCATTTTTAAGGAGGCTAAACTGACTTCTTAACATGGTAATCAACAGTGTATCAAAAGGGCAAGCCCCAGTGTGCAAATACTTACCAGGTTTCTGCTTGTGTCACATTTACTTATGTCTCATTGAGCAGAGCAAGTCACATGGCCAAGCCCAGAATCTTTTTGTAAGATGACACTATTCAAGAGTATGGATATCAGGAGGTTTGATTCACTGGGGATAAGTATTCCACATTTACCACAGGAGATGAACCGTTGTAAAGAAAAGTAAAATCACTGGAAGAATTGTGAAAATCAAAGAGCTGTTCTTTGGGGGAATACTATATAACTTCTCTCAGCTGTGACTGAGTGGAATGAGAGTGTCAAGCCTGCAGAGTAAAACTTTTGCTATATATGATTTATTATACATTTTTAAATTAATAAGATTTAATCATCTAAAACTGAATTCAAGAATGGAAGAATCAGGTACAGGGTGAAAATGAAGCATTTTCCTTGATTTTTTTTTCCATGTAGAAAAGCAACCAGGCTTTGTCCTAATTTATTCTCAGTCCATTGGTCTATCTAGCATCACTGGGTTGTGAAAACAAAAGTCATTATTAAAACAAGAACCAGAAAATTGTCTTCAATTTGTCAACTTCATTATTTACTTGGCTACATATCCTAAAAAGACATGTCCTTTTTACTCTGGTATAATTATGAGAGAGTAAGTAGATTCTGATTGCTACTCTTTTGTTAAAACACTCTTTTTGTGGCTAGTAGGCACTGAAATGTCTGTTAAGTCATCACAGGAGAAACATTTTACTGAATTATATTTTTCCTTATGAAGTGTTAACCCCAGATGCTGTCCTGGAAGAATCCATCTTTCCTCCTGTTTTCAATCATAGTAATCAGCAAATCATTTCATCTTTCTCTGCTGTTCAACTGTAAAGAATTCTAACAGCTTCTCTCTTTCCCTCCCTCCCTTCTCTTCATTTTCCTGTCTCCTGCCCTTTTATCATCTACTTCTCTCTCTCAATTTGTCTTTGCTATTATTCCCCTCTCTCAAATCAGTTCCTCACATGACTTAAACTGAAGTGGCTGAAATTAAATAAAATCCTCTGTTGTCACCATCAGTGGTAAATTATATGGTTATGACCTTTGGTTTGATCTTGGAAACCAGTAAGAGTATCTCCTTCATTGTTCATTGATGGGAACCTGCTTTTACCTTCTGCACTTAACACAGTTTTGCATTTGTTACTTTCCCCTGAGAAACTTGAAATATGTCACACAGCTGTTTGATATTAGGAATAAATAAGTTAATTTTGAAAAATAAGAAACTGAAGAAGATAGATGCTACGTGAATATTTGAATGTCTTTTATTAAGTATCTACTAAAATATATTTAAACTTTGGCTCGACTGACAATGTCTGTAATTCATACCACAGAACACAAATCCATGAATACAGCAATGGTGTGCTGGTTTCAAAGGATGTCTCTATTTTTAAAATTTAAGTGGCAAGTTTCAAGAGAATTGTTTCTGTTTTAATAATAATTTGAAATTTTGTTTTTATTCTTCAAATATTTTGGGTAAAATAAAATAAATGGTGTCTCAGCTTAAAAGGTTTATATATTTATATGCCCCTCAACTATAAAAGTTGCCCTAAATTACAAGTGAATTGAAAGAGTCAATTCACTGATAACACACACACACACACACACACACACACACACACGCACATGCCAAAGCTCCAAAGGAGATAAACCAGTATCTTCCATTTGCCAGTAGAACCACTGAGGAACTGCTTTCAGCTGTGAATAAGCCCCTCTTCCCTCCTCCTCCTCCACACACACAAGCATAGTAATAGTTTAAAGACCTCAGTGTTCATTTTCACCTAAATGAAGTCCAGACACAGGTAATCCAGGTTTGGTGTGGTGTTTCCATTAAGTCACCTGGGATCCTGCTTCCTTTTATGTTCTTTTTGGGCATCCTCAGCACATGACTCCCATACAGAGAGTCATTTCATAGACCAAAATGGCTTCTGTAGCACCAGCCATTGTATCTGTACTGAGGCATAGGAAAGGCAAAAGTGGGTTAAGTCGTCTTCTAAGTCTCAGACAACATTCTGTATATCACATTAACCATAATTTACATAACCATAACTAGCTAAAAAGAGGCTGAGCCACACAGCCTCTGTTCCACAGCAAGGTAACCAGCTGGAACGTAATGTAATTAGAGTTCTGTTAGGAGATGGTGAGGATGGAAACTTGGGAGGAAAAAGAAGACTTTGCTACAATGACTAAGGCAATCTAGCGAAATTGTATCATATTATTATTTTTATTACTTTTTTTTTTGCTTCAGGATCTAGGAAGACTCTTCAGTTACGACTGGGAGTATCCTACCTTGCGGCCCCACCCTTCCCCTGTGTGTAAGTCAAAATCTCATTCTCTCAGCTTTCTTTTTGCATCCAGGGCATAGCAGTGAAGCTTAGAATCTGAGTCAGACACCACCACCCAGGACTTTGTTTTGGAAGTAGCTAATGTGTAGAAGCCAGTGCCTGTGAAAATCCATGTTTCTGAGGGCAGCACAGAGATACAATGCTTCCCGAGGCAGCAGTGGCAGAGGTCCATACTCAGAGCTGGCAGTGCAGTTTGTAGGGCCTGTGTCCTGCTGTTATGCCTCCAGTAGAGCCATACTGTGGTCTAATTCGGGCAGTTTTCCTAGGAAGTAGCCTGCAAGTCAGACTTTTTGGCATTGCTTATAATCAGGACCACCTAACATCCCTTTCTGATCCAACCACTAAGGGAGGTTTGCTAGGGTGGTTATTAATAAAGTACCTGGATTGGTTTGCTAGGGTCGCTGTTGACAAAGTACCATGAATTAGGTGGCTTAAACAACAGAAACTTATTGTCTCACGGTCCTGGAGGCCAGAAGTCTCCAAATCAAAGTGTTGGCAGGATTGGTTTCTCTGAACAACCTTGGGTGTGAGGGAATGATCCGTTCCAGGCCTCACTCACCATTTGGCTTGTAGATGGTTGTCTTTGTGTTCACGTGATGTTCTCCTCATATTCGTGTCTCTGTCCAAATTTCCCCTTCTTCTAACGACACCAGTTATGTTGGGTTAGGGCCTGCCCTAACGACCTCATTTTAACTTGATTACTTCTGTGAATTCCCTATCTCCAAATAAGGTCACATTCTGAGGTATTGGGGGGTTAGGACTTGAGTGTAGAATTGTGAGGGGTGCAATTCAACCCATAACAATACATAAGAACCCTCACTGATGAAGGTATGTCTTAGGACGTCAAGTTAGGGGCCGAGTACTCCCAAACTCAGTAGTGATACAGAAGCCTCCTCTTCCCTGCTGCCTTCCCTCCTTCCTGTTGGTCTCCAAAATGTAACTGCAAGCCTTCAGAGGTCAAAAGTGGATGTAAAATAACTTTACTGATTTCTTTTAGAGGAAGAAATTTGTAAATAAAATGACTTAAAGCCTGATCACCTGACAAGCACAGACCATATTTTGGTGGTTTCTGTTCCAGCTGAGAAGAGGAGAAAAAGTTTTATTCGATGTTACAGGATTAGCATGCTTGATTGTGAGAGCTTTGGACACTGTGCCTGTGGGTCTTTGGGCCTGGTGGGGCACCACGGTAGCTGTGAGGATTCCAGATGGCCGTTTAGATCACAGACTCTGTAACTCAACACATGCTCTCAGGCTCATCCCTTGTATAGCTTCTTAAAAGATCACAGGACCAAAGAATCTATTTTTTTCATGGATTTCAATGGAATGTTAGCAATATACACACACCCATTGGTTGCCTCAGATCTCTTCTGCTCTACTGTTTTTTTTTAATTATTTAAAAATAACATTTCATTTTGGAAGAAGTTCTAGCACAAACAAAAGTAGAGAGAATAGTACATAATGAACCCCATGTTCTCATCACTCAAATAGAACAATTATCAATTTATGGCCAAGTTTGTTTCATCTATACCCAGTGGTTCTCAATTGGGGGTGATTTTTGACTCTTGGGGATATTTGGCAATGTCTGGTGTCATAATTAGTGCAGGGATTCTACCAGCATCTAGGGATGATGTTAAATGTCCAATGATTCATAGGATGGCTCCCACAACATAGAATTATCAATCCAAAATGTCAATAGTGCTGAGGTTAAAAAACCCAATCTGTACCTATACCCAATGCCCCCAACCTTAGAATTACTTGAAGCAAATCCTAGACATATTCAGTCTAAATATTTCTGAAAAGTATCTCTGAAAAATGAGGATTAAAGAGTTATATACTACAATTACTCCACTTATAATTAACATTAATCTCTAATATCATTAAATGTCTAGTCAGTTCTAGAATTATCAGGGTGGAATCTGCAATGACTTTTATGGCCTACTCTCGAAAATAACACACTTACTTCTGCCTTATATTCTGTTTGTTACAAACCAGTCACTAAATCTGATTCACACTCAAGGCTCCACCTTTGGAGGGGGGGGATTGTCAAAGAATCTGTGGACCTATTTTAAAACTACCACATCCTTTAAGCCTCCTTAAATCTTTTAATTCCCCTCCCTTTCCTTTTCCCCCTTGCAACCTATTTGTGAAAAATAAAAACAGGTTATTTTTCTACTAGAGGGTTCCACAGTCTGCTTGTGTTTCTGACTGGGCCCCCATGGACTTGCTTGGCAGATTCATCTGTCTCCTCTATTTGCTGTTATCAGAGCAATCAGATTCAGGTTTAATTTTGTTTGTTTGCCTGCTTGGTTGTTTGGACAAGGCTATGTCACAGGCAGCGTTGCACGCTTCCACTGAGAGGCTTGCTCTTTGTGAAGCTACCCGCTGCTGATGATCGTTGCCTGCATTCATTATTCCATAAGGGTCACAAAATGATAATATTTGAATTCTTGAACTCTTCCTTCATTTATTAGCTGGAATACGTCTATAAAGGGACTTCAATTACTTGTTGCCCTGAGATATGCATGGCTGTATCTTATGTGATTGCCTGACTAAGTGGCCTCTGGTGTCAGAAGTCCTGGCCCATTTACTTTTTCATGTACCATTTCCAGCCTAGCAGTACAGTCCCTTATGATAGGGCTCAGTGAAAGATAAGAACAAGTATCATTATAAAAATATTAATAACCAACATTCTGAGTACATCCTACGTCCTGAGTGCTATGCTAAGCACCTTCCATTGACATTTCATAATCATCTCAACAACAGTTGAGCTAGTAGGGTCTCCTTCTACGATAAGTAGGTCTCCTTCTTACTCCTATTTTACAGATAAAGAAAATGAGGAATAGGTTACATTTGATCAAGTTCCCAGGGCTGGTCAGTGTCAGAGGCAGAATTTGAACCGACCTATTCTGACTCAAGAGCCCACTGTCTCAACCACTAGGACATCCCATCATAACTTAATGATCCTTAGAGAGAAGAGCAGACATGTGAAGTCAGTTAAAACTTCTGAATGTAGTGTGGCCAATACAAAGAACCAGGGCTTTAAACTCAAGGATGAGGGAGGAAATCTATTATTTGCTGGGTGACTCTAAGCCAGCTTCTTAACCTCTTTGAACTTTTCTCAATCGTAAAAGATAAATAATAAAATCTACCTCAGAGTGTTGTTATTAAGGTTAAACCTAACAGCCTGTTTTGTGCTGGGTATTTAAAAAGTTATAAAAATATATGTGTGCTCAATAATAAAAAGACAACTCAGCTAAAAACGGGAAAAGGATTTGAATAAACATTCCTCAAAAGAAGATAAACAAATGGCAAGAAGGACATGAAAGGATGCTTGGGTATTAGTTATTTAGTATTAGGGAAATGGAAACCAAAACTCCGATCCCACTTCACTTCTGCTAAGATGGGTATAATTTAAAAAAGGC
The DNA here is from genome assembly GCF_048564905.1 of Vicugna pacos. NCBI lineage: Eukaryota > Metazoa > Chordata > Mammalia > Artiodactyla > Camelidae > Vicugna > Vicugna pacos. The sequence goes on from NC_132994.1 coordinate 27,168,108, forward strand.
AGATAATAAGAAATTTTGGAAGATATGAAGAAACTTGAACACTCATACACTCTTGTTGGGTTTTTAAAATGGTGCAGCACTTTGGAAAACAGTTTGACATTTATTCAAAGAGCATAACATAGACCCAGCAATTCCACTCATAGGTATATATCCAAAAGAAATGAAGATATATATACACAAAAACTTGTGTGCAGATGTTCATAGTGGCATTACACATAATAGCAAAGTAGAAACAACCAGAAAGTCTATCAACTGATAAATGGATAAATAAAATATACCTATACAATAAAATATTATCTACACTGATACATGCAACAACATGGATGAACCTTGATAAATTATGCTAAGTGAAAAATACAGTCACAAAAGACCACATGTTGTATGGTTTCATCTCTATAAAAATGTGCAGCATAAGCAAACCTTTGGAGACAGAGCATACACTGGTGGTTGCCTATAACGTGGGAGTTTGGGAACATATGGGGAGTGAAAGCAAATGTGTATGGGCTTTCTTTTGGGGAGGGGAGATGAAAATGTCCTAAATCAGATTGTGGTGATGGTTGTACAATTCTGTGCATATACTAAAACAAACAAACAAAAAATAAACCCTGACCAAATATACTCTTTAAATGGGTGAATTGTATGGTATGTGAATTATATCTCAATAAAGCTGTTTAACAAAGAAGAATGTGTATGTGTATAAAAATGTACCTTTTCTAACCTAACCTAACCTAATTTCTATATTGTGATCATGTATATATATATGAAAGGTTATCTGAATGTGATTTCCTACCATAAAATGAAGTCCCTACTATGAAATTCACATATGCTTTCAGGAAACTAAAATGTATCATCATTTGGTCATAGACAAGAATAACCTGAGTATGAATAACATGAGTAACACAAGTGATGGCATCACATTTTAAATCAGGCAAACACATAATTAGTGGTGACATTAGAAGCGTACATAGGATCCTATTGGTGAACCTACTAATTGTTATTCAAAGATGCTGGTTATGAACCTGAATTCAATTCTTAGTTGTGACATGAGCTGCCTATTTTTACTGTTTTGTTTCTATTACTATCATAATGACCACTTAATGAACTTCCATCACTCACAGGTTGTCCTAGGGATGATATAGATATCTGCCAAGACAACTTCCTCCCATCACACACCACTGGGTCATGAGGGAAATTCTGTGCCTCCTGAACAGAGATTTACACATTCTTTCTTCAGGAGGTGGGCCGGCTTGGGGAGAAAGGAAGGTTTTAGGCCTGTGGAGGAACTGTAGAGAAAAAATTTTGTCTCATGGTTCACCACTGAGGATTGTCTACCTGTCACATGGTTATCTACTCTTCCCGGAATCCTCCTTGCAGTTGGAGAACTTACCTTCCCACCAGGCAGGGAGAGGGAGGTGTCCCTAGGGATACTGAGTTTGCTAACCTAATTTTGAGTAGAAATTATTTTACAAAAACTATTGGTAATTATTCCTTGTCCAGATCCACAGATCAGCTTCCTTTTCTTTTCTCCCTCTTTCCCCCTTGCTCCCATGCAGACTTTTTAAAATAAAATATTAAATCTCAAAAAATTTAATTGGAAATATATTCTTATAATACCAAAATGACACCAAAAGTGAGAAGTCCCCACCTGTCCCTGAGCTTAGACATGCAGCATCTCCCATCTCTCAGGGAAACTGACTCCAGGATGATTTAATCAAGTCAGGTGGATTTAAACAAACAATCCCCCAGGTGGATTTAAACAACAAATAAACAAGGAAATCTAGATTAACTATGTTTCCCCTTACTATTCTTTTGGTTAGCCTTCATCTGCCATTTCCAGCTTCCCTGCTCCTCAGGGGCTAAAAGAGGCTGTCACCGCTTTCTGCTTAGATGACTGTTCCAGCCTCAACTCAAACTGATTTCCAGCTTTTAAAAGGCCTTGTCTCCATCAGCTCAGAAACCCAGTGGCCACTTCAGAGTGGAGATTTACTAGAGAACATACAACTATATACACATCTGAATGTATAGGGATATTTATCATTATGCTTGTGTTTTTACATAGCGTGTGGATATTTTACATACACACACACACATCAGGAAATATTTTTATTGACTTATTTGGGTGTGAAATTCTCTTTAACATACAAAAGAGGATACTTTTGTTTCTTTTGACTTTTTCCCTTTAATTCAAATACCAAATTGTTCTTATGATTGCCCCAGGAGAGGGTATGTTCTTCAGGGGTGAGGATGGGAGGCGGAGATAAAGAGAAAGAAAGCCGAGCTCTTGACGGGGTGGGATGGGGAGGGGGAAAAGCCGTCTGGGAAATCTCAAGAACATCTTTATTTCGCCTTTTAACTCTCCGCCTTTCTGATTAAAGAGTTCAGACCCGCTCCCCCTCCCGCGTTCAATTATCCTCCAGCATCTTTTCTCAGAAGCTGTCACCACCACTTGCTGAACCACAGCCCCATCGTGAGCCATTAGTCCGGTTCTTTTCCGTTTTGCTTTTCTTTCCTCAGTTTCTCCCTGCAAGCTTTATAAATCTCCCTTGGAGAAGGAGTGTCCAAGCGGGTGGAAGTCTGAACACAATGCAACCTGAGAATTTCTGTCACTCTCTGCATATGCTCCTAAGTGCTTTAATCCCAATTAGGGGCGGCTGACACACGGTCCTATTCATTCCCATCAGCTCTTGAATACATTTGCCTAGAAATGAACTTCACAAATAGAGGCACTCCTAAATGTGCCCAACAGCAAGGAAAATCGAATTGAGTGCGGGCTCATTCGGCAGCGGCCGGCAGAGGAGCGTTGAATGTGGAGGTGCCCCGAGACATTGCAATTCAGCAACACGCTCGCTGACTTTTCTTTGCACCATGTCAACCGAAAGAACCAAGAAATAAGTTGGGGAACTCCGGTTAAAAGGCAACTTGAGAGGGACTCTGAATACTTTTATTGAGCCGCTTCCAATGAAGGTCTTAAAAAACAACAAAAAAGGCACCACAAAACCCACCAGCGGTGTCCCGGCTGCGTCCTGGGCGCGCGTTTGGAGCCTCCCAGCCGCGGCGCACCTACCCGCCTCGCAATTAAGGGGAAAATGGCCCCGTCGCCGGCGTGTCATCTGGTGGCTTTCCCAGAGCCCGTCGCCGCCGCCCTATTCAGACCCGGCCTTAATGTCCCACCCGCACCTCGGGGGCCGCGCAGCTGGTCTGTGTTAACCTGCCCGCCCGGCCTGAGCGGACACCCTCGGGGGCCCCGGCCCGGGCCACCTCCGGCCCAAACTCTCCCAAGTCCCCAGGTCTCTGCCTCTCCCACGTTCTCGCCTGTGGTCCTTGACCCCGCGCCGCTCCCTCCATCTCAGGGTTCGGGACTCTGAGAGCCGCCCAGGGGTGGGGTGGGGTTGGTGACTCCCAACAATCGGTTCCTCAAGGTCAAGGGCCACGGGGCTTGGGAGGGTAACCAACTCAGCTCTCCACGGGGATCAGAAACCCAAGGGCTTTGCGCCTCGGAGACCTGCAACTCAGCGCGAAGTTCTCGGGGGGAGGGGGGGGCTATTTTTCTCTTGGCGGAGCCCAGGCGGGTCACACGTGTGCCCCGCTGGCAGCGTTTCCAGCCTGGCGCTCGGAAGCCACCAGGCGCGGGCGGGGGCCGCCCCCTAACGCAGCCGTGCCGAGCGCAGCCGCGCAGTGGAACTCGGCTTCGGCGGACTGTCTCTGCGCTCCCCGGAGCCCACGCTTCACTGGGGCAACCTGTTACGGGGGCGGCGGTGGTAGCCGCGCGGTTCCGAGGTGGGCAGCGAGCCCAGCGCCCCCAACCAGCCTGGCCCCGCACCTCGGTGCAGAAGGGATTTCGCTTTAACGGGGCCTCTGGACGCCCATTTTCAGTCCATAAAAAAAGCCGAGTGGAATGTTTTGATTGAGTCTCAACATTGTCTTTGAATAAGGCTGAGACCATGTAATTAATGTGTCTTTTTAATAAGGGACAATACGGCCGTTCAAGCTATTTAATTTCATTTAATTTTCCATCCCATTTGCTGCACAGCCCGCTTTTACTTTTAACACCCAGCCTTTCATGGCCCATCTTGCTCCACTGGGCACATTAGATTGGTTTCACCCTTGCTTTTTAGGGGAGGAAAAATAAAAGAAAATGTGTTTCTTTCCTCCTTTGTGGACAATTTATTTCACTTGGGGAACTTCAACTCTGAGCCACAGGACAGAATAAAACTCGGCGAGCTGGTGTGAATGCCTCTGGCGCAGTCCCTTTCTTCTCGTGGGGCTGGGAACCAGCCACAATTGGCTATATTAATAAATAACTTTCCTCCCAGTCGGCCTTTACATGGTCCTATTGATAAAATTGTTCGCGTGTCGTTCACGCTTTTTCACTCATTAAGGAGGGCCGGGGAGGAGCCCCGAACCCAGGCCCCGCGCTCGCCCCTTCCCGCTCGCGGTGCTGGTAATTTAAACTGGGTGTCATCCCGGAGTCGCCAGGCCAGAGGTTAGAGGGACATGTTCATGGCTTAAATTTATTGCCCTCGACTCTTCGGAGCGGCTTCCTCTCCTCCTCCCCTCCCCCGGCTTTTGCCATTCATGGGCCGCTGGATCAAAGGCTCCCTCCTCTCTCTCGCAGGCAGCCTTCGCGGTCCGAAGAGGGGCAATTGGAAGGTTAAGAGGGAAATCTGTGGCAGCTCCCAGAAAGTGGCCCTGGGCACAGTGTGGATGCACGGCTGGAGGGACCGCAGTGTGTGGCCGCCCAGACCCGCCAAGCGGCTCTTTTCCGCCCCAGAGGTCCCTTCTACCCAGGCCTTGGAGTTGGCACTGAGCGGTCATCCGTGTGTCACCACACTGTCTGACTTGAGATGCTTAGACTTGAGACCCTTGACTTGGCCTGGACTCCCCTGTTAGGCAGCCACGAGTTTTGGAGAGCCCTAAATTCATTCACTCTACAGGTCATTGCTGTTGCCCTTCGCACAAACCCTACTGAACTCGGAGTGGAAGCCGAGAATCTGCATCATCATTCCCATTTTACGAATGAGACTGAGGTGCTGCAGTAATTCCCTGAAGATTCCCCAAATCCTGAGTGACAGCGCAGACTGAATGACCCTGAATCTCCTGACTTTGCTCAGTACTGCGAACGCAGGTCTCCATCGAAGGGTGCCACGCGGAGCTTCTTTGAAAGCCTCGTGGGACGAAATGCTAAATTATAGGTGTCGCCCCCTTGCGTCCTGTCGCCGTTGTTAATCAGAGTCATCCCCGCCAGTGGCCTAAGAACCGCACGTTCCCGGGGCGGAGCCGGGAGGAGATTTTCAATGTGCTAGCAGCAGAAGTCCTCTGCCCATTTGTACAGTGGTGGGGCTTCCAACACCAGGCCGGAAACCAGTCACTCAGGCCTCTCCCGGAATACCGCGTCCGGTTCGCGTCCTGGTCCATAGGATTTGGGGAGCGGCGCTAGAGATGAGCACTTGCGGTGGCAGGTGAGGGCAGAACTGTCACAAATACCTAATGAACTCGATCACTGGGCTGTCTTACGAAATTAAATGTCCCCACACAAATCGGAAGCTTCCCTAAAAGACAATGAGGAACATTCTGGCTTAACTCCAAAGTATCCTTCTCCTACATATGAACCCTGCTAAAGGCGGGGGTTATCAAAGCCCACCTCGCCCTCTTTTCTGTGACCTTTGCTAGAGTGCTTTTAAAGGAGAAGTCCGGTTTGTTGGTTCTGGGGAGCTAGCCCCAAGGCATTCTTCCTCGGTTTAAACTTAAAAGCAAATCAGGGCTTGAGTAGGTGAGTTGGCATATAGGTGAGATGTGATTTAAAACGCAGCCAGCAGAACACCTTTTCAATTCTCGGATGCGGTGCGATACCCCGCAATGCTCGGCCCTGCGGCCGTGTCCCATTCTCCAGAGAAAGTGCGGCCTAGGGGTACACAGCTGACCTCATCCCCCAAAACGGTCTGGACGCTTCGTACTTTGGGGCGAAACTGGACAGGGGTGACGATAAAGCGATTCTAAATAGACCACTGGCCTGAACCCAATCCCCTGAAATGGTAATATGGTCGTTATTTAAAAAGTGTAGGTATTTTCTGGTGTTTTCCTATCAAGTACCTGCCTAATTTCTGTATGGCACACGCCAGAAATCAATAGAAGTTAACAAGTCCTCCAAACAGTCCCCATCTCTTTGTTTAATCTCCTTTACAATAAAGCCAAGGGGAGAGAATTAAAAATCTTTGAAGTAGACCAAGGCTCAAAAGAATCAGCCAAGTAGACTTAAAGTAGTCACTTATTTCCCAAAACTGGTTTGTCGGCGAACAATAAAAGGAAGTAAAATTTATGGCGAAATTATACAGTGGATTTGTCACTTAAAATATCGTAACTGTCTCGAGGACAATACCCCATGCTGAGGATTAATGGTCCCGCCGGACCTTTGATTCACCAGAGCCTTTTCTTCGCCCTTGACAAATTGGATTTTTAGGAATGGGAAGGTCGCCTGGACCATTGTGCGCCAGCCATTCAGAGGCCTCGATTATGCAGGGGGCTGAGGGAACCACTCCATGTGACCCTCTCGGGTGGGACTTTGCAGCTGCTCCACAGCGCAACTCTCTCACCAAACTCCGCGCCCTTGCGCTCGCGGTGCCAAAAGGCGCCCGCCCAGATTGAAAAGGCGCAGTGCATGTCCCGCCGCGTCACTCCGCGGGCGGAGGACGCACGTCGGGGCGCGGCTCGCCCGCTCGCACGCGGCTCGGTCTCTGTCACTCGCGCCCTGCCGAGGACCCCGCGAGCGCAAGCGCCTGCCTGGCGGCGGCGGCAGCGATGCACGGAGCCGCCCGCGCTCCGGCCACCAGCGTGAGTGCCGATTGCTGCATCCCGGCCGGCCTGCGCCTCGGGCCCGTGCCCGGAACCTTCAAGCTGGGCAAGTACCTGTCAGACCGCAGGGAACCCGGGCCCAAGAAAAAGGTATTAGCCATTCTGACCTCCGCCCTCGGCTGTTCTTCTCCACTTCCCCCGGCCCAGGAAAGGGGTGACTGAGTCGTTACCTACCAATTCTGCCAGATGGAAATGGACTCTGATCATTCCCCATAAATCGCATTAACCGGGAGCTGACGTGGGCCGGGCCAGGGGGGAGGACGTGGCTGAGAGGAGGCAGCCCCTGGGTGGGGTGCGCGGGCTGTTTAAGCGTCGGTCCACTCCGAACCCACGGTTTCCTCAGAGCGTTGGGGTCTCCTTCGCAGAGGCGCCCCCCGCCCGCCTCCCTTGCAAATGTGCCTTTTCTCTGTTATACAACGTACGGGCATTGAAGACTTTTCTTACCTTCTGCCCTTCAAAAAGCTAATTTGAAGCTTAAATTTACCTTCAAATAATTTAATTTCATTCCTGCACCCCCCAAAAATTATTCTTGGGAAAGTCAGTTCCTAGAACCTCCTCAGGTGATGCTTTCCGCAGGTGTCTGCTTGATGGTTTGGGATGAATGGAGAAAGGGTGCGCCAGGTGGTGGATCTCACGCGGGCTCCGAGGGCAAGGGGTTCCCACACGCCAAGGGCACCTGGGCCAGGCGCTTGCAGACGGGCTTGGAGGGGCCAGGGTCGCAGCTGGGAGGCGTCAGGGCCAACCCACCAGTTCGGACTCCCCAAACAGCGTCTTGACCCCTGACTAGAGAGGAGTTCTAGAAGGCCCACGCCAGCCCTGAGGCACCCCAGAGGGCAAAAGTCGGCCAATAGCGACTGGGAATGCAGGCAGGAGTCCGGTGGCTGAGGAAGAGGGGAATGGAAAGCGGACCTTAGACTAGAGATTTCTTGTAAGGAATTGCTTTGGGGCCTGGCATCTGGACCCGCATCCAGATCTTCACGCAATCATTCTCTTCTCCAGTGGAGTAAAGCCGAGCTTGCCGCGCACCACGCCTACTTTAAACACGCTTTAATTGCTTTTAAATGGCCGGCCAGCTCGCGGCCGCTTTGTTCAGACACTTTAGCCCAAGGGCTCGGGGGCATCTCGGCATTTCGGTGCGGTGCATCGAGAATGGGGAGGAACCCGAGGGTGTGCGGGACACCCTGCGTTCTGGAACCGACTTCGAAATGTCTCTACCCTGGTATCGGGCTTCTCTCAGAACCGCAAGAGGGAGACCTGGCGTGGGGATAGAGGACGTCTTGTACGAGACACGCCCAGGCTCTTAGGGAGGATGCTTTCACTCCTGGTGTTGTCAAAGTGGGACAAGACAGAAGACTCTTACACTAGCCAGCCTTCCTTCTTCCTCCCTCCCCCAAGCAAGGATCCTAAGGAATTACCATTCATCCAGCAGCCCTCAGAGATATGGCCAAAGGGAACGCAACCGTTTTCCTGAATCGGGTGGGGTGAAGGATACATTTTCCCTCTGGGTGTGAGCCTAGCCGTGGCTCGAGGAAGAACGACCACTGCTTGTGTTGCAGGTGCGCATGGTGAGAGGGGAGCTGGTGGACGAGTCGGGGGGCTCCCCCCTGGAGTGGATAGGGTTAATCCGGGCAGCCAGGAACCCCCAGGAACAGACTCTGGAAGCTATTGCAGACTTACCCGGAGGACAGGTACTGTGGGCTTCCCCCCTCCTCCCCACTGCCAATTGTACACACCAAACTGTCACCGATGTGGCCACCAAATTAAGAGCAAAGCACTTTAGCTAGAAGTCTCATTTAAACGTCCCAATTACCCTGTAAAGTAGATACTATAATTTTCTCCGTTTGAAGAATGAGGGAAGTGAGGTTCAGAGAGTTCAATAGCTTTTCCAGCTTCACATAGCGTCAGAGCGGGAATCGAACCTTTTCTCTCAGTTGTGTTTTCACCGATTGCCCAGAAAATGACAGCAAGCTGTCCTGTTCCTTACGTCCCAGATCTTCTACCGAGCGCTGCGAGATGTCCAGCCAGGGGAGGAGCTGACCGTGTGGTATTCCAACTCCTTGGCACAGTGGTTTGACATCCCCACAATTGCAACTCCGACGCACGACGAAAAAGGTACCGCCTCTGGGAGGGCCTCCGGGCCAGCGCAAGTGGGAAAGAGTCCAGCTCTCCTTCGGTCTTCTGCTCACGTCGCCAGCCTTGAAGGGTCTTTTTCTTGAACTTTGTAAAACTGCATTCATGCTCCCTGTCAGAGTAGGCAGAGGCGACATCACTACTACCTCCCTTAAACCAACAGTAAATGATAACAACAGACAATAATAATCCGGCTGGCTATGGCAGGGAAAAAAATACTCTCGAACTTCATGGGGGTCATCCTTTCTGACTGCATACCCAAAGGGATAATTATTAATTCACTTAAGAATCAATAAAGACTCTTTAACGTATTATTAGCATAACCATATCATGAGCTCCAGAAAGCGTTAACTCAAACCTGGAATGCTTTTAGAAGGTGGAGGGCATCTCTTCACTGCTTTGGAGGAGAGTAATGTATTTCTACAGCATTTTAGAAGCATTACGGTACTTACAGCTGGTCTGTTGGCTGGTACTGAGGCCCTTCCATTTAAATGGTATTTATTCATTTCCCTTTCCCTACTTAAATCGAAACTGGGATGTATCCCAGTTTCTTCTCAGATTTATTCGATTCCTTCCAAAGCCCAGAGTGAATTTATGCAAATTAAGGTGCAGTAACTAAAGAGAAAAACATTTTCAATCCTTCCCTAGAACACTGGAGAACACTTTCTGTGGAGAAAAGCTGAGAGGTGCTAAAATAGTTAAGATTTTGAGACTCCCTTTTAATGCACAAAGCTTCCATGACTTTCTTTTTTCCTTGCCAGTTGTTTAGTTTGTCTGTAATTTCTCCTGAAGACACAGTTATATTTAAAGTCAGCATAATGAATGCTGTAAAATATTGTAACATATTCTCCAGAACTGCCTGCTCAATTTCATTCCTGTAGAAATAGGGTTAAAGGAATTAAAATAAGTGTGGGAATGAAGAGACACTTCAGGAATAAGATAGAATGAAGTTTATTCAAAATGATGAATCACTTCACTTCAGAGTATCACTGTCTCCTGTAAATTAATTGTTAATTTTGTGGGTTGGTTTTTATGTACAGTATTCATAAAAAATTAGCCTAGTTTGTTCCCTGCATCACATTACATTCTCTTATCAACTTCTTCCAGTAAAACAGAGACACGACAAAAACCTCACAGTGGAGAACTCTCAAGTTTGCCACTGTAGAACAAGTCCAAGGACTACTGGCCTTTGGGGACCAGGAGTTTCTGCGCAGAACACCCTTCCTTAGACACTCTCAAATAGTACAAAAGCAACTTGTTTGAGTGGTGGCCCCTGTGTTTTCATTTCAGTCAACGGAGCTTATAAACATCATATGGTCACAGATATCAAAATAGACACCATTTTCCTTTTAGGGAATTGTGAGTTATTTTGAACCCTGACTTCCCCAGCTCTGAGATGCTTGGAATCTTGACCACCTTAGAGTTACATGCAGGAGAGGAGGCAAAATCACATATGAAGTGTGTTTGATACTTTTGGCATGGGTTGGATTTCAGAGTCCAGAGAACATGTCAGTTATGATAAACTGAAAAATGAACATAGTGAAACAGAAAACATACACTTGCTTAAACTCTGAACAGAAAAAAGTAGGTGAAAAGAAAAGTAGGGATGGTAGCTATTCTTCCAATTTTGACTACCCCCAGTGGGTTTCAATTCCATAGTAAGATTAAGGAAAATACTGACCCTTTGTTTTAGGAACAAAGCTTTTGCTGGCTTTGCATTGAGCAGCCTCTGAAAATGCCTTCTTTAAAAAGAGGTGATAAGAGAGAGGTTCTGAACTTAGGAGAAAATAGGTTAAGATATTAAATCAACATACCTACCAAGAGAACTCAAGAAGTCTCTTCTCTCTTTTTTCCAAGATTTATTTTACATGGTTGGCTGTTCAATACACGGTAACAGAAATGTTGAAGTGATTTTTAACTAAATCTTTCATAAACAATTGGGATAAGGCACATAGGCAAACCCTCCCCTCTTCTCTTTTTTCTTTCTGCTCTCCCCTGTTTTCAGCTGGAATAATATGCTCCTTACCTGAACTTCCACCTTAGTTATCTGGGAAGACTACTTGCTTTATGCAAACTCAGAAGTAAAATACATGAAGGGAGGAAGATCTGAAATTTTTCCACCATTGTTGTTTCTGTAGTAATGTTTTAGAAGTTTAAGCCTGTGCAAGCGTGTGCAAGGAGGAAAAATGTAACTTTCCCATTACATTTAATGAAACTGACATTTACTTTGGCTACTTCCTTTGGCTCAACTACCTTCTTTTTCGTCGATATCCTTCTCATCAGTATTATCAATCAACCATAACATTTAAAAAGAAACCTAGTTGCAGGCTCACTTTGCTCTGTAGAGATGTAACATGACCTTTTTGATTGCAAATTGATTTCTACCATGTGATCATAATCTGTTTCATACTTCAGCAAAATTAAAAACAACTAGCATTAATAACATTAAACACAAGGAAAGGTTTGACACCAAAAGCATGTACATAGTTCCTGGTAGAGAATTGTGCACTTATTAAAAAGCTGAATATCTATATTATTCATACCCACACATATACACACACCATATACATTTCCAAAGGACTATACTAAGCTTGGATTTGTGCAGCTATCTAGGAATTAATTACCAGGTGGAACAATTGACAAGATAACGCAACATCAACCTTCCACTTTTACAATATTAGGACATAGAAAATTTTCTTTTCTCCTATCAAGTTAAATGGGGTTAAAGAGGAAATAAAGATACAAATAATTTTGAAGAATAGCAAATCATAGCCCCTATGTGGTCCTTCAGCTGGTCACGCTTCATGAAAACCTCAGGCAAAGTGTTTAAGGCTGGGAGGGGATGGGGACGGTGGGTAGTGGACATAAAAGACATTGTTCTATGAAAAGGAATGATTACATATGGCCCATACATACAGGATATTGTCTCGCCTGGTAATGAGGCGCTCACGACCATTAGATTGGCCTTTGTTCAGTTTATCCAAACTCCTTGACATACGCCACCTATTCTGCAAACGCCAACAGATGGGCCCAGGCACAGCACAGCCCCAACACTTGATTTAAAGCAACAGCTGCTCTCAGCTCTTCCCGGGCCAGCCTGTCTGAGCGCTACCCGACCAACGAAGGTTTGCTCGGATGGCCCGGAGGAAGTCTTCGTTGAAAAGGCCCAGGTCACCCCTCTTGGCCTCTGAGTAGTCCCAGAGGATGGAGATGGTGACAAAGTTGGCCATTTTGGACTTCTCGGCGTCCTTGCAATCCCCAGAACTCACTTATTCGCCGGGGCCCAAGAATTCTTCTGCTTCTCTCCAAACCTATGGTCAAAACCAGGGCTTTGCTTTTAATGCTCTAGCGCTTTCTCTCTCCCTTGTTTGCCTCTCACCGAGTCGCTTTTTCACTCTTTCTTGCCCAGGGGAGGAGCGCTACATTTGCTGGTACTGCTGGAGGACGTTTAGATACCCCAACAGCCTTAAGGCGCACCTACGCTTCCACTGCGTCCTGAGCAGCGGCGGAGGCCGCGCCTACCTGCACCACCAGCACGCGGCTCGCCAAGGCGCTGCCCCGGCCGCGGATGGCCTTTGTCTCTCCCCCAAAACCCCGGCTCCAGACTTCGCCGCGGCCGCCCCGCCGGGCACTCTGCGGCCCCACCCGCAGGCCCCACCAGCCCTCCAGGCTTGCGGAGCGCGGGAGAGCATCAAGCGTGAGGCCTCCTCCGTGCCCTCGGCCACCTCTCCGACCCCGGCCAAGTGGGGGCCGTCCAAGAAGGGCAAGGAGCAGCCGGACCGTGCCCTGGATATGAGTGGAACCACACGGGGACACGGCCACTTCCTCGGCATCATGGGCGGTTCCCCAGCGGGGGGCGGCGGCCTGGCTTTCTACCCTGGTGTGCGCTCGGCTTTCAAACCCGCTGGCTTGGCCAGGGCAGCTACAGCCGCGCACGGCGACCCCTACCGGGAGGAGGGCGGAGGCAAACCGGGGGCTGGCCTGGCCTTAAGCAGGCTGTTGGGTGGGGGCCGGGCGGGCGCACGCCCGGGAAGCGCGGAGAACCCGGCGGCGGGCGGAGCGGGGCACCACCATCACCATCACGGGCACCACCACCACCACCACCACCCCAAGTGCCTGCTCGCCGGGGACCCGCCGCCACCGCCGCCTCCTGGCCTGCCCTGCTCGGGGTCTCTGCGTGGCTTCCCTTTACTCCCCGGGCCCCCGGAAGAGGCGTCCGCCTTCAAGCACGTGGAGCGCGCCCCGCCCGCCGCCGCCGCGCTGCCGGGAGCGCGTTACGCACAGCTGCCCCCGGCAACCGGGCTTCCCCTCGAGCGCTGCGCGCTACCAGCTCTGGACGCGGGCGGCCTCAAAGGCTACCCGGGCGGCGAGTGCAGCCACTTGCCCGCCGTCATGCCGGCCTTTACAGTCTACAACGGGGAGCTACTATATGGCTCACCGGCCGCCGCCGCTTATTACCCCTTCAAACTGCACTTTGGTGGGCTGCTCAAGTATCCGGAATCCCTCTCCTATTTCAGCGGGCCCGCAGCGGCTGCGGCGGCGGCCGCTCTAAGTCCGGCCGAGCTGGGGTCCTTGGCTAGCATCGACCGAGAGATCGCCATGCACACGCAGCAGTTGTCGGAGATGGCCGCCGGGAAAGGCCGCAGCCGCCTGGACGCGGGGACGCTGCCCCCGGCCGTCGTGGCGGCGGGTGGCACTGGGGGTAGCGGCAGCGGGGGTGGCGGCGCGAGCAAGCCCAAGACGGGCCACCTGTGCCTCTACTGCGGCAAGCTGTACTCGCGCAAGTACGGACTCAAGATCCACATGCGAACGCACACGGGTTACAAGCCTCTCAAGTGCAAAGTGTGCCTGCGGCCCTTCGGCGACCCCAGCAATCTCAACAAGCACATCCGGCTGCATGCTGAGGGCAATACGCCCTACCGCTGCGAGTTCTGCGGTAAGGTGCTGGTGCGCCGCCGGGACCTGGAGCGCCACGTCAAGTCCCGCCACCCCGGCCAGAACCTGCTCACCAAGGCGGCCGACGGCCCGGGCACGGAGCCTGACTACCCTCCGGAGCCGGGGGAGCCCAAGAGTGACAATGACAGCGACGTGGACGTCTGCTTCACCGACGACCAGAGCGAACCTGAGGCCGGAGGCGGTGGAGAGCGCGACTCATAAGAATTCCCGGGAAGGTGTTGTGGGGGCGGGGGCGTGGACGGGGACAGAGAAGTGGGGGTTCTGTTCTGGGGGAAAAAGGAGTTCGTGGTGGTGAGAAGAAGGGCCCAGCGGAGAAAACCGTTTTTGATTTGGAACCGTGAGAGGTCTCAGGTCTGATGCTGAAACTCTGAAAAAATTTTAGAGGTGGCTTAAAGAAATCTTGACTTTCGAGCATCCCGAGGGAGGCGGGTACCAGCGCGTTTCAGGCCTCTGGACTCCGCGATAGATCCTCCCAGCCCAGGCGGTCTGCTCTCGAGGTTTAGGATCACATTAATGTGAAGTCACAACGCCCCCGAGGACGTTGATTTTAACTGCCACGTATTTTTAAATTGTTCTTTTCTGTGGAGAAAATTGTGCCTTTTGAAACGATGTTTTTTGTGTGTATTTTACATTAGCATCTCACTGCATAGACAGAACAGTGATCACGGTTCGGTAGATATGACATCAGTACACTTGTTTCCATTTCATCTGTTCTCGTGTCAAAGACGACGCCTTGCTGCACTGAATATATAGTGGTAGCAGGTGTACAAATTGGTCAAGCTGCAATTATTTATAAAAGAATAATGACAAATGTAAAATATCTAAAGCATGAATCTAAGAGCACGCAATATATAATTTTAAAGAAAATGTCCTATTTGGTAGAGTACCAATGTGATGTATGTTGTTTTGTAATGAATGATGTACAGTGGATTCAGTATTTTGGTCTTGGTTCCAGTTTGTGCAATCTTTAATAAAAATAAAGATAAAAGCGAGAATTTGTTCACTTAGCAATTTCAGCATATTTTTTAAAAGAAATAGTTTAATTTGAAAGCAATTTTGGAGGAGACGCCATAATGCAATCAATCAGAGGACCCTTGAATACTTTGATTATTCATTAAATAAATGTTAAGTAGTGTTGTAATAAGGAAGCATACCATTTTCAATACATGCATTTCTCAGGCTCCCAGATAGCAGGCAAAACAATTGTTTTCTGAAACCATTGTTGATCATGCTAATTGTTTTCATGGAAAGAAGCTAAGAATTATGGAAGTGTAGAACCACTATTTCTTGTTATGTGCCATTTTGACAAAACTTTCCTTGGGTAGCAAAGAAAAAAAAAAGAGAAACAAGAAAAAAAAATTGCATAGTGACTTTTATGATTCATACACTTTAGTATTCATTCAACAAATACTAAAGGAGGATCTATTTTATTGGAGGTGCCAATCTACCTGCTCTATGTAGGTTTTTTCCCTTTCAACAATTTACTGCTGTTCATATGGGTTCCATTTTACAGAAGAGAAAATACACTTTCCAAGGTCACTACTGGGAGGCCCATAATTAGAAGACAAAGTTAGAAGCAGTGACTTTATTTATGGGTATAAAATTAATGCTAACTAATGGAAGGATATTAAAAGAATATCATTTTGTGTGTGAAAATGAGAAAGCACCTTCTCCACTACCTCCAATCCTCTCTCCCCACATACTCTCTGGGGAGGATTTCACTGCAGTTGTGTAGGCGTGGAGGATTAGTCACATCCCTCAGCTAAGGGCAGATACCCTAAGGTCACAGGTCTGCCAGCGCTCTTCCCAGAGGTTGGTGGCAAGATTCTAGTGGGTCACCAAAGGATCTTGGATAAAATCCTGATGGCCTGACTCAGTTAAAAATGTCCTTTATTTTCTGCATCCTGAGTACCTTGGCAGTCTCCAACCTGCTGTCTTACAGTTGGGAACACGGTCTCAGTTACTAGGTGGCTGGCAGAGACTTTTTCTAACCTGTCACAGCAGGAGGTATGAGTGGCAGGTGAAGGGCATTTAAGTTCTATGGGTTATGATCAGCAAAAAACATTTCTTCTGAGGGAAAACTTATGCTGGGAATTGTAGGCTTTTTAGTATCAGTTGACCTGAAAGTGTTTCGCTTTGTAAAAGAAAAGCCCAAAGAAAAATAAAGAGAAAAAGTGTGGATTAACATTTACACGTGGTGACAATGATGTTGCCATTTATTGAGGATCTACCCTGTGTCAGATCCTTATGCTATCTGTATTTCTTCTCCACAGAAGAACCAGGTTTAGTGATGGCCTTGCCACACAGAACTGTAAGTGAGCCCAAGCGTCTGCCTGTGGGCAGCCTGGGCTCCAGGAGCCCAGGGCTTCTCACTGTCTGCTTAGTATCATGGTCCTGCCCTTTGAACCAAACCAATTATTGCTTAAAGTCAAATTCACACTTACACAGAAATATTGGAAAACTTTTCTGAAATCAGATCGTGTAAGTCTTCAGGGAAAGTCAAAAAGGCTGCCCAGATTTGAAACATAGGACGTTTCATCAGCTAAAAAAGTCACATTTCTTTCTCCTATATCCTAACTCAGTACCTAAGTCCTATAACTTGTTGTTTTGTTTGAAATAGCCTTTAAGAAAAAAAATTAAGAATAGTTTGGAACGGAAACACATTTAGAATCAATAAGTATTTTATAAAACAAACAACCCCCAGCCTTCTATTTTCACCTTTATAAACTGATATCTACTATCAATTTATATCAATCTACTATCAATAAATTCTAATATAAGAAATGAAAATTGAATACAGATTTAAAAGGCACTTAATCACAGGTCATTTGTAATTCTTGATAGGTTGCCTCAGATAACCTGTATATTTATCTGTGGGTGGGCACACCATCATGCAAAATTAATGTAATTATTTATTTTAATAGTGAAAATCAATCAGTGATTTACAATCAGTAACAGTATTACTTATTTTAACTGGCTCAGTGGACTTCATGTTTCTCAGATTACTTCTTTCAGTCTCCTATCTCTTTCACTCCACTTCCGCCCCCTAACCCTCAATTCTTCTCATTCTGGTGACAGAAACTATGAAGGTTACACTGAAGCCAATGGAAGTTCCTGAGATTTTAACTGGATATTTCGTACCAAAAGATTTTTAAAAAATAGAATTCATGCCTTTCAGAAGTGAAAGACTCTAGATTGTTAGGGCTAGTCAATTTGAACATTAAAATGTTTTGCTAACCTGAATAAATCACACAGACATGGGTTCTAGTCTTGTCTCCACCCCTTACTTGCTTGGCTTGCTTGGCATCTCCGGCCAATCTTTATCAATTTCATCTGTGAAACAGGTTGAAATGAACAATAGGGTGGTTGTGAAGACTGAATGAGTTTATGCAGGTAAACTGACTTCAGAATTAAGCCTGACATAGTAAGCTCTCAAACAGTATTTTAAAAAACTCTAGCTACTTTTTGTGGTTTCATTAGGAAGACATCAAAGAAGGACATAAGGGGAGACCCCTTTCATAAGCATTAGCACCTTTTTGCAGGACACTCGCTCTCCCCTTGGCTCACTTCTTGCCCCGGACAAATGCTCACCAACTTCAGTAAATAAAGGCCTCTCACATTTTTGCTAAAGAGGAACTTCTTTCCATTTTAAACTCAGACACCGGTTCGGATGGTTCATAGTGGTTACGTGAAAGGGAAGAAGAATGTTATTCGTCTATTTTCAGTAATTTTTGAAATGCTTGGCTGTGAGGGCGGTGAGCCTTGAGTTTAAGCAGAAGAATGCAGAGAAATTTGAGAGCGTGTACACCTCCCCTCCTGAGCCGAGCAGAGAGCAGAGCATAGGGTAAGAGCTTCAGTTCCCCAAGGTTCTCCTCTGGGGAAAATTTATTCACTGTCTGGATTCTGAGGAGGGGGTGAGCGGCGGCGGCCCTCCAGGTTAGGACTGCAGTGCGCGGGAGCTGGAAGAGCGGTTGTGGTACAGATTGCGGGGTTCCAGAGCCGGGAGGCGGTGCTCCCGTTCAGTCCGGGTGATCCCATTGGCTCATCCCTTGGAGCCAGTGTTGCTATTGGTGGCGAGCTGCTTGCGCGCGAAGGTCGGGGCAGGCGCCGCCGCGAGAGAACCCCGGGCCCAGTGGCGGTGCAGCCGCTTGGGTGAGTGTTGCGGCGTCGCCTGTGTGTGTGGCGCTCTTGAGTTTTACAGCTTAGCTCTTGGGAATGAGGGTTTCCGGGGCCCGGTTCCTGGAGAAGTGAGGGAATCTCGCCGCGTTTTGGTGTACAGTCCCAGAGCCCTGGAAGGGAGAGGGACGCGGGGAACCCCCACCCTCCTCCACCGGGGGCGCCCAGAAGGCGGCCGAGGGAATTCCCGGCGCCGAACCAGTCCTTGTTGAAGTGGCGCTGGCCCGCGGAGGCGGGGAGCTGCGGCACCAGCGCTGCGCGCCCTCGCCATCTGCTGCTTCCCCAAAGGGAAGAGGGCAGAGGCGCTGGCGCCGTCGGGATGTCAGACGTGACCCTTGGCCACCCAGGTGTGAGTTGTGAAGGGGAGGACTCAACAGACGGCGGGGCCAATGTGTTTAGTTCCAGAAGGAGCGTGGCGCTCGCTCTGGGCTGGGTGACCTTCCTACAAAAGATGAAAGGAGCGCTTCTGTCATCTGCGACTGTAGTTTAATTCAAATTAGGTGTAACCGTTGTACGACAGACAACTTGTTAATGCCTTTGGCTTGCAAAAGATCCAGGGCGCTTCAAAAAGGGAACGAGATTAGGTGGACTACGTGTATGCGTGGAAACCCTTTAAGGACACTGATTTTATCTCCAGTACAATATGTTTTAATTAGTTCAGTTTTAGCATTTCATATACATAGATGAAAACTAAAGCACAAGTTCACTAAAGAATATAAAAATGATAGCATAAAAGACGGGTTTTTTTTTGTAATTAGAATCAAATAGATTGAGAGGAATGTTTTCATATAGAGTGAGGAAACTTCATTAAAAGTATATCTGATATCCAAATATCATGAATTATTCTCTACTTTTTTTTGGTATCCACATACACTTTTGCATAATTCAGTATTGTAGGAAATGGCTGCAAATGTACATTTCTTATTTTTAATGTTAGTGGTACAGTAATGTTCCTGGAGGTTAGTTTAAGTAGAGAATGATTTAAAATCCAGCGTTCCGTGGCAAGTTGCATTTGAATGGGAGACACTCAAATCCAGTGATTTGAGTAGAAAGCCTTAGGTGGCAATGTCTTATGTGACAGGAGATACAGTAAAGAGATGCAATAGCAGATGACTTTACATAAGAACATAGTGAAGGTCAAAGATAGTTTCTTTCTCTCTCTCTATTTTAAATCCCTGACAACCGGCAGAAAGATAAGATTCTACACTTGACACTGAGCAGTTGATTCCTTACTTATCACCTTAAGGTAAAATGAGACATGACCAGGTCAGTTTAAAGCTTACTTGAGTGCATTGGACCGTAGCAGAACACATCTGTGAGCAACAAAATGCTTTCAGGTATGCTAAAAGTCAGTCCAATGAGAAATGAGTCAATGCAGGATGTCTCATTTTATAAGCTTATTTGTGGTTTTCAAAAAGCTGGAGAAAGAAATGCCTTAGCAACCAAGGAGACATAGAGAAAAGAAAATACATTAGGGGGTTTGTTAAGGGAAGGCTTTCTGAATGATTTAAAGGTGACATGCTGAAATGTGAGCTCAGGGGACTGGCTTTGCCATCTGTAGGCGTTTGTATATATATAGTGCCTTATATTTGTTTCTAAAATCAATGTGTGTATTATTGTCTTGAATTGGTAGTTTGGGACTTCATGATATACATACTGGCCAATACTCTCCCTATAAAGTGAGGAAAAAAATAGCTTTGCTTTGAGGTTTTTTCCAGCAGAGAGTTCTCATTCATTAAATCTTCGTTATCTCACTTAATCTTTGTAACAACCTATTTTACGGATAAGGTAAATGAAGCTTATGTTGCCCAGCCAACTAGAAATAGTTCCAGAATTCATTCCTAGACCTGTCGAATCCACAGCCTCTCGGTATACTACATATCCTCTTTAAAGCTGTCACCTGATGTAAGAAATGTCTAGAAATTCAATTTGAGTCCTTTACAGCTGGATCCAATGACTGTTTTACAGGACAATGATGAGGTGAGTTGAAAGATCAATGGTTCCTAGGCTTTTTCAGCTAGAAACAGATCTGAATTAGAGACCATCTTTGGCTTGTTATATACTTAAAATTATTAGAATTCTGGTAAATCCCTGTAAGTCTGGGTTCAGTTTAGTCTAGCCTGGCTTGGACTCACTCAACACAAATATCTGTGTATAGTGGTGAATCTAGAGTGGCCCACCTGTGACCCCGAGGACTGTAGAAAGGAAGCTGTGATAGTTTGATTCTGTTGAGAATTTTAGGACTAACTGTGCACTGCCACCCAATTCCCAAGTTAGGACTCAATTTTTTTTCCCACAGTCTCCTAGCATCCCTTGGGACTGATCACCTATGGTACAATTCAGTCAATTTTCATACTCTTTTCACATATAGCAGGCTGGATTTCATGGAGTCTGGGCCAGGCAGGGTACAGTGGTGGAGCCAAGTTTCCTTGAAGCTGCCCTGCTAATGGTAGAACTGAGGGTGATCAGAAAGAGAGAAATACAAGGGCAAAATCAAAATAGAATGCCAGGCACATTATCATCTGGAAAGAGCCAGGCTGAGACAGAATCCCAGTAGATCCAAGGCAGTAGAATGAAAAGCAGATTGAAGTCAAACTAGAACAAGAAGATTGGGATAGAATGAAGGAGGTGGAGGAGTGAGACATTGAATGACTGGAGCCTGGGTACAGGTTGTTTTTTTTTTTTTTCCCAGTTGAATGAAAGATTCTTTAAATTCTACAGTGTTTTACAATTTTCAAAATTTCACACACATGATTTCATATAATCCCGTAATAACCTGTTTTTTAATCTGCTACTCCTACATTGCCCTTTGCTCTCCCCTTTCCCCACTGGTAACCACTAGTTTGTTCTCTATATCTGTTAGCCTGCTTTTTTGTTTTATTCACTAGTTTACTGTATTTTTTAGATTCTACATATAAGTGATATCGTACAGTATTTATCTTTCTCTGTCTGCCTTATTTCACTTAGCATAATGCCCTCCAAGTCCCTCCATGTTGCTGCATATAGCAAAATTCCATCCTTTTACATGAGTGAGTAGTATTCCATTGCACGCGCATATGTGTGTGTGTGTGTATACATATATATATGTATATATACACATATATACACCATATCTTCTTTATCCATCCATCTGGTGATGGACATTTGGGTTGCTTCCATATGTTGGCTATTGTAAATAATGCTGCTATGAACATAGGGGAGCATGTATCTTTCTGAATTAGTGTTTTTGTTTTTTTTGAATCTATACCGAGGAGTGGAATTGCTGGGTCATATAGTAGTTCTATTTTTAGCTTTTTGGGGAACTTCCATACTGTTGTTCCATGGTTGTTGCACCAATTTATATTCCTACCAACAATGTAGGAGTGTGGATATAGGTATTTTTTAAAAAGTTACTTTTGCTTTTTAAATAGGTAATATGCTAACATGCTCAAAGATAAAAACTGTATAAATAGGTTTATAGTTAGGACTCTTAGTTTCACCTCATTTCTGTGTACTCCTGTCCTAGAGGTAATTTCAGGGGTAGATTTATTGTGAAGCCCTCTGGCACAAGCTCCTTTCAAGACCTGTATCTAATTTTGTCTTCTTTTTCTTAAAGTGGCCTCCCTCTGCGCCTGCAAAAAAAGAAATCCTGTGAGTTTCAGAGGGTACAAACTCTGGATCTTTACTTTATAACTATCTATTTTAGTTTCTTGTATACTTCCAGTGTTTCTTTCATACGTGTAAACACCCAAGAATGGATATATTCTTATTATCCTCCTTTTCTTAAGCTAAAGATTTTTCCCCCGTATCTTACATTTTTTTCTTCTCCTTTTAATAATATACTCTAGACCTCTTTCCATAGCAGTCCAAAGAGAGCTTTCTCATAGTATTCTAGTGTGTAGACATACATAGATTGTTTAACCAATTGTTCTGTTGATGGACAGTTGAGTTGTTTTCTATAGAGAATGCTTCAATGAATAACTTGTGTTAAGTGAGTTTATAGGTGGGGTCCAGTTATTTTTCAGAAGGTGTCACTTCTGATTACAGTGGGGAGATGGTCAGTGAGGACTTAGCCTGCCAGGATGGTGTGAGGGGAAGACCACCCTCTAGGAGATGGATGATTGGCTGACTGTTCAACTTGCCCCTTCTCTCTGTGGTTGGAAACACTCAGAGCACTTTTAGCTCTTGACCATATTCTGCAAAGGGAGGCAAGAATAGGGCCTCTATCCCATTCTTTTGCTCTCTTGGGAATTTAGCAAAGAATCCTTGGGTGACCTTAGCTCTAGGACTGTACTTCGTCAGGCTAGGGAACATGGAAATCCTGTTAGGCTAACAATGAAAACATATGTTTGTGTGCATTTGAACCTTTAAAGTTCTTTTCTACCTACACTACCAACAAATTTTGATTTCCCTATCATGTGTACTATTTAAAAGTACCTTATGCTAAACCATCTTTGGGATTATGATTCAGCTCTGTAACTGGATGACTGGAGTGTGGGCCTGTGGTACGTAGCAGGTACAGAGCACAACCCACACCAGCTGTAGAGTAGTGGCAAGCACTCCAGTAGGGAAACAAACGAATGCAAATGAGATGCACTTGGCCATGGAACAAAGATGAAAATGACATTCACTTGTAAATGAGTTTTCTGTGTTTGATGTAAACAGAATGACATGTATTTTGCAGGAAGACCTCTTTGACCTTAGGCTAGTTGTTGA
Source organism: Vicugna pacos (assembly GCF_048564905.1). Taxonomy (NCBI): domain Eukaryota; kingdom Metazoa; phylum Chordata; class Mammalia; order Artiodactyla; family Camelidae; genus Vicugna; species Vicugna pacos. The sequence goes on from NC_132994.1 coordinate 27,190,914, forward strand.
ATTCATTACATGGGATTGCACATGTTTCTGACATTTTATTATTATTGGTGTGTCTCATCATCTAACAATTTCTGGACTTTGAATTTATTTAGAAAGATTTCCATGATTTTCTGTCCTAGGAGATGGTCTGACAGTTCTGTGAGATGCTCATCACCAAAAGGCTAAGTGGCCTGGAATAAAACTTGACTCTGGCATCTTGCACTCAAAGGAGGGAATGGCTGAACTTATAGAGCTCAGGATCAAGAGGAAGAAGATCATCTTTTCAGCTTTGGCTTTCATTGCTGGTTGTGGTCCCCAGCCTAGACGTTTCCTCAAACATCAGACTTAGATGACTGCTATGTGGCTTTGCTTTCTGAGCCCTAGTCGTCTTTCAACCCCCAGTAAAAGTCTCCTCTGTTCTCTGTAGTTTTCTCTGACTGTCCTGGCCCAACTGGTCTTTCCCTTCTTGAACTTTCATAGCAGGTGGTCTGTGGGACTTTTTGGTCAATTATTTTGTTAAATGCATATATTATGCATGGAATATGTCATTTGCTTCTTAAAATATTGCTATTATAATACTTAAGCATAGATATTCAACAAATATTTGAGAAGTAATTGATTAAACACTCTTAGAATTTCTCATTCTTTTGAACACTATGATGAAACACTGAGAGTCAGCTACATGTCAGGCCTTGTACTGGCCAGGGGACACAGGATGATTAAGATTGTCTCAAGTTGCTTGATCTAGTGGAGGAGGCAAACACAGAAGCAGAAAACATAATGTGTTGGATATAACAGATGGAGCTACTCACAGAATAAGGACACTTCTTCGGTCAGAAGAAGAGGGTGAGGGCGGGGAGGGAGTTCAATAGGGAAGAGCTTCCCAGAGGAAGTGATACCTGAACTAAGTCTTAAAAGATGGGTAGGAGTCATATAGTTCAAGTGTAAAGAGAGATGGAAGGCCATTTCCAACAGCCAGGATAGCGCGAGTGAAGAGACTGAGTGGAGAAGCGCATGGATGTGTGTGAGAAATTCCAGGCAGTGCAGTGCTGCTGGGGGGCAGAGTGACAAGCAGGCAGTATTGTTGAGAAATGAGAATCCACCTGTGGGAAGTGTGGGGCAGTGGCTAAGACAGTATTTATGGGCTTTGGATTTAGGCAGAGCTAAGTTTGCACCTCTGGCTCTGCATCTTCCCAGCAGTGGGAACTTGGTCAAAAGATGTAACTTCTTTATGCCTCAGCCTACTGATATGTAAAATGGGAAGAACAATGGCATTGTATTTAAAGGGGTCTTGTGAGTGTTAATTGAATTAATGTTTGCAGGGTTCTTAGGACAGGGTAAACATTCAAAGTGTGTTGGCTGATTGTTTTTGAGAGCCTGGAAGGTTGTGCAGGGGCCATAAAGGGAGGGTCTCTTAGAAGATGTAAGCCACCACTAACAGATGGTTTGCATTGCAAGAGGACTGTTAGAGGCAAGAAGACCAGTTAGGAGGCAGTTGTATTTAGCATTTCAGGTGACAGAAGATGTGGAACAGTGGTAATTGGGATGGAGAGGAGAGGGTTAAATATCTAGGAGGTAACATTGGGAGGATTTTGTGACAGGGTTGGGGAGTGTGAGACAGAGTGAGGAGTCAAGTATATTAGTGATAAGACAGTTACAAAGTATTCAGTAGTATCACAGTGTCGATGGGCTATTGGCAAATGCACTTTAGGTCAGGATGGTCTTAGACGTATTCTGTTCTGTTGAGAAATACTGCCTAAAAAATAAAAAAAAAGATGGATTCATTTGAATATATAAATTAAATAAAGATAGCAATTATAGCCCAAGGAAAATATTAGTTTTGCCAGAAGGTTAACAGCAATATATAAATAGCACATTAAAATTTATGAGAAGCTTCATGATTCCAATAACTAAATGGCAAATGATAAGAATTAACCAAGTTACAGGTAAACAAAGATGTATGAACATGTTCTTTCTCATAGAAATCGAAGACATGCACATTAAAAGATCCTTAAATATAAAAATTAGATAAAATTTTAAGAAAATGCTAGTAATCTTCTGAAGTTGATACAAGTACATTTTACTGATGTCACTGAAATCATTTGTTCAACAATGTAGAAAATTTTGCCACAGCTATATACATGTGCTCAGAACTCATGTTTCTGAGAATTTATTCTAGAGAAACAATTTAACAAAACCATAAAACTATAGGCACATGGTTTTTCACTGCAGCAGTAAACCCTGTAGAAAAAAAGCAACAAAATATTAAAAACTAAGCTATGGTTATTTGGGGAGCATCAATATTATAGCATATTATGAAGTAATATTAAAATTATTATTAAGATAAAACAGTGGAAAACATTATGAAAATATTAACTGAGTAAAGTCAAATATGATTATGGTTGCATTGACTCCAGAATCTGCTTTTTTTAGGCTAAAGACTGGAAGTAACATGCAAAATGTGAAAGACTGTGCTGGGTATATGTGTATTCTCACATGCACTACGTTGCCTTTTCTGATTTTACTTTGGCAAGTCTAGTTCTGTGACATCACTTAGTAATTGTTAACATGTTGGTATTTTTCATTGCTGAAGTATTTTGAAGTCCATATAGTTATCATGACATATTAACCCTTAATAGTTTAGTGTGCAGCAAGAACATTTCCCTTCATAACTCGTATTATATCAAGCAAACTTAACACTTCCTTAATATCTAATACCCAGACGCATTCATTTCCCCAAATTACATTTCCTTTTAAAAAAGAAATAACTTGATCAGTCTGCTCAGCCCAGTGGGATTGTTCACTGCTGGGTGGGGAGCGGCTGGATCCCTGGCCCCTGGTGCCATGGCCGGCTCAGAGCGATCAGCCGCCAGCCCTCTGGGCCTCTCTGTGTGGAGCCCTAGGAGGAGGAGGACAGCTGGCTCAGAGATGGTCGGCTCCATCTGCAAGTAGAGCTGCCTCTTTTTTCCTGCCCTCTGCTCCTGGGAGCCGGGGGCATAGGCTCTGAGACCCTTGCAGCCAGCTGGCAAAGAGGAGTGGGAAACCAGCCAGCAGATCTGTGCTCGGGGTGGGGAACTTTGGAACATTGTCTTTGTCAAGCCAGTTGTGGAAGGTCCTAAGATTTCACACAATCCTCCCTACTCTGCTTGGTGCCGCCAGCTCCTAAACACTGGCTGAGCTGCTGATTTACCTTCTCTATGGTTTGTGCAAAGACTTGTCTCTTCCTTTGATTATCTGGATCTTCCGGGTTAAACCAGGCCTTTAAAAAATGACAGTGAGGGCTATGAGTACCCAATAAAGTTATCAAGGCTGTACAGTAACTTTTAGGAAAAGCCCAAACAAATAAACATACAGAAAACCTACCAAAACATTTTACTACGGAAGTTTTTAAAAACTCCCCAAAGTTGAGAGAATAGTAAAATGAGCCTTCCAGTATTTTACCAACATTGTTTCATTTGTTTTTGCTTAAGTATTTTAAATTCCAAGCATTTTATCAATTCACCTGTTAATACTTTGCATCTGACAGAACTGACAGTTATTCCCTAATATCATCTAATACCTAGTCCATGTTCAAATTCCTCTAGCTTCTTGGAAGATGTCTTTTTACAGTCGAATTTGTTTGAATTGGGATCTAAACAAGATTCACTCATTGCATTCATTTATGTTTCTAAAGTCCTACTGCATTTATAATGGTTCTCTGTCTCCCTCCCCCACCGCCCCTCCTCCTTTCATTTGTTGCAGAAACCAGGTCATTTGTCCTTTATAATTTCCCACATTCTGAATCTGCTTTCTGCTGGACTGTTTCCCTATCATGTTATTTAACACATACTCTACCCCTCATATTTTCTGTAAACTGGTAGTTACAGCTAGAGGACTGACTAGATTAGGGTTTGGTGTTTTTATTTGGGGGGTGGGCAAGGGCAAGAATACTTCATAGGTGATGCGACATGCCTCTTGTTGTGTCCCATCAGGAGATGTGTTATGTGTGTGTGTCCCACGTTTAGTGATGTGAAGATTGATTATTGGATTTAAGTGCAGTCATCACCTTTTCGACTAAAGATTTTGGCAGTCATTGATGAAATTTGCTTAAGTCCATTCTTTCATTAGGGGTGCAAAATAGTGGTTTTCTAGTTCTACATATGTTATTTCCCCTGTTATCTTTTAAACCACACTCAGGTCTCTATAGCTGGTTGCATTAGCCAGCTCACGCACACTTCCTCTAGGAACTATGGATAAGTTCTTGACACAGCTGCAACTTAGCTGCTCTAATTCTGATGCTGCTTTGAAAAAGAGCCTGGAACCAGAGGGTGATTTCCTCCCTTCTTCGTTTCTTCCTGAAAGCTGTAAACTTTTGAGGTAATGACAATTATAAACAGTGTCAGCTTTATGCCCTGGCATAGTTTTGATGTTTGTGTGGTATGATCTGAGAAGAGATGAAAGGTTGGCTTGATGAAAATATTCTCCTCTTCTCTGGCTGTAGTGTCTGACACCCCCAACAGTAGTATTCTCCCTTAAGGGCCTTCTGCAGACTCGGGAATTATAACCAGGTTAAGGTTAATTGTAACCAGGTTAAGATATGGGACCAGCACATTAATGGACCTATAAGCAGGAATTCGTTTGTCTTATTGTTAGGGGCTTACCATCTGTGGTCTCTGTGGTTGGGTCTGGAATATGTAACTGAGAATGGAACGCGTTGCTCTTAGCTTGGATGATGGAAGGTACGGATCATGTGCATGCCTGGGGTTTGGTTCAGGTTTTTATGTGGAGGTCTCCAAGAATGAAGACTGTTGAGGGGCTAGATGGCAGGGGAAGAAAAACGTTGAAAGGTGTGAGAAAACAAATCATTGCTTTGTACTTTTATTGAGGACGACTCTGCTTAAGCCCTCAAGATAGCCTAGAAAATAAAAGCAAGACTCTGTTTCCTGTTCTTTTCTTCACTGCCATGTTGTCCGGGAAGCCTGAAATAGAGGGGTGCTAGGGTCGAGGGGACTTTTCCTTACAGGTCAGCAGTGATAAAGAGCAGGGAATTTGAAGGCAGAATTTAAGCAAGATGGAGGGCTTGAAAGAAGATGTGAGAAACAGGAGGAATCACTTTTTTAAAGGTGAAAAATGGCAGATTGATCCCTTTTGCCACAGAAGAAGGTTCAGTTTGCTGTTTTAGAGAAATGGACCATTTTCCCTTCCCACCTACTCAACAACCAGTTCTAATATGGAAGTTTCAGTATTTTTATCTTTATGATAATTTCAGAAACAGTAGCCCATTTATGCCTAATAATGTAACTGAAAAATACCAGTAATTATATAATGACTGCAGAAATCACATTTTTAAGTAAATGAAGAGGGAAATTATTTGTTCTTATTATATGTCTCCAATTTATATGTAATTACCAGCTATGAAAGAACCTTCCTGGTATGCCTAATAACCACCTTTTGTCCTTGCATGAAAAGTCGAGGTTTTTTTATTCAAGGTTTTGTTCTGCTCAGCTTATTTCTGGCTGGTTGGGGAGACAGAGGCAGCTGTTTTATGACATGTCTCCCAGGCCTTCCTCAGACCAGGGAGCGTATTGCTCTGGAAACCAGCTGGTCATGTTCTTTGCCTGTCAGACCCTGTGGGAGCAAACAGAATTTGGGCAAACCAGTAGAAATCTGCCTGTACAGGAAGAGGTGGCTCTTGATCAAAAAACATGGAGTCTTTAAGCCAACCATTTCTAATTACCTGCAACTCTTCTGACTGGTAGATAACAACATGTATTTTTTTTCCCTATTAAACTTTGGTTTTGTTGGTTATTTCCTCCTTTATGAAACATCCTTTGAAAACAAGGCAGAAGACAACAAAAGAGTTTCTTTCCTATTTAGTGCTGGCATAAGGAGGTTATATGTCTACTGTCTACACATTGCAAGAGCAATAATGGAATAATAATCTTTCTTTTAATTAAAAATGAACTTAATAGTAGATTTATGATCTATAGCTAGATATCTAACATAATTTACTTTTGTATTTATCATGTTCAGATATCATATATCATAGTATCTTTATTAAATTCTTTCTAATATTTTCTAACTTTTCATGTGAAATAACATGTGGGATATTATATGGACTACAATATCTTTGCATATGTATATACAATATTATTTGTAATAATAAAAGCATGTGTGCATATATTATAAAGAGTTACACTCACTCATTTGTAGATTCTTGTGCTCATTCACTGATTCACTTGTACATGAAATATTTATTGAATGCCTGGTTAATGCCAGGCACTGTGCAGTCAAAAGTTATAAAGACATGAATGGTCAAAAGATCCCTTTGGCTGCTGAGTGGAGAAAGCATTGTGGAGTGAGGCAAGAGTAGAGTCAGAAAGGCTACATGGTGGGCTGTAAGGAGTACCCAATTTGGAGGCGGACCCAGGCAAGTAAACAAGGATTTCAGAAATACAAACTCCCATGGGAGTGCAAAAAAGGAGGGATTAAACAGTTTTCAACTCAGTGCTGATGTTGATTTATTTTCAGAGTAAGAGGAGGGAGGCTTTTGTTTGTCCCATGTGTGTCAGAAGGCAGGCCACATGGACCCCAGAGATCCTGCCTGCTTGTGGAGGCAGTGCCGGGAGCCAGAGCAGGCACACAGACACCCGCTTCAGTGTGAACTGAGTAGGTGACCCAGAGAGGGCAACTTTTGCTCTGCTCCGTCTCTTGTGACCTTGGACACAACATGATATCACTGAACCACCTCATTACTGGAGCAGGAGCAGGACTGGGTGTAGAAGTAATAGGATGAGTGGGGCTGGTGAGGGTGCAGGGAGACTGAGGCGTGGACTGATGATTGCTAATGCTGTTACTTCTGCTTAAAATGCTTGTTCCTTGCTCAGTGTGGAAGAAAGGTCCAGATCAAGTGTCATCTTTTTGGGGATGCCTTCCTGGATTTTCCCTGCAGTAGTAATTATTCCCTATGCATTTTATATATGTCTACATTACAGTACTTATAACACGTCTTAAATCTTTGTTTATGAATCGGTCATCTCTACCAAACTGTGAGCTCTTCTAGGACTGAAACTACCCATTGTTTTTTTTATATCTGCAGTGCCACTCATAGCAACAGGGAGAGAGTAGGCAATTAATACAGATTTTAAAAATGAAATTAATGAATTAGTACATGGTTGTTCTGACAAATTTTTTCTGCTTTGGTGGTAACCCTTTCTGTTTTTGTTATTTCATTCATTTAACAAATAATCATAGTAACAAACAGTGTGCTGGACACTGTTTTAAGCCCTTTATACATATGAACTACTTTGATCCTTATAATTATTCTATGAGTTAGGTAATATTATTATTCTCTACTTTATTGATGAGAAAACATAGTAAACCATAAATTTATATTTGTTTCCAATTTGCATTAATTAAGCAAACAGTTTTTGAGTGCCTGTTTTTTCGCCAGGCATCATTTTAGGTGGTCGTGAGTACAGTGGTGAACAAAGTCCTGCTCTTGTGGGGCTTACATTCTAGTGGCAGAAGACAAACCAGGAAAAGTGAGTAAGCAAGATGCCAAGGCCAGGTGCTATGCAGGTAAAATTCAAAAATCATTATTGAGTGATGTAACAGGCAGGGACTAGGAGTCATCTGTAGATCAGGTTGTCAGAGGGGCCTTTCTGAGGAAGTGACCCCTAAGATGAGGTCTGAATGACCTGAGGAGCTAGGCACTGGATACCAGGGGGAAGGGCAAGGCTGGTGCACATGCCTGGTGCCAGCAGTGATTCTGGTGTTCTCAAGAGAGGCCAGTGTGATGAGGGGAGAAGTGGGATGTGTGAGGCACCTGAGGTAGGCAGAGGTGAGGTCAATTAGAGCTCTGCAAGTTAAGGCCAGGATATCAACTTTAGTTCTAACTGTGGAAGGAAGCCATTAGAAGGTTTTGGGTGGGGTGGTGATGTTTTAAAAAAGTCATGTTGGCTGCCGGGTGGAGACAGTATTGTGGAGTGAGGCCAAGAGTGGAATCAGAAAGGCTATCTGGGAAGTGATGTGAACATTTTAAAGGAGAGTGACGGTGGCGTGGACTGTAGTGTTAGTAGGAGAGATGGTGACAAGTGGTTAGATGGTGGCATATATTTTGGAGGCAGGGTCTAAAGCACTGGCAGGTGGAGTTCATGCTGGAGAATCTAAATCACAAAATGTATGCTTCCTTCCTGCTTTTTGCAAGAGAGGAGAGTGTTCAGAGGCAGCTGCTGTAAGTTGTGGCTAAGAGGAGAGTGGAAGTGAAGGTGGTATAAACAGGTGTCTCAAAACCTCTCTATCTCTTTCCGGCATGTGAGGACACAGCCAGAAGGTGTCATCTGAGTGAGTAAGTGGACCCTTACCAAACACTAAATTTGCTGGTGCTGTGGTCCTGGACTTTGCAAGCCTCCACAACTAACGGAAATAGGAGGATGCCTTTTTATACATTAATGAAACAGTGAAGCTTTCTAAAGAAATAGAAAAAGGTTAAATGAAAAATTGTCAAAGAAATTAATCAAAGAATTCTACTTACAATACCATCAAAAATACTGAGAAATATGCCTAACCAAGGAAGTGAAAGACTTGTACACTCAAAACTAGAAAACACTGATGGAAAACATTAAAGAAGACCACAATTATATGGAAAGACATCCTGTGTTCATGGGTTGGAGGATTTAATATTGCTAAGATGTCAATACCACCCAAAGCTTTCTATGGATATAATGCGATCCCAGTTAAAATCCCAACAACATTTTTTTGCAGAAATAGAAAAAAAATCTATCCTAAAACTCATAAGAATTTCAAGGGACCCCTGGATATATGCGCAAAACAATATTGAACAAGAAGAACAAAGTTGGAGGTGACATACTTCCTGATTTCAAAACTCACTACAAAAAATTACTACCCTAATCCATATAGTGTGGTACTGGCATAAAGTTAGACACGCAGAGCAATGGAGAATAGAGAGTCCAAGGAACAGCATCATGCATTTGATCAAATGATTTTGAGATGGGTGTCAAGACCTCACAAAAGTGGGAGGACAGTCCCTTCAACAAATAGTATTGGGTCAATTGGAGTTCTACATGTAAAAGAAACAAGTTGAACAAGATTACACTGTGTAACACAGGGAAATATATACAAGATCTTGTGGTGGCTCATAGTGAAAAAAAATGTGACAATGAATATATGTATGTTCATGTATAGCTGAAAAATTGTGCTCTACACTGGAATTTGACACAACATTGTGAAATGACTTTAACTCAATAAAAAATGTTTAAAAAAAGAAGTTGAACACTTACATTACATCATATACAAAAATTAATGCAAAATGTATTAAAGACCTAAATGTAAAACTATAAAACTCCTGAAGGAAAACAGGTGAAAATTCCTTGACTTTAGATTTGGCAATGATTCCATAAAAGCATAGGCAACAAAAGAAAAAAATAGGCAAATGACACTACATCAAACATAAAAACTGCTGTGCATCAAAGAACACAATCAAAATATTGAAAAGATAACCTACAGAATGGGAGAAAATGCTTATAAATAGCATGTATGATAAGGTCTTAATATCTAAAACATCTTAAGAATTCCTGCAGCTTAAGTATAAACCAAACAACCTTATTAAGAAGTGAGCAAAGGATGTATAAAATAGATAAACAATAAGGACCTACTGTGTAGCAAAGGGAACTATGTTCAATTTCTTATAATGAGCTGTAATGGAAAAGAAACTGAAAAAACATATATGTATTCTGTATATGTATAACTGAATCACTTTGCTGTACACCTGAAACTAACATTGTAAATCAACTACATTTCAATAAAAAATGAGACTAAAAAAAATTAAAAAAAAGAAATGAGCAAAGGACTTGAATGGCCATTTCTCTGAAAGTGGTGTACTAATAGCTAATAAGCATGTGACAAGATGCTCAACATCACTAATCTTCTGAGAAGTGCAGATCAAAATTAAAATCAAAATGATATATTACCTCTCACTACTTAAGTAGCTACCATCATGAAAGATAGCTACTATCAAAAAAAGCAGAACATAACAACTGTTGGTGAAGATGTGGAGAAATTCACACCCTTGTGCACTGTCACTGGGATTATAATGTGGAGCAATCACTAAGGAAAACAGTATGACATTCTTTTGAAAAACTGAAAATAGAACTTAATCCAAATTGTAGGTGCATATGCAAAAAAATTGAAAGTAGAGCCTCAAAGAGATATGTACAAATCCCATGTTCATACCAGCATTATTCGCAAAAGCACGGAGGTGGAAGCAGTCCAAATATTGATCATCCGATGAATGGTAAACAATATATGGTATATACACACATTGGAATATTATTCCACCTTTAAAAGGAAGTAAGTATTGTCAAATGCGACAACATGAATGAACCTTGAGGATAATATGCTAAGTAAAATAAGTCAGTCACAAAAGGAAAATACTTATTATTACATATATATGGGGTATAGGAAAACAAAGTGGAATAGTGGTTACCAGTGGTTGGGGGGAGGGAAAATACGGAGTTGTTGTTTAAAGGGTATAGAGTTCAGTTCAGCAAAATGGAAAGGTTCTGGAAGATATACATGTTATTTATTGCATTACAATGAGAATGTATTTAACACTACTGAACAGTGTAGTAAAAGCTGGTTATATAGTAAATTTTATTTTATTCTTCAACAACAATAACAACAAAATTTAAAATGTAAACAAGCAAAAACCTTCCTGTCTTTCTCTGGGCAATATGATCTTGGTCTAGGGACCCACTTTGTAATAAAAGTACCACCTTGAATACTACATTATCAGTAATATAGTCCAGGGAGACTACATGAAGTTTTTCTTTTCTTAATTTTAAGAAAAATCTTCTCCCCTTTTATTAATGAAAAAATGCATTGATCTTTGAGCCAGAATATTAAAAAAAGTAGTACCTGATTTTTTTTGTAGATTATAAAGAGGAACAGAAAATAAAGATATATTAGGGAATCCAGCATGGGTTCAGATGTCTGGATGAGCAAGTTGTAAAAAAAAAAGTTAGTTATAAAACCATGTCAGTTGCTTATGACATCAGGAAAAGATAGGAAGATAGATACATGAGACATGGGTATTTTCATATTCTTAAGAACTTTACAGTATCATTTCTATGACTGTCAAAATCTTTTAAGTTATTTATTAAATAACATGCATATCTTCCAAAACCGAATTTTCTTGATTTATATCATTGATTCAGTTAATGATAAAGAGAAGTTTTTCTACTGTTTACTCCTTATATTCCATATAACACAGTCCAACATATCTTTAAAAAGTATTTTTAAAAATCTTGTTCTTTTAAATCAGAAAAGAAGTACATATTTATTACAGACAAATCAGAAAATTCAAACAGGCAAAAAGAAGAATAAAATGCCTGGTGAAAAACAATGTTAATGCTTTGGTTTATTACTTTCCAGACTCTCCTCTGTCATATAAATGGACTAATGTGGTTTTTATATAAAAATATAATTTATGTAATTTTGTAGGCTACTTTTTTAAAACTTAGCAATAGAGTTGGCCCTCTGTATCTGAGGGTTCTGCATCTGTGGATTTAACCAAGTAAAGATCAACAATATTTGGGAAAAAAAAAATCCGGAAAGTTTCAAAAAGCAAAACTTGAATTTGCTGCATGCTGTCAGCTATTTACAGAGCATTTACATTGCATTCAGTATTATAAGTAATCTAGAGATAATTTAAAGTATATGGGAAGATGTTCATAGTTTATATGCAAATACTATGCCATTTTATAGAAGGGACTTTGGAACCAATCCCTCACAAATACCAAGGGACGACTGTATATTGCTGATACTTTTGAGTCCTAGCAGTTCTTTAGCAGAAGCTCTGAGTTTTCTTTGCTAAGTAAGGGTAGATGTGCACTGGAATTGTGATATTCAGACATCTTACCTTGATCTGTGACCAAAATTCATTCACTGAAGACTTGTCTTTAGTAGTATTTGATCTTACCAATTTCAAATGCTTCTGGCAAGAATGAGTAAGGTCTTAGAGTCCTATAGGATTCATTGTCTCATTTCTTTACTCTCTCTCTTTTTAACTAAAGTTCTGATTTTCTCCCCTAAATGTGCTTCTCCTGCATTTTTCCATAGTAAACAGCATTTCTTTTTTGTTTTGTTTTGTTTTGTTTTTATAAACATTTTTTATTGAGTTATAGTCATTTTACAATTTTGTGTCGAAGTCCAGTGTAGAGCACAATTTTTCAGTTATACATGAACATAAATACATTCATTGTCATATTCTCTTTCGCTCTGAGCCACCACAAGATCCTGCATATATTTCCCTGTGTTACACAGTACAATCTTGAGTAAATGGCATTTCTAAACTTTTAGTTTCTTAGGTCAATATTTGGGGCGGGGGTCTTCCTTAACTCCTTTCTTTCCTTCATGCCCCAGATACAATCTGTATACAAATTACGTGAGTTTTCTCATTTCTTTTCTGTGCTAGAAAGCAATTTACTAATTTGGGCTCTGCTATGGAAATTTCTGAGAAGTTGTAGCCCATAATCCCTATATCTCATCAGATCATCCTACACAGTCTTGTTGGGAAAAGGATGATGGGGAAAGACCAAAAGGGCCAGGCTGAAAGATAAAACCACCAAATAGCTTGACAGAGATGTCAGTTGAGCACATATGTAGGAGCATCAGGCAATGGAAGTGACATTCCAGATGACATGCCTTTTTTTCCCCCTCTGCATACTAAAAATGCTTGTATTAACTGACAGCAGATAAAAGGTGAAAGAATACAATGCATAGTAACTCACGTTAAAGCTTACAGGTAAAAGACTGAATTCTTGTTTGAAATAAATGGCTTTCCACTTAATAAACTGGAGTTGTTCCAAGGACGTCTTTTCATTTATGGAGCAGGTGCAGATGAAGTTTTGAGAAACTTGTGCAGTATTTTTTTTTAAAAATAAAACATTTAATTAACAAGCTTGAAAACGGTGGAGCACTTGAAGTGGGAATAAAACAATTGTTTTATATCAAACAGTGCAAATCCAATTTGTGAATACAACTCTATTGAAAAGCTTTAAAATATTAATAAATTGCTGTAGGCTTTAAAAAAGAAGTTTTAATTTTCTTTCAAGGTTTTCCCTTGAGACAAGTTCTAAACCAGAAGAGATGTTCAAATGAATGCAAAAAAAGTATATTCTTTTTGAAGGCCCAGAAGCTAATTTAAAGGAAACAAGATGAAAAGGAGTTAGAATATTTATAAGCACTAAAAATATCAAATAATCAAATGCAAACCCATCTCTAAATGTGAATTTTTTTTGTTAAGGTTGTTTGGAATTGCAGTTGCTATCATGACTTTAACTTGTTCTTAGAATTTAAACACAACAGATTTGAAAAAGTAGTATAATATTAAACATGCACGTTATTTTCCAAGGGACTAAACCATAAGCATATCTGTGAAAGTTACTTAATAAAAAGAACCTTTTTTAAATAAAAAGAACCTCTGCACAGCAAAGGAAACTATAAGCAAAACAAAACGACAACCTACGGAATGGGAGAAAATTTTTGCAGAAGATGAAACTGACAAAGGCTTGATCTCCAGAATATATAAGCAGCTCATAGGACTTAATAAGAAAAAAACAAACAACCCAATCCAAAAATGGCCAGAAGACCTAAACAAGCAATTCTCCAATGAAGGCATATGAATGACCAATAGGCGCATGAAAAAATGCTCAATATCACTAATTATCAGAGAAATGCAAATCAAAACTACAATGAGGTATTACCTCACACCAGTCAGAATGGGCATCATTCAAAAGTCCACAAATGACAAATGCTGGAGAGGCTGTGGAGAAAAGGGAACCCTCCTACACTGCTGGTGGGAATGCAGTTTGGTGCAGCCACTGTGGAAAACAGGATGGGATTCCTCAGAAGACTAGGAATAAACTTACCATATGACCCAGGAATCCCACTCCTGGGCATATATCCAGAAGGAACCCTACTTCAAAAAGACACCTGCACCGCAGTGTTCATAGCAGCACTATTTACAATAGCCAAGACATGGAAACAGTCTAAATGCCCATCAAGAGAAGACTGGATAAAGAAGATGTGGTATATTTATACAATGGAATACTATTCAGCCATAAAAACAAGAACATAATGCCATTTGCAGCAACATGGACGTCCCTGGAGAATGTCATTCTAAGTGAAGTAAGCCAGAAAAAGAAAGAAAAATACCATATGAGATCGCTCATATGTGGAATCTGAAAAGAAAGAAAGAAAGAAAAAGACAAATAAACATAAATACAAAACAGAAACAGACTCATAAGCATAGAATACAAACTTGTGGTTGCCAGGGGGGAGGGGAGTGGGAAGGAACAGACTGGGAGTTCGAAATTTGTAGATACTGACAGGCATGTAGAGTAGATAAACAAGATTATACTGTATAGCACAGGGAAATATATACAAGATCTTGTGGTAGCTCACAGTGAAAAAGAATGTGACAATGAATATATGTATGTTCATGTATAACTGAAAAATTGTGCTCTACACTGGAAATTGACACAACATTGTAAACTGACTATAACTCAATTAAAAAAAAAAAGAACCTTGAGAAAGATACCAATTCAAGATAAGAAAACTTCAGTTAATGGTTTAAAAGTTATTTACATTAAATTTTCCATAAATTAATTTTTTTTCCTGATTCCAGCCTTTTCTGACAAAGGCTTTGGTAACAGCATGCGTTGTTGGTCATGCCAGATTTTGCTCTGGGACATAGTGTTTGCTGGACTCTCAAGAATTTGTTCTTTAGTGACTCTGGTCAGGTCAGGTGCCCTGTGGAGCAAGCTGTGTAAACCGTCATGATGACAGCCAGGTCTTTTGGCAGAGTGTGCACAATGGATAGGCTACCAGGGCATCTTTCCTTTAAAGCCTCTCCTTTTGGAAAAACACAGCAAATAAAAATCACTAAACAGCTTCTGGGTAAGTCAGCCTGCACTGTGGGGACCTAATGAGATGAAAGAGAAACTTGATTCCTTTCTCCCGCCTGACAAAGGCTCATTTCCCAGAAGTGATCCTGAAGCTACCAAAAGAAAATTAAAGGTACATACGGCAATGTTTCCCAAGGCACTCAACAGAAAAAGAACAGTGGTCACCATCTACAGAATCCTGGGTATTCTGTAGTCCACGAAACTTTTGAATAGCTCTTCTCTCTTTTCATATTACCAAATAGGTTAAAAACAGATAATGGTTGAATAAGAGATGATGCTCTGATTTTCCTTTTACAAAAACTAAGAATCTTGATTCCAAATGCTTAATTTTCCATGTCTTGAAATTATAATACTGGATGCTGAGTATAGTAATTTTTTTTTGTTTAGAAAAAGAAAACAATCATCAAAGGAGAAAAACAAAGCATTGAATAGAAAATAGAGAAACTAAGCAGCTCAACACAAAGCACATTAAGCATTTTCTGAGCTAATAAATTATGTGATGTAATGCTAACACTTAAAAAGTGCTCCATTTTCTCCAATGCACGCTGCGATTACTCCTGTAAACCAATTCCTTATTAAGCTGCATGGTTTCGCATCCCTTGTATTTTACAGGTGGTTTAAATCTTCATCTTTTCAGCATTTTGACTTTGGATCCCTGATTCTCTTCATTTAACCTGTTGGCTTAACTATTTAACCTTCTTAATTGTCACTCTCTTTCTATAGTCAAAATCAACTTTTCATCTTTTTAGGTGTTTTAACACATCTTAATTATTCTCATTAACCCTTCATTGAGTGGATCCTCTTATACATTGGCTGAAGCCATAGAGATTAAGGATTTCTATATACCTAAAAACCCCCCATAATATTTATCCTTTCTTTTGGTATATCATCACAAGTAATGCAATACAAATATTGTCATGTTCACAGTTTCATGTGTTATTGTGAAGTCTTTGCTAGAATATTATTCACCATGTGGAAGAGGCATAGAGAACTTTAGAAATTTTGCAACTGTTAGCCAGAAATTAAATTAAGAGAGAGATTTTATAAGGCAATCTCTTCATAGACCCTCCGTCAACAGGACTTAATTTACTAATGCTTGAGAATGTGATGGAGGTCTGCATGAAACATCTGGCAGAACTTTCATCCCCAAGGTTGATTTGGCTAACCCTCTCCAGGCTAAAGTCTCCATTAAAGAGGACAATATTCAAAGATAGAGGAGAGCAGCACTTTGGTCAAGCACATATATCTGTAAATATTGGAAAAGAATTTTGACAGAGAATATTGTAGTAAATATATATATGTAAGCTTGACAAATTACTTAACCTCTCTAAGTTCTAGCTTCCTTAGTTACAAGATGAGAAAAGTGATAATAATATCTACTTCATAGGGTTGCTGTGGGAATTAAATGAGTTGTTAAATAATAGTGAAATATTTAGATAAGTGGAGCTTATTGTTAAATATTAAAACATTCACAAGATTCGTTATCACATCTTCTAAAACACAGTAGGCAGAAAGAATTCCCCCCTTTTTTTGTGGTTGAATTATAACACGTAAATAAATGTGATACCCTTAGGACCTTCTGAAATAAGTTGGGGATATGTACTCATACTTTAAATGGCTCCTGATAATTGTGCTTTGTTGATTTTTTTTTTTGTCTCCTAGTTTTGGTTGCTGTCGGTATTCTTGTACTGCTTCTAGTATGGTTCTGTATGTTGTATATCATTCATTCAATCTATAGACTAGTCCTATTGAATAGCTAAATATGTAATTTAAAATTTTCTTGTAGTCACATTAAACAAAGTAAAAAGAAACAGGTGAAAGTATCTCTAATGATTTATTTTATTTAGCCCAATATATTAAAATTTACCATTTTAGCATATAATCAACATACAAATATCATGATGTATTTTTTTTCTGTTTTTTAAATTCAAGTATAGTTGATTTACAATGTTGTGTAAGTTTCAAGTGTACAGCAAAGTGATTCAGTTATACATATATATGTCTATTCTTTTTCAGATTCTTTTTCATTATAGGTTATTATAAAGTATTGCATATAGTTCCCTCTGCTATGCATTATGTCCATGTTGTTTATCTATTTTATATATGGTAGTGTGTATATGTTAATTCCAAACTCCTAATTTAGCCCTCCACTGCCCTTTTCCCTTTGGTAACCAAAAGTTTGTTTTCTATGTATGTGAGTCTATTTCTGTTTTGTAAATAAGTTCAATTGTATCACTTTTTTAGATTCCACATATAAATGATATCATATGATATTTGTCTTTCTCTATCTGACCTACTTCACATAATATGATTATCTCTAGGGCCAACCATGTTGCTGCAAATGGTGTTATTTCATTCTTTTTATGGATGAGTAATATTCCGTTGTATATACGTACCACTTCTTCTTTATCCAGTCATCTGTTGATGGACATTTAAGCTGCCTCCATTTCCTGGCTATTGTAAATAGTGCTGCTATGAACACTGCAGTACATGTATCTTTTTGAATTAGAGTTTTCTTTGGGTATATGTTCAGGACTGGATCATATGGCAACTCTATTTTTAGATTTTTAAGGAGTCTCCATACTGTTCTCCATAGTGGCTGCACCAAGTTATGTTCTTACCAACAGTGCTGGAGGGCCCCCTTTCCCCTACATCCTCTCCAGCATTTATTATTTGTAGACTTTTTGATGATGACCATTCTGACTGGTGTGAGATGATACCTCACTGTAGTTTTTGATTTGCATTTCTCTAATAATTAGTGATGTTGAACATCATTTCATGTGTCTGTTTGTGATCTTTCCATCCAAAAGCAGCAGAATACACATTCCTTTTAAGTGCACATGGAACACTCTCCAGGATAGAGCACAAAGCAAGCCTCAGTAAATTGAAGAAAACTGAAACTTTATCAAGCATCTTTTCTGACCACAATGCTACGAGATTAGAAATCAACTACAAGGAAAAAAAAACTGCAAGGAAACACCAACATGTGGAGGCTAAACAATATGCAACTAAACAAACAATGGATTACTGAAGAACAGAGAAGAAATAAAAAAATACCTAGAGACAAATGGAAATGAAAATGCAATGATCCAAAACTTCTGGGACTCAGCAGAAGAAGTTCTAAGAGGAAAGTTTATAGAGATACAAACTTACAAGCTTACTTCAGGAAAAAAGAAAAATCTCAAATAAACAACCTAAACTTACACCTAAGGTGACTAGAGAAAGAGGAACAAACAAAACCCGAAGTTAGTAGAAGGAACGAAAGATCAGAGTAGAAATAAAGGAAATAGGGAATGAAAAATAGTAGAAAAGATCAATGACACTAAAAGCTGGTTCTTTGAAAAGATAAACATAATTGATAAACCTTTAGCCAGACTCATCAAGAAAAAAAGGGAATGAGCCCAAATCAATAAAATCAGAAATGAAAAAAGAGAATTTATAATTTTCACCACAGAAATACCAAAGATAAGAGACTACTACAAGCAACTATACACCAATAAAATGGACAATCTAGAAGAAATGGACAAATCCTTAGAAAGGTACAATCCCTCAACACTGAACCAGGAAGAAATAGAAAATATGAACCGACCAACTACCAATACTGAAATTGAATCAGCAATAAAGAAACTTACAACAAACCGAAGTCCAGGACCAGACTTCACAGGTGAATTCTACCAAACATTTAGAGAAGAGTTAACACGTATCCTGAAACCATTCCAAAAAATTACAGAGGAAGGAAAACTTCCAAACTCATTCTATGAGGCCACTATCATCCTGCTACTGAAACCAGACAAAGGTATCACACACACAAAAAAGAAAATTACAGGCCAATATCACTGGCGAACATAGATGCAAAAATCTTCAACAAAATACTTGCAAACTGACTCCAGCAACTCATTTAATGGATCATATACCATGATTGGATGGGATTCAGCCCAGGGATGCAAGGATTTTTCAATATTTGCAGATCAGTCAATGTGATATACCACATTAACAAACTGAAAAATAAAAATCATATGACTACCTCAATAGATGCAGAAAAAGCTTTTGATAAAATTCAACATCCATTTATGATAAAAACTCTCCAGAAAGTAGGCATAGAGAGAACATACCTCAGCATAATAAAGACCATATGTGACAAACCCACAGCTAACATTATACTCAATGGTGAAAAGTTGAAAGCATTTCCTCTTAAGATCAGGAGCAAGACAAACATGTCCACTCTTGGCACTTTTATTCAACATAGTTTTGGAAGTCCTAGCCACAGCAATCAGAGAAGAAAAGGAAATAAAAAGAATCCAAATTGGAAAAGAAGTAAAACTGTCACTGTTTGCAGATGACATGATACCATACATAGAAAACCCCAAAGAAATGACCAGAAAACTACTAGAGCTCATTAAGATGTATTTTACATTAATTTTTTGGTACAAATCTTTGAAATCTGGTGTGTATTTTGCTCTTATAGTACATCTCAATTCTAATGATAAATTTTTTTCCCACGGTATTTTTGTTTATTTTATTTTATTTTTTTAACATTTTTTATTGATTTATAATCATTTTACAATGTTGTGTCAAATTCCAGTGTTCAGCACAATTTTTCAGTCATTCATGGACATATACACACTCATTGTCACATTTTTTTCTCTGTGATTTATCATAACATTTTGTGTATATTTCCCTGTGCTATACAGTGTAATCTTGTTTATCTATTCTACAATTTTGAAATCCCAGTCTATCCCTTCCCACCCTCTACCCCCTGCTAACCACAAGTCTGTATTCTCTGTCCATGAGTCTATTTCTGGCCTGTATTTATGCTTTGTTTTTGTTTGTTTGTTTGTTTTTGTTTTTGTTTTTTAGATTCCACATATGAGCGATCTCATATGGTATTTTTCTTTCTCTTTCTGGCTTACTTCACTTAGAATGACATTCTCTAGGAGTATCCATGTTGCTGCAAATGGCATTATGTTGTCGGTTTTTATGGCTGAGTAGTATTCCATTGTATAAATATACCACATCTTCTTTATCCAGTCACCTGTTGATGGACATTTAGGCTGTTTCCATGTTTTGGCTATTGTAAATAGTGCTGCTATGAACATTGGGGTGCAGGTGTCATCCTGAAGTAGATTTCCTTCTGGAAATGCTAAATTTTTATTAGATACTTATTCTTTACTTAGATTTCATAAAATTTGTAGTTAAAAATAGACTCACATATCCAAGTTATTCCAAAAATATTTAAAGGCTCCCCAATGAGCAAATTACCAGTTTTTAAATTAAAATTGATTAAAAGTAAATAAAGTTGAAAATTCAGTTCCTCAATTGCCCTAGCCATATTTCAGGTGCTCAGTAGCCACCTGTGGTTGTGACTACCACATTGGTCAACACTGCTTAAGATGCTTACTGAGCACCTATTAAAAAGGTATTAGGCTAGAGACAGACTATAAGACATAGTGTCTCTGCACTGCTCAAGAGTAGGGGAGTTGAGAGGAATACAAAATACAGCAATGGTCTGAGAGTAGTTCTTTGCCTCTTTCTATGAAGAAGTGTGATTACATGGCTGAAAGGACTTTTTTGATTCCATTTGAGTTGGGATCCATGACCAAGATGACCGAGGTTCCTGACAGTCTGACTTCTCAATACTGACATATTATTTTATATTTGTACGTGTCCAGTATATAGGACTGTGTGTGATTGTTACAGTTAAGGTGCTTTCATGTTCAAATAAAGCATTTTCTGTTTAAACTATGGCTTTAAACAAATAGCCCAATATTTCCCAATGTGCCATCAGATTTTCTAATGTCAAAATGTATACATTTGTCAATTATTCAAGCTCCCTATCCATATTGTTGTTAACTTCAGAGTTCTATCTTATTTCATCCCTTCAGATAACTAGCTTTTCTCATTATTTTCTGCTATTGAACCCAGTGTTGCACAGAAAAGTTGATTTGTTAATTAGTTTAATTGCCTCTTCTCATAATGGCAGGGTAAGTTGGCGGGGGAAGCTTGTTATCAATCCGTGCTACTGGTAAGCAGTAATTATAGATAATGACGCTTTTGTCTTGTCGAATTCTGAAGATTGTCTTGAACTCCTCACTGAATTAGCAAATGGACTGTCATGCTGCATTCTCCTCTGGTTTCTTCCCCTAACTCATCCCCTACTCTCCCCCAATGAAACAAAATTGCAGCTTGTTAGGTAGAAGCTCATTTGATGCCTCAATTTTCTTGAGTATTCAGCTCTCATAGGGAAGTGCCAGGTGCTCAGTCGTGGCCACTGCACTTGCCTTTGGCTCAAGGTTCCGACTCAACTGGCATCCTACAAGTCTTTGATTTTCCTTTTGCTTGAAGAGGCAGCGGTTGTCTTGACAGCAGAGCTAAAGCTCTGGCCTTGTACTTTGATGCACATTGTGGTGCAATCTAATAATCAAAGTCATTTGTCAAGAAACAGAGTGTTCACACTTTTCTCTGAAGAGATTGGAATAAACAGCAGATTTTATGTGGATGCGAGCCAGAAATGGCAGCCACCACCACTTTCAAACTGTTTCTGGAATGCAGAGTGCAGAATAAGTTTTAACCAAGACCATCTCTTTATATTAGTACTTCTCAACCAGGGACAGTTTCGACTCCCAGGAGATATTTGGCAATACCTGGTGATATTTGTGATTTTCATGATTGGAGAGGGAAGGTGCTACTGTCATTTAGTAGGTAGAGGTCAGGGGTGCTGCTAAACATCTTGCAATTCATAGGACAGTCCCTTATGATAAAGAGTTATCTGGCTCCAAATGTCAATGGTGCCATGGTTGAGAAACCCTGCTTCATATGATTATGAAGGACCACTGTGGCATATTTAATCCTCTCCCTCCTCAACTGTTAACTATTTATGTGGTTTGGAGAACAGTTGATTCAGTAGGGAAATTGGAATTACAAAGAGGATGGATTTTCCATGTCCTGCTAGAAGGACTCTTTATGGATAAGAAACATGGAATAAAAATGGGAAAAAAACCCTTTTCTTGTAATTAAAGTAGAAGCTTGTTTATTGTCTGCTGTTGCAGGAGTGTGATGCAAGCAATATGCTACACTCTGACATGATGCAGAGTCACCAGCAAACTCCTTAACAGAATCAAGTTCTTTCACCAGCAGGGAGAAATTACACGGTCCATGAATGTTGTAACCAGACATATTTGGACCAAAGGCTGCTTTATCCTTTATCCTTTACTTTTTGAGATTAGACTCCATTTGGCAAGAATCCTAATGTTGTTGTCTTGTATGACACCAAACTCAGTCTAATTCAGAGCAACTCGGAGAGGTTCAGATATGAATATGTCTCATGACAGTAATGAGTTTGTTTGCGTAGACTCAATTTCTAGTGGTCTCTTGGACTGAGGTGGAGCTGGAACTGTGTGCTAGGCTCTCCTTGGAACTGACTGTCACTGTCCAATATGTTCTGCTGAGCAGTGCCATAAACACCAGTTTATTCTTGGCACTTACCTGGCTTATGAAAATGGGATGACATATTTAAAAATATTTATATATCTCCATGGACCAATTTAGGAGAACAACGGTAACTCCATAAAGAAGACATTTCTAACAATTTGAGCACTCTTTCTCTTGAGAGATGGAGAACTTCATTTCTCTTACTGGAAATTTGCTGGCAGTGTCTATATGATCACATATGGATATTATTATTGCACTGAGTTGAAAATCGTGTTAGATGATTTTTGAGGTCCTTTATAACCCTGAGGTTCTATGATTCAATGATTCTGTGAGTTTATCCTTAAGAACTCACAATTTTGCTGCCTCTCAATTCCTAGCTCCCCATTCTTCTTTGTACAATTGTTTCTAATTTGGTCTCATCTATTGTTGTCTCCCTAATCCCCCAAACAAAACCCCTGCTAACATTTTCTCTGTCCCTTGCACATGCCATGCTCTTTCAGTCTCCTCATGGGAAAGTCTTCTGCTTTACCTTCAAGGCTTAGCTCAAATACTGCCTTTCAAGAAGCTCTTTCCAATTGTTCTAGCTTGAATTTATTGTTTCCTGTTTTCATTCCTCCCACATTGGCAATCTGGATTATAGAATATGGGGAAACATATCAATGTTTTCATGAAACTAGATGTACCAGCAAAAGATAAATGGATTTCTACTGTAAATTCTATGGTTTCTATGTTTACTTCTTAGGAAGGAGTTCTTCACCTCTTCACAATTAATGACGATGAGACTACTTAGCACATGATTGCATGTTGTCTTACATAAATTCTTCACTGTTTAACTAGCTTCTAAGTTTTTCAGAGCCTACATATGATTTGGTTCTCCTTTTGCTCCTTTTACAGTGCTGGGGTCATAGTAGGCAGGCATTAAATGACTACTAAATTAAATGAAGGACAGTGGAACCAGGTGACCTGGTAAGCATGATGGGCTGGTGATTCCACAGACTAGGGTTTTCTGCTAGAATAGCATCTGCCAGACTGCTTTTGAGATATTCCATTCCTTTAAATGAATAATTTAGGAGGAGGTTATGTTTTAGTTCTCTTTTTCATTGTCTTTTAAAAGCAGGATGGGAACAATAGAGATGGGAGAAAAGAAATGGCTCAGAATGGAAAGAAGGAAAGAACAGGGCTGCCTATCTTTTCTGTAACATAGCAACTTTATTTCCCCCATTTCCTTCTGGATGGATGGCTCTACCTGATTTCCCCTGCCTCTGCCGTTTGATATTCTCAGAGCTAGAACCACTGATGCCTCTCAGTGTTGTGCTGAGTCTTAATCACGGGAGTCTGTTCTTCCAGAGACAAGGAATGTCTGTCAAAGATGTGGCCATATCGTTGTGTGCAGCCTAGAACTGAGCCATCTTCCTGGATCTTGAGTTCAGTGGCTACTTTGCCGATCATCTTTATTACTCCCATAGTTAAGTTTAGCTGATCTTACCAGGAACTTGGTGTCACAGGCACAAGTTTTGAGTGCCAATATGGCCTTATAGATGAGTTCTCTCCTACCTAGTTTTGGTCATGTTTTCTGATGAGTGTCATGATTTCCCTTGTAGAATTGTAACCCAGCCCTAAACCTTATCCTGATGATAGGGACCCTGTTTTCCTTTGCCTTATCCTGTTGACATCAGTCTTCTTTCAGGTCTGGAAACTTCCTTTGTGTCTGAGCTAATCACTGTTGTCCAATGAACAAGGAGAGGCATCTGAGGTCAGCTGTGCATTTCTCTTTTCACAAATGTTACCTGGGGTCTAAATCCTCTACTTCTCAGAATTAGGCATGGTCTTTCAATGGCCTATTAAATAGCTAAATCAATATCCCTGAGTGTCTGGAACGGGTGCATAAGTTTTGGGCTAGGTCTATTGCTTCTTTTCCCCCCTGACTCTACTAACTCAATTATTTGCACCCAGCACCTAACTTGAGTTGTGCTTTACAAATTTAATTTAGGGGGTCAGAATGACTTTTCTCACTTGCTAAAAGAAGGGAGAATTGTTTTAGTCTGTGTTGTCTCATGAGATGTTAATGATGTTATTTGAAAAAAATGGTTACGTGGTCAAATACTTTTGGGAAATACTGAGTTCAGCATAGTTACATAGAGTTCTTAACTGAAATATGACTTTCTGAGAGAACGGAGTAGCAGCATTTTCCAGTGTTTTTGATCATGGAGCCATTTCATTCAGGAACATCTCTTAACAGCTCAGGGAAAACAAATGGTCCTTATAACACTCATTGCAGTTTGGACTGTTTCTTTAAAGAATAATAAAATTGAGCAATAGCATTATGTGGTTGTACTAGGTTTTATAGGCAGAGAGTAAAGCTCGTCCTATGTAAATACAATGGCAATCAAGAATAAATCAGTTAAGCTTGTTTCTATGAAACTAACCTCCGTATTAATCAATATACACATTTATACTTTAATAATCTGTACTTAAGCTAGAGAAGATAAGAATTGATTTTATAGCAAAAATGCAAGAAAAAAATCTCTAAGTCAGCTTAGTGTCTTAAAAATATTAAGACCAGAAATTCTTTGTTTTTGATCCCTTTGTCCCTCTGACATAGGAATGAAAGTTCCAGATAATAAATATTTCTCTCTTAGGAAGGTCTTAAAACTAATCAAGGGTGCTTCCCTATGGAAGAGAGTTAAGTAACCTAAATATCCACCTTTAATCTTTCGATTTAACATTCATTCAGCACTTGTTTCCAGAGATGTCTGCCCTACATCAGCCCCTCTTACTTCTGTTAGAGCTCTGATAGGTTTGCTATTAACCTAGATTATTTCTCTCTCGTTTCTCTTGAAAAAGGGACCATATATATTTTTTCTTTGTGAATCTTTAGTATGTAGGTAGAAATTATAGAATATACCTAATATTTACTGATAGTTCAGGATAGTGGTTTTCCATGGGTAATGATTACCATGGACAAGAATGTGTCATAAAAGAACATTAGGACAATTCAGCTAATGCAAATACTTATCATCTGTTTCTTCCAAACACTCTGCTTGCTGAGTGGGGCAGAGAGTAACAGAGACAAGGAAAAGTAAGTCCTTTTTTAAGACCCACCCCCTCCACCCAATTAAAGGAAGGGAAATAAATCACAAACAACACAAAGTACATCAATTGGTTGTAATTTAAAAGAGATATCTTTCGTGTTTTTATTTGACCTATATGGCAATAACAATGCATATAGGAAGAAGAGATTGCTGATAATTTAAGTACATTAAATGTTATGTTCCAAAGGTGGAAATCAGTCCCTGTATATAATGTATTCTATATGTCTGTTTGAGGGCAGAATTGTTCACAAGTATGCAAAAGATTTTGCTCGGGTGAGGTGAATAAAATTAAGAAGATGATAAGATAGCACATTAAACTCTTTTCACATTTATTGTCAAGTTAGAGGTCTGAGGAAATGACAAGAGAGCCCAGCATTAAGCTTTCCAAGGCATGTGTCTCCCACCTCTAGCAGGATGTGAGAGAATGAAGAGCTGGCACCACTCTCCTGAAGAAGTTTCCTGAAGCTCGGAAAGGCGCTCAGTCAGTGAAAGGGTTGGCCTGCACCTCTCAGGGCCAGGATTTCAGAGAGCTATTTACATTCTACTCTGTAAGAAAATATGTCCTTTCTCTTTGTTTTAACACAGTTTGACACAATTTTTTTGATGAGCAACTCTTAACACCATGCATTTTTCCCCCTTTTTGTTTATAGCCCTTCTCATAAAGTCTTTGAGTTTTGTGTATAAAGGGCTTTAGAAGCAGACAATGTGAATTCCATTCCCAGCTCCACTGCTCACTGGCCAGGGGACCTTGGGCAAAGCCGCTTAACTTCTCTGAGCCTGGTGTCCTCATGTGTAGAGCTGAGGTAACCATACTCTCCCCACTCATTTTGTAGGGTTGCTGTATGGATCAGTGATACAATATATAAAGGAGGGCTTTGTGAACACATTTGAAGTGTAATTATTACATCAGAACTGAACAAATTGTATAGAATTTCTCCATCATATATCTCCTAAAGATCTCTTTTCTCTGTCCAGCCACTACTTTGGTCAAGCCCTCATCATTTCTATCCTGGATTGACTATTAAATTAAACTCTCAATTGCTTATTTTGTTTTCAATCTGGTTGTACTTAAACCTAGCTTTTAAACTACTATCAGAATGAGCTTTCCAAAATTCAACTCTCACCATCTATTTGTCTGTACAGCCTCCCAGTGACTCTCTGGTGCCCAAAGCATAAAGCTGAAACTTCTTAGCCTGGTAGACCAAGGTCTTGGTGATGTTTCTAACTTTATTTCTAGTCACTGCCTCCAGTGCTCTTCTCTGCTCCAGCTGTACATAACTTCTTGTGGCCACGCACAGCTACCTGTACCTTTCTGTCTTTGCATGTGCGGTCCCTCTGACTGGATGCCCTTCACCCATCCTGTATCTAACTTAGGTCCTGACTCATCCTCCAGGTCTAAGCTCAGGGTATATCTTCTGGAGATTTCCCCTGGCCACCCTGTCCTCCAGGAAGAGCTGAGTGATGCCACACACAACCTGTCACACCTTGTAATACCATTGTATTAATGGGAATAATGATATTATCTACCTCGTAAGGTGATTGTGCACTAATATTTGTAATCTTGTCTATAAATATTCACCGTTACTATTAAGAATTATGGCTATCACTTTTGGGGGAGTTGAATGATACAGATGCAAGAATCCCATTCAGAAACCTCTTTCCCAGATATGTTGCAGTTGGAGCAGCATTCTGGACTCTGATTTTTATCAGATGTCTGTTGCCAACACAGTGAAGCACACACTATATATACCAATGGAAGTGAATGCTTAACTCAAATAGTAACATACAGTTAGCTATGTCTATTTTTGTATTTCTTGTCACAGTAATAGAAAGACCTCATATGACTTTCTTTTTCTTTTCTTCTTTTTTAGATGTCAATATATAACTCCGTTTTAATTCTCCTGGGTCTGAATGGGAGGCTTGTTTGTTTCACAGTCCACACCACTGGGGATGTCAGAAGAGAGAACTAGAGAAAGAAGAGAAGGAGGCAGCAAATTTCATAGGTAATTACTACTTTTGTGATGCTGTGTGGCTAAGTGGTACATCTATTGCTGTTTCCCCGAAAGTTCCCCACTTGGATCCACAGAGAGTTCATTGTTTGCAGGGAGCTACTAGACTGGCCACTTCTTAGGTCTTTTTTCTTTGAGATGATACTAAGATGTGGATGCTTTCAATATAGTAAGAATAAGGAATGTCAGTTATAATGAAGACAGATGTGAATATTTTTCAGTTTTGTTTTATGTGAAAATATAGGTAATACATCAAGAAGTCAAATAGGTTATATATTTTAAAGCCTTACTAATAGATAATAAATGTTATTATTTATTAAAATTATCTTAATTCTTAGAATTTAAATATTAATCTACAGAACAACTGGTACATGCACTTTAAAATATTAAGCTTTATATTAATGAATAGGGAGCTTGTCAGGAAAACTACATTCCAATCTTCTCCCAACTTTGTAATTTTTTCTTCCTGCTATTTTTACTGAAGTATTTTTGATGTATAATATTATATGTTACAGGTGTACAGTACACTGATTCACAATTTTTTAAAGGTTATAATCCATCTATAGTTATTATAAAATATTGGCTATACTCCTTGTGTTGTACAGCATATCCTTGTAGCTTATTTTATACATAATAGTTTGTACCTATTATTTTTCTACCCCTATATTACCCCTCCTCCTCTCCTCTCCCCACTGGTAACCACTAGTTTGTTCTCTATATCTGTGAGTCTGTTCCTTTTTTTGTTATAGTCACTAGTTTGTTGTATTTTTTAGATTCCACATGTAAGTGATATTATACAGTATTTGTCTTTCTCTGTCTGACTTATTTCACTTGGAACAGTACCTTCCAAGTCCATCCATGTTGTTGCAAATGGCAAAATTTCCTTCTTTTTCATGGCTGAGTAGTATTCCATTATATATGTATAAATACACCACGTCTTCTTAGTCCATTCATCTGTTGATGGACACTTAGATTGCACCCATATCTTGGTTATTGTAAATAATACTGCTATGAACATTGGGTGTATGTATCTTTTCAAATTACTGTTTTTGTTTTTTTGAATATATACCCAGTGTGGAATTGCTGGGTCATATAGTAGTTCTATTTTTAGTTTTTGAGAAGCCTCCATACTGTTTCCCACAGCGGCTGCATCAATTCACATTCCCACCAACAGTGTATGAGGGTTCCCTTTTCTCCACATCCTCGTCAAGATTTGTTACTTGTGTGTTCTTTTTGAAGAGAGCCATTCTAGGTGATAGCCAGTGAGGTGATATCTCCTTGAGGTTTTGATTTGCATTTCCCTAATGCTTAGTGATGTTGGACATTTTTTCATGTGCCTGTTGGCCATCTGCATGTCCTCTTTAAAGTAATGTCTATCAGTTCTTCTGCCCATTTTTTAATCAGGTTGCTTATTTTATTGATATTGAGTTGTATGAGCTGTTTATATATTTTGGATATTAACCCCTTATTGGTCATTTCATTTGTGAATATTTTCTCCCATTCAGTAGATTGTCTTTTCGTTTTGTTGATGGCTTTCTTGGTGTGCAAAAACTTTTAAGTTTATTAGGTCCCATTTGTTCCAACTTTGTATTTTTAATGAGAAAAGCACAAATTGTCAGTGTGTGTTTGTATCTGTCTCACTGTCAAGTGCGCTTTTTCAGAGAGCAAAGATTGTCTTTCTGATTTCTGTATACTTGGTACCTAGCACCCTCCTAGACACAATGTGTTTATTGTATTATTGATTGTAAATGGTAATATTTTTCATTTTTTCTGATGTTTTTGATAAGGTTTCTAATGACAGTTTTTATTTTTACCTTTTCTTCTTAAAAGAGTGAAAGATATTATCCCTTTATTATGTTTTAAGTTGATGTATTGAAAATTGTCACAGGCTGTTCTTGAAAAGATTTAATTTATTTCATTACTTTAAATTATCTAGCCACAACCAATCCAGCCATTTCTCAAAACTATTATGCATTTCACTCCAAATATCACCTTTAGGCTTAACTGGGGATCTTGTCTCATTAGTTTGGTATAAAGCCATGTTATTTTGGCTCTTGGCCCACAGATATTACTGTATGTTGGTAGCACTAAATCATAAAAGTTTTCTTCAGCTGAATAATATAAATAGAAACTGCTTGAAAAAATATTTATGGACTTTAAATTAAATCTTTAGTGGTTGAATATTACTGCTGAGTAACCTTCAAAACTAGCTTGATTGTGGTATGGATATTTATAAATATCAAATTGTATACCTTAAGTATATGCAAATTTTATATTTTTTTGTTGAAAATCAAAGTACTACTTTATTAAATGAGTTATTTTACACAATGCGAACATCAATATAATTACAATTGTAAAACATTTTTGTATAACAAAGATGGACTGATTTTCAGATTTCCAAATCAGAGTCAACTGTACATTTACACAGAATTGTCTTTGCATGAAGCCCAGAAAAGATCACATATACTATGCTTACAGTATATACAGATATATAGAGGTAGGCTGGCAAAAAGGAAAAAAAGGAGAAGGCTTACCTCTTTGAACTTAAACATTTATGCTGAGAATGGATTGAAATTATGCTGAAATGTGTTTTATATATATAGTCCACATTTATGGACACTGGAAAGCAGGATGACTTCCTTAGAGACATTTCCTTTTGGACAAAGCTTCTCAGTGGATAGGAATATGGTGATTTTTAGTTTCTCTCCATATCACAAATTTTGACTCAAGATCATATTCCTTGGAAAAACTCCCCAAATCTCCTTTAATCTGAAGGATAATGTAGTCACATTATTCCCTTTTAGGTGTCTGCAGGCAACCTATTTTATGGGAATAATTGTGTTTGGGAGCAGATTCTTCTTTTAATCAGACTATTTTCTTGACATGAGATTTAAAAAAAAATCTTTAAAACAAGAATTATACCGTTTATAGCAATGCTGTATTTTGTTTGAAAAACTGAAAAATTATACAAATATAAAATAATTAAAACTTTTTATCATAGAACATTTTAAACATATTAAAAGGTGGACAGAGCAGTATAATGAAGCCCCATGCACCCATCTCCCGGCTTCAACAATGATAAATTTATGGCCAATCTTATTTCAGCTATTTAAGTCATTTTGAGAAGTGTCTCTTTTCTGCTATCCATTGTTTCCTTCTTGAATTGTTCAGCAGTTACAATTTTAATAGTGATTAAAAAAATGTCCTTGGTGAGACAGTGATAGAAAATATTGAGGAATTTCCTCTGCTCTTCTCATTCTCATTTATTTCAGGTGACAGTTCAGTTATGTCTTGTAAAGATACAGTTCAACTGGATGGGTGTGGCTGAAACCTTTCTTGTGGCTTTTTTGGTTGTCCTTTGTTTGGCGATATCCGGTGGCTGATATCCAGCATCTGGTATCCAGCTGTTTTTCCAAAGGGCAAGATTTAGGTCTTTAGGTGATGCTGAGCTATTCGGTGATGCTAAGATACAGCCTTACAAAAATCTTAGTTGTCTTCTCCCTAGCTGCCAGTCAATGAAGACTGGTACCATGCGGCAAGTTTGACCCTTAGAAACAAACGTACTGTCCTTCTGGGAGGAAGCATAGGAGCATTTTGCATCAATCCTCTTTCCCATTTTCTGATGAAAATAATGAACAGTAGAGGGCTTTGCTCTTAAGGAGACACTTCCTTCCTAAGTACCGTCTCTTTGTGTCTTTATTGTTTCCCTTGTGTGTGTACAATGGTGAGAATAGCTCAGGAGATTCTTTGCCCAGGCTATTTTGCTGTTGTTCCATCTGTCTGTGGCAAACCAGAAAAAAAAAACAAAACACAACTGTGTTAGGTCTTGCCTTATGGCAAATTCTGATCCACAGTTGCTGTTTTCCCACACTTACTTAAGCTTCTTTGCACATCTACTGGCACAAAGGCCTGAGGGCTTCCTTCTGAATGTGAGGTACTTTTATACATCCGGGCCCTCTGGCCTTGCCTCTGGCAGATGCAAACAAACAAACAAAAGGCTGCTTGGAGCTGACTTCCAACAGTGGAAATTGGTGCCTGGCCAGAACAGGAGAAACTGCATTAGATCTGCAAGAGGTTACTCGCCTGGAGATTGGCAACATTTTGTAAAATTTGGGGTAATTTATCTATTTTATGTAACCTTTTGAAATGAATCAGCAATAAAGAAAGAGCCTTACTGGGGAAAATTATCAATTTTCAATGAAAACCTGTTTAAAAATATGTGATTTGAAAATTGATGAATAATTCCAATAAATTTGGAGGAGCTACTTAAAAGGTGACTATTGGGCTGCATATTATCACGGTGCTTACAGAATGCAAAAAAAAATAGGTTAATGTCTTACAAACAATGTGTTATTTTAGTTACAGTGAGTCTAATTTTGGCTTCCACTGATGCAGTGTTGTAATATCTCACCTCACATATCAGTGACCAGATTGAGTCTGGAAAATAGCTCTATGGACAATTGAAATTTTAGGAAAAATGGAACATATATATGGCTCTGGATTTATCCACTGCTTCTGTTTCTTTCAGATACCCATCTTTTACCCAAATGTAGCTTCTATTTTGAAGGTTGGTGAGGAATAGAAGATTGAAATCAATGATTGAATCTGAAACTTTTAGGAAATTGAGTTTGAATAATTTATCTGTTTTTAGAATAAATAAGAAACCAAATGATGCAAGAATGTCCCCCTCCCCCATGGATAACAGTTGTTAAATCCCCCCATTTTTTAAGATCCTGACTGCTTACTAAGGGAGAATGAGAAAACTAGGAATTGAGTTATGAAAATGGCATTAACTAAATTTTACCAACATTTTGAATAGATGAAATCAATAGAAGTAGTTGAGAATCTCTAGACTTTGAAGAGAAATAGGATAGGGTAGAATAGTATAATCAAGTAAATCTTTTTCTACATTTATGTGTATATTCTTTCATTTCACATGGCTTCTCTTAAAGTTAGAGACATTTCCATTAAGAAGACAGAATTTTCCATCCAAGAAATGAGAAACCAAAGGGGAGTAAACTTTCCCACCCCGACCTGTCTTCACTGTGTCCGGTCTGTAGAAGGCCACCTTTGGGTGTAGCTCTGTCCTTAGTTCATTTAGCTGTGGCTCGAGCGGTTAGGGTCACTTGCCCTGCAGTGCGAGGCAACCTCTGTGCAGTCAGTTGACAGCGGCTGCTTCTCTTACAAGAGGGCTCTGTGTACAGCAGGACTCTGAAAACCAGTGCAGCCCACTGTGATTTGTCTTTCACAGTTTTACCTCCAGCTCCTGTCGGCTGACTTTCCAGCCTGTGCTGCAATTTGCTGTGATTTTTCTAGTGCCACTACTTTTGCTTTGTTTTTCTTTTCTTCCAAATTAATTTATATTCCCATGATTTTTAGAAGATTTTCCTGAGGACACTTTTGATCCATAATTTCAATTTAATTCTGTTTGGGATAAAGCAAGATGAACTACTTAAAAATTCTGGTACAGTCTTGCTTTTCTTTGGTATTTCAAACTAGTCAAAAGATGGGTGAGTAGATAACAGATATCTGTTAATATTTCCTTGGGAACATTGACACGTTTGTGTGTTTGACTTGCACTACTTAACTTCCCATTCCTCCTGCCCAAGGATGCAGGTTGCTTGATTACAGCTGATTCGTCTTGGCATCTGTCACTTCTTTGTGGGATTTCTGGGGAGCTGGGAGCAGACCACGTCCAGGGTTACTGTGTGTTGTAAGGGGACAGACAGCTGTGAAGCTGGCTTATGGTTTCAGGGTTTGATATCTACCTCTTACAACATGGGGCACTAGCTACTGACCAAACAATTGGTTCCGGAATATCCAGTCACCTTTCAAAAAGTTTAGCTCAAGCTTCCCAAAGTATGTGCCATGAAAAAGGGCTTTCAAGTATGTAGGTAAAGTGCTGCACAGATCTACCCTCTTAGAGATTTATAATGCATGTTAACTTAGTAACGACTCTCAGAAGTCCAGCCATAAAGAAGCCTGTCTGTCTCTATTTAATTCAGTATTTCTGAAATTTATGACTCCAGAACCCTACAAGTTACCCTTACACTAAATAACAAAAATATATTTTTTGGACTTTGTATTCAAAAGAATACTTTTTTTTTGAAATTCTGACTTAGCAATTTATTTTCATGATATTTTAAAATGATTTTATTTAAAATACACTTTGCAAAGCAAATTTTCTCTCTATTCTTATGATGAATCTCATGTACTGGGTACTACCTGGTCAGCAAGAGGAGTGCATAGTCGTGGAGGTTTGAGGGAAATGTAAGTTGTATGTTACTTCTGATTTAGGTTGTCTTAATGGAGATCTTGATGCTCAATGCTTTGAACTCGATCCAAATGTTGTTCTGCCCTTTTTATGCAGAAGTAAGAATGTGATTGTGGCAGTGAATACAGGTAGTTGATGGGTAAGTAAAAAATGAGATGCCTCTCCTGATAAGCCAGGCCTTTCAAGTGGGACGTCACCCAGTTAGTAACAAAAGTGCCATCACCAGCAAACTGCTCTTCAAGATTCAACTCCCCCAGTGTGGGTCTTTCTTGGCAAGCGTATGTCCTTTTTGACAAGTTAGTTACATAACTTGAGTGACCATTTTGTCCCATCCTAACCGCTTCTTAACCTCTTATGGATTTCTCTAAATTGGTTTATATTTTCAGTCCGTTTAATTTCTTCATGTGCTGACTGAACTCATCCCTTCAGCTGATGAAAGGGTCAGGGCCATTGTCCTCTGTCCCTCTTCCTTCCCTTCTTCAGAATCCCGCGGCCCACCTGGGGCCTTCAGAACCATTTGGCCTTGCCCCACCTCATCCCAGTTTCACCAATTACTCATGCCCTGCTGCTTCTCTAGGCAAGTGCTAAGTGTATCGTCCATGGTAGTGCCCCTGTCTTACCATCTCTGTGCCTTCCTAAGCAACGGTTGTTGGGCTGATCAATTCATTACTCATTTATCTAGCACCTACTTTTTGTCCAGCATAGTGTTAGAAGCTGAGGACGTTAAGAAGAGTAAGATATTATCCCTGCACTTTCATAGCTAATCATCTAGGAGAGACAGGCAAATGCATCATTTTAATATAGTATGATGTGTGATGATAGAGGTAGCACAGTGTTCCATGGGAGTTATAGAGGGAAGGTTGCCATACCTAGCCTAGGGTAGTCAGGGAGGGCTTCCTGGAAGAAGTGACCTGAACTGAGACTTGAAGGACAAGCAGGAAACAACTTGATGGAGAGGGATATGGTATTGAGGGTGGACCTTCCAGAAAGAGGAAAGATTGTAGACATACGCATGGAGGTGTGAACTACAGGTATTTTGGTACTGCTGAGGTATGAACTTTAAGGCCAAAGAAAGGCTGAAGATGCATCTCTGTATCCTGTTCACATATAGACTCAACTCAGGCTGGATGACCTCCTGAAAGATGGTAAGAAAAATTTATCTTTGTCAAGATCCAAGGGCAGCAAGGAGGAAAATGATCATTTAAAAAGATCGCAAATACAGGAAATTAAGGGGATATGGGTGAGAGTCTCTACTTCCTTGGGATTTTCCTGGCTTTTCTCTGTATTTGAACAAGATATATTTTCTGGTGATGATTGGTCCTACTAGACAGTAAGTTAAGGAACACCTGGAAGGCATGGTCTTATATCCAGATATAAGATATCTTGATAAAAGTAAATGAAGATTGAGGTGATTATGTCATTTATGTGGTTTAACCATTTATTCAACAGATATCCTTTTTCATGGGCAGGTATTGTCTTAGGGGCTGTGTATATGTTAATGAACAAAACAGAGGAGATTCTCATCCTGTCTCCCCCTTAGAGCTTCTTATCCAGTAGGGAAGGAAGAAATTGTAAAGGTAATTATAATTGTGTTATGCAACTAGGATGTGAGTAACAGTGTGCTTAGCAGTGCTATTTTCAAATATAAGTGGTGGTCTGAGCACTCAGACACAGTGTTACTCCTTCTACCTGAGTAAGAGCTAATAACTCCAGGGTCACACTCATCAGTGCTGGGATTCCTAGGAAAATCTGGCATATAAAAGACTACCACGGAGCAAAATCATTCTTAGAAATGATCATTTTATGGGTCAAAGCAGATTGTTACGATGAAGACTAGACATAACTCTTTTTACCAATGCCCAGGAATATTTTAACCAAAGCCTCCATCTGTCAGTAGGGGAACTGCAGTGTGGCATCTAGGAGGCTAGGTAATGTCGCCAGCAGCTCATTGTGACAAATGGCTGACCCCTAGGGCCACCAACCCTGGCTGCCTGGTGCTCTGCTTGGCCCCTGTGGAGTGCCTCCTATTCTCTCACTTCCAACCGGACCACTCCTCTAGCCCCAGGCGGGTATTTTCATTATGATCTATAATAACGAATGGACTTTGTAATTGAATGAGGAGCATACACTGGAGACTTTTGATGGGCTCAGCTCATCAGGATTTGAAGAGGGCTGTGCGAGGGAGAGTGGGTGGTGGGGGCCGCCGAGGGACGCACTGGCTCCTTCAAAGCTCTGCATCTGCAGCCGTTTGCCGAAGGAAAGCAGAGGAAGGGGGTGAATTATAAACAAAAATTTGTGTGCTTGGTAACAACGATCAATGAAAACAGAAAAACATTTCTGGTTGGAGAGAGCAACTTGTGAAGTACTGGGGACTGAACCCAGGACCTTGTGCATGCAAGGCGCCTACTCTCCCACTCAGCTATACCCTCCCACCCCATCCGGTGCTGTGTATACTATTTATAGAAGGAAACTGTCCTTGAATCTTAGGATTATTCCTCATGGCCTGCCGTGGACACCACGATCTGGCTGGATGGAAGGTAATCTCTGCCTGGGTAGGAAGTACTGGTTTGATTAGGAAAAGGGTGAACCTACCTGTCCTCGCCCTCTTCCCCTAAGCTAATTATTGCTCACATTTTCTGTTGATCAAATACCTACCCTATTCACCAATGAATGATGAGACATTTTCCAGAGAACTGTTACATGCAATATTGTGAACAATGCATAAGGTTTAAGGAACTGCATAGTTAGAGGAGAGGGGAGAGAGTGGTTGAGCAAATGTGTACTGGGTGAGGTGAATGAATTTGTCATTGTGCCATCAATGTAATTATCTTTCCCAATGGACAGAGGCTGTCTGTGAATTATCCCAAATGGAGGACGAAACTGTAAAAATGGTATCTAATATAGGATGTGGGTTTTAACTTGCATTTCAAATGTGTTTTATATCCTGATTACTGGGAATTAACAACATCATATTTGATTCATTCAGTGCCCTCAATACATGACTGTTAAATTACTTGAGCACTGGCTGAAAATTAATTTCCTGACTATTGTCTAGTTTGAGTACTAAGACACATGGTAACAGTTAGTAACCAGCCACGCAGAGGATTGCACGACTCAAGGTACGGAGACAGAATGAGGCAGATATGCGTTGCCTAGATGAGGAAGCAGAGGGTTCCTTGGGAAGTAGTGCCTACCAGGAAATGGCAAGTGTGAACTCAAGGGCAGGTGGTGGAAGGCTTCAACCTTAGATAGCTCCTTCAGGAAATAAGGAGCTACCATGAGCCTTTGGTCGGAGAGTAAAACAGTAGACCAGAGCAGAGAGTCTGAGGCCCGTGAGGATAGAACAGCATTGACAAGATGGGGACTCCAGGCACTGACCCAGGGCTGAGGTGGTGGGGTCTGAATGGAGCATGGCTACAAAAGTGAGATATGTTTCAGATGAAGGTTTGGAAAAACGTGGTGAAGAATTAGATGTGGGGAGGCTGGGGAAGATGCAAGTCAAAAATAACCAGCAGTTGTAAATCATGGAGTTACAATTGGAGTGGTCCCAGAATGTCCACAGGAGCATAAAGTCCTGCAGTGAGGGCCTGTGTGGGAGTTGCCAAGGGGGTTTCTCTGCAATTAATGAGAGGTTCAGATTACGATATGAAAATGGGGGGAAGCATGACCTGTGACAGAGTTTTCAAGCAGAAGTCTTTCTTACTTTGGGTTCGTAATGGAAGCCAGAAGTGCTCTCTTTCCGCTTACTTAAAAGAACACATGGAATGATTACTGCATAGACTGGGGCTTTTTCTTCATAATTTAAAAGTGTTTTCACAAGAGAAAATAGATTTGTAGAAACAAACTTCAGAGATTTCTCAGAGCGGTTCTAAGAAATGACAAGTGAAAAAGTTAAGCATTTAACCAAATAGCATATTTAATATTCCCATAAATGATTTTCCTTTGGAAATCCCTGGTTGTGCCTCCCTGCCAGCAGAACCACTGAGGTCAGCGCTTGCTGTTCAAAAATGATCTGTGTGAAGGATCCACAAGAACCTATCTAGGACAGTATGGAGGTTCCTTAAAAGGCTAAAAATAGGTTTACATTGTTACCCAGCAATCTGACTCCTGGGCATATATCTGGAGAAAACTCTAAGTCGAAAATACACATGCACCCCTATGTTTATAGCAGCACTATTTACAGTAGTTGGAAACAACCTAAATGTCCTTTGACAGATGATTGGATAAAGAAGTTGTGCTATATTTATACAGTGGAATACTACTTTGCCATAAAAAGGAATAAAATAATGCCATTTGCAGCAACATGGATGGGCCTAGAGATCATCATTCTAAGTGAAGCAAGCCAGAAAGAGAAAGAAAAATACCACGTGATATCACTTATATGTGGAATCTGAAAAAAAGACACAAATGAACTTATTTATAAAACAGAAACAGAATCACAAACATAGAAAACAAACTTATGGTTACCAGTGGGTAAAGGGAGTAGGAAGGGATAAATTGAGAGTTCGACTTGCAGATACTAACTACTATATATAAAATAGACAAACAATAATTTTCTGCTGTACAGCATAGGGAACTATATTCAATACCTTGTAGTAACCTATAATGAAAAAGAATATGAAAAGGAATATGTGTATGTACATGTATGACTGAAACATTTACTGTACACCAGAAATTGACACAACATTGTAAACTGACTACACTTCAAAGAAAAAAAAAAAGAACATATTTAGGATCAGTCCCTAAGATCTGGGTCAGTCTTGGTCACCTGCTCTTTTCACAAGGTAATTAAGCTTATTCTTGGGGTTTATATGATTTGTCATGTTATTAATTTATTATTGGGTAACTGGAAAGTAATTCCATCATGCATACATTCTATTAATTTTGTAATACTCTGTAAAGCATGTTGGGCTTTCACCGTCACTTGGGAGGTAGTGGACAGAGTGTGCGGCGTGGTTACACAGTTACAACACACACTGTATGCATTTTAGTCTGGGTGATCCAGAATGAACAGAAGAGCAGGTGGTGATTTTCTTATACAAAATGTAATAGCCAATTTTTGTACCTATTCTTACCAAAATGTCTCCAATCATGGAACTCTTCTGATTCTCATTGCAATGTAAATTCATATATTGTAATATTTGTTTTGAAATTTTATATACTGGCTCACCATATGAACATGTTCTCATTGCCTACTCAGGCCTTTGAGCAATTTGCAGTCTTTTGTTAGCAAATAAAGGCCCTCAGAGCCTCCTATTTTGAGCCCCAAGTTTACCAGCTGCTATCCACTACTGGGCCTCATTAGAGGCCTGCTGCTCTGCTGAGAACCACACCACATGCTACACCCTCTCTTGTCTACATATTAGCCTGTTGCTGCTCCTTAAATTACCTGGTACAAAAGCTTGCTCTATTTCTCCACAGAGAGCTACCACTTCTATCCAGTTTGAAGAGGCTCTATATCATGATCTCTCAAACTAATTAAGGTTCGTGGGCAGGCCACAGGTTGCTGAGAGGAACTTTCCTGAAGGCTGATATCTATGAGGATTTTCTTTTTGGGAAGGGGCAAAAGATTACTGCTGCTGTAGCTTATTTTCAAAAGTCTCTTTTTAAAATCAAAAAATGCTTTCTTGTTTTTAATCTAGGTGATGTAATTAATTTTATATTTCAAAAGTTATTTCCTAAGGGAAGTAGAATATAATGTTAGTTAAAAACATATAAAATAAGAGATTTAAAGTACTTTCAGGGGATGGAGTTAGCAAATATACTGGAAAGGCATTTCCATGAAGATTTATTAGAAATTATGGGTTGTATCTGGTATTTATGTTAATTGGGAAGTATTTATTTTTAAATGAAATACATTACACCTTTCTAACTTTAAAGAGGACTTGTTTTCAATTTAGCATCTTAAGAAACAGATTAAATAGCATCAGTTTCCTTATGTCAAATAACCAAAATAAAATTTCAAAAAATTTTCAGGATTTCTGAGAAGAGAATTTTGACATTTTGGTTACAAATTCAGAGAAAAGCAAAATTACTGGTGTTCTAGATTTCCAAAAGAATGAATTGATGAAGGTGTATCATCACAGAAGATAAATCACTGAGTGATTCTTTAGTAAAAATTATAGTTTACCGAAAGGACTGCTTTAAGTGGCAAACTCTCATGCATTCATAAATAATGCAGTTGGTAGAAATTCTACTCACATGTTGATCGTGTTACACAGGAAGGTCCGAGTTAGATAGAAAGGCCTGGCTTATCA
The DNA here is from genome assembly GCF_048564905.1 of Vicugna pacos. Lineage (NCBI taxonomy): Eukaryota > Metazoa > Chordata > Mammalia > Artiodactyla > Camelidae > Vicugna > Vicugna pacos. Next base: position 27,230,922 of record NC_132994.1, read on the forward strand.
ATCTCCTGCAGTGCTGACATGTCTTTCAAAGTAGTATTTTTGACTTGCTTATTTTGTTGATCATGGAGTACTGCTTATTCATTCTTTACTTCCTTCTTTTGTTTCCTCTCTCTGACCTTTGTCTTTCCACAGTTCTTGAGAATCATATTTATTTGCTGAAATGTAGCTCTTGTATTTCCTCACCTGCTAATTTTTAAGGGAATTTCATTATTGACCTATTGCATCTATCTCTTCTTCCAAATTTCATCTCTTCTTTGGTAATACCTTCCTGGTCAGCCAGGCTGGTCTTTCTGGACACTCTCTTAGCCACTAGAAGGGAATGAGAATGCTCCTATCTAACCAAGTGTGAGCATTCTAGGTAACCTTGTGAAAAAAACATGTGTGCTTAAGTTGTGGGCATATACAGTAAATACATTTGACTATGAAAACTAAATGAGGATACATGTACTAAACATTATGTCATTACAAGGGGGAAATGTCTGGTTACTGAGTGTATAACTTACTTACAGAATAAAGAGTTCCCAGATCTAATTAATTTACATGTGTAAATGAGCAGAGGATTGTGTCTGCCTAGCACTGTCCTTAGAGCTTCAGAAAGATAGTAAATGCTTTGGATGACCTGGAGAGTAAAGAATATTTAGTTTAATCAAATCATATCATACAAGCATTTTCTATAGGTGCAAAGGAATACTTTTTAAAGTAACTGTTGAAAACTATGGTTATCAAAGGGGAAAAGATGGGGGATGCATAAATTAGGAGCTTGGGATTATCAGATACACATTACTATATATAAAATAGATAAACAAGGATCTGCTGTGTAGCATAGGGAACTGCATTCAATTTCTTTTTTTTTTTTATTTAAAAAGTCAGTATTTCAGACACTTAGGATGCCACCATTACACGTATTAAATATTCATGTGCAGTTAAATCTGTTTCTTAAGTTTGTTTTCCTTTTTTTTTAAATTGAAGTATAGTCAGTTGCAAAGTGTCAGTCTCTGGTGTACAGCACAATTTCTAGTCATACATATATCTGCATATATTTGGTTTCATATTCTTTTTCATTAAAGGTTATTACAAGATATTGAATATAGGTCCCTGTGCTATACAGAAGAAATTTGTTTTTAATCTATTTTTATATATAGTAGCCATATATTTAATTTCTTATAATAACATATGATGGAAAAGAATCTGAAAAAAATGTGTATGGATATATATAACTGAATCACTTTGCTGTATACCTGAAACTAACATCATGAGTCAAGTATACTTCAATAAAAAACAAATTTAAAAAAATTAAGCAAATAAAGTAACTGTTGGGCAGGCACAGGGATTGCAGAAGCTTCAACTGTGACTCCAGCATACACAGTTTAAAGTGCACTGTAGCAAGCGTTTGCTGATCAGAAGTGAACTCTAGGGGGCATGTTTATGGAGTCTGTCGTGTCTTGTGGCATGGACGGGTAGATGAGTAGAAAGGACGGGTAGACAAGGAGAAGAGTTGGGGCATCCTCCTTGTGAAAGATGGCCATAATTGATTAATGGAACAAATATTTCTTGACTACTTACTATGTGTGGGGCATTGTATTAGGTGCTAAAAGGAAAACAGCAAAAAGAGGGGCATGGTCCCTATCCTTATGAAGCTCCTGGACTGGCCGAGGAGAGAGACGAATAAGCAGAAAGTTGCTCTGTGTGTTAATTGGAGCTATAAGGGCAGAGAGCAGAGTGTGCCGAGAGGACAGCTCGGCCCTGCAGTAGTAGAAGGCATTCATGTGTGGGCTCGACTAGAGGCACAAGCCTGGGGTTTCTGGCCTTCTCTCTCCTACTGGGGATTTTGGGCCTGGAAACGTCAACCTTCACTTGCAGTTCTTCTAGAAACAACTATTGTGGTAGTTATCCCAGGCGGCCACGGGGGGACTCCTCTACTCTTTTTAGTTTACCGAGCCTGAGGGCGAATTTTTCTGTTTGAGGAGTATATGTGTGTGCACGTGCACATACAACACATGTGTTTTTCTATACCATTTGAAAGTAAGTCATAGACTTCATTAGACTTTAATTCGTATCTCCTGTGATTCAGTATCAAGGTTTATTTTCTACATAAATCATAATAACATCATCTTTAAACATTTGACAGTAGCTTGATGAAATTGTCTAGTATTCAGTCCATATTAAACTTTCCCTAGTAGTTCTGAGAATGTCTTTTATGGATAATCCTTGTCCCCCACCCCAAACAAGGATCCAATTAAAGTTTATGCATTACAGTGAATTGTTCTATCTTGGTAGTACCTTTCTGCCCAAGAAGTAACCATTACCTTGTTTTTTAACCTGTCAGATCTATATTTTTATAATTTTACTCTATATGTTACATATCTAAAATAATATATAATATTGTTTTGTGTTTAAAATTTTACTTAGTGATATTATAATGTATGTATCATTCAACAGTTTTTTTAAACTCAGCATGTTTTTAAGATCTGTGTTAATACATATAGATCTAATTCATTCATTTTTTAACTTGTATAAAATATATTTTATTTATCAATTTCACTATTGAAAGACATTTAGGCTGTTCTCATTAGCTAAATTATTTTACCTTTTCTTTTGGCATTAAACAGAGTGTCAATTATAAGTTAGAAAGATGTTTTTATAGATCAGTTAACTTAACAGTAAATTTCCTTTTGCTCAGCTCCTCTGAATCTCCTTTTGCAGTGAATTTGGTTCCAGTTTTAGAACCTGATTGGCAGCCCCAGTATCAGATGGCAGCACAGTCTTTGCCTCCCAGGGACCTCTACCACCACCTTTCTGCTGATGTTGTAGACCAGAAGTTCTCAAGTCTGGCAACATATCAGAATTATCTAGGGAGATTTAGAATAGACTGATACCTAGGTCCCACCCTGCCAAGATCCTGATTTATTCAATTTGGGGTGAGTCCTGTGCAGCCACGGTCCAGAACCATGGCTGATCATTATGGTAGTCACGCAGGGTCTTACTGCAAAAATTGGACAGCTAGGCTATATCTTCGTTCCCATAAATTACATTACACTGATGATACTGACACTTAGAATCAAAGACGGCTGCAAATGTAATGGCTGCATTTCCCCCATCCCCGGAGCTTTTGGTTATATTCCACAATCACTGAAACTCTTCCATTGGAATGCGGCAGATGGGAGAACTCAATGTAGTCTCTTGTCTGATTTAATTTAATCCATTTAAATCTAATTATTTCCGGGTTCTAGTATTAAGGGAAAGTTTGTCTCTTCTGAGCTATTGATATGTTCTGGTTGTTAGGTAATGAAAGAGATGCATTGTTAATTATTCCCTTTTTGTCTTGGCTCTCGGGGGGGATTCTAGAAGGGAAAACATTTATTGAACCATACAGTGTGGCAGGCACTTTACCGACATATCTCTTTTAATCATTTAAATGACCTTTTGGTGGCATGATCCCGTTTTACATTTAGGAACATGGAGGTTCAGGGATGTTAGGTAATTTGCCCGAGTCTGTAGAGACAGCAAGTAGAAGAGTCAAGGGTGGAAATCAAACTTGCCTGATTCCAAAGTGCAGGTCCCTTCCATGCTTCCATTATACCCGGGAGGAAGGTTTTTCATGGTTTCCCACAGTATCCTTTGCTCTAGTTCCTAAGTGTCCCAATCAAAGCCCAGATTCCTGATTTCCAAGGCTCTGTGCTCCCAACCTGGACAGCATGTGGGGAATGGTCTCTAGAGCAGAGTGTGGTTGGGGCAGTTGGGGTGAGGACACCTTCTTCTGCCACACCTCTGTGGAGGGTTCCCAGGCTCATCACCCCCATTCCTCTCCTGCACAACCCTTTCTTTGCTCCATCCGTTGGTACTATGGGGCTGTGCATGGCTCTCTTCAATACTGCAGTCCTCAGATCTTTTCCTCTTCCCCATGGCTTTGTTCATGAGACCCTCTGCTCTAGCCTTTCCCCAGTGCATAGTGCATAGTTCCGTTGTATATTAGCTTTTTTCAAGATTTACTTGGTGGGATAGTTTTGGATGAGGAGTGTGGGGGAATTTGGCAATACAAAATGGGGGTGGCTGGCTGCAGGAATGCCAGTGGTCTTATGAAAGGGAAGTATGTCACTTATTATGTCAGTCTGTTGAAGTAAGGACCAAGGACCCTTCTGTGTCAGTAAGTGCTACCAAGGAGAAATCTAAGAATTAGTGTGTCTGAAAGCAGGGATTGAACAAGGTTGAGCAGGTTCTTACATGAATGTGCACACTTGTGCAGAGTTGTTTTAGAAAAAATCTTCAGCTGATATGAGAAGGTAAAGCAGATGCAGGTAGGTCTGACAGGCTTCGGTGGTTGGTTTAGAGCTGGAGATGATGCCAGCTTAGCCAATGTGTTTGATTAGATAAGGCCTTGGAGTAAAGTAAGCTCTGATAAACTATAGGGAAGTAGGGGGCCTTAGAGGGATATGTCACTGGAAATGTAGTCTCATTTAAGGTGGCAAAACAATGCCACCTCAATTATACCCAGTACAATTTTGTCTCTCGTTTGCAGACCGTTGGGAGAGAGAGGATAAGAAAGAGTGCTGTGATTTGTTTAGGTGCCTAGAAAATTTGGAATGGGACAAACCAAACCACCTGTGAACAGAATGCCCTGCTTGTTCTGACTGAACCTTGAACAGGATGTTGGCAGGGAATCCAGGTAGAGATAACAAGCGTGGGGCCATTTGGGGGATTGTGGGGCGCCGGAGGGCAAACTCTGTTGTTGCTTGTGGCAGGAAGCTTCCAGCATCTCTCCCTGTGAATGCAGATGGTACACAGAGGGGTTTGTATTTGACTATTAGCAGCCTTGTTTGCAGGCAAAGATGTGTTTTCTCCGTGCGCATCCATTCTCTGCATGGGATGCGGTGCTGCAAGCAACGGTGGAAAGACATTGGATATCCAGGTTCTGGCAGGCTCGTTGGGTTTGGATGGGAAACTGCACACCACAATTTGTGAGGCTTCCCTTTTGAATCCTTCTCCATAGAAAAGTTTTGGTTTTTTCCCTAAGCAGAATATCTTTTAGATCTGGTTTGACTTCTTGTAGGCGTAGACTCTGTATGGAGCTAAGTGAAGTAAAACACTCTACCCTCCTTGCCCTAATTAAATGCCTGACATTTTTTCAGATCTGGGGAAGGATGTTGACTTGTCAGACAAATGCCCAGATGTTAGCTCATGATGTAGGATTGCTAAGTATGGCAGCTGTTAAGGGCTGAATTGTATCTCCTTTAAGTCCATATGTTGAAGCCCCAACCCCCAGTACCTCCTAAAGTGTCCATATTTGGAGATAGGGCTTTACAGAGACGATTAAGTTAATATGAGATCATTAGGCTGAGCCCTCATCCAATCTGACTAGTGTCTTTACAAGAAATCTGGACTCATGGAGTTGCACTAGGGGTGCATGCAGAGGAAAGATCATGTGAGAAAAGGGCAAGAAGGCAGCATCTTAAGCCAAGGGAAAGAGGCTTCAGGAGAAACCAAACCAGCTGACACTTTGATATTGGACTTTTAGCCTCCAGAACTGTAATGGAATAAATTTCTGTTGTTTAAGCCATTTAGTCTGTGGCATTTTGTTATGGCAGCCCTAACAGACCAATATAGCAGCTTATGTTGATTTTTACCCACTTTTGAAAATGAGTCATTTCTTTATAGGCTGCTGGCCAAATTCCTTCTAACATTTTGTCTTGCCCAGTCTTGTCTCATTTCTATTATCCTAGTGAACTAGGGCAGCTAGTTACATTGTTTTTTAGTTTACTAATATTTTGAATTAGGAAAGTATTTAAAAAATGGTTCATTGTAGATAATTCCAAACATACTGCTCACTACCCAGCCCCAACAACCTGCAAATCACAGCCAATATATCCCACCTATCCCCCATCCTTCCTCCTCAAATCATCCTACAGCACATCCCAAACATGATACCGCCTCATCTGCAGATATCTCAGTATGTATGTGCAAAAGACAAGAACTTAAAAAGCCCCAAATGTCATTATCAACATCTAACATTTTAAAACAGAAATTTCTCTTTTTAATAGAAGTGTAGTTGATTTACAATGCTGTGAGTAATTTCTTAGTATGATAAACTTCTGGCCAGTATTTAAAATGTATTTCAATTGTCTCATAAATGTAATAATTAAAAAAGCTAATTTGTTTCTTTTAATCAGGATCCAAATAACATCCACACATTGCAATTAATGGATATGTCTCTTGAGTTATTTTTAATCTATAAATTTCTTCCTCCATTGCTTTTTCTTCCTGTAATTCATTGGTTGAAGAAACTGGTTTGTCCTACAGCTTCCCATGGTCTGTGTTTTGCTGACTGTGTCTCTAAGGTGTTAAATATCATGTTCTTCTTCCTCTGTACTTTTTGTAAATTTTGTAATTAGAGCTAGGTACTTGATCAGATTCCATTTCAACTTTTTTTCTTTTTGACAATACTGTTTCATAGAGGTGTTCTTCCATTAGGATTCACGTGATGTTTGGTTATCATTCTTTTTGTAATGTTAACAGCTGTGGATAGTTAATGCCTAAATCATTAATTCATTAGGGATTGCAAAGTGGTAATATTCTAATCCTATCAGTCCTTTTAAAATTAATTAATTAAGGGAATGGAAGGGAATATTTCTATAAAGAGAAATTTCCCCTCATCTACTATTTGGTACTCAATGGTAAAGAAGTTAGTATAATAAAGGCAGGATAAATACTTGTTTCTTTTCCAGTCAGCTTTTACAGTAATGAAGTGATTTTCTAGAGTCCTCTAACATGACTGATTTAAAGTATCACTAGGAATTTGTAATTCTAAATGCATTTGATATGTTTCAGTCTATTGCAGTTATTATTCTTCTTGATGTTCAAATTGTCCCACCTTTGGCCAGTGAGCCATTTCAAGTTGGATCCTGAGTTCTTTTGACATGGCTCTAGTAGTGTTTGATAGCTTCTCTTTTATCTGGTAGGGTAAGAGATTCTAGGCTTATCTTGCATTTTTCCTGCCCTAGACCTGGAGGAATCCTGGATTATTTGTGCTACTGGGTTGGTTATTATTTTTAGGGCTCTAGGGGTGTTTAATTTCCCTTCTCCAAGACATCAATAGCAAAAGCTTGTATTATGAACCCAGGCATTATGAGGGTCATGTGGTCCCCTTCTGAAGTTAAGTTCTGTAAGCCTTGTTCCTGGGGTAGAGCCAGGGCTGTTGCTGCATGTGCTCTCTCTTTTGTCTGTTATTCCAGACAAATCCCATTGAAAAAGAGAGACTCTAATTACCTGGGTGATCATCAACACAATCAATTTACCCTTACATTTAGTTTCTTTCATGTCTTTCAGAGAATGATTCAGTGATTTTTATATGCTGCCTAATCTAGCACAATATACATGTGATCATTTGGGACTAGTTTTATCATCATAGTTTAAATAATTGGGTCTAATTATATTTTCAACCATACTCTCATTGGAATACAGTGATTACAATAATATGTTTCCTATTTCAGAAGTTCACTCTGTGGTGTGGAAACAAATATTAATGACAATTACAGTGCAAAGTTGCACACATTTATGTACACATGTATACAGAACTGTCAGATCACTAAGCAATAAACACCCAGCACTGCCTAGGACTGGGTCAGGGGAGGTTTGCCAAAGGAGTAACAGATGTACTGTGTCTTAAATGATGACTAAGAGTTTTCCAGAAGGAAAACCAGGGAAAAAATATTATAGACATATGTGGTACCTCTTTCCTTTTCCCTCTTCCTATGAAAAGGTCTGGGAATACCAGGAACTTACTTTCCCATATTTCATTGCAGTAACAGGAGCCATATGATTCAGTTCTGTCCAATGAGATGTAAGGTCAAGTCTGCTGGACTAGGGTGAAGGGTGCTTCTGGAAAAGATGGAGAAATGCTAAAGGGGAAGATCCTTCTCTTTCCTCCTTTTTTGGAATATACTGTGTGAGATCATGATTTGGAGTCAAGGCAGCCATTTTATGGCCATGAGACAACAAACCTGAGGCTAGAGATGCCTGCTGAGGATGGCAGAAAATGAAGAAAGAGTAAGCCACATACTTACAGCCTTTTTGTGGAAAATGAGATGTGTTTTCTGTAAATCCACTATTGGTCAGAGATTCAGTTACTAGCACGCAGAGATAGCCTAGCTGATTCAGTGTGGAAATTATATTGTCAGTTACAGAGTTTGCCAAGTAAGTAGTGTGATTGTAGGGGCATACAGATAGAGACTAAATGTGGGTTAAAAATATACAGGGGCTTCATCTCAGGCTTTTCTTCAAGAATATTTCTCCTCTATACTAAGTGAAGTAATTTCATGTCAGATTTGCAGATATCTCAATCCTCTACTGTAGAACATTTCATTTCCTGAAGCTGAAAACTTCCAACATGTCAAGATATTTCTGGGACGAACAGTTTTTGGAGTTTCTCAAGTAGAAAGGGATGGGAATGTTGTCATTCTATATTGTATCACTGTGAAGGGTGAAAAACTCTAAGGTTTAGAACTGACTTGTGATTTTCAATGAATATTGTCAGCTCTTTGCAACTATTTCCCAGAAAAAAATCTTTTCTTTTGTTTTAGCTACAGTTATATTGAAGTACTAATGGGTAGTTTGTGTGGACTTTACTATTACTCCTCAGCTTTGCCAGTAACTGAGGATGTGGAAGATTGCAGGTATGTATTAAAATTTTGAAAAACAAAACAAAGCAAACAAAAAACCAAACAAATTGGTAAAGGGAAGGTATACAACAATAAATAAAAACAATACATGCTGTTTGTATAGTACATATTGAGCGTTTAATATATGCAAGGCACCTTTCTAAGCTCTTTATGGGTGTTAAGACATGTAATCCTTACGTGTTATAAATTTTCACTAGCTGCATTTTATAAATGAGGAAACTGAAGCCCAGAGAGGTTGAGTAATGTGCCATGGTCACACAACTGTCAGTGGAAAAGCTGGAATTCAAACCCATGGAGTCTAACTCAAGAGGTCATGTCCTCAACCTCTGCATTCTTGTGCCTCTCAGTATGGATTTATATTTAAGAGAAAATGATAGAGAACCTCAGCGTTGAGAAAAAGCCTAGAGTTTGGTTTTCCATAGTATGTTGGGGAGACCTGTTTTTCTTGAAGTCCTCAGGCCTTTTCTGTTTTTTTTATGGCACTATTTTATTAATAACTGTCTTAACACTTGGGCCCTCTTTCCTGAGCTGTATAGTGGCACAGCTGTGTAAGAAAAGCAATTAGAGTTTAACAAAGAGATGCTAATTGTTTATAGATGCATTGGGAAGAAGAGATTTTAGAAGTTATTGTCATGGTTGCTGAAGACAGGATGAAAGTGGTGGCATGTATTTATAATACTCTTATCTGGTATCTCTAAGCAAAATGTGCCGTCAGTTACAACTGGCTGCAAATTCTCTTTATGATCTTGTTTTGCTATAATTTCCAGACTTTTTTTTTTTTTTGCTGTATACACAGGATGATAGGCTTTTCAAAGCTCAGTGAGAGTGATGAAAATTTGGCCGTCCTTAGGGAAGATGGGAAAATCTTGTCAGAATTTTGTATGTAAAAAAAGGTGAACTTCCTGAGCTCATAAATTATATGAAGGTTCCTATCTGGGAGAATAATTAGAAAAAAAGGTGCCACTTCCCATCAGCGATGACACAAAGCTTGCAACAGAGTAAGGACTGGATTTCAAAGCACATCTGTATGCCCTGGACCGCATGCCTTTGTTAAAGATGCAACTGACACAGCTGTATGTGATGGCCCTGGTGATCTGGCAGACAGATGAGATTAAGAAAGGGCATGATTTTACTTACACTGACACAGTTATATGATTTTACACTAAGATAAAATTACAGATACTATGTGTGTCTTCAAGAAAGTGAGCATCTTTTGGTATAGGCATATGTTCATAAGACTTCACTCTTTAAAGCACGTTAAAGACAGTGTATAATTTCTCGGATTTGTCTTACAACTTGTCCCTTACCAATAAGATTCATATTTTTAAGAAAAATGCAAGTAATCAAGTAGCTCTTGTATATAAAGTATCATTCTAGGTGTGGAAATTTGGGGGGCAGCTGTGGATTAATGAACTTCATAGTCACTATTTTCCTTAATCGTTTCCTATAGCTCAAGATGCCTTGGTATCCAAATGAATTCTATAACATTACAAAATTTTTTTTTATCTTCTTAGCAGCTCTTGAATAAGGACTAGGGTAAGCTTAGAATTATTTGGGGTATCATAAATTATTGCTAGTGGAAAGAGGATATTGAAACTAAACTCTCAGTAAAGCGGAAGCTTTCTGCCAGAGTCTTCTTGCTCCATGAAACTTCATTAGGGCAAAATTTTCCTACATCTAAGATTTCATGTACACATATAAATATGTGCATATACTTATAAAACATATATAACATATAAAACATATATATGTATGTCATAATTGAGTGGTACAATTCTTATATATTCTACCACAAGTCCTTTATCCAAACGTGTTTTGTAAACACTTGCTCTGTCTGTGCCTTGTGTTGTGTTGCTTTCTTGTGTTTGCAGTCTAAGTATATGGCTTGTTACAAATAGAAGTTGAAGAGCATTTGCGTGATATTGGCATTCATTTAAAAATGTTTTATTATGGAAATGTAAAATATACATGAATTTAGAGAGGACACAGTAAAATTCACCCTTAGATGTACAGTTTTAACAAATAAACAGTCATATAATACATTTAAGATATGGAATATTTCCACTATTTCCATCATTCTCAAAAATATCTTTGTGCCTCTGTGTAGTCAGTCCTTTCCTACTTTCCCTGACTCTGGTAACTGATTTATGTCCTGTAATTTTCCTTTTTCCAGAATGTTATGTAAATAGAATCAAGCAGAGTGTATCATTTTGAATCTGGCTTTATTCATTTAGCATACTACTTTTGAGAATCATTCGTATATCAGAAGTTTACTCCTTTTTATTGTTAAGAAGTATTCCACATCATGGATATAGTACAATTTATTTATCTCCTGGGTAGTTGACAGATATTTGGATTGTTTCTAGGTATTGGCAGTTATGAATAAAACTCACATACTGATTTGCATAATGGTGTTTGTGTGGATGTATGTTTTCATTTATCTTAGGTACATACCTTTGGGTTCATATTACTATTGGATCATATAGTAAGTATATGCTTAACTTTAAAAGATACTGTTAAACTCAAAGAAGACAAGAATATACAACGGAGAAAAAAACAGTCTCTTCAGTAAGTGGTGCTGGGAAAATTGGACAGCTGCATGTAAAAGAATGAAATTAGAACATTCTCTAGCACCATATACAAGAATAAACTCAAATGGATTAAAGACCTAAATGTAAGACAGGAAACCATAAAACCCCTAGAGGAAAACATAGGCAGAACACTTTGATGTAAACTGTAGCAATATTTTTTGGGATCCATCTCCTAAAGCAAAAGAAATAGAAGCAAAAATAAACAAACGGGACCTAATTAAACTTAAAAGCTTTTGTACAGCAAAGGAAACCATTGACAAAATGAAAAAACAACCTACTAAATGTGAGAAAGTATTTGTAAATAATAGGACTGATAAGGGGTTAATATCCAAAATATACAAACAGCTCATACAACTCAACATCAAAAAAAGAAAACACGATTAAAAAATGGGCAGAAGACCTGAATAGATATTTTTCCAAAGACATGCAGATGGCCAACAGGCACATAAAAAGATACTCAATATCGCTAATCATCAGGGAAATGCAAATCAAAACCACAGTGTGATATCACCTCACACCTGTCAGAATGTCCGTGCTGTTATCAACAAAAAAGAACATAGCAAATGTTGGCCAGAACATGGAGTAAAAGGAACCCTATTACACTGTTGGTGGGAATGTAAATTTGTAAAGCCACTGTGGAAAACAATATGAAGATTTCTTTAAAAACTAAAAATAGAGTTACCACATGATCCAGCAATTCCACTCCTGGGTATATATCTGAAAAACAACACCAAAACCAACAAATACAGTAATTTGAAAAGATACCTGCTCCCCAATCTTCATAGCATTATTTACAGTTGCCAAGATATAGAAGCAACCTAAGTGTCCATCAACAGATGAATGGATAAAGAAGATGTAGTGTATATGTATACAATAGAATACTACTCAGCCATAAAAAGAAGGGAAATTTGCCATTTCCAACATCATGGATGGACTTGGAGGATATTATGCTAAGTGAAATAAGTCAGACAGAGAAAGACAAGTACTATATCACTAATATGTAGAATCTAAAAAAATACAACAAACTGGTGAACATAGCAAAAAAGAAACAGACTCATATATAGAGAAGAAACTAGTGGTTACCAGTGGGGAGAAGGAAGAGGGACAATATAGGGGTAGAGGATTAAGAGGCACAAATTATTATGTATAAAATAAGGTATATTTTACAACACAAGAAATATAGCCAATATTTTATAGCAACTGTAAAGGAAGTATAACTTTTAAAATTGTGATCATTGTATGGTACACCTATAACATATAATACTGTACATCAACTATAGTTCAATATAAAACAAAGAAATACAAAGAAAAAAGATACCGTTAAACTGTTCTCTAAAGCGTCTATACTATTTTCTGTTCTCACCGACAATGAATGAGAATTCTCATTTCTCCACATACTTGCCAGTACCTGGTATTACTTGTTATTTTAAAAATTGTATTTTAGTTGTTGTAATACGTGTAAGTGCTATGTTATTGTGGTTTTAATATTCATTTCCCTAATTGCTAATATTAAGCATTTTCCCTATGTACTTACTTGCTACCAGTATTTCTACTGTTTGGTAAAGTGTCTATTTTTGCCCTTTCTACTTTTTAAAATTGGATTATTTGATTTTTTAAAAAACTAAATTCTCAGAATTCTTTATACAATTTGGGTACAAGTCTTTTTATCAGGTATGTGTTTCACAAATATTTTCTTCCACCCCATGGATCACTTTTGCCTTGCCGTTCAAAGTTTCTTTTGAGGAGCAGAAGTTTTAAATTTTGATTAAATCCAATTGATCAGTTTTTAAAATGGATTGTGCTTTTGGGTATCATAGCGAAGAAATTTTTGCCTAACCCAGGGTCACAAAGATTTTCTCCTGGTTTCTTTTGGAAGTTTTATAGGTTTTATATTTAGGTCTATGATCCATTTTGAGTTTACTTTTGTATATGATGTGAGGTAGGGTATCAATGTTTATTTATTTATTTATTTTGAATATGGAAATCCAATTAATTGTTTCATCATTGTATGTTGAAAAATTATTCTTTACTCATTAAATTACCTTGGCACCTTTGTTGAAAATCAATTGCCCATATATCCGTGGGCTTATTTCTGGACTCTTTTGTTGTGTTCCATTTTGTCTGTCACACTGTCTTGATTACTGTGATTTGATAGTAAGTCTTGAAATCAGGTATGTGTGAGTCCTGTACATTTCTTCTTTTTCAAAATTATTCTGGATATTCGAGGACCTTTTCTTTTCTGTATAAATTTTAGAATCATCTTGTTAATTGCTACAAAAAACCCCTGCTGGGATTATACATTTGATATTTTTGCTTGATATATTCTTTTACATCCCTTTACTTTTAACCTATCTGTATCTTTATATTTAAGGTAAGTTTTTTACAGATGGCATGGTTTGCTTTTTAAATCCAATCTGACAATCTCTGTCTTTTAATTGGGGTGTTTAAATCTTTAACATTTAATTAAATTTTTGATAAGTTGGATTTAAACGTACCATCTTGCAGTTTTCTAATTGCTAATGTTTTAGTTCATTTTTTTTAGTTCTAATTTTTTTAGTTCACTTTTTTCTTTTTCTGCTTTCTTTTATGATTCCATTTTATGTCCACTATTCGCTTACTAATGATCTCTTTTTAAAAATAGTGGTTTACAATATGCATCTTTAACTTATAACAGTCTACCTTCAAATAATATAGTATACTGTATAGTATAAGAACCTTTTAACAGTAAACTTTATTTCCTCTCTCCTCTGCTGTGTGCTAATTGATGTAATATATTTTACTTCTACAAATATTATAAGGCCATGTTGTAACTATTTTTGCTTTAGATAATCGATTATCTTTTATACTAATTAAAAATAAGAAAACAATGAATGTTATGCTTATCTTTATTTATGCCATTTCCAGTGCTCTTAATTTGTTTTTGTAGATACAGGTTTCTGTCTCTAATATTATTTTTGACTAAAGAACTCCTTTTTTTGTAGTACAGGTAGGCTGGCAATGAATTTGTTATATTTTATTTGTCTGAAAATTTTTATTTAATCTTCAATTTTGAAAGATTTTGTCTGTGTCTAGAATTTTGGGTTGATTTTTTCTTTTATCACTTTAAAGAGGTTTCTCCACTGTTGATGAGTTGCATAGTTTTTGATTAGAAGTCTGCTATAATTCTTATTTTTGTTTCTCTCTCTGTTTCTTTTTTCTTTTTCTCTTTTCCTGTCTGCTTGCAAGATTCTCTTTTTATCTTTGGTTTTCAGCAGTTTGATTACAATGGGTCTATGTGTGTGTAGTGTTATTCATCCTTCTTGAAGTTCTCTGGGTTTATTGTATTGGTCATTTGTTTTGCTTCCTTATTTTTGGAAAGATTTTAGCCATTACCTTTTAAAACTTTTTTATTTTGAAATAATTTTGGACACACAAGAACTTGCAAAACATTAGTGAGTTATTATGTATCCTTCACATAGCTCCCCCCAATGACAATATCATATATGATCATAGTACTTATCAAAATCAGGAAGTTGACATTGGTTTGATAATCTTAAGTAAGCTACAGATCTTACTTGGATTCTGCTGGTTTTATACTTTTTTGGTGTATATTTCTATGACATTTTGTGACATATTTAGCTTTGTGTAACTACCACCACAATTAGGATACGGAACTGTTCTGTGATCAGAAAGAAACTCCTTCATGCTACCTCTTTAGTCATTATTTTTTCATGTATATTTTTTCCTTTTCTATTCTCTCTTTCTTGTCCTTTTAGGACTCTCAATAAATGCACGCTAGAACATTTGGTATTGTTCCACAGCCATTGGTTGCTCTATTCTCTCTCTCCAGTTTGAATAATTTCTATTGATCTACATTAAGTTTGCCAATTCTTTTTTCTCCCCCCCAGCTCTATATGGTCTGATGATTAGCTTATTGAAGATATTCTTCATCTTGGATGCTGTGTTTATATTTCTGTCCTTTCCCTTTGACTTTTTCTTTTAAGTTTTGTCTCTCTGCTGAAATATCAATATCTTTATGCAATACTCTTTTTCACTCGAGTCTTTAACATAGTAATCATAATTATTTGAAAGTATTTTCAATATCAGTATCATCTCTGAGTCTGGTTCTGTTGATTGCTTTATCTCTTGACAACAGGCTGTTTTTTCTGTCTACATTTTATGTTGGTTTTAGTGTTTTGGTATGATTGCTAGACATTTTGTGGGACATATATAGTAAACAGTATTTTTGCCAAAAAAAAAAAAGCTTTTACTGTCAGGCTGTTAGTGTGTGGTTGAGTTACTCTAGTCAGGAATTGAGATGGGTTTGAGTTTTGTTTTGGCTATTATTAGCTTCAATGCACCACAAACAAATTCTTCCAGTTGTTGTTATCTGCTGCTTTGTGTACAGAATGGGGACTGGGTGGGTTTAAAAAAAAATCAGTGTTCCTTCTCCACCCTCAGCTTTCAGCCACTCTACACCATAGAGTGTACTCCCTAGTGATGGACTGATGTTGCCTGTTTCTTAGTGTTATTTTTGTGTTGGGGGTCACTGCAGTGTTGCTGTCTGAGCCTGGCCTTAGCCTTAGCCAGCTCTGTGTGCTTTGGCCATAGGGTTGCTATTTTCTCATATTCCTGCCCCTCCTCACCTGGCAGTCAAACTGCTTGTATCTCTGGTTGGCCCTGGATGGGAGTGGGTTTCCTGATGATCATCATTTATACTTCTGCCCCACCCAACAGGGCTGTCTCCAGTTTCCTCCTCTGCCCTCAAGCTTTCTTGTAAGTACCTAGAGTAGGCCGGTGGAAAGCCTTGTGAATAAATGAAAATTCTTCATCTCAATCTCTTACCTATACCACATTGCCCTGCTAGCCTACACTTGAACTTTGTGAATAAAAATTTTACTTGAACCCTTATCCACTTACATGGCAGCCATTTTTCTCTTCTATGCTTCCTCAAAGGTGAAACAATTCATGTGTCCTATTTCTTTTTGTTTGGGGTTTGTCCCTATTTGGATTTTAGTTTACTTTCTTGCTTACAACCTCAGCTTTCTGTTGGAATGAAGAAAAGTTATGATTTTTGTAGATGATCCATTTTTTTCCATTATCAATATGGGAGTAACCCTGTCTTGTGCTTCTACATCCTAAGCAGAAGAGAAAGCATTTTTTTTGGGGTGCCAGAAACTTTTTTTTTACATTGAAGTATAGTTGACTTACAATACTATATTAGTTTTGGGTGTACAACATAGTGATTCAAAATTTTAATAGCTTATACTCCATTTAAAGTTATTATAAAATATTGACTATATTCCCTGTGCTGTTTAATATATCCTGTAGTTCATTTATTTTATTTTCTTTTAATTTTTGTATCAAAGTATGGTTGATTTACAATATTGTGTTTGTTTCAGGTGTACAGCAAAGTAGATTCTCTTCCACTATAGGTTATTACATTATATCGAATATAGTTCCCTGTGCTATACAGCAAATCCTTGTTGTTTATCTATTTTATATATAATGGTGTGTATCTGTTAACCCCACACTCCTAATTTATCACTCCCCCTACTCCCTTTCCCCTTTGGTAACCAAAAGTTTGTTGTCTATGTCTGTGAGTCTGTTTCTGTTTAGTAAATAAATTCATTTGTATTATTTTTTAGATTCCACATGTAAGTGACAGCATATAATATTTGTGTTTCTCTGTCTGAGTTACTTCACTTAGTATGACAATCTTTAGGTCCATCCATGTTACTGCATATGGCAACATTTCATTCTTTTTTATGGCTGAGTAGTATTTCATTGTGTGTGTGTGTGTGTGTGTGTGTGTGTATACACACCACATCTTTATCCATTCATCTGTTGATGACCAGTTAGGTTGCTTCCATGTTTTGGCTATTGTAAATAGTAAAAGCATTTATTTTTAATGCTTCACTCATCCAGAAAGCATTACTGAGTTTGTATTGTGAGTCAGAAACTGGGGATACAATTGTGACTAAGAAATAAGTGAATGTAATTTGGAGATAAAGCTGACAGGACTTGATGTTAAATTGGATGCAAAGGATGAGGGAAAGTGAGACACCAATAATGACATGAGAGAGGGGAAATGAGGGGCAGTCAGTGAATAGTGAAAAAGCTGTGGACCAGTGGTTTGGTCTGCTTGTGGCAGAGGGTTGTAGAGAAGGGCACTGGAGCAGAAAGAGCTCAAAATGACTGGTTGTGGTCCAAGAGAGTACTATCTGAACTGAGATTTTTGGAGGTGGTGCAGTTTCCGATAATGACAGGGTCTGGTGAACACCTATGGGAGTGTGTGGCTTTGGTGTTAAGGAGAAAAAATTACTAGAGTGAGGAAGATAAGAAGCTGAGAAGCCAGAGTATTTATGGTTCACCCAAGTGGATGAAGACTAAGCCAGGAGTTAACATCTTTTCTGAACAAGAGGATTGAATGGACAGTCAATAGATAGGGCAGAGCTGAATGCTTTGGGTGGTGAAGGAGTTTGTGAGGGCTGGGAAGGAATGTCCTGGAAGTGTTATTTAGGGACAAGGAGAATCCTTCCCAATACCTGGTGCTGAGCTGTGTTCTTCTTGGAGAACAGCTGCACCCTGGGTGGAGGGCTGCGGGAGAGACAGTGTTCTCGGAAGAAGGCAGGTTTCAATTGAGGCAAAGAAGCAAACGGAAAGATTTTGAGGAGCGGTTGGGAATCCAGTGAAATCTAAGTTTTTGTGAGATAGATTAGTCTATTGCTCTTATGAAAGGTGGGAGTTCATAGCACATTAAGTGTTACAAACATGTTCGTTCCATGGATTAAAACAGTGCCCTGTTTCTGACATCTCTGGCTTGGAGGAGTCAGGCGAGAGGCAGAGAGCCAGTCCTGGACCCAGTTCTGTTTCTCCTGAAGCAACGACATTTTGTGCAGGCGCCACGGTGAGCGTTCGGCGCTAAGCCTTCAGCGCATGCCATCTGATGTCGAGACAAGCCTCCAACAACACGGTGCTGAAATGGGCTCCAGGTTTTACTGCGGCTGCAACAACCAGGTTGCTAATTAGGCCCAATTGTGAGGGTAGTTTTTGTGCTTTGGACACCTGTCCACTAGGAACTGGACTGAGACCACCAACTCATTTCCCACAGGTCATGGAACAGCTGTCAGATGGTATAATTTGGTCGAGTTCATTTGGAGCTGCTTGCAGAAGCTCTCTGAAGCATTATGCTCTACATAATGTGCATGATTAATGCTTGTTTATTTGGACAATCCTGTGTTGTAACTAAAGTGGTGGCCTATTTTATGCCAGTTATAATATACCGTTCCATTCATGGGACGGAGTTCCATTGAGGGTATGAAGTAGAGTGATAATGTTCAATCTATTTACCAGGGAACCAACTCACTGCAGCCGTTCTGCAAGCTGCTTACTCCATTTGAGGGATGAGTCTGTGCTTAACTCTTCCGAGGAAGGGATCTGGGCTGATTTCCATTCTAAAGGGTACATGGAAGACATAGCTGAAAGCTGTGGTCATTTTGACAGCAGAGATGTCTTACTCTAAGTGTCTTCTCTCGGAGGAAGAATGTAGCTTGTTTTCTGTCCTTAGGGGAAAGATTTACCACGTTGTCAACCTTGGATTTTATTGCCAGCCAAGCACACATTGTTTGCAGTGTTAGAAACCTTTGCTTTGTATATTCCAGAAGCTGTCCCATGACATACTGTCTCCTTCCTTCCCCTATGCAACACACAAGCTTTTTTTTATTTTTAAATAAGAGAGGGCATTGAGCCAGAAATCCTATTCATATTTAGCCTCTGCCTGTAATCGGGTATGAACTTGGACAGGTCATCTAGGCTCTTTATTTTGCCTTTTGCAAAGTGTTGCAGCTGCGTAGGTGGCCTCTTGGGTCCCTTTCAGCTGCGCTGTCCTGTGGTCTTGTGATTGGAGTTAGTTAGTTGTATTCCAGTTATTGGTTGTATTTAGTTACATGACAACAACTTTCTGGAAGTTGGTGCTGACTCAGTCTTTCCTTCACATGTCTTACTGATCTTATTGCATTCTATTGCTTCCTGGGTGATAGGTCCTCAGGTGCATGCTAGTTCAGAGGGGGGCAAGTGCATTTATGTTATTTGCAGATACTCTGTTTATCCTAAACATTCTTTTGGCAAAAGTACATATTTAGACTATTTTGTTTTCACTTTCTGAGCCTTTTCCTCCCTACGAGTTGCCTTCCTCTTTTAGCTTTCTGCTTTCTTCTCTTCTCAGGAAAGTTGTGATCAGTTAATTAGATCATAGTGAGAATGTGAGTTAGTGTGTTTCCTCTCCTGGGGGTGGGTGTATATCTATGTGTATACATGTTGTGCACACAAGCATGTGTAAATTTTGGAATGCTGATCATACACCTACTCCCTGTGCTAGCCCCTTCCATTTGTCACCTCACTTAATGGGTACGACAACCTTGGGAAGGAGATCTCATTTTATAAATGTAGAAACTGAAGCTTAGAGAGTTTAATCAGAACCCAGTTCTGACTGACTGCACATGACTTTAATGATGGACAGAAGGACTTTGTTAGTGTTGAGGGGCTGTCAGACTGCAGCCAGCACGTGGTGCCAGGGTCTCTGGAACCCCAACATTAACCCTATAAACCGCTGTCTCTTGAATATGTTTGACTTAATGAATCCCTTTCACAGTCACTTATCATCTGGCAAATTCCTTTAAGAACTTCAATTTTTTGTTATTGTTACATGGTTATTCTACAGAAATGATTTTAAGTAAAAACGTGTTAATTTAGAAGAGTATATTATTTAAGGTTAGATTATAAAATTAATTTACAATTCAATTCTAATGACTTTATGTTATATAAAGGAGAATTTTGATATCTTTCTTCTTTAAATGTGGTACATATGGATAAATTTACTTTATGTGACAAAAAGATGATTTACTGACAGACTAATAAGTGACATATTACTTTTTGGCTCAAGGTACTGAGTATGTATTTACTTGTATATAAAAATCTAATTAAAAATCTAATTTTATCTTGAAGCATCAAAATAGATAAAATTGCTTTTATGACTGTTATAATTCTTGTATTTTGGACTTAAAACCATTTAACTTGTTTTTAATAATTTGAATTTTATTTCTAAGAGATAAATAAGAGAGAGTGCTTTACCCTGCTTCCTGCAAGATTTCCAATTCAAAGAGCACATTTAGCGTGTGATTAGTCTTTATTTCCGACAAATGCAAAGACAAATTGATAGTTACTAGGTTTTATCCCTTTGACATTAAAAAAAATTTAGAAACATCTTGATATACTTTGTGAAAATTATAAACAGATGGTTGCAACTTACTGATTGGGTAAAAATCATCTTCGTACAATTTCATTTTCATTTTTATGTTCCTTATATCAACTTATTGTATTCAATGGCAGTATCCTTTGCACTTGTTATTAATGACTGGGTTTTATTTATAAATTAAATAATATGTGACTCAGATTGAAAGTACCTAAAACTGAGTAATAGTGAAAACCTCACAGTAGCAGTTGGCATTTAGCTACGTGATTAATGACCAAATAGGACTTTAGCAGCAGTATGCATCATTGATCTTGCTCATTTGATGCATACTCACAAGCTCTCAAGTTGTTCTGTTTTACCGGGGAGATGATTTAGATAAATGTTCCACATATTGATATTCTTGCAAAACAGAAGCAGTGCCGATCCCAGTACCGTCTTTAAACTCTAGAGGTTTGAAAAATGTCAGTTGGGAAGCACCGCTGTTGTCGGCCACGAATTTTACTCAGTGTGAGTTAACTCCGCTGTGCAGGCTGATGTGAGATGAAAATCTGGATACAGGCATGGAGATTTCCCCCGCTTCCCAACTCCACTTTCCTCATCCTCTTTCTTAGTTGGCTGATGTCTCCCAGGGCGGCCAGGTGAGAGCCCAGGTTGCTCTCTGCTGCCCCACACGCCCACTGGCCTGGCTTCCCAGGCAGCCCTTTCTTGTGTACATCCTCTCCAAAGTCCCCTTCTGCTTTCCTGGATGACAGGGAGTCAGTTAAACTGATCCTAAAGAATATATGTATAGCCTCGACACATGTTTGAGAAATGTCTCCAAAGGTAAGAATTACATGTCTGTGGGCAGTTCTCTCCACAGACCACAATGAGAGGATTCTCTACACTGGACCTGTGTTTAGAGACTCTGCTCTGGTCGTCCTCTGGTCTTGATCCTTCCCACAGGATGAGGAGTCTTGGAGGACCAAGGATGTGCTCTTCCAGAGGCTGGTTCTCTTAGGAATTCCCTTTTGAAACAGCCTAGGCCTGCTTGTAGGATATGTACAAGCCTTTACTCTGGGTTCATTCTCCCAAAGGTGGACCCTGTTGTTGCGTGGTCCAAAGGGTGGCCAGGCTACTGTATGCAGTGTTAGAGGTCAGAGCCTGCACATGCCGGCCAGAGTGCACCATGTATAGGGGTCCCTTCTCCATCATCTGGAAGATTGCATCTCTTTTCTCTTGAGCTGGATCTCTGTTTCCAGGAGGGTATGTCTTCCTGTTTCCTGGTTCACTTCTTCATTTTGGAGGAGCACATCTCTCAGTAGTGAGAATGTGCTTGGGAAGTTTATTTTTGAAAACTTACATATATGAAATTATTTCATTAACCTCTTAATTTATTGATAATTTGGCTGAATGAATCTAGGTTGGGACTTTGTTCCTTGTAGACATTCAAAGGCATCTATTATTCTGTAGTGTTAATGTCAAAACAATCTAATGTCCATCTTATTTCCCTTATTTTCTCTTTATGCTTTTTGATCTTCTTTTTTTCCTAATTTTCTGAAATTTCTCATTTATATGTCTTGAGGTTTTTTTTTTTTAATCTGTTGTGTTGAGCACTTAGTGGGTCCTTTCAGTCAGAAAACTCTTATCCTTCAGTTTTGGGCATTGTTCTTAAATTATTTCTTTGATAATTTTTGTTTCCTCTATTTTCTATATTCTTTCTTTCTGAAACTTCTATTATTTGGATATTGGATCTCCTGGACTAATTTAACCTTCTCTCTAATATTTTATATCTCCTTGACTTTTTGTTCTACTTTCTGGGAGATTGTCTTATCTTTCAGTCTCATTCTTTCTATTAAAAATTTCATTCTTGCTGTCAACATTTCAAGAACACTTTTCTTGAAATTTCTCTGATTTTTTTTTTAAAATGCAATGTTCTTGTGTGGACACAATATTATATTCTGTTATTTCTCTGAGGATACTAAAGGTTTACTTTATTTTTATCTTTTTTTTTAAAAGAATTTTTTGTTGTTGTCTCTGTTTCTTCTGAGTTCCTTTGGTTTCTGGCTTTCCTCTGTGTTAGGTAATCCTTAGCCATCCTCTCATATTTAAAACGGGGCCACCACAAAGCTGACTAGAAGTTCTGGGTAGGGAGGAAGAAGGGCTTATGGATCTGTGGGCTTTACTTCTGGGTGATTTAGTTCAGCTCTTCCTTGGGAGGACCCTTTGGCTGTCCCTATCTTTAGGTCTTTTCTGTTGGGTTGCTCAGATTCTTTGGAGAAGAAGCTTCCCGTCCTCTGCCTCAAGGATAGAAGCCTATTTGCCAGGCTTCCAGGAGCTGAGTGGGGGAAAGGCTTGGGGGCTTCACTTTTCAGTGTAGACTTAGTCCCAGGCTTTCAGTAGCTACTTCTGTCCCCAGCTCTGCCCTGGGTGCCTCAGAACAGAGTCCCTCCAGTTCATCCTCTACATTTTTCTACTGGGATGGGTGAGGGGCAGCCCTAGCTGCATGGAGTGAGAGAGAAGAAACCAAGTTCAGTGTCTTCCTATACTGACTTAAGCCATCTATCCCGGTTTTAGCCCCTCTTCACTCTACTTTCACTGGTATCTAAGTCCCAAGTATGTCTGCAGTTCTGTGATGCAGATCTGTGTACGTTTTGGCTTCTCCCTCTGCTGCCCCAAGTTTCTGCTTTCTCCAGTCCACTAGGTCAGTTATCATTCATCCATCTACTCTCCAGCTTCAAAATTTTGTTCATATTCTCTTTTGTTGCCTCTGCCTTCTCATTTATGCGTAAATATATCTCTTTACCTCAGATAGAGTAGAGGTAAACATATATATTCAAATTTCCATTTTTAATAAAAAGTCTGTATTTTTCTTTCTTTTACTACTTTGCAAAACTTCTAAAATATGATGTTTTAATTTTTGTGTCTTATATTTTTATCTTTTGAGACTAATTTTATTTTTAATCAGTAATGTGGATAATACATCCATGTGACTCAAAATTCAAGATACAACAACATATATGGTGAAAATCTTCCCACGCTTCTAATTCTCCTCCATGGAAATGCTGAATGTTACTGTTCTTGAGTACCCTTCTGGAAATATTCTTTCTGTATATGAGCAATGGGCAATATTTTTATATATTGAATTCCTCTTCAAAAATACAAAATTAATGCTTTTTTTTGGACTACGGACAGAAAAATAATACAAAGTTTGACAAGGAAGGAGGCTCTTGTGAGTGTATTGGACACTTCTCTGTCTCCTCTCTGAGTCCAGTCACTGCTGTGGCGACCAGCTCTGAGTGGCTGTCAGCCAACCTCACTGGGGTGCATCCCAGCCTCACCTCAGGGCTGTACAGTAAGCCCCTCTCGCTCCTTATCTGTGGTTTCTCTGACATTTGCAGGTGAAAAACCTTAGGAAATCCTGTAGGCACTTATACATGTCCATGTACAGGGACAGGAAACCCTTATTGGGGCAAACCTTGACCAATGAGGATGAGAGCTGATGGTTAACTACTTCCTTCTCTCTTCTCCCAGCCAGATTCTGACATACATTTCATAAGGCTTCTTAGACATCCTGCAGGGCCAAGAAGCCTGGGGTCCATAGCTGAGGCCAACTAGGAGCCAGTCCTTGGAGTGGCTTCCTTTCCTGTCTTTAGCTGCCCTAGCCTGCATTCTGCAACCTGGGATCACTTCCCAAATCAACTGCTTACACTTAAGCCTTTGTTTTAGGTTCCGCTTTCAGAAGAACCCAGGCTCAGACAAATTAAAAACTCTTTATGATGCTACTTTTTATGATATACTTTACATAGAAAATTAATCTCACTGAAAAGTTACTGTGAGAAAGAACTGCGGGATGATAAGCCTGGGGTTCTTTCTCCCATCAAGGAGCCCCATACTAGTGCATTTGCAAGCGTCCTGGTCACAAGTGATCCCAGAGCAACTTCCAACAACCATTAAAATAGATCATATATGTACATGGTACAAACCCAAAAGTACAAATAAAATTTAGTGAAAACAAAGTCTTCCTCCCACCCCTCCTGTCCCAGTCCCCTCAGTTTCCCTGGCCAGAGGCAACAACTGCCTCTAGTTTGTTATGTGCCCTCTCAGAGAGATGTTCTATGCACAGGAAAGCATACATATTCACTGGACAAGTACTGACTGAATGAATAAACATGTATCTATGAATATATGCTATTTTCTTTGTACACACATGGTTGCATACTCAAACTCTATTTGGAAGCTTGCTTTTTACACTTAGAAATGCCGCCTGTAATTTTGATTACTAATGGCTGATAGGCCGAGTTGTCTGATGGTAACAGTGATGATGGTCTGAAATAATTACAGCCTCAGGAAACCTGTATCTTTCTGATATACTTTTCCTGCTGAAGTGGATGAGATGGGAATGAAGACTCCCAAGGAACTAGGGGAGTGATTTGAGGATACTGGGTCTCAGGTATGGATTAGATCCCGATTTCCTTTAAGTAAGTGCACATACTGGGACCCCAGGCCCTTGTTTAGCCCATTCTTTAGGATTCACCTTAGATAGGACTTGAACCCTGAACCCTGGACACCTTCCTCTTCTTATCCACCCACGCAGGGAGTGTTTGGATATGGGTGATGTTTCTCTCTCTGTTCCTTTAACCCCCATTAATCTCTGTGTTGCCACTCATCCAAAGGAAGGACATTTATTTGTAAGTCAAAAGTTGGAATTTAGGATCTGTATAAATAATTACCTTAAATTTTTAATGTATTGACTAAGCAGGGAGAATCCAACTGACTCTTCTACTCCCAACTTCCTAGAACTTACAGAAACTTTAAAGGTCATTTGGGTCCCCAAATAAAGCAACTCCCTCATACGTGTTCTGTTGAGCAGATCTTCAGTTTGGGTTGTATTGCAGGAAAGGAAAAGACGTAATTAAGTCCAAGTGATTTATTTTTTATTTTAAAATTTTTTTTAAAGAAATGGGACTAAAGAAATATTTAAAACTTTCCTTTAAGATTTTGGTATAAATAACATCCCACTGGCCTTGGAGTAAAGATGCCTTCTGTGCTATTACTGCAGCCTTAGCTCCTTCAGAATTAAAGTTCATTATGCCCCTTTTACCCCATTGTTAGAAATTACCTCATGTAATAAACTGAAATAAAATATTTATTATTTATTTATTATTACTATAGTAATAAAATAACATTTGTATATTATTATTTATTAATATTTATTATTTATTAATACTTATTATTACTATTGTAATAAAAATAACATTTGTATAATGCTTTACAGCCTATAAAATGAATGTGAATGATTTCATTTAATCCTGATATCAACTTTGTGTGACATGGCAGATCGTATTTTTCGAAGATGGAGAATATAAATCTCATCCCTCCTGTTCTTACGATTTGTTGCTGACATTTCTCCATGAGTTGGTGGGTTAAAGCTTCATAACTACTTTTACCGATAGACTATGTGGAAGTGACACACTTGACTTCCAAGGCTGGATCAGAAAGGCAATGTGCAGAACAGTGAGATTCAGAGGCTGCCTGAAGGTCTCATCAAGGGGCAGTGTTGGGTCACATGCTCATGTCTTTGGCTTTAACTCCCATGTTACCCATTCTCTCTGCTGCAGGTTAAGGCACAGTCACACACACAATTCCTATTTCTTTCCTCAACTTTAAATAAATCCGGGGGTGGGGGAATGACTTCTTTCCTTCTAGATTCCCAGGCTTCTTGTCCACCCCACAAGTCTACCTGCACCATGGCTGGCCTGGGCACAGTTGCTCTGCTCTATGACCCCTCATATCTCAGAGTCTGATTCTTACAATATTTTCTTTGGCATACTGATGTCTCTGGCTTTAATCAAGCTTCAGAAGCCATGTAGTGACACTACTTTAAGGCTGTCATGGGGAAGGATCTTCCTGAAGGAGAGAGGAACATTTTGATGTATTTTGTGGGCTGCTCATTTAGACCCATGGTAGCCTGGCACCTGTGTCCTAGTGAAACAATTCAGTGAGCTTGTGAGTGGGCAGAGAGCCAGTCTAGCAGATGGTCATGAGAGAAGAGACCATGTACTGTGTGATCATCAAGTGTGCTTGCCCAGGGCAGGAGTCCCTGCCAGAAAGGTCCAAATGCCTGTCCTTAGAACTGGAGTCTTTTTTTTTTTTAATATATAAGGATGCCTGAAATAGAAAAAAGATGCCTGGAAAAAATTAACAAGAACAACAAATTTTTAATTTGAGCTGGGAACAAAGATGAGAGGTGAGCTATAGTAACAGATCTTTTGGGAGTTGAAGTTCTTGGTCATTAGGCACTCACTGTGAAGCTCGCTATGAAACAAGGGTGTGGATATTTACTGCACATGCATAGAAGTTGTATCCCAGGCCTATAGCTTTACCAATGAGATGATTCTGGAAACACCTGAGACAAGAAGAGGTCAATGTCTGTGGCTCACCTGTTTGGAAACAGGAGTTGAAGCAGATTATCAGGCAGTTAAGCTGGGGGGGGGGTGGTTCCCTGAGATCCTGGGATGTTGTAAAACCCTTAATATCCTAAAAAGGTGAACACAACTGGGGAGAAAAGGCAGGTTACAAAACAAAATATCTAAATGATCCTATTGTGTGTGTGTGTGTGTGTGTGACCTGAGACCACAACGCCAGGGCCCCCTTCCCTTTCCTCTGTTCTTTATAAATCTAGAAGCCCCCTAGTTCAGGTCTGCTTAACCTTCTTCTTTCCAGAAAGCTGAGCCCTATGCAACAGTTTTGAATGTCAAGCATTCATGCTATTGTAGACACTACCAATGGATTTTTCTTTTGAAAACATGTTTATCCCCATTTAATCCAACCTTCAGCTGACATTCACTTATTCATTCTTTTTTCCAGAAATTATTTCTTTATCTTCTCTCATATGATAAGATAATACATGCTTCATGGTGGTGGAGGTATATAGAGATGTAAAATCCAGTCTCAGCGTTCAAAGACTCTTCTATTTAGTAAGGAAGTAGAATCATATTGAGGCATATATGAAGCAGGGTGTGAAAAGACTATAGGAAAGTCAGAACAAAATACTATGAACAGAAAGAGGAGAAAAAGAGGAACAGGTCACCCGCATTCTGTAGTGGTTTCAGACATGCCTGTGGGAAAAGACAGAGTTTATGGTAGACGGTGTCTGTTACTGCTATTTCTCCTTACAAAATATATGGGTATTAAGTACTATTTAGAAAATACAGTAATCAAATAGAATGAAATAAAAAATTTCCTTTAACTTCATCACCCATAGACAACCATTATACCTATTTGTTTTTTTGGTTTGTTTTTTGTTTTTTGGGGGGTTAGGGAACTAGGTTTACTTATTTATTCTTTTCTCTTTTTTCAGTTAAAAAATTTTATCTGCATATTAAAAATTGTTCATTCCAATAATTAAAATCGTTTGAACAACAAAAAAATGCAGTCTGATTAAACTGCATTTTACAGCCTGCAGGACACCTTGGACCAGCTTGCAGTTCACTCTAGATTTCACTGTCGACCCACCCAGCTTCCTCCTTCACCAACATGCAGGTTCTTCCCCTTCCCTGCCTGCCAGACAGGCAGATGCGAGAGGCAGGCACGGCCTTCGTTGTCAGTCGTTCACTATTTTTGATGTGAAAAGGGGCAGCATGGTCCAAGTTGATCCAACCTCTTTGCATCTTACAAAGTTAAACAGCTCAAAGAGGTAGAATAAGTCAATGCTTGTGGAACGTACAGTGCTTACTGGCAGCGCACGCCTCATTACGACTCGCCTGCTTGCTTCTCCTGTTTAGTCGTTTCTTTGGAACTCAGTGGATTTTTCTCTTGCATCTTCTTTTGTTTTAACTTTTCGAATTTCTCCGTCTCAGCCGCATCCGGTTTGTCAGACGTGGTTGCAGAAGAAGCGGAGCCAGGGGCGAGCGAGCTGGGTCTGGTCTGCGCAGTGGCCGCCGCTGTGTCTATTATTTTCTCTTTCATTTAACGGAGGTACTGGGGATTCAACCCAGGACCTCATGCATGCTAAGCATGTGCTCTACCACTGAGCTACACCCTCCTCTCCATTACGCTTATTTTGATGTATACATCTTAGTCATTTGTCTGTGTATGTATGCGCGTGCACACACGCACACACACACACACACACACACACACACACACAATAGGATCATTTAGATATTCTGTTTTGTAACCTGCCTTTTTTCCCCAGTTGTGTTCACCTTTTTAGGATATTAAGGGTTTTACAACATCATTTTAAGTGGTTGCGTAGTATTCCATTGTGTAGACACACATCTAACAAATCTGTTTTGGGGGTTTTAGCATGTTATCTTTTATTCTCCATTATAAACATTCTGAGTAAACATACTAGTAGCTATATCTGTGCATATCCACGATGACCTAAGGATAAATACCCAGAAGAGGGACTATTTGGACAAAGCAAATCTACATTTTCAAGGCTTTAGATACTTCTGCCAGGTTGCCGTCAAGAAAGGCCACCTTTGGTTGCATGAAAGTCTGCTGTCCCTGCAGTTTCAACAACACTAGAAATTACCACAAACTCTGAATATTTGATAGGTAAAAGATGCATGATCACTTCCTTTCTAATTTACATATCTTTCATCAATAAGAATATTGGGTAAGATTTGCAATACATTTTGTAAGACTGACATAGTTGCAGGTAGAAACAGAATCAGGGTTTATGAGGCATCAGTAAAAATGCATTGAATTAAAAATAAGCTGGAACAGATAATTTCATTTAGCTTTGTTAGAATTAGTAGACAAATGGGTCATAAAAATATGGCAAGTGTAGTTTAATTGTTTTCTAGCCTGGCAGTTGACATTAATATATCTTTAAAAAATTGTGCCATCAAAATAGAGAAATGTGGGTTGCAGGACATTTTCATTAATTGGACTTCTACCTGTGGGCGACTGTACCTATACACTAAAGAGAGGTCTCCAGGGCCAAGCCTTGGGACTCTGTCCTCAGACCCATCTTGTCAGTAGTTCGGTCAATGCCGCGATGAAGTCATGCTACTTAACATCAGAGATGATGTAAAACCGGCATAACAAATTCAGAATCCAAAAAAAATCATGACAGAAGAAAAAAAAAAGCCCTTAGCACCACTTGCACTTGGAGGATGGGAGTTGAGTATTGTGGTTTAGTAGTAGCATGTATTTTTTAAAAAGTAGACATTTTAGTGAAATCAGTATGTTTTGAATCTGCAGAGGGATATAGCTGGGAAAAAGTGAAAGCAGCAGAAGAAGGCATTGATAAAAATAGGAATACACTTACTTCTAGAGTGGGAGGAGAGAGTGCCTCACCATACTGCCCTGGCCCGACCCCATTTGGGATAATGTTTTATATTCCAGTTCCCACATTTTTACAAGGCTGTGAGCCCCTCTCTTCTTTCCAAATCTCAGAAGCTTTCATGCAGTCATTCAGTGTGTTTGGGCCCATAATTAAATGCCTTTAATGGGAAAACATAAGGGAAATCACAGATAAACTTTAGAACTTTGTTATGCATTTTAAAGTTTTTTTGATGTTGAGTTGTATGAGCTGTTTATATATATTGGATATTAACCCCTTATCAGTCACATCATTTGTAAATATTTTCTCCCATTCAATAGATTGCTTATTTGTTTTGTTGATGGTTTCCTTTGCTGTGCAAAAGCTTTCAAGTTTAATGAGGTCCCATTTGTTTATTTTTGCTTTTATTTCCTTTGCCTTAAGAGACCCATCTCAAAAAATATTGCTATGATTTATGTCAAAGAGTGTTCTGCCTATGTTTTCCTCTAGGAGTTTTATGGTATCTGGTCTTACATTTAGGTCTTTAATCCATTTTGAATTTTTGAATTTATTTTTGTATATGGTGTTAGAGAATGTTCTAATTTCATTCTTTTACATGTAGTTGTCCATTTTTCCCAGCACCACCTATTGAAGAGACTGTCTTCTTCACTGTATATTCTTGCCTCCTTTTTCATAGATTAATTGACCAGATTTAAAGCTGCCACTCTATTTTCTCAAGATTAGACATGAACAGGTGAACATCACAGATGACAGCCACCAACGCCAATAGATGGATCAAGGCAGTTCTCAACTGGGAAAATATGAGAAGTTAGATATTTACAGGAGAAATGGAGATTGAGGTAAAATGCGATAGATCACGAATGGGAACAGAGCAAATGAATGCTGGGCAGGACTCAGGCAGGGCTATACGTGAAAGGAAGGTGTGGGAAAGGAAGGCTCTCTGTAGATACCAGGCAGGTAGAGGAATCCAAGAAATCTGTAGGTGAGTTTTCAGAGGTAGAAGATTCATGTAGAGGAATTTTTAGAAGAGTCATACTGGTGGGTCGAGAGCCAAAGTTGTTCGGTACAGCGGTTCTTGATTCAGGAGTGAATGGTGTGACAACATACCTCACAAATAGCAAGTTGGCTATAGCTGGCAGACTAGGGCTTCCAGCTTCGCCGTTTATTTTTGAATGGACGAGTCTTTGAATAAGCTGTAACTAAGGTCAGGAACAGTTTCTACCTTCCTTCTAATTTCTTCAGTGTGCTGACATTTGAATACAACATTTCAGATGTGCAGACAATGCAGAAAGGGATTGGGGCTGGAGATTGTGGCCTCATGAGTGACTAGATTGGAGCTCATTATCCGAATGTGCCACTTCTTTGGGATTCAAATTTTAGAGCAGTGTGCTGGTGGGAATGCAGTTTGGTGCAGCCACTATGGAAAACAGTGTGGAGATTCCTCAAAAGACTAGGAATAGACTTACAATATGACCCAGGAATCCCACTCCTGGGCTTGTACCCAGAAGGAAATCTACTTCAGGATGACACCTGCACCCCAATGTTCATAGCAGCACTATTTACAATAGCCAAAACATGGAAACAGCCTAAATGTCCATCAACAGGTGACTGGATAAAGAAGATGTGGTATATTTATACAATGGAATACTACTCAGCCATAAAAACCGACAACATAAAGCCATTTGCAGCAACATGGATGCTCCTAGAGAATGTCATTCTAAGTGAAGTAAGCCAGAAAGAGAAAGAAAAATACCATATGAGATCGCTCATATGTGGAATCTAAAAAAACAAAAACAAACAAACAAAAACAAAGCATAAATACAGGACAGAAATAGACTCATGGACAAAGAATACAGACTTGTGGTTACCGGGGGAGGGTAGAGGGTGGGAAGGGATAGACTGGGATTTCAAAATTGTAGAATAGATAAACAAGATTACACTGTATAGCACAGGGAAATATACACAAAATGTTATGATAAATCACAGAGAAAAAAATGTGACAATGAGTGTGTATATGTCCATGAATGACTGAAAAATTGTGAACACTGGAATTTGACACAACACTGTAAAATGATTATGAATCAATAAAAAATGTAAAAAAAAATTTTAGAGCAGTGTTTCTCATGGACCATCTGTATTAGAATCGCCTTAAATAGTACTTAAAAATGGAGCCTCTATTACATATAAGACCTGTGATTAAGGATCTCAAAGGTGGAAGCAGGAACTGGAAATTCAAATTTTAAACAACTTTTTTCAGGGGTGTCACAGGCACTGTTAAGTTTGAGACACTAAGAAAGGTAAACAGCACAGACAACTTGCTTAGAGTATTTTTCTCTTTAAAATATTGCTCCTTTACATACACTTTTTCTTATGTTTTGGTTACGTGTTTTTAATTCCCAAAGAGATCTATTTCTGATGATAACAAAGAGTCCAACCTCTGAGTCTGGTACCAAATTTGAAGAGGGAACTTGTAAACATTTGGCTATTCGACCCACAGTGCCATCTAGTGACAATTCTTTCAATTACAGCTAGCTATAGCACAACTACTTCAAGTTTGGGGAGTTTCCGGCTTGGCAATTCAACTCTTACTCAAATGAATCCACTTGCTGAAATAGATGCTGTTTTAAGTGTAAAATCCTTTTCATTCACATTTATCAGTCTAATGTCAGTGGACCATAGTATTATGTTACAAAGTTGTTTGGTAGATATTTAGAGTTTTGTGAGTTTTCCCCTTTTATGTATGTTGTATCTGTCCATTAGGCTATTCTGGTGGTGATTGGTTATAATTTGCTTAGAACATCATGAATATGAACCCTAGATACTTTCCAAGGCTTTTACCTTTAATAAGTGTAGTGAGTTTTTATTAAAATTACA
Organism: Vicugna pacos; assembly: GCF_048564905.1. Taxonomy (NCBI): domain Eukaryota; kingdom Metazoa; phylum Chordata; class Mammalia; order Artiodactyla; family Camelidae; genus Vicugna; species Vicugna pacos. The sequence continues at coordinate 27,263,565 of NC_132994.1, forward strand.
TAAAATTTTAAGAAATTTTTAGATACTTTTTATTTTATTTTTAAAACTTTTTTTATTCAGTTATAGTCATTTTACAATGTTGTGTCATATTCCAGTGTAGAGCACAATTTCTCAGTTATACACGAACATACATATATTCATTGTCACATTCTCTTTAGCTGTAAGCCATTTTAGATATTTTTTATTAATTTAAGGGGGAAAATCATGACAATTAGGAAAATTTTGAGGAATCTACTAGATTTTAATAAAATGGAAACATGTGAATTAATATTAATATTTATACATTTTACAATAAACAAAATAGGTTTTATGAAATTGTCTATGTTTATAATATTAATATCAATCTTAAAAACTTCTCATATATGTTAGTGGTAAATTGAGTAAGGTATTGAATATTACAGACCCATAAGCTTAATATTATCTTGTGGTTATATAGGTGAGAACATTATGGTTATAACTTAGGATTTATTAAAATATTCACATGTACGGTTACATAGTCATATTTATGTGTATCAGTTATCCTATTACTTTCATATAAACTATTTCTAATGAAGTCCCCAGTGTGTTTCATTACTTTTATATAATTGGATGTTCAGATATTTATTAACAAAACTTTTATAGTTTTGGATGATAAAATATCAAGCAATCTTTTTTTATAGAAGTGTTGGACCTAGTAGGGATTGTTTGAAGATCTAGCCATAATCAGTTGAATATTAGAGAAAAAGTTTTGCACAACAAAAGATAAAGAATTTCAACAGGAGTAATGAAATGAGTATTTCTTATTTATTTTCTTATAATAGTTGAAGTTCCTTGTAATAGTTGAAGTTCCTTGTAATAATTGAAATTCCAGAAATTCTAAACCTTATTTTTGTTGTTTCTTTTGAGTTCAATAGTATCACAAGCTCATGACTTTGTATGGTTCACTGCTATATCCCTGGCACCTAGACAATTACGTGCACATTGTAGGTGTTTAGTAAATATTGGTCGAATGAGTGAATCATAAATGTTCAAACAACATGGAGTAGAACTCTTTAATTTAATCCCATAGAGATAATCACTGTTAACAATCTGCTGCATATTCCTCTATATTTTTAACACACACATTCACCTGTACATTATTTTTTGAAGAGACTACATTCCACATACTTTGTGCAGCTTTGTCTTTCACTTAATATACCTGTGCCCTTATATTTGGTTTGTTATCAGTGTTTTCCTTTGTTTGCATATATAGACTATGGTGCAACAAATATCTGTGTATATGTATCTGTATACAGACATCTTTATATATATGTCTCTGGGTGTGTGTATGCATGTGTGCAATTGTTTGCTCAAGGATGTATTTATGAAAGTGGAATTGCTGAGTCAAGAGGAATGACCATTAAAATAACCAATATTGCTAAACTTCCCTCCAAAATTTTGTAACAATATGGAAACTTTCCCCCACCCCAACACTTTTGCCAACAATGAGCAGAAATTTATCTTAACTGAAACAGAACTAAGTGGAATAAGTATTATTTAATCTGATGAATAACATCTCAACTCTGAATATTCCATGTTAAGAGAAACATTTCTGATGGCACGATGCTTAGCCTCCTTCATAGGGGTTTATGAAATTATCAATATTTCTATGGTGAACTAACTTTTAAATTTATACTCTAATGAAAGTTTCACATTATCAAATAGTTTTTTTAACATTTTTTATTGATTTATAATCATTTTACAATGTTGTATCAAATTCCAGTGTAGAGCACAATTTTTCAGTTATACATGAACATATATATATTCATTGTCACATTTTTTTCTCTGTGAGCTACCATAAGATCTTGTGTATATTTCTCTGTGCTATACAGTATAATATCAAATAGTTTTTGATTGTTTAGTCTTTAATTAATGTAAGTTTGAAAGATCTAAAATATAAGATAATGTTTCACAAGGCTCATAGAATTTCAGATTACAGTAATTAATTTTGTACATCAATTTGCAAATTTAAACTCTCAGCATAAATGTTATTTTGCAAATGATATTTATTTAACCCTTAAACAGATTATGTAATTTTGTGTAGGAAAATTTTTCATTTCTATAAAAATAGGCTAATTATTAAGAAGAAAGATACCAATCCTACTTTGTAATCTTACTAAAAATCAATAGATCAGGAGCATTTATACTTATACTTATTATTCCTATTTCCTGTTTTCTCAAATACTGAACAAATAACACTAAATTATAAGGAAAAGTTACAGATAAAACAAGATATTTTTGGTATGCTATTTTCTGGGCCTTGCAGTTTGGTGGGAAGGGCAACTGGAGCATTTGCATCTTGTATTGCATAATGAGACCAACGCAAAATGATTGCAGCTCATGTAAGAGACAGGGTGGCATGTTTTCAGTTTTAATGGGGACACTCAGAAAAGTTCCAATTCTTCCTGACATTTCTTATAGCCAAATAAACGTGGTCTAGGTTGGAGTGTCTATTATGAAAATAAGAGGAGAGCAAGTCAATTATATTTCAATGACTGAATAGCCAGGGGTCCTCATTAAAATGATCAGAAAGATTGCAGTGTTGCTTTCCTCTGTGTAGCTGATGATTAAGTTGTATAAGAATGACATGGCCTTTTGGGGCACAAGCCAGAATGTGCCTTAGTATTTGGAGCCAGAAGTCGCTGACCCCTCCCAGAGTGAAATGTGTACTACCTTGAAAAAGAAAATTATTTTTTCTTTTGTCAGATGTTGGACTTTGGAACTGTGTATGTGAAATTCATTAAGGTTATTGTATAAAAGCTTTAATTTGTGCTTTACTGTAAGAAAAATGCTCTCTAATACAGTAATGATAGGGTATACTTTTCTGTATTTTTACTTCTGTGAGTCAGATCTGGTTTACTAGAGTAATGTTTATAATGCAAGTAAATGATGTGTTTAAGGCATATTTTGTTTATGAATCCACTACTATTCTTTTTAAAATTATTACTTAGAATTTTTTTTGAGGGGGGAGGTATAAAATACTCTGAGGAAAACTGCTGTCTCTGTTTCTTCTTCCCACTTGCATGCAGAGACAATATAGCTTAATAGAGCAACATAACTTCAGAAGAGCAAAGCCACTGCTTAAGAGAACAGACCCTTGCTTATTTTTATTATTATTTTTTAACAGTTTAATATAACAGCTTCAGATTCTAAGTCAGGTCTCAATAGTCAAGATACCAATGTAACCAAACTTCTCAAGTAGGCATTGTATACATGTTATGATACACAAGCCCCCAAACCTTCATTTATTTCAGTTTTAATATTATGTATTTTTTTTTAAATGAGAGATGATCTACAAAGTTTACAGCAAGACTCAAGCTCATGGAATAAAGTGAGTTTTTAATTCCTCAATGACTACAAAGTGAGCAATGATTGTGTTTTCAAATATTATCTATCATTTTTCAATCAATGAATTATATTTTTATCAATTATCATTAAATCGGTAGGTTTACACATCATCCTAAAAAAGAAAGATGTCACCATTATATACATAAACAGCACTAAGATATGTTAAAACTACATCAAACTAGTTGGTGTGTTTCAAGTAAGTGAAAAAAAAATCTACCTCATAGTCAAATTAGGTAAACAATGAGCTCAAGATCTTTTTGTGTATATGAGTGCATAGACTTTCTGTCTCTTTCTTTCTTTTTTGCTAACTTGACTTGAATCCAGTAAAAATGATAAAACGTATTTATTAATCTAGATATGGCCAAAAAAGGGAGAACTGTAGCTGAATTATATTTTCAATTAGGCTTCACAGTATCATTTATCATTAAAGTTACATAAGAGATAACTGTTCAATATTTAATATTATATTATGAATATCATCATTACTTACGGTGATGTTGGGGGAATTACAGATTTCCAGTGATTTAAGTTTCGGGATTGCTTTTCCTGGTGCAAGTCAGGACTCTTATATTTTAATGTTATAATTTTACTTCTGTTAAATAACCACACTGCAAAGTTGACTGCACTATCAAGCGTGTTTCAAAATAACGGAGAAAAACAGGGTTATCACGATGCCTTTTTTTTTTTTTTTGGTGGCTATTCTGACGTGCAATTCGCTGTGAAAGAAAGAACACAATGGGTTGCAGCCTGGATTAAAGGAACCCAATTATGTGCCTCTCAAACACACTGCAGAATTTAGCAGTGCACAGATTTTACAATAATCTTATTCTGTCCTGTATTTTTCATCAAATTTATGCCATGACCAAATAAAATTTGAAAAATGTCTGTATCTTTTTTGTATTCAAAGTCAACAAAGTATCTATGTAAAGCATTTAAAATAGGTTCCTTTTCAAAGGAACATTGCATCTGGTTTCAGGATATAAATGCTGTTTTCTTTACTGAAAGATATTGCATAGAATCTAGCAAATTATTACAGACTCATTCACCACCAAAGTGTTGGTTAAGGGATAGCAAGGACGGATGTGAGGCCTGTATTTCCCCAAACCACCCACAGTGTGTATTACATGACACACACGGGGGTGGATACAGCTGTATATGAAACAGGTCCAGCCTCCCTTGGGTGCAGTTCTCAAGCTGTGTCTCACAACACTCATATACTTCAAGACCAAATTTTGATTAGCATGTGGAATATATTGTTTAACAACTGAATGCATGTATGACACTGTCCTGTGATGTGTGTAGGAAGAAACATTGAACTGAAACAGGACAGAGCGTGGTATGCAGTCTGCCGTGAGGAAGGGCAAGGAGCATCGTTTAGGGTCAGGCCAGGGCCGTGTTCATCAGGACACATGAGAACTGTGCCTTGTGAACATATGATAGAGAGGTCAGGGCAGTAGGTAGCTCCGCCACAAAACAAAAGCATCCGAGAGGAATCAGGTACTGTAACGCAGTAACTGTGAACGCGTGTTGAGGCACTATAGGTAGCATGTTGCGCTAGTGGCGGCTTGTGATCATCTCTGTCTTGTTTTCCTTGTTTGAGAATCAGCATTGCTCTGTGCTGCAGATCGTTTTCCAGTGTTACAAACCATTTTGATGAGAAGTGTTCTTTCATAATGATACAGTTGATCCCTGAGCTACTATGGTTTGACCAAGGATTTTTTTGACTTTATGATGGCATGAAAGCATGCGTTCAGCAGAAATCATGCATTCAGTAGAACCTATGCTTTGAATTTTGAGTTTTGATCTCTTCCCAGGCTTGTGATATGAAGTAAGAAGCTCTCTTGTGATGCTGGGCGGCAGCAGTGAGCCACAGCTCCCAGCCAGTTGTGTGATCCCAGGGTTGGGGTAGGCAGTGGGATTCTGTTCCCATACAGCCACTCTGCTTTTCACTTTTGGTACAGTAGTCAATAAATTACATGAGAGAGTCAACACTTTATTATAAAAAGGGCTTTGTGTTAGATGACTTTGCCCAACCGTAGACTAATGTGTGTGTTCTGAGCACATTTGGGGTAGGCTAGGCTAAGCTATGAAGGACGGTAGTTTAGGGTAATTCCATGCATTTTCAAACAATAGTATTTTCAACTTACACTTGGTTTACCTGGATGTAACCTCTTTGTAAGTCGAGGGAAATCTGTATAGTCAAATAAGTCTCAGAAACAAGCAAGATGAACTGGTTTCTTGATTGCAGGATTTCCTAATTTTGTATGTATTCTAGCATGTCTTTTGATTCTGGATAAGGCATTTAGATTTTCTGAAATTTATTTAGCCTTGGACTCTTTCTTTAGGAACAAGCAGTTTTTGGTACACAGTTTGGGAAACTGGTTGGAAAAGACCATGAAGTTTCTCTTCTTTCCTCTTTCCCTCCCACTCAATAAACAGAAATGATTACGGGGGAGACTTTAACATTCTCCACCTACTTATAGTGGTTCTCAACCCTGGCTTCACAGTGGAGTTACCTGGGAAGATTAAAAATTTTTTTATTATAAAAAACTCATATAACATTTTTTAGCATCTTAACTACTTTTAAGTGTACAGTTTAGTTGTGTTAAATATATTTACATTGTTGTGAATCAGATCTCTAGAACTTTTTCATCTTGCAGAACTGAAGCTTTGTACCCATTAAATAACAACCCCCATTTCCACGTCCCTTCTATCTAGGAAGGTTTTTAAACAAAACAGATCCCAAGAGCCTCCCACCTTAGGGATTCTGATTTAAATGGAGCAGGCATAAACATTTCAAAAGCTGTTCAGGTAATTCTATTGTGCACCTAGATTGGCGAACCACTGAATGTCATGGTGTTTTTTTTTTTTTTTTGTATTTATTTGATTTAATCTAATACACTCCTATTAAGAGCTGGGATGCTGGAGTTAGAGCAATGAATAGATCATAATAGTTGCTGTCTGGGATATAGTCCACAGGAGAGATTGACAGAAAGGCACTTGGCAATAATCTGGTGCTGAAGTGCCCCAGTGGAGCAGTGAATAGGGACCTCAGGTAGTATCCAGGAGGGAGTGACCGTCCAAAACAATTTCTCACTGTGCTAATATTTTAAATAACCTGATGCTGAATACAGGCAGAGCCTAGGGAGGAATTTAATATACCAGGGTCACTGTATAATTTAAATTCTGAGGTGAAGAAAGACCATATTTATAAATACATCAGTCTTAGACACTTGTGGCATTTTCTACTCCTGATACTTATCTTAGGCTTTCTAATGAGCAGTAATTTAGTGCTTTTTCAAATTTGAAAATACTTTCTAAAATTTTTTAATGTTCTTAATGAATCATTTTAACATATATCTTACACCCACAAGTTCAATTCCATGTTGAGAAGTCAACCATGGATATGGTTATTAAATTGAATGAAAACTTATCCTTTGATGTTGAGTTTCTTTGGTTATATTGTTGATGAAACTAGAAAAAAGAAAATATTCTAACTTAATCTGAAATTTTTATTATCTCTTTCTTTTACCCTCTTACTTGCATTTTAAAGGTAATACTACGTTTATTACCAAATGTTAAAGATTTAAAATATGGAGATAAGCCATGGCATATGAAGTTATATGCCAATTATTTTTGCTGGGAAATTAACTTACTATAAAAAGGAGCCATAACTATCTCAAAATGACCTAATGCCAACATGAGCTTTCCATCCTGAGTATCCTCAGAGTAATTGGCCTTTTAGTTGATTTGACTAACTGACAGCTAAGCCAGTAATAATTACCTATGGCATGCTTTACTTTTGATTTTATATTAGAATACTCTGCTAATGAATGAATGTATAGTATCTTTAAACAATTACACTTGACTGTATTTGAATGCTTTGCTCTTCATTTAAATAATTCTCTATGGAAATATGTTCACACATCAGTAACTACAGAGGAGACTTTTTAATTTAATTAAAACAAAAGCAGCACGCCCATGAGCCCTCTTTATGGCTAAACCATTGTGACTTAAATTGTATATTAATTTTGTCAATTTATAAGAATATCATTGCAACTTTATGACAAGCTTTCAGGTTTATTTAGGGACAGTCAAGATCCATAATACTATACTCTTAATAACTTATGCTTTACGGTGTTCTCCAGTATGCAGGGAATTCTAACCATTGCGAATCGTTTATTCATTTATGATAAGGGTTTTTAGTAGTAATCTTTTCTCAATAATCAGTAGATCTAAACTAAGCCTTCTGGTGGTTAGTCTTAGCTCAGAAAAGCCCCTGCAAGGTAATCTATGGACTTACTATATATTGGCTAAATCAGAAGTGAGGTAAGTTGATTTGAAGAAAAAAAAATATTGAGGTACTATTATTTGTAATGATTCTATTTTATTGTTTTATTTCACCATAATTTTATTGCAGCTAGGTATTTAATAGTGCTTTGATGTTAATTTGTCACCAGTGATTTTTATCTAAAGTATATGTTAAGAAAAAATTGGTAGACAGAAATAAATTTTAAATCTTAGGACATGTATTGCTTACTTAATTGAAGCCTAGTTCCTGACGGAGTAATTGGGATGGTAGATATAAAAAGCATTTCTGCAGAATTTGAATGTTACAGAGAAAGAAAGTAACATAAGACCCTATTTACTGAGTTTAAAGGTCAGATGAGGGTTCTATATAAGTGGACATCATGTTTGTTTTATTAGTTTTTCTTCACGAGAGGTCATTTAAAATTTATTTATTGATTACAACAAAGTGTGTATACTATTCTAGAGTCTGAGGGTTGATAAAGAGAAATTAAATGGTCATGTTGTTTTAAGGTATTCTTTGCTAGGAGTACACAAAGATTTACAGATTTATACAAACATTATAATATTTATATCTCTAAATGTGTATATATGCATGTATTAATATGGACCTTAATATTTTTAGTATATTACTAGGCTGTGCCTTTTGACAATAAATTTTAAACGTGTTTGCCCTGTCATTTTAGTATAAAGTTGTCTTTGAAGATATGTATAACTAGAAAAATTATGATATTAATTCTTTATACTTATTTAATTTTATATTTAGAATGTGTAGCAATGTTCTCTGTATGTGTTTAAATTGTTTTATGAATCACAGGGTCTTGGGGTTGAAAGGACATTTCCAGTGACCTAATCTAGTGGTTTTCAATTAGGGTTGATTTTGTTTCTCAGGGGACATTTGGTAACGTCTGGAGACATTTTTGATTTTCACATCTGAGGAGGTGCTACTGGCGTCTAGTGGGTAGAGGCCAAGGATGCTGCTAAACAAACTCTAATGTAATCTACAGGACCGCTCCTACCACAATGATCCAGCCCCAAACGTCAGTGGTATCAAGGTTGAGAAACTCTGACCTGGCCCAGCTACCTCTCTCTCTCTCTCTCTTTTTTAAATTAAGTTACAGTCCGTTTACAGTGTTGTGTCAATTTCTGATGTAGCCACCTATCTCTTAAGTAGCTCATCCTTCTTGTGAAAAAATACGTTTCAATTTAGAAAATCAATAAGTCATAGTTATAGAAAACACTAGTGGATATTTATCTCATTGTTTTCTTTCGTAGTGTATAAATTAAAAAATGTTATGCATTTGTTTGAGATAGAAGATAATGAATTTTCAAGCAAAGATTCCAGATGAATATTCTTTACAAGGTGATCAGTTTAGGAAGCTAAAATCTTATTCTAATGATGCAAATATCCCAAAACATTTCTAAAAATGTCTTAAAACAATTTTAGGGAGCACACATAAATCAATTATATCTTATTTTGGTATAAAAATTGGTATTGATTTGACAGTGTGTTCCATCAAAGTTGGTTGTCAAAGATGTATGACTTTGTCTAAATCAAATCCTCTTTCAAAGATGGAGATTTGCCACTATTTAAGAGAAGGAAGAATGTTCCAAAATATTTTGTGCAGTGGCAAATAGCTGCAGTAAATGCAGCCTCCTCACACAACTCTATGTAATGCTGACAGAATTTCGATTGTATGAGTTCTGAGTATGATTGGTTTTAAAAGTCTAATTTAATTTGGTACTTTTTATATGTAAAAATATTTTTTTACAAATGTGTAAGGCTATCTATATTTATGCTTTTATTCTATTTTATGCTGATAAATTAAGTCTTATTTTAAACCTACAAATCAAAAGTATGTTATTATTATTTTTTAAAATAAAATCACAGACTGTGTGTGCACCTAACATATATAATGACCACGACATAAAAATTTAATTCTCAGGATCTTAAACAATCTCTTAATCTTAAGATAGAATAGTTTTTCATGGTGATAATCTTTGTTCTGAATTTCAAATATCCAATTACTTAAACAATATATTAAAAACTGTACTCAGAAAAAATAATTTCTTATGGGATACTTGAGAAATATAGATAAAAATAAAAGATGGTAGTTATAAAAATTGATTTGCTTTATATTCTTATTGGTAACTTTAATATATTTCTTAAATATAAAATTGTTTAAACTTTTTATTATTTTCTGAAGTTATCAGGTTATGAATGAATACACTGGTGTTTAGACACTCAAGCAAAGAAATAAAAATCTGAATCTTTTGCCTTATAAACCAGGAAATAATTCTTAATTTGGAGATGAGCATAAAGAGCATTCAAATTGCTGCATTATGATCATCACCGGTTGGTATCTGAATGTGACTAAATTTTTCACTTTTCATTAGTAAGCTCTGGCCAATAGTCACTGAGATTCTTGACAACTTTTTAGAGAAAAAAATTCCATGATAGTATGAGTAGGAAATGGAATCATTTTCAAGTAATATAAGATCAGTATCTGAATATATTATAATATATCCATATGTTGCTTCCAAATATGAATGTTATCATCTTATTGTAGTCTTCTTGGTTTTATGCCTAAAATTAAAAAAATAATAACAGACCTCTAAGTTCCTTTAGTATATAGTAATTTATGTCTAGGATTATATAAATATGTAGCTTTTAGATTATAACACATCTATTTATTAAGAATTCTTAATAGAGAAATAGTAGTATGAAAGAGACATGAAATAAACATTTATTTTTTGTTTACATAAAAATAAGTGCAATGGACATTTCGTGATACTAAAATACAAGTGTGTGTTTGTATTTCTGTCATCTTACAGTGAGTGATATATAGTAGTTATGGCGTTTCATAGCAGGTTGTAATAAAATATGAGATGTTATACAAAAACTTTCATGAAAATTAGCTTTGAGATAAAAATATCAATTAACTGATATGTTTAAAGATGACATGACCTATAAGTGTATAGAAGCCAAACTAAGTAGATTTTTGATACATTTTCCTAAAATATCAGAAGTTTTAACCCTTCCATGGAAATATTAAATATAAAAAGTGGCAAATTAGAATTAGTTTAACAGTTTTGATTTTGGTGTGAGATGATTCAAGGAGAAAAGTTTGAGAGGAAGAAATGATAGAGAGAAAACTGACAAGTTACAAGGTGAAATGTGGAGAACAGAATCCCCAAATCATTGTTTACATGGGGTGGAATTCCTGGAGAATTGGCCTGCATTCAAAGGCCAGCTGGAAATGGAATTAAATCTCTGGATGGTCAGTTGAATCATTGTCTTGTGCAGCAATAGTTTAATCTGGGCTGAGTGGTTACCCTTTCCCCGGTTGTAGATAAACAAAATGAAAGATGAAAAATTCCGTCATAATTACTTTCAAGTAGCTGAGATCTTTGGAGTCAGAATCCAGGGTGATTAAACTTTTCACTTTATATCAATATGCTTTTCTTCTGGTATAGATACAACTATGCTTTATCTTGACTGTCTATCAGGACTTACTTTTTTTTTTTTCATTAAGCCTTGAATTTGGAAAATGAGAGGTAATTTGTGGAGTCATAGAAATGTTAATATCATGTGAACTCTGCTGATGCTAGGCAATCAAACAAAGCATTTTTGGAAATAATTATTTAAAATGGTATATTGGTAACTGACTTAAAATGTCTGTCAGGAAACATAATATACTAATTCCTGTTCAAGCTCCAGTGGTGCAATTATAATCACTTTCCAAAACCAGTAGAGAGGCAGGCTTCCTTCTGTAATAGCAGACGGTTTATCTCATTCACATGTAAATTTATTTAGGTCAGTACCTGCAGGTCAGAGGTCTGCTCTCGCAGTGTATTAATGTGTTTCTAACACCATCATTATATGTTATCATTGTAAAATGAGAAAAGATCATATTTATTATTCCCCAAATGTATACAATTAATATCAAGGGCTTACAAGAGAAGACCATTTTAAGATTTATCCTCCTTTCTAGAAACGAAAAGCAAGTTAGAAAATTGAGGCAACTTTTGCATTGATTAAAAATGAAAAATATCTAGACTTTCAAAACCACAAAATCCATCTCTTTCTATTTTTAAACCTATCAGAATCACAGAGCAACAGATTTACTGAGTTTTAAGGGACGTGATCCAAGCCCACATCTGGTGCTTGCAACCCCACCACAACCCTACAATTAAGAGGTTGTCCGGTCTTTGCTTGAATGCTGCCTGTGAAAGGGAATTCACAACTTCCAGGTGCAGGTCATTCTATCTGGGGGCATTTCTTAGCATTATGATTTTTCTGACACATATGCAAACAACAGGCAGTCAGGCTTCCAGTCATGATTTCCATTTCCAAATGCTTTATGAAAGATTTCTGTCTAGACTGAGTTATTTTTCTGAACAGAATTGTAGAAATGGCATAGCATTTTTGTGTGCTCCTCTGTTCTGCTGTTATTGTGAGCTATCTTTGATAATTTAATGAAAGGTTTTAAACATTAATTTATGGAAAGTCACATCATTATTTTGTTTTTAATAATTTATATCTTAAACACAGCATATGATACATTTCCTCACTCATTGTATATTTAGATATTTTAAACAAAATTCAAATTATTTGCCCATTAGCCTGATAATTTATGTGAAGAAATTGGACACATTTCTCCATTTATACATTTCAAAGTGAATGTCAAGAATTCTGGAATACTGTCCTGAAACACTACTTTTTTCTGACCTTTATGTCCTTTCCCCCAAAGACTATTTTATGGCTAATGTTTGTCTACTCCTTTAATTGAAATTCATTTTCTATAGTAAAAAGCATTCAGAAATTTGACCCCTGCCTTCTTAGACTGGAAAAACTTGTAATATAACTTTATGGGTAAAACTGTATACAAAAAGCAAATATATCTGTACCTACTGCTTCCCAGCAGCATTGATTACTGTGAAGAGCGGGAATGTATACTTTGAGGAATACGTGCGTACACTAGTGCATCTATATCTCCACACTGGCTCTTGCGCTGCGTTGGGGTGTGACAAAAGTGTACACTATGCCTCTACCCTGCACATTTGTTGTATAAAATCCTTTGTTTCATGGTTTGATCTAATCATTTTAGGCTATTCATTAAAGAACATCTATGGGTAATATCAGTTTCTCTTAGCAAAGCTGATCTCTGTTGGTTTAACGTTTATAGTATACTATAGTACATGGTAATTTCAGAGCAAAACTGAGACTAAAATATCAATACAAAATACTGTACACGAGATATGGTTACATCTTATTTGGAGTTTGTTGTCAAACTCCATCAACAAATGTATGCGTAGTGGTGTGATCCTATTGCAGCAGAGGAAAGACAAAGGGTACAAAATTTTTAACCTCAGGTTCTTTTTTTCACCAAGCATATGTAGTACTTCTCAGAAAGAATGCAAAGATTGTTCATGAATCCCTTCTATTTGTTACTGAAGCAGGAAATTTCTTGTAAATCTTGTCATCCCTTTTGAGTTAAAATTAGATTGAATAAAGAATAGAATATTTAAATGTTCCTAAGTTTTTATATTGAAAAATTTCAAATATAACGAGTAATTGAAAGAATAGTAGAATGAATGCTTGTATTCACATAGATTTAGCTATATTTGAGCACCCTCTGTTTCTCTATTTCTCCTTCTCTCCCTCTCTCCCCTTCTTCCTGCTTATGCTCTCCTCTCCTATATATTTGAATTTAAGTTACTTGCGGACATCGTGACACTTGCATCTCCTCAGAATAAAGAAATTCTCCTAAATAACTTTAAAAACATGATCATACTTAGGAAATGAACAATAGTTTCTTAAAATAATCTATTTCATATTTAAATTTCTCCCAATTAACTTCTAAGTATCTTTTACAACTATTTTAATTTTTTCCTGAACCAAAGGTAGAATCAAGACTCATGAATAGCAAGGATAGATTCTTTTTTTTTTCTTGATCTTTGTCGGCAGAAGAAATAATTTTATGACAAACTCTAAGTGAGGTGATAATTTGTTCTAAGATTTTGAACCAGTTACACATTTGTATCTTGATTTTTATAATAATACTATGTGACCCTTGACAATATACCAAAATTTTGCTATTTTTCATAACATCTTTAGACTGAGCACAAAATTACCCAGCAGAAGGGTGACGCATATGGAGCTGATCACAGAACAGTGGCTTAACAGAGTTAGTCGTGTGACCTGCCAGAAGTTGACCTCATTTCAGAATTCCACTGGAGCAAGATACATCCAATTCCACGTGGAATTAGAAAAACATACTAACATTCAAGTTAGTTCTCGTTTTGACTTTGGTTCAAATAATCAAGTATAATGATTTTATACGTTTCCAAATATTATTTATACTTCCACTAATACGTTAAAAAAAACCCTGTTAAATGTAAGGATGAAATTGCATTTATTTTGTATTTAATTTTGCCACACTGTGTGGGTCCCATTTTCTCAGAGATATTATGAAAGGATCTATATCACCTTTCCCTTTCTTAATTTTCTCTGTGACCTTTGCATTCACTTCCACATGTCTGTCCTCTAAAGCCTGTCTTGAATGCCATGTCTTTCACAATCATGGGTGTGGTTTTATTTTGCCTTCCAGCGGACTTACACTGTGTTTGGTCTTTATTTCTGTTAGGGCCCCATCACATCATCTTCCAGTTATGTACATAGACTTTATCAGGCTGTTTCTAGCTCTTATTGCCCATATTGCTTGGTGAAGGAATGAATTCACTGAGCAACTGCTCTGAGCTAGCTGCAGCCCCTTCATCCTAGGCCCCTGAATAAACATATGTGGTGTAGACTGGAGGCCAAATGGAGGAACGAACGCTTCTCCTACTTATACTTGGAGCTCTCTGCCAGCTTCATTAGGGTGTAAAAGTTGTGAGAATAAACTCCATAAGATTTTTATAGTCACAAACTCCATAAAAAGCCTAGCAAAATGTATAATTATAAAAAAAAACTGTTTGAAGTGTGGATTTATATCTGCTAACAGTAAGATTAATCTTGACCTAAGTGCAGAATGTTCCTTAAGATATTAGCTAAATGTGTTTTACAGATTTATTAAGATATAATTGGTATAAAGTTAATTGTACATACTAAGAGTACAAGTTGATAAATTTTGACACACACACACACATATAATCTGTGAAATACCACTATTGTCAAGCTAATTAATATATCAATCACTCTAAAAAATTTCCTCATGCCCCTTCGTTATCTCTCATTTCCACCCCTCCCTGCCCAACCTCCATACCAGACAACCACTGATCTTTTTTCAGATATACACCCTGGAATTACATTGCTAGATCATATGGTAGTTCTACTTTTAGTTTTTTGAGAAACCTCTATACTGTTCTCCATAGTGGCTGTACCAAGTTACATCCCCACCAACAGTGTAGGAAGGTTCCATTTTCTCCACACCCTCTCCAGCATTTATTATTTGTAGACTTTTATGATGATGGCCATTCTGACTGGTGTGAGGTGATACCTCAAGGTTTTGTTTGCTTTTCTCTAATAATTAGTGATGCTGAACATCTTTTCATGTGTCTGTATGTCTTCTTTGGAGAAATGCCTATTTAATTCCTCTGCCAATTTTTTAATTGGATTTCTTTTTTTGCTACTGAGTTGTTTGAGTTCTTTATGTATTTTGCATATTAATCCCTCATCAAATATATGATTTGCAGATATTTTCTCTCATTCAATAGATTGCCTTTTAATTTTGTTGAAAGTGTCCTTTTCTGTGCAGAAGCTTTTTATTTTGATATAGTCTCACTTGTTTGTTTTTGCTTTTGTCATCTTTGCTCTTGGAGTCAGAGCCAAAAACTCAATCCCAAGACCAAGGTCAAGGAGATTACTGCCTAGATTTTCTTCTAGGATTTTTATAGTGTCAGGTCTTACTTTTAAGTCTGTAATCCATTTTGAGTTAATTCTGTGTATGGTGTAAAAGAGGGGTCCAGTTTTGTTCTTTTGCATGTGTTTGTCCCATTTTCCCAAGATAATTTATTGAACAGACTGTCCTTTCTCCATTGTATATTCTTGGCTTCTTTGTTGTAAATTAATTGACAATGTATGTATGGATATATTTCTGGGCTCTCATTTATGTTCCATTGAGCTATGTGTCTGTTTTTATGCCAATACTATACCGTTTTGATTGCTATAGCTTTGTAGAATAGTTTGAAATCAGAGAGCATGATACCTTGAGTTTGTTCTTCTTTCTTAAGATAGCTTTTGCTCTTCAGGGTATTTTGTGGCTTCATACAAATTTCAGAATTGTTTGTTCTAGTTCTGTGAAACATGCCATATAGATAATCTAATTGTTCTATTACCATTTGTTGAAAAGGTTGTCCCTTCCCACTGCATTTCTTTGCACCCATGTAAAAACTCAATTATTCACATAGGTGTGGGTCTACTTTTTGACTCTATATTTTGTTCCATTGATCTGTCATTATACTATCTTGATGACTGTATTGATGTAGTAAAAATCTGAAATTAGGTAATATTCATCCTCTAATTTTGTTCTTTTCCAAAGCTGTTTTGGTTATTTTATGTATTTTGCAGTAATATAAATTTTAGAATTATCTTGTCAATTTCTACAAAAAAGCCTTCTTGGATTTCAACTGGGATTGCATTAAACCTATAAATCAATTTGGGAAAAACTGACATCTTAACAATATTCAGTATTTTGACTTATGTACATGATATAACTCTTTATGTAGGTCTTCTTTAATGTTTCTGAGCAATGTTTCTAGATTTCAGTGATCAGGTATTGTACAGCTTTTATTAAATCTATCCTTTAGTATTTCATATTTTGATGGCATTGTAAATGGCATTTAAATTTTTTATCTGTTATTCTTTTACTAGTATATAGAAAGACAATTGATTTTTGTATCTTAAACTTGTATCCTGTAGCTTGGCTAAATTCACATATTAGTTCTACTAGCTTTTTTGTAGATTTTATCTTATATAGACAATCAAAAATTTACAGTTCAAAAATTTCTTTCCAATCTGGATGCTTTTTTTTTTCCCCTCCACCCTTCTCTCTCTCCCTCCCTCTTTTTTTTTTTTTGCCTTTTTGTGCTGGGCAGCACATCCAGTGCAATATTGAATGGAACCAGGGAGATAAAATGTCTTGTGTTATTCTTTTATTAGAGAATAAACATTTAGTCTTTCACCACTAAATATGATATAAGCTACAGGTTTTTTGGGATGCTTTTTATCAGATTGAAGAAGTACTCTTTTATTCCTACTTTTGTGAGTTTTTAAAAAATCAGGAATGAATGCTTTTTCTACATTTATTGATCTCTCTCTTACTGTAAATATACATTTATTAATATGATAAATTTTATTAATTTCTGAATGTTCAACAAATCTTGCATTCATATAATAAGCTCCATTTCAATGTATTAATATTATATATTGTTGAATTCTATTTGCTAAATTTTTACATCTCATTTGATGAGAAATATTGGTCTGTGGTTTTTTTTTGGTAATGTCTTTGGGTTTGATATCAAGGGAATGTTGGCCTCATAGAATGGGTTGGGAAATATTACTCCTTTAACAATATTTTGGAATAGTTTGTGTTGAATTCTTCCTTAAGTGTTTGGTAGAATTCACCATTGAACCCATCTTTCAGGGAACATTTTAAACTACAAATTCACTTAAGTTAACAGATATACAGTTATTCACATTATCTATTTCAATATTATCTATTTCACCTTGTATTCATTTTTTTCTCATTCACTTGTTTAAGTGATATATAATTCACATATAAATTTTACCCTTTTAAAATATACAGTTCAGTGGATTTTAGTATGCATACAAAGTCATACAACCATCATCACTATCTAAATCCAGAAATTTTTATTACTTCAAAAAGAAACTCCACGCCCATTAGTAGTCAGTTTCCATTCTCCCTTTCTCCTCCAGTCTGTGCAGACAACTAATTTACTTTTACTTTCTGTCTCTTTGGATTTATCTATTCTGTACATTTCAAATAAATGAAATCATACAATATACAGAATTTTTGGATATAAGAATTCTTTCCTTAGCAAATGTTTTCAATGTTCATTCATATTATAGTATATATTGGTACTTCATTCCTTTTTATATCTGTATAATATTTCATTGTATGTGTGAAATTGGCATATTTTGTTTACACATTTGGGTTGTTTCTTCTTTTGGCCCAAGTAGACTCTGAGATTCTGTTCATTTTTTCTTTCATCCTCTCTTCTTTCTGTTCCTTAGACTGGATAATTTCAATTGACATAGCTTAAAGTTCACTGATTCTTCTGCCTGTTCAAATCTACTATTGAATTCTTTCAGTGAATTTTTCATTTCAGTTATTGTACTTTTCAGTGGCAGAATTTTTATTTAATTCTTTTGAAAAATAATTTCTACCTCTTTATGATATTCTTTCTTTGGTGAAACATCGTTTTCATGCTTCATTTAGTTTTTTAGACATGATTTCATTTAGTTATTTGAACATCTTTAATATAGCTGATTTAAAGTCTTCGTCTAGTAAGTTCCATATCTGGGCTTCCTCAGAGACAATTTTTCCCTGCTCTGTGTGAAATCTTTCTTGTTCTATGACTGTCTTGTAATTTTGTTGTTGTTATTGAAAATTATAAATCTTAAATAATATAATATGTCATCTTTGGAAATCAGATTCTCCCCTGCTATGCCATCAGGGTTTATTGTTTTGGATGCTTGTTTAATGACTTTCATGAACTAATTCTGTAAAGTCTCTTTGTCATGTGTCACCACTAAAATTTCTACTCAGCTTGGGGTCAGCTAGTGATTAAATGGTGATTTTCTTAAATGCCTGGAACCAATAAATCTTTGTCTATCCTGAGGGATCCTGTGTGCATGCTGGGGCACACCTTCAACACTGAGCCACACAGTTTTCAGCTCTGCTTTAACCTTCACTACTTGTGCGGAGTCTCAAGGGCAGCTATGGATGAGAGTCTATGGTGTTTTCAGGTCCTTCCTGAGTATGTACACAGCTCCGGGCATGTGCACAGTGTTACATAACATGTATGGCTTTTTCAAAGCCCCCCTGTATTAGTTGCTAGGGCTGCCATAACAAAATGCCATAGACTGAGATGCTTAAACAACATAACATTATTTTCTCATAGTTATGGAGGCTAGAAGAAGTCCAAGATCAAGATGTTGGCAGGCTTGATTTTTCCTGGGACATCTCTCCTTGGCTTGCAAATGGCTGCCTTCTCACTCTCTATTTTCTCATACGACCTTTCCCTCTGTGCTTGCACAACCCTGGTTTCTCTTCCTTTTGTATGAGGACACCAGTCATACTGGATTACAGTCCTGACACAGGGACCTCATTTTACCTTAATTATCTCTTTAAAGGCCTTATCTCCAGATACAATCTCATTCTAAGATATTGGGTTAGGACTTCAACATATGAATTTGGAGGAGGGGTCACAATTCAGTTCATAATATCCCCTATGGACATATCCCCCTGGCTTTCCCTTTTAAATGTTTTGATTAGCATATTGTTTGCCCATCTGTAGTCCAACTTCATCAGGCAGCCATGATGTCAAACTATTGCTCCTGATTTTTCTCAACAAATGCCCCTGGAGAAAAGACTTTTTACGGTAGGTGTGCTCTGAATCAGGACAAATGAAGACAAGCCTTGTGAGTGGGGTCTTGCAGTGAACCACCAGACAAGTAAAATAATGACAGTTCTTTGAGAATCAGGCTTTGGAGTAGCTCCAAACCTATCTGTCCTCCTCTTCTGCCTTCCAGGAGTGATTGTGGGCTGTTAGTTTTCAAGGGTACTGCAGAACTGGGGAGAGGTGGAGGGAAATACAGAAAGTTAAAATGCCACAGAGCTCACTGTTCTTACTGATATTCAGCCATTTGTTTTGAATAAATGCTCTGAAGATTGCTACAAGCCTTTAGCTAATTGTCAGAGTTCTAAAATGTTGATTTTTGCCAGTGTTCTTACTGCTACAGAGAAGAAAATTTTAGAGGTCTTTGCTCCTCCATGCCACTAATGTCTCATCTATTTCTTTTGAGTGAGCTTTTGTAATTTGGGTCATTCATGGAATATGTCCATTTTATCCATGTTGTTGAATTACTGGCATAAAGTTGTTCGTAATATTTATTTATTATCCTTGTAATATCCATAGAATTAGTAATGACTTCACCTCTCTCATTCCTGTCTTTCCTATTTTTGATACTGATCAGTCTGTCTAGAGGTTTATCAATTAAAAAATATTCTCAAGGAAGTAACTTTGACTTCATTGGTTTTTCTCTATTTTTTTGTTTGTTCATTTTACATTTCATTCATCTATGCTCTGATTTTTATTGATTCATTTCCACTTAATTCGGGTTTAATTTGCTCTCCTCCTCCCCCTAGTTTCTTAAGAAATCTGTTGTGAGACCTTTCTTCTTTCCTAATGTAGATTTTCACCCAAGTATTGTGTTAGCAGCATCCACAAATTCAGAAATGTTGTTTTACTTTATATTTATTTTTAAAATATTTAAAAAACTTCCCTTTTGATTTTTTTTGACTCATGGATTCTTTAGTGTATTATTTAGTTTCCAAAGGTTTGGAGACTTTTAAGGCATTTTTCTGCTATTGATTTATGATTTAATTCCATTGTTGTTAGAGAACATTCTTTATTTGATTTGACTCCTTTAATGTTTCTAATACTTGTATTATGACCCTGAATATGGTTTATCTTGGTTAAAGTTCTGAGTGCACTTGAAAAGAATGTGTATTCTGCTATTGTTGGGTGGAGTGTTTTACGAATGTCAAATAGGTCAAGTTGTTTGATAGTATTATTCAAGTCTTCTATACCCTTACTGATTTTTCTGTCTACTTATTTTATCAATTATCAAGAGAAGGGTTTTGAAATCTCTGACAGTAATTGTGGGTCTGTCTACTTCTCCCTGCAGTTTTATCAGTTTTTGCTTCATGTACTTTGAATTTTTAATATCCTTTTGATAAATTGACCAATTTATAAATATGAAATAACTCTCTTTATCTTTGGTAAGATTCTTTGTCCTGAAATTTACTCTGCCTAATATTAAAATAGCCACACTAGCTTTAATTTGATTAATGTTATCATGATATATCATGTTGCATGATTTTACTTTTAACCTATTTGTGTCTTTATATTTGAAGTTTGTTTCTTGTAGGCAGCGTATAGTTGGGTCTTACGTTTTTATGTAATTTGACAGTCTGCTTTTAATTGGGGTTTAGACTACATTTAATGTAATTATTGATATGATTGGGTTTAAATCTATCTTTCAAAACATTGATGTATAATTGACTGGCAATATTGTATTAGTTCAGGTGTATAACATAGTGATTCAATATTGTTAATAGATTATACTCCATATAAAGTTATTATAAAATACTGGCTATATTGCCTGTGCTGTACCTTACATCATTGTATCTTTTTTATTTTACACTTTGTAGTTTGTACTTCTTAATCATCCTCCTGCATCTTGCCTCTGCCCTCACTGTTCTCCCCATGGGTATCCAGTAGTTTGTTCTATGTATTTATGAGTCTGTTTCTGTTTTGTTATATTCATTCATTTGTTTTATTTTTAAGATTCCATACGTAACTGAAAACATTTAGTATTTGCCTTTTTCTGTCTGACTTTTTTCACTAAGCATTGGCCCTTCAGGTCAAGTCTATCTTTTGCTCCATGTGTTCTTTAGTCCCTTTTCTCTTTTTCACTGTCTTCTTTTAGAGTAAATTAAAAAATGACTCAATTCTATCTCCTTTGCTGGCTTATTAGCTATTTTTTTTGTTTTGTTATTTTAATGGTTGCTTTAGAGTTTATAGCACACATTTTTTACTTATCATAGTCTACCTTCAAGTGATATTATGCCATGTCACATATAGTATAAGAACATTATGATAGTATACTTCCATTTCTCCCCCACGATCTTTGTGCTTTGTCATAATTTTGCTTCTACGAATCTTATATGCCCTAAACTACTACGTTAGTAGATGTGTTTGAACATTCAGTTACCTTTTAAAGAGATTTGAATAGTTAAAAAAAACTTTACAAATTTATCCATGCCGTTGTTGTTTCTGCTGTTCTTCATTACTTTGCGTGAACCCATATTTCCATTTGGTATCGTTTTCCTTCTTCTTGAAAGACTTACTTTAATACTGCTTATAATGTGGTCTGTGGTAGTGAATTCTTTTAGCTTAGAATGTCTCAAAAAGTTTTTCCCTTATTTTTTGAAAGATATTTTCCCCGGGTATAGAATTCTAAGTTAACAGCTTTTCTCTTTCAATGCTTTAAAGATGATTTTGTTGTCTTCTTGTGTATACTGTTTCAGATGAGAAAACTACTGTCATTTATATCCTTATTTCTCTGTATGTAGTGTATTTTTCATCTCTCATTGCTTCTATCTGATTTTCTCTTTATTGCTAGTTTGGAGAAATTTAATTATGATGTGTCTTGGTAGAGTTTTCCTTATGTTTTGTATGCTTTGAGTTTTTTGACCTTTTTGTATTTGTAGGCTTATTGTTTTCATCAAATATGGAAAAACTTCTGCTACTTGTTCTTCAAGTATTTTCTATGTCTTCCACTTTGGTAACTTGAATTACACTTATGTTAGATTTATTGTGATTTTTCCACAGCTCACCGATGCTTTATTTATTTTTAAAATTCTGTTCTCTTTTTGTGTTTCATTTTGGATTATTTTTATTGCTATGTCTTCGACTTCTCTAATCTTTTCTTCTATAATGTCTAACTTATCATGATTCCCATTCAGTGTATTTTTATCTCAAACATTGTATTTTTAATTTCTAGAAGTTCAGTTTGGGCCTTTGAAAATATCTTCCACATCTGTAAATCTTTTTGAACATATAGAATCAGAATAACCTATGTAATTTGTGGGGCTTAGTGAAAAATGAAAATGCTAGTCCCCTTGTTCAAAATTATTAAAAATTTCAAATGGTGACAGCAGAGCATTAAACCAAAGGTAGGGTCGTTCCAAACGTGAGATTGGTTCTGTATGACCGCATGGGTCTCATGTTCATGAATATGGGTCCTATCTGGACTAGAAATATAAGAACTGATATAATTTTCTTGTTTGATAATTCCAATATTTATGCCAGCTATGGGCTGATGTCAATTAATTGATTTTTCTCTTCATTTGCATATCTGTTAATTTTTGTTTAATTCTCAAGCACTGGATTTTACCTTATTAGATGCTGAATACTTCTGTATTTCTTTGAATATTCTTGACTTTTGCTTTGAGATGCAGCTAATTTACTTGGAAACATTTGATCCTTTTATATTTGCCTTTAAGATTGGTTTGGTGGGAACATGGATCCCACTTGTCAGTGAAGGAGTGGTAGCAAGTGTCAGGTGCTCTGAGATTACTAAGATGAAAAAGGTGTAGCTCCACTATAATAAGGTAGAGTAAATAAAAACTAAAATACAAGGCAGAATACAAACAGAATATTATGGGATGTCAAAGAGGAAGTTATCAGTTGGCAGGATTAATGAAAAGCAGACATCTGAGAATGACTTTGAGGAATGAGCAGGGTTTAGTCAGATGTGGCTGAAAAGGGTAAAAGGGATTCCAGATGGAGGAAACATTACAAGCAGACACACTTTTAGGAAGTAGTATGTAGTCCAATATGGCTAAAGTCTGTATATTAATAAATTCCAGAAATAACGATTCTGATCTTTATTAGTTATCTTTCAGTGAGTGCTGAGGCCAGACTTAGCACTCTTCCTGTCTGGATCTTAATTGCAGGCTATTTTAGGGTTAAAAATCAAGGCATAATATCACTGGCTGCCGGTGGAGTGTTCTGGAGTTGGATATCCTGGGTTTAATTCAAATCCTGGTTCCACATTTGTAAGCTGATTTCTGATTAATTTGATCTATTTAAGTCTCACTTTCCTTACCTGAAAAAATGGATGTCATTCAATAATACTCAGGGGTTTGGAAGATGAAATGAAATAATGTAGTTGAAGAGCCTGCCACAAAGTAAGTAACCATGCAGGTAGACTTTCCACAAGCTTGCAGAAAATATTCTCTGTAACAGTACTTTGTCATAGCTGCGTGGTAGCACTGCTGACAGTCCTGCCTCAGATGCATGGTGTTATCCAAAACGCGTGCTTTCAGCATACCTGTGATAGGAGTGTTGGGTCTGTTCCTGGGGCCTGATGCTAACTCACAGCGAAGTTTTGTTGTTGCTACTATTCTCTACTATGTGTGATCAGTGGAAAAGGTCATAAGAGCATCTGTTTGTCTGTCATTTCCATTTCATTTTGTATTACCAAAGTAGTAGATATTGTAGAGATTTATTAACGAAGTTTATTTTCAACATCAATAAACCCCACAATTTATAAGAGGCTGTGTTTAAACCAAACATGTATCTAGCGTATGTGGTGATCTCCTATTGTTTGGATTATTTTACCTTTTTTTATTAAATGAAGCATATTTTATTGCCATTATTTTTCAAAATGGTCTCTAAATAAATACGCTTATTAGCTTGTATGAAAGCTCTCAAAGGCATACCCCAGTCTTTTCTCCACCCTGGCCTATGAGGTGGCCATGGAAAGAGGCATTTGCTTCCCCTCCTTTGGGCAGGAGAGACAGGCTGTCCTACTGGGTGAGATGTGCAGTGGGTCTGCACTGGCTTGGGTAGGCCGGAGCTGGAGGGGCCGCAGCTTCTCTCAGGAGATTCCTGGACTTCATAGGGACCTGTATCTGTTGTTGTGATTCAACATCATTACTCTGTATTGATTTACATTTAATCTAATCCCATTACCCTAAAATAAGTACTGATGTTTTGGGGAATATTTCCTTCAAATTTTTTCTCATATTCACATTCTTAAATAATTTATTATTTTTTGATTTCAAAGTAATATCAATTCATTGAAGAAAATTTGGAAAATAAAAGCTAAAATAATAAATAAGATACATATAAAATATAATATAAATTAAGATTACTGTAAGATTAGTTTGTAATCTAACCTTTTTGCTTAATGTGTAGTCATTTCTTCACTATGTACCATATATTTTGTGAATTCAATGACAATGAAAGCAAATACACATTTTTGTATTTTGCTTTTTTCATCAAACATGTCTGGGTCACCATCTTTCTAGGTTACTTCCTGCTCTCCGTAAGGCATTATTAATGCTAGTGATGCAACAGAATGGTTGCACTACACTATACATAAGCATACTCCTACTGTTTAGTATTTAGGCTCTTTCTAATTTTATGCTATTTAAAAAAATAGTGGGAATCTAATTTTAAGTAATAGCTTTTGCCATATTTTGGGTTATTTTGTTGGAATATGTTTTCAGAAGTAGAATCACTGAGCCAAAGTTTATACACCTTTAAAGCTGTAAATATTACTAATAAATTTCTGCAAGAGTTGCACTTACAATAGCAAGTTGCAAGTTTATACTTGCAGCAGTAGTGTACGAGACAGCCAGTTCCACCATCCTCAAAATATTTCAATAAAATTAGTTAGTAGTTCAGAAATAATATCTATTAAGTTTTAATCTATAATTCTTTGATAACTAGACTGATTTAATATGTTTTTAAGCAAGCTATGTATTTGCTTATGTTAATTATCTCTGTGTCCTTTGCTTATTTTTTTCCTATTGGATTTTTAATTTTTTCTTATTAAATTGTACAGTTAATAAGTATCTCAATGTCTTATTTCTTCCAAGTGTTTCATCTCAATTCCTGTCCTTTATGCATTTTCCTGTATTTCATTTCTATTAGAAGGAAAATGTATTAGAAGTAATTTCAAATAATATACACAATAAAATTTTGATTTGTAATTGAGAACTAATAGGATTTTTTTGGAAGGAGGAAACGAGGCAAAAAGTTAGATAATATCACAGTGGCATATATGCTTTTTATCTCCAGTTCCCTTTTCATATGAAAAGTATGAGGACTTCATAGTCAGTTGCTAATCTGAATTTTAATAGACGGTTTTTATTTTTAAGCAGAAAGTATATATATCAAATGTCATGTTGACAATTTAATTGACCATAATTGTCAAAATTGCTGGTTATTAATTTATTTTCCGTTTTTGTGTGTGAAAATGTAAACCTGCACAAGTGCCATGGTCAATTACAGCACATTTGATGTGACCTAATTAGGATTGTAAGGAACCAACACATGGAAAAGCAAATGGGGACACATGCTAGGGACAAAATTCGATGTGACATGAACACTAATTTTGGCCTTATATTGTTTTATTCATTAAAAATCCCTCTTCTATGAAAGAAGAGAAAACAGAACCAGACAGTAATTGAGCCCTTATGTGTCAGGGACTAGGTAAGGCGCTTTTGTGGACATTTATTTAATCCTCATGAGTCTATGAAGGAGACACTTACTCCCATTTTACAGGTAAGGAAATAGACTCAGTGAAGTGAATTGAACTCCATAAAGCTGTATATCCTGTATGATACAGCTATGATTTCAACTCATCCCTCTGAGTACAAAGTAACCTCAGTAAATATTTTTCAGTTTTAATGGGATAATTAATTCTATCCAAAATTTTAATTTGGAAGGGATTTTTATAGGAGAAAAGACATATTTTTTAAGAACACACAAATTAGTAGATGAGATATTGTCCCTAATCAGATGGGATATCTTGAAAATAAATCATAGATCTTTGAGAAAAGCTTTGTATTCATCAGAAAGTCTCAAGTTTCCCTCTAAGTGACAATTCCAAATATGATACCAATATCATATTTAGTCCTGGGCAAGTGGGGTCCCTGCCCTAGGCCATGGAAGTCAGAAAGCCTGCTGCTTTAGAGTGCCCTCCTGGAAGTTTTCTAAGCCCCTTCCAGGAGACTTTAGTGTGGGCCTTGTCCCATTTCTCCCTTCAGGACATCTCCTACCCTCTACTTCCTCTGCCTATACCACCCACACATGAGGTTAACCAGATGTCCAGAGGAGCTCCAGGATTTGCATCTATAGACTCACCTCCTGGCTCTATGGTTGGGCCTTTTTCCAGGAAGAAGGCCTGGCTAGTGGATATTAATTTCTCTTCTCCCTCTAGCTGGCCTAGTATTTCTTTCAAAAGATAGTGCCCAGTGGACATGGAAGGCGTTGAAGGCTCTGGACTACTGAAAGCCCACTGCCAACTCTTGGAGATGTACAGACTCGTGTGCCAGTCCTCACATGTATTCTGATTGCAGTGCTGTCTTCTGGCTACGTCACCTGAGAGCAAGAGTGGCAGAGGTAGTGGCAGGCATCCTGTATCCTGTCTGTTTCCTGAGCATGACACCTAGGTGGTGACTACATCCTCTGTAGGTTCTGTGCTACATGTCTGGCAGTCCTCCTGGGGTGAGCCTACCTGTTTTCTTTCAATTTTGTAACTCTGCAATGCTAACAAGCCCTTCAACTGACTTCCTTTCATGTCTCTGTTGATTTGGTATGTTGCTCTTCCAGGTCAATTGTAGGCCAAGCCAAATGATGGACAGGTACTCTTTGAGCAAATGGAACCATTCTTTCTGCTTTGTCCAAGGATCTCTTGCCACTCTTCCTGGCTGGTGGCCTTTGTGGAAGGCAGGGGTACCATTTGAAAGAGATCACACTCTAGGAATGCAGTGATCATGGCCTAAAGAGTTAAGAGAAGACATAATTAGAAGATTTGTTGTTTTATATTTATCCTATAAAATGCCTAAGAGTAAATTTTTAATGATCAGAAGATAAATTTTCCTATATGTTCTGGGTAAGGCTTGAAGTTGTGGTTATTGTCAATAAAGCATAGTAACAAATTTTAAGAGAGTCATTGGAAGCCAATATTCACAGGTGGCATGGTAAATGAATCAATGTCACATGTAATGTGTAATGAGAATTAGTTAATGGTATTAGGAAACTGCAGTGACAAAAAGATCTATATAGTTTCAGTGCAAACATATCCTGAAGAGCCATGTTATTATGAGTTAATATAACACTATCACATTTTTTTTCAGTGGGAGATATAAAATTAGCCAACAGTGGTGCATTTGACAATAAAGAACCCAGAGATGGTTCCTGGACCTGAATAGGATGAGATGGTGACTAGACATTATGAAGAATCTTCAGTTATTAAATGGATTGTAAAGAAATATTTAAGTGTCTTTGCTAAACCCATTATTCTAAGTCTTCATTGATAAATCACTATGCTCCACATGGGCCCATAAATTTAGTTTTATATTTTAAAATAAAATTATTTATATAGGTAGGGACCAACAAGAAATGTTTCACCAGGGCCCTACATATCCTAGGGGCAGCCTTGTTAAATACAGACATTAGTTTGGACCATAAAAATTATTCTTCATGGAACTCTTTTTTAAGTGAAGGTTTCTTTACAGAGTGTCTATTTTTGAGGATAAACAGGAAACGGCCATCTTTGTAGTTTGAATTTTGCCCAACACTGTTGTTCATCATGCACTTGTTGCCTTGAGCTGAACTTGCTCTAGGTTGGATCTTCCCCACTATGGAGCTAAATGCTGCTCTTGGTGGAAGATCTCAGCCATGTCCATTGTCACTTAGTTGGTGTAAAAGTTTCATTGTGTGGCCCTGAGAATTCCAACTTAAGTGCTTCTGCATGGGAAAAATGCACCAGAGAGAAGGCACAAGGCTACAAGTGTGAACTAGATAGAGCCAGACAATATCTTGGCAGATTTGCCTGTTGTGGGTGGGTTCCTGGGCCTCCTGAGTTAACTTGTCTGTCTAGATCCCAGGAAGAAGGAAAGCACCTGTAAGTGGTCAGATATGTAAACTGCTTATGTACTTTGGTTCAGAAACATGTTCTCTACTTTGTCCTGTCTGGTTTAATCCAAAAGCCCTGCCCTTCCTACTCTGATTTCTTTTGGTTGTTACTTTGGATTAGAATTCTGACTTGAACATTTATGTTTCTGACTTCTAGATGAGCCAGCTTCACACTCAACACAGCTCAGTGACATTCATTCATTCAGTTTCATTGAGATGTAATTGACATATGGCACTATACAAGTTTAAAGCATATAGCATAATGACTTACAAACATCATGAAATGATTATCACATTAAATTTAGTGGACACCCGCTATCTCATACAGATCCAATGTTAAAGAAATAGAATAAATTTTTTTTCCTTGTGATGAGAACTCTTAGGATTTACTCTCAACAATTTTTATATATAATATACAGGCAGTGTTAATTATATTTATCATGTTGTACATTACATCCCTAGTACTTATTTATCTCATAACTAGAAATTTGTACTGTTTGACTACCTTCATTCAATTCCCCTACTCCCTACCCTTGCCTCTGGTAACCACAAATCTGATCTCTTTTTCTATGAGTTTGCTTTTGAAGTATAACTGACCTACAACACCATGTTAGTTCCTGTTATACAACATAGTGATTCAATATTTCTGTACATTTCAAAATGATCACTATGCTATGTCATTACTATCTGTCACCATACAGAGATATTATATAGTTCTTGACTGTATTCCCCACACTGTACATTTCATACCCGTGACTCATTTATTTTGCACCTGGAAGTTTGTGCCTCTTAATCTCCCTCATCTATTTCTCTTTTCCTCCCACCTCCCTCCCCTTTGGTCACCACCTATTTGTTCTCTGTATCTATAACTCTGTTCCTGTTTTGCATGTTTGTTCATTTGTCTTGCTTTTTTTTTTTAAATTCCACATATAAGTGAAATCGTAGAGTGCTTGTCTTTCTCTGACTTATTTCACTCAGCAGGTACCCTCCAAGTTCATGCATGTTGTCATAAATGGCAAAATGTCATTCTTTTTTATGGATGAGTAATACTCCATTGTATATATTGGCCACATCTTTTTTACCCACTCATCTATTGATGGGCACATAGGTTGTTTCCGTATCTTGGCAATTGTAAGTGATTGTACAATGAACATAAGAGCGCACATATCTTTTTAAGTTAGTGTTTTCATTTTCTCTTGATAAATACCCAGAAGTAGAATTGTTGGATTGTATAGTAGTTCAATTTTTTATTTTTTTGAGAACTTTTCATACTGCTTTCCATAGTGGTTGCATCAGTTTACATGCACAAGATTTTCCTTTTCACCACATTCTCACCAAGGCTTGTTATTGTGTTCTTTTTGATGATAGCCATTCTGACAGGTGTGAGATGATATCTTATTGTGGTTTTCATTTGCATTTCCCTGATGATTAGTGATGCTGAGCATCTTTTCATGTGGCTGTTGGCCATCTGTATATCTTCATTGAAAAAATGTCTATTTAGATTAAAAAACTTTTTTTTTGATGTTGAGTTGTATGAGTTTTTGTATATTTTGGATATTAACCCCTTATCAGACATATCACTTACAGATTATCTTCTTCCATTCAGTAGGCAGCCTTGCATTTTGTTGATAGTTTCCTTTGCTGTGCAAAAGCTTTTTAGCTTGATGTAATCCCATTTCTTTACTTTTGCTTTTGTTTCTTTTGCCAGAGGACACATATCCAAAAAAATTTATTAAGACCAATGTCAAAGAACATCCTGTTTGTTTTTTCCTAAAATTTTTTATGGTTTCAGGTCTTACATTTAAGTCTTTAATTCATTTTGAATATATTTTGGGGCATGATGTGAAAGAGTACTTCAGTTGGATTCTTTTGCATGTAGTTATTCAGTTTCCCTAGCACCACTTACTGAAGAGACTGTCTTATCCACATTGCATATTCTTGCCTCCTTTGTCATAGATTAATTGTCCATGTAAGTGTGAGTTCCTTTCTGGGCTCTCTATTCTGCTCCATTGATCTATGTGCCTGTTTTTGCATCAGTACCAAACTGCTTTGATTACTATAGCTTGGTACTATAGTTTGAAATCAAGGTGCTTGACAGAATAGAAATTGCATTGACTCTGTGGATTATCTTGGTCATTTTAACAATATTAATTCTTCCAACCCAAGATCATGATACATCTTTTTATTGGTGTTGTCTTCAACTTCTTTCATCAGTGTCATAGTTTTCTGATACAGGGCTTTTACCTCTTAAATTAGGTTTATTCCTAGGTATTTTATTCTTTTTGTTGTGATTGTAAGTGGGATTGTTTTCTTAATTTATCTTTTGATAGTTAATTGTTAGTGTATAGAAATGCAGCTGATTTCTGTATATTAGTTTTGTATCCTGCAAATTTATTGAATTAATTAATGAGTGCTAGTAGTTTTTTGGTGGCATCTTTAGGATTTTCCATGTGTAGTATCATGTCATCTGTGAACAGTGACAGTTCTTCTTCCTTTCCAATCTGAATTTATTGTATTTCTTTTTGTTGTCTGATGGCTGTGGCTAGGACTTCCAGTACTATGCTGAATAAAAGTAGTAGGAGTGGGCTTCCTTGTCTTGTTCCTGATTATAGAGGAAGTGCTTTCAGCTATTACAATGGAGTATGATATAAGCTGTGGGCTTGTATGTTTGACCTTTGTTATGTTCCCTCTATACCCACTTTATTGAGAGTTTTTATCATAAATGCATGTTCAATTTTATCAAAAGTTTTTCCTGCATCTATTGAGATGATCATGTGATTTTTATTCTTCAACTTGTTAGTATGATGTTCACATTGATTTGTGAATATTGAGTGATTCTTACATACCTCGATAGATTTTTGGTGGTATTTATATCCCACTTGAACATGGTGTATCATTCTTTTAGTATATGGTTGAATTTGGTTTTCTTATATTTTGCTGAGGATTTTTGCATCTATGTTTATCAGTGATATTGGCCTGTAATTTTCTTTTTTTGGTGATTTTTTGTCTGGTTTTGGTATCAGGGGATACTGTCCATGTAGAAGGAGTTTGGAAGTGTTCTCGCCTATGAAATTTTTTTGAATAGTTTGAGAAGGATAAATGTTTTAATGTTTTTTAAAATGTGTGGTAAAGTTCACCTCTGAAACCATCTATTACTAGACTTTTGTTTGTTAGGAGTTGTTTTTAAATTACTGATTCAATTTCTTTACTGTTAATTATTCTATTCATATTTTCTATTCCTTCCTGCTTCAGTCTTGTGAGATTGTTCACTTCTAGGAATTTGTCCATTTCTTGTAGGTTGTCCATCTTATTGGCATATAATTGTTCATAGTAATCTCTTATGATTATTTGTATTTCTGTGGTGTTAGTTGTAATTTCTCCTTTTTCATTTCTGATTTTATTTATTTGGGTCTTCTCTTTTTTTTTCTTGATGAGTCTGGATAAAAGTTTATCCATTTTATTTATCTTTGCAAAGAACCAGCTCTTAGTTTCATTTTTTTCTACTTTTTTTTTAGTCTCCGTTTAATTTAGTTATGCTCTGATCTGATTTCTTTCCTTCTATTGACTTTGGGTTTTGTTTGTTATTCTTCCTCTAGTTTAGATGAAAGGTTAGGTTGTTTATTTGAGATTCTTTTGTTTCCTGAGGTAGGTTGGTATTACTATTAACATCCCTCTTAGAATTGCTTTTGCTACATCCCATAGATTTTGGATCGTTGTGTTTTCATTTTAATTTGTCTCCAGGTATTTTTTGACTTCCTCTTTGATTTCTTCAGTGATCCATTGGGTGTTTAGTAGCATATTGTTTAGCTTCCACGTGTTTGTGTTTTTTTGCATTTTTTATTGTAGTTGATTTCTAGTCTCACAGCATTGTGATAGGAAAAGATGTTTGATATGATTTCAGTTTTTAAAAATTTACTGAGTTTTGTGGACTAGCATGTGATCTATCCTGGAGAATGTTCCATGTGCATTTGAAAAGAATGTACATTCTTCTGCTTTTGGATAGGATATTCTGTATATATTATATACCTATATATATATGTAAAATGGGTATAAAATAGGTATATAATAGGTATATAATATAGGTATATAATAAAATCTGTCTTGTTTAATGTGTCATTTAAGGCCAAAGTTGATTTCCTGTCTGGAAGATCTGTCCATTGATATAAGTGGGATGTGAAAATCATTTATTGTTAACACATTACTCTTAATTTCTCCTTTTATGTCTGTTAATATTTGTTTCATGTGTTTAGGTGCTTCTCTGTTGTGTGCACATATATTTACAATTGTTATATCTTTTTCTTGGATTTATTTCCTAATCATTGTGTAATGTCCTTTTTTGTTATAGTTTTTATATTAAAGTGTTTTGTCTGATATAGTATTTCTACCCCAGCTTTTTATTTCCATTTGCATGCAACACCTTTTTCCATCCTCTCACTTTCAGTTTCTGTGTGTGTCTTAGATCTAAAAAGTGAGTGTTTTAATAGGCAGCATATATATCAGTCTTGTTTTTTTTTTCCATTCAGGCACTCTGTGTCTTTTGATAGGAACATTTAAGCCATTTACATTTATAGTAATTATTGATAGGTGTGTACTTATTGCCATTTTGTTCATTATTTTCTGTTTTTTTTGTAGTCCTTTTTCCTTTTTCTTCTTTTGCTCTCTTCCCTTGTAATTTGATGACTATCTTTATTGTTATGTTTGAATTCAGCCCAGAACTAAACAGTATTTTCTAGCTCTGTCTAAATTCCAAAAAAGACTTAAGCAGAAATAATAGATGGAAAGCCAGTGTACTATTGCTTTACAAGAGTTAGGTCCTTGAGAGAGAAAAGGTCTTTAGAATTCTGAAAACAATCTTCAAATTGAACAAATTCTCTTTGACTCAAAAGAGATGAATTTCTTCAGTGAGTGAGTAGAAAAGTTTTTTTTTTTTAACTTTTTTATGAATGGAAGAGGTTGTGTTTTCACTAGCTATTAGATACCAAGGACAAGGACTCTGACTCCACAGCTTGGAGGAAGGAGGAACAAGAGGAACCTTCAGTCATGGGAAATATTCCTTGACCATCCAGGATATTGCCAGTGTCAGAGGAACATTCAGAGAGCTTTATTTGTTGTGAATATTTCATTGAGTGGGAAAGAAACTGTTTGTGAACAGAGAGACTTTGAACCTGAAACTGTTACAAAGCTCAGAGGCATGGCATTATAGGATGGCTTATAAAGTGAAAGTGAAGAGATTATTTAACCTGTACAATGATTGTTTATTACAGTGGGGGTTTCCGGATGGCAGGGATTGATTAAAAGTAATTTTAAAGTTTTTAGGAAGATGACTTAAGTTTTGTTTATGATTATCAGAGGCATTAACAAAAAATAAATTTTATATACATTGTTGAAATTAGGTAAAGCTTTGTGTCTGTAACTTTAAATGGTTTTGTCTATTGGAGAATCATAAGACTAGTCTCCATTTAATTTTATTTTAACAAAAACCAGGGAAATTCTAATTTATTAAATACCTGAATTTATTTCCACTCCTTCCAGACCATGTCTTCCTTCCCTGCCGTCATGACATTAATGAATAAAAGGGCATAAACCCACAAGGACAAAGAGACAGGATAACCACAATGTATTGAGGCCCTCCAATAACCCAGAAATTTCAATGAGACTTGTCTCCAGATGTAGGCTTTTAATTTAGTTTTAAAGTCTCTCTCCCTAAAATATGGACACCCAAGAATTGGATTCATTTGAGGAATACCTCTAACATATGCGACAGTGACCAAAACATGAAAAAAGAAAAAGGAAACTGAGGAGAAAGAGGCAGTGCAAGGGACAGAAGAAAACTTAAAAACAAATTATAATTTACATTCTCAGAGAGATGATATTTCATTACTGAAACAAGAACAAGATGCAATTAAAAAAAAAAGGAAGATTCAGAGGACGAGAAAGTGTTCCTGCCAGTTAAAAATATTACACAGAAATAAAAATTTCACTAGGCGGGCTGGATGATGGGGTTGAGTGTGTCTTCTGGTAAGGGGAATTAAAAAGACAGAAGGCTGCAAAATAGGAAAGAAAAGAGTAGTAAAGCCCGGAAATGTATAGACAAGTGGGCCAGAAGATTCCAGAACCTGAACTACTAGTGTATGTGGAGAGCAGGTAAATGGTCTGCCCTCTCCTTCCTCCTCAGACTGCTGTGCCAGTGGCCGAGAGAGTCAACGCTCCCTAGGAGGGAGCTGTGAGGCTGGTAGGAGTTGGACAGGGGCTGTGTGGACTGATGCCTGAAGGTTATGTCAGGATTGAGGACATTAGCAAAGATGCAACGAACGAAGATGCTATGGATCAAATCTAATTAAGACAATCAGTGGAGGTCAGATAAAACAGAGGTTGGCATGGAACTATTCATCCCTCCCTCAGGGCTCCATGTGGTGTTGTCATGGAAGCCACTCTACCACCCAAGGAGAAAAGAAGGAGCAGGAGCCAGGGGCTGGGTGGGGCAGGAAAACTTCAGTGGCCAAGTTTAAATGGAATGAAATTAGGCTACTTTGAATTGGCCATTATATGGTTTTCTGTTATGAGGCAGAAATGGGGGCTTGAGAACTAAGTTAATAAAATTACAGTGGTATACAGAAATTTACTCTTTCTCCACTCAACTTTTGTGCTTGAAACCCATACTGATTACATGGTCACTAAGGGTAAAGAAAATCATGCGCATGGCTATCATGCATATATAATTAATAGAAGATAATCTTCCTTTATTTTTAATAGCAAATAACCATTAACTTTTTTCTAACCAGTATTCTACCTCAATATTAACCAGTCCAGACAATTACTTTAATATTCAGAATACACAAATGCACATACATCGTGCATCACACACTGCTGATGGTGTAGTTTTTACTGAGTAGTTATTATGTGCATGTAGTCATGCGGTTACTGAAAAATGAAATTAAATGATCCTTGTCTTCAGGGATGTTATGACCAAGAAGATAGGTAGTAGCTAAGTGTTAAATAAGAATTGCACACAATAGGAATTCACAGGATGGAGAGAGTTTCATGGGTTTGGGTAGTCAAGAGAAATTGAAGGGGGCAGGGGTCTTGAGCCGTATGGATGTGGAAGACCAAGGAGAACACGACAAGGAATGACAGATTGGCTTCCCCCAGCATGGCAACCTGGAAGTCTTTGTTGAGACACATTCTGGGGTGAGTTTGGCTTCAGTAGGAAGAGTGCTGTGAAGAACTAGTGATGTCTTTTGGGGGGTGGGGAGAACAGGGGAGACAGACAGAGCAAGAGAATGCAGTGGCACCTGTCCTTGAGATCGGCAGAGAGGTGAGGGGCAAGCATTCTGTGCAGGTGATTTTGGAATAACAAAGGTGCTCATTTTGAAATATGTATAATGTACCCTGGGTCCAGCAGAGGATTTCACTGGGTGGAGTAGTGATGATACATGAAAAGGAACATGTCAGCGCCAGATGGAGGGAGCCCTTGAAACCCAAATGAAGAAATTAAGCTTTTGAAGAGGGACTTGTGAGTGCCTCGGATTCTCTTAAAGCAGTGGTCCCCATCTAGGGGGATTTTCTTCCCATAGGGGTCTTTAACAAGGTGTGGAGACATGGCTGTTCAGCACTGGGGGGATGGAGAGCTGCTATTAGAGGTGAGACAGACCCATTAGGAAAATGACATGATTGAAATGGGGGCAGATAGGATGAATGGACTTTCAAGATCTGAAAAGTACTTGAAGCAGTAAAAACACTCAACCTGGGGGATGAGTAACTGATACTTCTGAGTTTGTCTTACATGTCTTCGTGGTCTTTGTCACTGAAGTGTTCAAAGTTCTTTAACACCAATTCGCTAAAAGTTCAACTTGTTCCTCTTAAGTGCTTGGAAGTGAATTTCTGCTCCAACTAGCTGTGTAACCTTAAGAAAATTGCTTAATTTCTCTCTGGGGTTTAGGTTTCTCATCTGTTAAATGAGCTGATAAAATACAATTTCTAGAGGCTCTCCCAGTGTTAATATTTTATCCAGTGACAGTGGTAACCAGAGACTTGGTTTCCTTCCTCATCTCTCCTTCAGAAATAGTTCTCTCAGGAATAAATCTACTCATTATGACCATGAGGAGGTAGATTAACTTGCTTGTATGTGCTCATCTCAATTAGCATTTGTGGTATTTATAACTGATCCTTAATGGGAATCTAAATCTAAAATAGTAGTAAGCATCTCTGGTGATAATGCTCCGTCCATGTATATAATATGAATTTCTTAATTTCCAAGCAGATTTGGGAAACATGATTGACTGAGTCCACCATCAGTGTTCAAACACAGCTTCATTTCCTGGCACATGAAACGGAGACCACATTGTTTCCCCTGCCTGACGTACCCTGTTTTCATACCTCTATCACTACAAAAGGGGAACCATTTATTCTGCAAAAGTTTATCAGAGAACTAATTATAACATCGAGTGGGGTGGTGTTCAGAACAGTCTGAATGATAAATAATGAGAAAAAATAATCCAATAATTATTTAAAGTAGTGGGTGTTAGCTTCCACTCTGATCCGATGGTGGTGGTAGCTGGGAAGAGCTTCAAAGTAACAATACACATCCAGCCATTGATGATATTTTTGTGCCTCTATTCATAGTTTATTTCATTACAAAAGTCCCGCGGATTTAGTCTGTTTTTCGATTACCCTGGCCACTTACTCGCGCGTATTGTGCACGGTTGGTCCACGTGCGCTGCGGGCCCTCTGCTCTATTATACAGGTCGACAAAAGGCAATTATTAAATTCTAAAAAAGCTTTAGATGAAACTGCCGCGACAATAGGCATAGGTAATCAGAGGCATAATCACGTTCTGCTGGAAAGCTGCGCCCACAGCATGAGCGGGAACGCGGCGTGTTCTTTGAAGTCCGTTTTCCTGTAAACATCAAATGGTGCTGTCAGGTTTGTCGCCACAGGTTTGAAGTGTAAATGTGCATCGTCAGGCCCGGGCCAAGAAATGACTTATGGTCCTCAGTTTTAGTGTGACTATGTTTGCAAAATACCTCCTTTTCCGGTTGTAGGATATGGAAAGAGTATGCCTTTTCTGTTGGTAGAGTAGAACCGCATCACAATATCCCTCGCCACACAGATGGGTTTAATGTGAATTGAATCACATACTCAGAAAAAGAGCAGCTCAGAAAGGGAGGCTGATGATGGGCTGGAGCAGAGACTGAGCTCTGTCCTGTGTCCAGACGTGAGCTGCTACAGAGGGGTTTGTGTCGCTGTGTTTCTGAGGAAAAGGGCTTTTAGAAGCAGCTGTATTGTGATACTGTTGACGTCTGCGGTGACACACTCAGTGAGAGAGTGGGACTGTGAGTTACGCTCAGGTCCCTCAAAGGCTACTTTTTTGTACTAAAAAGCAACAACGACGATTCTAGGCTGTGCCCTTATTGCTGGGAGTTCAGTAGACCCAGATAAGTGTGAACTGAAGAATGCCACTCATCCTCAACGGCCTCAAAGTATTTCCTTCTGCCTGCCTGACACAGAGCCTTAGCTCTCCACTGGTTGGGCCATCCCTTCAAGGCAGGCTTTCTCAGGCCCCTCACTATGGACAGTCTGGGCTGGATACTGCTTTGCTGTGGGGACTCTCTGTGCACTGGGCGGGTGTTACCAGCGCCCTGGGCCTCTACCTGCTAGATGCCAGCAGTAGCTCTCCATCCCCGCAGTGGTGAGCAACCATGTCTCCACACCTTGTTAAATATCCCCTGGGAAGAAAATCACCCTGGTTGGGACCCCTGCACTCTAAAGAGGCCCTGTTCAAAGGCAAACATGTCACCTGGCAGAAAACCCCACTACTCCAACCAAGAGCACCTTAGCACCCATTAGCTGCCTTGATTTTCTAGCACGAGAGCTGGGCCAGAAATGGGATGTGAGTCAAGCTGATGAATGGGATCAGGGAAGTCCAGGGCAAGGAGAGTGTGGTGATGGAATACTGCATTAGGGATCCTTGTGCAGCCTAGGAATTTCATGTCAAAGTGGGAGAAGTGGGGGGAGGGGGTAGCGTCAAAAGAGGCGAGGAGTCGTTCAGCATGCCAGGGGACACTCATAGCTGTGAACCCTTTACACGCAGGAGCACAAATGTTGGTCAGTTTGTAAAATTAATTTCTACTGTAACTTAGCAGGCATATGTGGACAGCTCTCAGGTGAAGGCAGAGCTGTGTTGGTGCAGCAGCCTGCTATTTGCTCTGAGTAAGAGGTGGGAGGTGAAACGTAAGCCATGAAGGGGCCGAGAGAAGAACTCCTTTGCTTCTGGAGGATGTCGGATCCCAGGATCCAGGGGAAGTCAGGCTGCAGATGTCCACAGTCAAACACTTCCCTCCACCTGCTGCGGGTCGACGGTGCCTGTAGTCAGCACAGTGAGGGGCAGATCCGTCCTTGCAAGTGTGCTGATTAAAGCCCTGGTATTTGAAAGTTTGCCAGGGAGACACACACACACACACACACACACACACACACACACACACACACACACACACACACACACAGAATGAGAACCGCTGGCTTAGGGGCTCCAAGGTCAACATTGACTACAATTTCAAAACATGGCCCAGCTAGATACGTGTGCAGACTAGTCTAGCTCAGGGTTTAAATGAAAACAACTGAGAAATTTTGGATTCCTCTTCCATTTCTCTTCCTTCTAACCCCTAAAAAAATTTTCCACTCTATTTTTAAGTGTTTTCCCCATACCAGCCTGAATATTTGGATCATTTTAGAAAATGTAGAGATAAATAATTAAAAATATGTGCTTGCAGTGGGGAGGGTACAGCTCAGTGGTAGAGTGCTTGCCTAGCATGCATAAGGTCCTGGGTTTGATCCCCAGTACTGCTGTTAAAATAAATAAATAAAAAATAACCCTAATTATCCCCCCCAAAAACCAACAAAAACGTGTGCTCATGTTCTCTGCCCTTCCCTTGCTCTCACTGCCACTCTCTCTAACCTCTTTTTAATTCACATTTCCTCTCTACTCCCATCTCCTCTTTATTGTCCAATTTTTTCACTGTCTTCTGCTGTTTCCTTCTTTTCTACTTTTTTAAAACTTGAAATCACTTAGTCTCCATGCACATGGAAACTGGTGGCCCAGGATTTTGGGGGGCAGCCTTAAGTTCAAATAGCATATTATTCCCATGACACCTTTGTACCTGTCAACCATGAGCCATCACTTTTTGTTGGGGACGTATTGTCATTGCATCCATCTGAGATATAAAATCCAGGGGAAGGGGACTGACTGTAGTGTCATGAGGAAGCTCTTCGGGAAAGCCGGAAATGTTCTATACCCTGATAGTGTGTGGTTGTGCGACTGTATCCATCTGTCAAACTCATCAAATATTCCCTTAAAAATGGATAGATGAGTTTTGTTCTATGGCCATTATACTTCCAAAAATTGACTAAAAATATAAAACTAGAAATACCATGTGGATGACCATGGCCATCTTCCCACTAAATGTTGCCATGTGGAGAGATTGTCCTTTGAACATTTTCATCCTTTCAGGCTTTTCATCTTTTCTGAGGACTAGTGTGTGACCTGTGACATCCTTGTTTTCTCCCTACCAGCCTGGAGAGCAGGCCCTAGGACTTCAGCACATTCCTGCTCTCAAAAGAAACCAGAGTGTATGCTTCAAGGTGGCAAAGGATAAAACATAAATGCAGTGATTTCTGATCAAGGTCTCAGAAATAATAACATACCTTTTAACAAAAGTATCAGTGATAAAGTATCCTCTGTAGTCTTGATCTTTTCAATCCAGCTTGGCTAGCTGCTGAAAGGCGGAGGCAGCCCACACCCAGGTCCTGCGGTCTGCAGGTGCCAGGGTCCCCTCTGGAGCCAACCACAGCCCTGGCAGCTCAGTTTACAAGGCTTTCTCTCTTCCCCGCCACAGAGAGGAACCCAGAGAGAATCCCCTCCCATCATTAAGGCTCTGTGTGTGTACAAACCCGTTCATGTATCCCGAGGGACCAGAGGATGGCATTAAAGGAGGAAAGAGGGAGGGGTTCCTTAGCATCTTCACGATAGTGAACCTCTGGCCACAGTAAAGAATGTCTCTCCCTTTTCTCTTTTTTTTAATTTGTTTTTTTCCAGCTTTATTGAGATAGAATTGATATATAACATTGTGTAAATTTAAGGTGTACAGCATAATGATTAATTTGATATATATATATAGTGAAATGATTGCCACAATAAGGTTAGTTAATACATCAGTCACTTCACATAGTTACCATTTTTTTCTGGGTGTTGAGAACAGCTGATATCTTCTTTTTTAGCAGCTTTCAAGTATATAAAATACATATTGTCAACTGTAGTCACCAGGCTGCATGTTAGGTCCCAGGAACTTACTCATTTTACAACTGGAAGTTTACCTGGGAGGGCACCGTCACCTGTTTCCCTCTCCCCCTCGCCACTGGCAATCACCAATCTATTCTTTGTTCCTATGAATTCATTTTGTTTTTAGATTCCACATAACAAAAAGTGAGCTCATACAGTATTTGTATTTCTCTTTATGACTTGTTTTATTTAAATAATGGTCTCAAGTTTCATCCATGTTGTAGCAAATGGCAAAATTTCCTTTTTTTCTAAGGCTGAATAATATTTCATTTTGTGTGTGTGTGTGTGTGTGTGTGTGACACTTTCTTTCTTCACTCATTCACTGACTGATACTTAGGTTGTTTCCCCTGTTTGTACCTTTTCTGAAGCCCCATCTCTTCTTTTGGGCTCTTTTTCTCCCCTCTTTGAAGTTCAATTTTTTTCCTAACATTATT
Organism: Vicugna pacos; assembly: GCF_048564905.1. NCBI lineage: Eukaryota > Metazoa > Chordata > Mammalia > Artiodactyla > Camelidae > Vicugna > Vicugna pacos. Next base: position 27,304,761 of record NC_132994.1, read on the forward strand.
GAGGTATAAACGACAAGTAAAAATTGTGTATATTTAAGATGTAAAACTTAATGTTTTGATGAATGTATACATTATGAAATAATCACCACACTAACTAACACATCCATCACCCCATATAGTTACTGTGTGTGAGAGAGAAAGAGATGAGAGTACTTTAAGATCTACCTCCTTAGCAAACTTCAAGTATGTTCTACAGTGTGGTTCACTATAGCAATACTGCAGCACATTAGATCTCCAGAACTTACTCATCTTTCATAACTGAAACTCAGGGGGAAATGGGGAGATGCTAAGGCTTGAATTTTTACAGTGCCATGAAAAACAATATCCCAGGGCAGGGATTTTAAGTAAGAAGGTCACTGTCTTTATCATTCATTAATCTGATATTTATTTACTACTAATGAAATACGGCTTTGTAACAGGAATGCCAGAAACTTTCTAGATAAGTTTTTTCTTTTCATTATGAAAGCGAATCAGTCTCCTTGTAGAGAATTGGGACATAAAAAGAGCTGCAAAAAAATTGATGAAAACCATCTTCTTATCTCATCATCCAGAAACAATCAATGTCAACATGTTGATATCTTTTCAGGTTCTTATTTTGTGCACATGTGTAATTTTTATAAAAATTAGGTAAAATTAATTTTGTATTTTACTTTTTTCCTTGGCCGTTTTCCCATATTGTAAAAAAACCTTCAAATATATACTTTTTAATGTCTTCATGCTAGTCTGCTGTATGAATGTGTTGTAATTTATTTAACTACTTTTCTACATTTAGATATTTAAAATTTTTTTTCAAGTGCATAAATGTAATGAGTAGTTTTTGGTGATTTTTTTTCTTTTAATTCATGTAGTTGACATTTTCACAGGTATTTATTTTTCTAAAACCTTTATTTTAATGTCTACTTGTATATTTCCATAAATTATTATAACATGTCACCTTGATTTCAATTTTGATTTTAGAATAAATATAGTTTGTTCTTCATAACATAGAAATTGAGATTAGTGCAAAGGAAAAGAGGTACCTACTATCAAGCAAAGATTATATGATTTAGTATTAGAGCTCCACCTACTGGTAGACTTTAAAATGGCATAACACAGACCTCAGCTCTCATAACCTATGAAGTTATTTGAGTATTACTGTTGCTTAGATTCTTTTAGCATTAAGGCAATTGATAAGAGAAATGTCATAGCTTTAGCTTTTCTTTGTTAGCTTTCTGCATCAGTGAAAAATATCAATATTTGCAGTATTTCAACAGGCTAAATAATGGAGAAACCTCATTGTTAGATGTATAGAATGAATAGACTAACAGACAAAGAATAAACTGAAAATAATTGAAAATTTAGGAAATATCTATGGTGAATGAAGCCACCGGGCAAAGATGACTTTATAGGCAAGTTCTAACAAAGCATTAAGGAATAGTTAATTCTATGCTATTTAAACTATTTCATAGCATAGCAGTTGGAAATCACATTGCTGATTTTATGAGTCTAGTAAACTGTAATATCAAACTAAATAAAGATATAGCACAACAAAGGAAACTCTGGGCCATTTTAATTTAGGAACATAATTCTAAAATTTAAAAATATTGACATGTAAAATGTAGTAGTATTTAAATAATAATAAATAATGATACCAGTTACCTAATATCTCATAACATACCACCTAAAATTCTAGAGCTTTTAATTAGCAATCATGAATAATCTGATAATTCTGTAGGTTGGCTATTTGTGCCAGGATCAGTGAGGCAGTTCTCTTGCTAGTCTGGCTGTGGTCACTCATGCGGCTGCAGGTTTCTGGTGATTCACTTGGGCTCGTGCCATTGCCTTACTTCAGGCCCTCAGCCTTATGAATTATTGCCTTCAGCCCCCAACTGACTCTAGTCTGGCCCTGCCTCCAGATCTCCCTCCACACTGTTGCTAGAATTGTCTCTAAAATGCAAGTCCAATCATGTCACCCCCCTGCATAAAATCCTCAGTGGTGTCCCGTAACTTCTCTGATAAAGGCAAGTTCTGCATCTTGGAAGTCAAAGCCTTTCTTGATTAGCTTCTCTTGGCCTCTTCAAGCCCATCTTTCATTTCATCTTCTTCCCACCCTTCCCCCTCCCGGGCAGCCTCCCCATCTTAGTCTCATCAGTATGTGAATATTTATAGACCCTTGAACAGGCTGGGTTCTTTCACACCTTCGGGCATTTACACATCCTGGTTTCTTGGTCCATAATCCCAGCCCTGTCCACACGTACCAATTTTGCAACTTCTTTCATAATTTTCAAGGCTCAGCTCAATTTCCTCTGAGATGCTTTCCTTCTCTCAGGTGGAGTCATATGCCTCTCACCTCTGCTGGCTCTGATCTTGCATATAATTTTATAATCTTACATGTATTGCATTATAATTATTTCCTTACTCTATGTCCTCCCTATGAGACTGACAACCTTTTAAGGGCAGAGACTATGTAATCCAAGCTTTTTGTTCCCCAGGACCACACACAGTGCAGGAGTTCAGTAAATATGACATTGAGTTGAAAGGCAGCCTTGTAAGATAAAAGTTCCATGGGATGTCCCTTACACAGTATTGAAGTACCACTCAGTCCTTCCGCTAACCACCCCTGTAAGAGCAAAGCCAGTTTCTGTGTAGCCCCATCACTTGGTATAAGAACAAACAGCAGAATAACAGACTAATTTGTACCTTCCAATCAACCACTCTCTGTGTCGCTGACAGGACAACCTGCCCCTTTTTGTTTCATTTTACGGGTGTTGTCATAGCTAAATATTATGCAGTTGAGGAGAAATCACTTCAAATAGCGGGAGAGATAAGGCTTGATAATTTTAGTGAAGGATTTATTACTTGAACTATGCAAAATACTGTGAAATGTTAGCAAATAACTGGGCCTCAGGGAGCGATAATTACTTTCATTTTACAATTGCAGATGATGTGAAATAAAAGCAGCAGAAATGAAAGTTTTAGACACTAATATAACGTAAATAGGAAGCAGGGCTAGATAAAATCAGCCAAACAATTTTCTGTCCTCAAAAACTAATGGGGGCTGGTGCGGGTAATACACTATTTTGGACTGTGAGTCAATGACTTTTGGCATATCTGCTTGACAAAATCCCCCAGCAGAGCATATCACAGAAGTCTGCCGACCTTTTCATCTATCCCTGTGAAGTCATCTTTGAAAGCTTATAAAAAAACACTTTATGACCAATTTGATATAAAATATTATGGTCTCAATTGAATCTACCCTGTCTTACCACCCAGTTCACTTGTTATGTGTATCTGTACTAAATATTCTGTAGGACAAGGGCATCCTTTTTTTTTTTTAATATTTCGCAGGTACAATATCCTTTTGAATTTAATAATGAGTTTTTCCTCCCATGTCACACTGGTAGTAAATGAAAGCAAAGCTAGGCTGAATGAGAGTGAAAAGCCCTCTTCATCAATATCTTACAGAGAGTTTAAGCTATTTCCTTTAGAAGACTTTTTTTTTTAATAAGATGAAAAAGGCAGGGAGGAAAGCTAAACATTTTATATTCTTAGCCATCAATCACATAGATGCTATGAGCTCTTGATAGTTTCTACTCACACATAAAAGTATTCTATTTAGGGAGCCTCTGAAGGCGTTGTTGAATTGTTGATACACGGCGTGACTCTTCTTTTCTGGAGTCTAGGAGGTTCTATGTTTGTAAGAGGAAAATTGTAATGAGAATGAAGCATCTGTGTTGTCCAGACTCCTCCACTCCTTTCCCACTGACTCCTCTCTGGAAGGTTCTTGTCAATTAGCTACTGAAAGTCTCTGCCTGGAACAGAAACTCTGAGCTCCCTTCCCTGGAGATTCTCAGTAAAACCAAGAAGAAGGGAGCAGAACCAAGAAATAGTTGCCAGCATGCTGAAGGGACTGTGTGAACTGTACCAGGGGAGACTGCTCTCAACTCTAACTTCCTGTCCCTCAAATCAATCAGTTTTCCCTGTGTGCTCATTGACATGTGTTTTCTTCTTTATTTCTTCTCTTTCCCTCCCTTTGAATTGCCAGTCAGTTAACTACTGAATTACCATCATCATTTCTTGATTATTAAACCAGAGAATTTCATGCTTACCCTGAGAAAGCTGGTCCTCTGTCCCTTCTTCTCAAGCACAGCTGAATCTTCTCTCCTGTTACAAGCTCAGGCCTCAAGACCCAAGAAAGAACAGTTTGTTCCTGATGACTCACCTTTTCCTCAAATGTGACCTCTCATCTCATTTCTTCCTTGCATAATTTTCTGGGTAATTTTTCTTCAGTACCTACTGATATTCATGGTCATCATAGTACATCTCAGTGATTTTTACATACATGTGGGCAATTTTGATTACACACCAGACAGTGTAAATGTGTTTTGGGATGCTGAAGTTTTTCACTTTGCTTTGAATGCTTCTGGGCTTTGTTCTGAGATGCAGTTAAATTACTCAGAAATTGCTGCAATCTTTAGAAGCTGACATTTGAGGTTTATTGGCTAGTCTAGACCAGTCTTTAGTCAAGGGCTAATTTGGCCCCACTGCTGCGGTCATTAACACCTGTTGGAGGACTTGACTCGATGCCTGTGTGTAGGAGGTCTTTCCGCCCTGGCTGGGGGCACTTGATCTACGTCCGGTCCCTTGTAAGCTCAGGGAATTACTCTGCCTCCTTCTTTCAAATTGTTGTTTCCTGGCTTCTGGGAGTTCCTCACACACATAGGCTGCTGAGTACTCAGCCCAAGACTCCAGGAGGACCCTCTGCTGCTCTCGGGAGCCTTACTCCATGAACTCTGGCCACCTCGGCCTCCCTGAACTCTGAACTTGGTCTCCTTAGTGCAGGAAGATTGTTGGGCTGTTTGGAAGCCCCGTGCCTGAGCTTCCGCCTGGACACTCTCTCCACGCTGTGAGCTGTGGCGATTGAGTTTCCCTTCTTTCTGGGATCCCTGTTCTGTGTTGCCTGCTGTCCAGTGTCTGAAAACCATCACTTCATATGTTTTGTGTGTTTTCATACTTTTTTAGGGCATGAGGGGAAGTCCAGTCCCAATTACTCCATCATGGCCCATAGTTAAATTTATTCAAGTGGAAGGTTTTGGATTAGGAGTTCTCATTGGCAGAGCAGAGTGGTGTGGTGAGTGGCGTGGTGAAGAGTCCCAGACCTGTCATTAGGCTGTGTGCATTCCAGTCCCGATGCTTGCAAGTAGACTAGGGGAAATTACACTATCTTTCTCTGCCTCAGTTCCTTCATCTAAAAATGGAGATACGTGTGCCACGAGCCCTAAAAATAGAGATAATCACAAGAAATTGAAAATATTTTTAGTCATGGCAGCCTTACTGGAATTTTTCAAAGCTAATGATTATTTAGATATTTATATTCTGGAAAATTTGTTGATAAATCTTATTTCCTAAGTCAAATCTCACATACTTGTTGAGAAAATAAAACTTTACTTTAAAAGACAGGCTATTTTCTCATTTACTTAGGGCCAGGAAACTAGTTGTTTTGAATTATAGTGACAGGATAAAGATGATTAATTCTTTGCTTTATAAAAATTGCAGTGAAGTAACACACCATCATGGAACCTGCCATACTGGGTGATGATGTGTACAAACATGGGAAATATAATATTTAGTCTTTGTGATGTAACGATCAACCTCATAATCTCAGTAGTTTATAACAGTAAGTCTTAATTTCTGTGATCATGGGCCTGCAGCTTGGCTGATTGAGGCTGAGCTTGGCTGGGCTAAGTAGGGCTCCAGGCTTCCAGTTGGGTTCAAGGCTAAGGCCTTTGCCGATGGGTGTGATGCCACCTGGCATGGGCTCTCCTCATGATGGAGCACACGAGGGCAAGGGAGCGAGCCAAACCAGGCACAGAGATTTATAGCCTCTGCTCTCGCCTTGTCTGCTAACATTCATTGCTCAAAACAAGTCACATGCTTAAGCCCATTGCCAGTGGGTGATGGAAGTAAACTCTGTCCACAGTGGGAGGCACTGGAAAGTTACATGGTAAAGAGTGTGGATGTATAGTCTACATAGGGGAGTCTAAAGACTGAGGAATAATAATCCAATCTAACAGGAATGTTTACACGGACTAAAATCATGATAATAATAATTTTAATATATTTATGCACCCAAGATTGGAGCACTTAAATATATAAAGCAAATATTAGCAAAACGGAGGGAAAAACAGTGACAATAGTAATGGCAGAATTCAGTTCTTCATTTTCAACAATGAATAGACCATCCAGACGAAAAATTAATAAGGAAACAGTGGACTTGAACAACACTATATATCAATGTACCTGGTCTTGAGTCTGTAGAGGCCAGTCTGATGCTTAGGTCCATTGAGGTTGACCTGGAGCCTAGGTCCATGGGGGCAGGCCTGGAGCTTGAGTGGCAGGTGTAGGAGTGGGCCTGGGTCCTGGGCCCACAAGAGCTGGCCTTGAGCCTGGGTCCACTGGAACTTGGGGCCCTGGGAGTTGGCCTAGAGCCTGAGGCCATGAGTGCTGGCCTGATGCTAGGGCAGTTCTAACCCATCCCCTGTGGATGCCCTGGAGAGGGCCTGGAACGAGGGTCTGCAGCAAAGCTGGGTGCTCACCTCACTCTCCTTCCTCTTGGTAGAGAGTGTCTCTTTCTGGGCTGCACTTTGCAGGCTTGGGGGAGAAGTGACCTGGGCCATGTGACACGGTGCTTTCCCTCTTCAACGTGTCTTTCCTCGTTTCTGTGCTCCAGCCACGTGCTCTCACCTGAATTCCTTACCTCTTTTAAAGATATTCTTGAGCATGGGTGGTAGTTTAGATTGATATTTCGGTGACGGGAAGTGCTCTGGAACCTCCTACTATGCCATCTTGCTTGTGTCGCCCTGAAGAAGTTTTCTCTGATAAAAAGTCTTTATTCAGTGCTTGATCAGTGATAAAATACTTTCCAACCCTGAAGGAACCTGAAATCAGCAAACTTCTACCTCTTTGGCTAATGACTTGCAAAGAAGAGGAGAAATAAATATTTTTATGGAGCTTTATCTACAGTGTCTCTAAGGTGCTCCCCAGGAGGAGCTAGGAGCCAGGTGCACATACAAAGGAAAAGAATATTTCCCCGGTGACTTTCTTATTTAGGTCTCATTTATTTCCCTGGCAGGAGTAATCGCACAGTTCACCATGTCCGATAGCTGAGTGTGAAAGTAATATTTGGTTGGAGCCAAACAGAATGAACTTCTGGGATAGGCAGATTATTCTGGTAATTTCATAATAAAAGCACTTACTGATTAAAATTTTATCATTAAGAACTTTAGTAATAATAATTAAAATCTTTGACATACACATGCAAGATAGCCATTTCTCTGCTGCTGGATTGCTCCTGCAAATTTCTTTTGTGGTAATACTGACTGAATAGACTCCTACATCCAAGTGAAGCTCGTAGAAGAGAAGAAATAATTTTGTAATCTCAATTTTCTCTAACACTTTCTTTTCTTTCCTTTTTTTCCTTCGTGCTCCTTGTATTCTTTATGGTGTCTGGACCAAAAATGATTAATCATGCATGTTGTCATACATGACTACAGTTTTTCCTCCTCATAAAATTTTGAGGTAACAAAGCTGTCAGCTCCTAGTTTATTTTTACAGAATGTGAAGAATGCTAAGAAGTATTTTTTGTTAGAAGACTCATGGGCTAAGTAACATTTTAAAAAACCAAGTTAAATAGCTTTCATTTCTTTCTTTTAAAAGTCACACATGTTATTTATGCTCATCTACCGAATGATTAGATTATATCTCGTATCTACTCTTTAATCATTCATTATTATTTAAGTTTTATGAATATTTCTTGGCTCAAAAAAGATATCATATTATTACTAAATTATTTAGTTAACATACTTTCTTAAAATTTACATTAACTATAAATCAGTTTCTTTATCAATTTTCATATTTGAACAGTTAATCATTTTTATGCATAAAATTAACAGCCTACTCAATTTTTATTAATTATTGCAGAATTTTATTTTTGCAATAATACACATTTTTGATTCACATAGGTAGGATTTTAACAAATAAATCATACAAAGATATTTTCACTTTGATTTATATCTAAAAGGCTTATCTATAGTTGAAAGTAAATATACAGATAATAATGATAAATCCCAATAAATGTCGATGACACGCCTTGTAGCTATTACTGATGTTGCCGTGATGACTGGATATATTAACCTATGTCATCTTGTGATCGTTGACCAGGCACAAATTCAGGAATAACGGAAATGATGCGCAAGTGGGCATTTGGCTCTTCAAACTTCCAAAGCCTGAAGCCAGAGCTGAAGCCAACAAGCAGATTTTTGGCTGAATGTCAGGGATGATTGGTGCATCTCTATGTAGACTGCAAATCATGTGTCTGAATCAGGTCCTTCAGCATGAAATACTCTGATTGCGTTTGCTAAGTAAGCCAGAAGTAATTTTCACTTTCTTTGGAATAAAGAGACAGAGCAATCTATTTCCTAAAGGAAACACTAGCAGTAGTTTCTGGGTTAGGCAGTGCATGAATTTAAATGCATGGTCAAGTTTAAAGATTAAGTGCCTTTACCTGCTTCCTTTAATTAGGCATAATTAAATGCAAAGTGATTGTTAAGAACTGACATTATTCCTTTCACAACAGAAAAGTTTAAACAGTTTTTAGTCAGAAGACTTAATGTGACTTTAAGAACAGAGTTACTACAGTTAGATATATGGTCTCCTTGTTATTCAGAAAAATGTCTTTAAGAATACAAATATTTACCTTAGTAAAGTCCCACTATTACAAGGTCTTAAAATTATTTATTGAAATGTAGTATAATCAAGATTCTTGTACTATTGTTATAATCAGCATGTGAATATAATGACCAAAGGCCCAAATAAAAGTAATTTTTTTTTTGCTTTTTAAATACAGTATTTAGACAGTGCTACAATTACTGTGCATTATATAATAAATTATGATTATGTTACTTTGTACCTCAAGTACCTAGAACATACCTGGAAAATGGTAGGTGCTCAATAAATATTTGTTTAATAAATGAATAAGGAAGTCTTGGTAGTGGGAATAAGTATGTCTTTACCGATGTCTATTTTGTTACTTATACCTGTATTATGTATTTGAATCTAGATCTAGGTCTGTGTCTATATTTGGATTTAAGAGAGTCAAATTTTCTGTTTTATTCATGGTGAGCTTTAGATGTCTCTTTAGTGTCCAATGGATATGTTGGGCAGTGCATGAATCTGGAGGTCAGGGGAGGTATCTGGAGAGGGTGGTATCAATTTGAAGTCATTAGCATATTCATGCTATCTGACTCCATGAAACTAAATAAGAACGTGTATTCAGAGAAGTGGCCTGAGAACCAAGCCCTGGAGCCCTCTGCCATTTAGGGGTCCAGTAGTCCAGCAAAAGAGAATGAACAAGAGTGGCCAGTGAATGAGAAGGATAGTCAATGAGGCATCAGAAGAGCCTAGAGAGGGAGCAGTCAATTCTGTTAACTCTCACTGAGAAGTCAGGTAGTGACTTCTAGGAATTCAGCACTGACTTTGCCAAGATGAAATGATCAGAGTGGTTGTTAATTGAAGCCATTTCATTGGGGTGATGGAGACAAAAGCCGTATTTCTTGATTGAAGTAGTTGAGGGAAAAAATGGGAGGTTTAGAAAGGAAGAAACTTCTTTGGAGGACTTTTGTTCTGAATAGATGCAGGCTGGAGGGGATGAGATTGTGTCTTAGAGGCGGGGTTGTACTTAGGAGCAAGGACACTTCTGTTCTAGCAGAGTGGGGAGTCAAGCATGTGGCTCCAGCTGCAGAAAGACCGGTGGAATTGTGAGGATGATTTCAAGGTGTGGTTAGGGGAGGATTGGTGATTTAAAGAAAGAGGAGGTTAGATATAAAGATCTCAGAGAGAAAGAGAGTGAATTACTAAGAAAACGCAGTAGAATTTTCTGGCAGTTTCAAGCCCGTTTGAGATTTGTGGCCAGAAATCTGAAAATGAGTTCAATCAGCATGGTTTGGCTACTCAGATTTAGGCAGATAGATTATAGACCTACCAAATGCAACCACTAGTGAGGAGGGAGCTCCCAACATGCCGCTAGGCTGGTTATCAGTGGCTTAGCATCTGGCTGGAGTTGCCATGATGTCTCTGATTATGGCTGGGCAGATAGAACCGTTGCTAAGTTGGTGACCACATAGTTCAGAGGTCAGATGGGGCAATGACGTAAATGAAGTGGTCTGGGTTAAGACAATAGGGAGTGGATTTGTGTTGCAAACTGGAGAGAGCATAATCTAAGGACCAGCTGCTACTTAGCTTTGCCCATCGTTGCCATGTGAGTGTGTGAGGCCAGCAGATCAGATCTTGATATTATTCAAGAGAAGCTGAAAATATGGATGTTTATTTGAAATGCCCTTATTTTAGAAACCATCTGATACCAAGAAAAAAACCCAGTTGATGGGCCATGCGCTTTCAATCTCTGTCATTGTATGACTTTTAAGTCCTCTGTAGATTAATCATATTCGTACATTACATCTTATAAAGGTGCTAAAAAGTACTTACATATACAATGCTTCTTTCAACCCTAAAGTCTAATTTGGTAAATATTACTAACTTCATTTAAAAGACAAGGGAACCAAACCTCAGAGACTTGTGCTTTTAGAACTTCATCAGAGCTCCTGTATGCTAAAGTTCTCATTGCTTTCATTTCTCTTTACATCTTTCTTGTGCTCAGCTGAACTAGCCATGCTTCCTTAAATTTGCTAAGATGTCCTTGCTACCCTGCCCATGTTATGGATTCCTCTGCTTTGAATCCCTTCCTCTCCGCTCAGTTTCCCTACTTCTCTTCTACTTTCTACCCATGCTTCAAAGCTAAGCTTACGTGCCTCTTCCACGTGAATGAATATCCTTTGCTGGCTTTGTGCTGCCTTCTCTGTTCATAGTGCACAGAGCATATTTTCTGAGATTTTAGGTGCACACGCGTGTCTCCTAACCAAACTTTTGAGGTCAGGGAGCAAGTCTTATTTCTCTTTACAATACCATATGACATCCTTGCAAATCTCTACATGAAATAGATATTCAGTAATATTTGCTGAATTAAAATTCCTGCCTATTTTTAATGACAGAACAGAAGTTATATATTTACTGTGTTGCCCATGACATGAGACTTGTTATATTTAATAAGCCTCTGAATCAGCAAAATAGGGAAGCAGATTCCCATCTACAGAAAGGGCAAGGGCTTTCAAGCCGGCATGAATCAGCGACAGATGATGGTAAGACCACGTCTCATCCACAAATAGCTGGCCAGTGCTTATCTCCAACAGACTCTGCTCTGGCTTGGTTCCTTCCTTTAAATGTAAATCAAGAGTTCAAAGAGTTTATTAAACAATTCTTTAGAAAGTATATGCTATATTGCAAAGCGGCCCCAGCTGATGGAGCATTTTATTTAAGCTCTCGAGAAAGTAAAGAGGTAAAATGCAGCCAGATATTTTCATGCCACTGGTGAATCAGAAAAAGGAAGCCACTGTCCCTCTAACAGTGAGATGAAAGCAGGTGCACCCATTAACATGGGCTAGAGTATGGTGTGACGTTTATGTCTATTAGTGCTGGCTGAGAATGAGCACAGAGGATGTTCAGAGCTGCATTTCCCAGTTACTGCTTTCTTATCTTCAGACTGCTTCTATTCATTTCTGTATGGCTGGATGTAAGATACTTTAGGCATGCTAATTTAATGTTCTCCCCCACTTGCTGCCCAATTTTTTTTATGTTTGTGAAGAAATATAGTTGCATTTTGGATTAATATTGTTAACTTGAACTGGTCAGGGATTGATAAAGAAACCTGGGAAAGAGGGAATGTTTTTGTTTTAAATGAATTCATGTTAATTCATGTGCTTCTGACTGTTTAAAAGTCCTTAGTACGTGTATGATTAAAATAAAAATTCATGAACCCAACAGAATTTAGAAAGAAGAATGAACCGAGAGGAGAAATGATGGGAAAGTTGCAGGTATTTATTAGAATCAACTTCATATCCTGGATTGAGCGCTAATTTCTGAATGAGCCAATTGTTAGTGATTAGCTTGTAAAGACTTACCCTTTGACCCTTAACTGTCTCCTGCTCTACCTGAGACTATGCTTAGTGGGAACAAGGACATTCCTGATAGGACAAAGGTCTCCCTGACTCTCAGATTAATTGGCAGCACGAGTAAGCTTTGAAATTGGCTTCTAATCGTAAATTTAACATAAAGTAAATATTTCTCATGTAGTCTAACTTTTTGGAAATGGTAATCTACTGGAGCCAGACTTGGTAAATCAGTGGGACATCTAGTGATTTTGGATCAATGGACATTCACTAAACAAAGTTAATAAAATAGTCTATTGCATTTAACTAAAAGTTTATATTATAAAATAGCTCTTTCTGTCTCCTTCAAAAAATAATACATGTAATTAAGTGTGGGGACTCATGGAGCTGACAAACTGGCACTGGGAGCCCTCTCCATCCCCACCAGCTGAAGGAGGGAGAGCAAATTATGGATCCCAATTTTTATTTCTTGCCAAGTAAATGGTGCTGAGACCTCAGAGGTCTCAAGAGTAGCCCTAGACCTGGCACGTAGGACACACTCCACAGATAATAGCTACACTGTTATTACATTGTTATTTACAATCTATAAATAAGGAAACCTAAAAGTAAGAATTAACCCCACAACATTGGTGTACTTTCTTCTGGCCTTTTTTCTATACATATTTTCACAAACAATGAGATTATGTTGTATCTCTTGCTTTATTCTCACTTGAAATATTGGTGATATCTTTTAGGACATTATATATTATAGGAAGTTTTAAAAAATATATTATTCATTATAAATTTTTGTGAGATGAGTTTGAGATAATATATCAGAGTTTCAGAACTTCCATCCTCTTGGGTAACATAAAGTTCTACCTGTAGGACTAATGAGGCAGGGGCTGTCCAGTCATCAGCATCTATTTCTTTCCATCAATAAGCAATTATAAAAAATGATGGAGGAGAGGGTAATTCTTGAGAACCAAGGACAATTTTTTTTGGTAGCTTTTTTGGTAGCCAATTTTCATAAACAAACAAATGATAATGAAAATCTAAATTACTGGTTTCATCCTAACCCTAGACACAGAGTTAAACCGAAAAGTCAAGGGCAGATGTTAAAGATGAAAGCATCGTGTTGCTTTTCATAGCTGATCCAATCTCGGGGCCCCTCTTCGATGTCTGATGAGGTTAATTTTCTAACTTTCCTTTAATCCCTTCCTTGTGCTGTTTTTGCATAGGAGGATGCTCATGTTTCGGTGACATAATATGATTACATTGGAAACTTTCTACAAGCAGGGAAAATAAAATTAAATTAAGCATATTAGCATCCTCTAAAAATGTGGGACAGCACCGGGCTGGTTTATTATCACTGGGCTGTAATCACTCTTCTATACTCTGTTTTCAAAGCTGGGGCTTGGTCCCCTTTGCCAGCCAGGCAGATCCCTGTTACACTCTGTCTAAAAGAGACTGGAAGTAGGGGCTTGCCTCTTCCTGCACTTGTCAGCATCCCCACAGCAGTAGCTCTTCACACTGGCAGAGATGGTTGATCCCAGCAGTAGCCAGTCCTTCAGAACCAGCTGTAACACACCCCTCCCAGAGATGCCAGCTCAGCCAGGCAGCATCCCCTCCTCAGAGGTCTGGGTGCCAGCTTGGTGGGGTCCCTCCTTCACGTTTCCAGGTTGTAATACTTCCAGCCTCCTCCCTTTGTCCCCCTGACCTTCAGGTGGTCCCCGCTCCTTGCAGTCACATCTCTTTTTACCTCAGTGTTGTTCCTCTGGCATTTCTAATTCTCCAATACCTGGTTAACAATTCTTTATGTTAACTTCTCTTCACTGAAATAGCTGATGTATTTCTGTGTCCTGACTGGACCACAGCTAATACAAGCACCAGCACCAGGCTGATTTTGTTATTTCTTTTATGCTTTCATGTGGCTCTTAGCTTCTCCAGTGCATCTTAACTGCTGCGGGTGACCACTGGTGGGATGCTAGCTTAGGGTAACATTTGCTGAGAATTTAAAATAGAATTTACTCCCAACAGTACTCCAGCAATTTTGTATCTCTGTGAAGTTTTCTATACATGTAAACTTGCATATTTGTGTATAATAATACAATACTTGTGAACAAAAATGCCAGAGGAATTGGCAGACTTTTGTTTCTTTTCCAGTGTAACTCCGTATATTTTACAAAAAGTCACCGGAGGGCATGGTTTGATCCACGTTTATCTATTTGTCTATAAAAAACTATTTAAAGAATGTCTTGGTGCATTTTCATATGGAAAACAACAAACCAGCCTAAACCAAAAGGTTGTATTTCATCATGTGATTTAAATAGAACATCCTGTCAAAATGGCTTTTTTCAACCTCAAGTTGTCTAAAAATGCTAAACTGGCTCCTTCAAAATAATCAATTCATTTCACCTTGGAAACAGCTCTCCTTGAGTACAGAATTGTTGGGCATGAACAAAGCTTCTAATTACTCTTGAAAGACTCTCTGAAGAGCTAAGATCATTGAATTGGATGAGAATTCTTCATCTTCTATTTGACGTAGGAAAAATAAAAGTAGTTTGTTTCCTCTTTTTCCCAAGCCCTCTCTCTGGTCCTTCCCTCCCTCTCTCCCTCACTGCTGGATTCCAAAACAGACATTTAAGAAGAAGCCGCGGACTAAGAGCAAAGCCAGTCTGGCCCTCCTTCAGCTCCAGTTCTGTTGGTACATGTGGGTTAAGGCTGCCACAGCTCGAAAGGACTCCAGTGCCTCTTTTCTCATCCTCTCCAGGGACTCCTGAAGTGCTATTTCCCTCAGGTGCTGTGTGCACTGGCTTTGCTGTTTCCTGACAGTTGGTTTGGGCTGGAGCAGTTATGGAGTGACAGCGATCACGAACACGGTGCTGGCACAGACACGGCGGGGAGAGGAAGAGAGGCACGTGGCGGTAGGAAGATAAGGCATAGAGGGGAGGGGCAACTTGTCTTTTGGTCATTTTGGGCCATCCCATCCCCCAGCTAATATCACGGGTGTGCCAGCCTGAGGGAGATAAGTGCAATTAGAGGCCTTCCCAGGAACCCTGAAGGGTCGAACTCTGTTAACAGAGAGCCAGGGTTTTCAGATGAGGCGATCTTTTTTCAAGGCTTCAAGACATCAAGCTTAGAAAGTGTGCCTTAGAGCCCTTCCCATAGACTGGACATGTTATTCTTCACCTCTCTAAGATGAGGTTGGCAGCCCTGAGTGTGGTCACCAGATCGCTGACTTGACTTTACGGGAGGTCACGGGCCAGGACTTGGCTGGTCTCTGCCATCTTGTTTCTGTTTTTATGTTTCGGATAGTTTCCCTTTTATTCTGATTCAAGGCTGAGTCTATTTTTCTTAATAAGCACTTTCTCACAACTGTTCTTTCAGGGTTTTATTGGTGTTGATTCCTGAATCTCAACCTCTACCTCTGAACTTTTCCCTGGGCGCTAAGAGCGAACTCCTATAACTTTCTGAGTATTTCTGCTTGCACGTCCCAGCACCACTTCAAACTGAGCACACACCACATGTGTCTTCACTGAGAACCATCTCTTCCTGCTGTCCCGTTTCTGCTAGTAGCATCATGGTCACCAGGCCAGTCTTCCCTTTCTCCTCACCCTTGGGCTCAGTCATTCACTTAGTCCTTAATCGTCACCAGGTCTCCCCTCACTGTTCTCCCCAGTGCTCTCTTGTTACCTAGGTGGTTGTAGTGTCTTCTTAACTGGTCTTTTTACTTCTGATTTCTTTTCCTTCCTTAGCTCTGCATTCCATTTTAAATTAATCTTCTCAGATACGACTTTCATTGCTTCTTGTCTCATTTCCAAAAATGCCGGTTCTCCCTTTTTCTGCAAGACCTTTCATCTGGCTTTTAAGTTCTTCTATAGTCCATCGACCCTTTCATGTTTGCCGCTAGCCACGCAGTCCTCAACATGAAGTCTCTGTCCGTTTTAGACCAGTAGAATCAAGCTTTTTTGGGGGGCGAGAATCTAGATGTGATTGAGACTATACATATACGTGTGTGTATTTTTTTTTTTTTAAAAACTGAACAAACAAAAAATAAGACAAAACACAGTAAGAAATTTGCATGAACTTTGGGGATTCATGAATTTCCAAAGGTTGTACTGAGAAGCCCCTTCTAGGAGTTGAGTCCCTGAATATGACTTCTCAATTACATGGCTCGAGTCCTTATCTTCTTCCCTCGCCTTTTAAGTTCTTTCTGTCAATTGTACCACCAACCTCCTCATCATCCAGCTGGAAATCATGCCATCCTCTTTGACTCATCCTTGTCTCTCACCTGTCACCTCAACCAGTTGCCGCATCCTGGTTTACTCTGCAGTCTCTCATATTCATCACCTCCTGGCTGTTCATTTGACGTTGTCTTTAAAAGCCTTTCATTTTTTACTTTAATCTTTTTCAGTGAGATTCTTACCCCACCTTTGCAGATAAATTTACTCTCCACTCTTGTTTTCTTTACTGTACACTGTTTTCAGATTTTTTTTTTCCACAAAAACTCAGCTCAGGCTCTGTAGCTTAGTTTTTAGTGAATCCCCGTTGCTTACAGAACAAAGTCCACAGTCCAGGGATGCCAGGTTTCCCACAGCCTGAGCCTGCTCTAAGGTTCTTGTCCTGTCTCCTACCATGTTCCTGGTCCAACTAGGCAATAGGTGTAATTTCTGGAACACACCCTAGATATTTTCTTGTGCTGTTTCCTCTGCTTGGGATTCCCTTTTCCCTATTTGTACCTGATGTAATGCTACCCATTCTTCTAAGTCCAACTCTAATATCACCTCCCCCTTAAAGCTTTCTTTCACATCCTCCTCTGTTTGAATATTAACACCCTGTTAAATGTGGCAAGTACAGCATTTGCTGCATTTAACAGTTGTAAGGATTATAGATAGACCATACTGTCTAAGCTAGACTTTGAGCTACCAGGAGGCAGAGTCCTCCCTTAACCATCTGTGTGCCCCCAAATCCTAGCATAGTGCCTGGCACATATTCATTAGATGTGTGAACATACTCCTGCCTCTACAGATTTCATCCTGCTGATCAGTGTTCCTGGAACTCCTCTTACTTTTAACCACTCTAGGTCTCTAGCCACTCAAAGACCTTGAAGGATCAATTATGATTCTCCTTTGTTTCAGACCGTTTCTCTGTAACTATAGTAATCTTCTTATCTGTGAATATGTATATTGATTGTTGTCTGTATTATACTTTCAGAATTTAAAAAATTGCCACTTTATTATTTTAAATGTTTATTTTGGGTATAAAGAGGGTGGTGAGCAGGGAGGTCATAATTTGAACTCAAATTAATTCAAATTCGGTTATGTCCACATAAATCCAGTGGAGATTAGGGGTGGCTATGATTATACCAGGGGTCTATTTACGTGAGAACTGAAGTTCTTTTGAGTAAGCACTCATTCTAAGATAAAGGAGATACTAAGCTTGACCCAATAAAAAAGATTTAATTGTCAAGGGCTTCAGCTTGATTACAGCTTGGGTGTTATTTCAAATCGCTGTATGGGTCTATGAGGACTTTAACCCTGGAGGTGGTCATTGGAGCAGTGGAGTCTGGCAGGTACAGGCATGTTGTGAGCACATGTGAACCACTCCTCGGCATCTTCTCAGATAACAAAGGGACACCTCAACCAGGGCTAGGGTCTCCTTTGAGCAAGTGGGAAACCAGTGAAATCTGATATGTTACTCTTCGTGTGATCTTTGTATGACCTATAATAGGCTGATAAAGCCTGAGAAAGTCAGGTTGTGTTTTGTTTTTCTACCAACACAGTAAACTTCCTCAAAAATAGGATTCAATATATACCCTCCTTTCCATCCCACTGATGTGGGTCTAATTCTGGCTTTCACCATTTCTTATCTGGATTATCACAGTAGTCACTGTTTCCTGGCCCCTCGCCTTACATTCATTCCCTTCATTACTGCTACAGTTCTCTCTAAATGAAAAGCAACCACCCCAGATCAGCAAATGGTATCTGCACTTACCTGTTCTCTCGCCAAATTACCTTTGAAACTGCAGAAAAAATATATGGCTAAAACAAAACCAACACAGGAATGACCACAGGAAGAGAAGAAATGTCAGAAGAGAAGACATGGTGAGGAATTTCTGGAACATATAAGGTAATCGATTCAGAACTGAGTACTCATGATACAACACAAGCAAAGGAAGAGACTTCTGGAGACTGGAATACTGTCTAATTGTAAAAGAGGAGGAATTTTCTAAAAAAGATCATTTTTTAAAGAATAAAAATTAGAAGCCACACTGAATTTGCTTGGTTTAGAATGTGCTGCTTTTGAAAAAAAAATGAGTCAGAGATAATTTCATACTGGTCATCATAACCTGGTTTCATAAAATATTTTGATTCCTAGTTTTATTTAAACTGCTTCCTTAAGTAAAATAAAGTAGTTGAACTAATAATATTAATCAAGCTCCTATTTTTCTGAATGAGTCTTGGTAGTCAATGTACCAATAAAAATCCTGCTTCTATTCTGACGTGTGTGGAGCTTGGAGAGTTGCACCTGCAGGTGCTCTTCTCTGGTGGACTGTGGGTAAAGGATTAAGACTAGAAAGAAAAAGACTGAGTTTTCACATGGGGAGAGACGGCTCTGGTGGTTGATGCTTTGGGATTCAACACAACCCCTCAGCCTTTCCCCAGTTGAGGAGAGAGATGTTTGGGCTCTGAGGATGTCCTAAACTGGGGGCCAAGGATTAGAACAAAGGATTAGAGGTGTTTTTAGTCCTCCGTACTTCATGAAGAGCACTCTAACTCATTACACATGTGTAAATGGAACTATTTAAAATTAAGTGAATCAAGTGTAGTATAAACAGAATAGTCAATATAATTTCAAGGTTTTCAACTTCATCTATTTAGTTGAGATTTTGGCTATAAATACACTATTGCATTGTGCTTTTCTTACCCAACATTTGAGCATATGCATTTCCCCACATCACTATGTATATATATGTGTGTGTAGTTTGACACACATGACACTTATTCTTACCCTGTACACTCAAATACAGTGGGGAAAGAAGGCCTTTCAGAAGCTCATAAGAACATCAGTGATTTTATTCTTCATACTGTATACATTACAGTATTTTCAGCATGTATTTTCCAATCAGGAATCAAACAATACAAAATAATTTTTACAATGAAAGAATAAATTTTTCTTATGAAGAAAATGAGCCTACATTGACACATCATAGTCAACCAAAGTTTACAGTTTACCTTAGAAATAGATTTAATCAAGGAAGTGAAATATCTGTATAATGAAAACTATAAAACACTGATGAAAGAAACTGAAGAAGACACAGATACACGGCAAGATATCCTGTGTTCTTGGATTGTTATCTTTATTTTTTTTTTGAGTATTTACTTATTTATTTATTTAAAAACATTTTTTAATTGAATTATAGTCATTTTACAGTGTTAGGTCAAATTCCACTGTAGAGCACAATTTTTCAGTTATACATGAACATACATACATTCATTGTCACATTCTCTTTCGCTGTGAGCCACCACAAAATCCTGTCTATATTTCCCTGTGCTACACAGTACAATCTTTTTTATCTATTCTACATTTTGAAATCCCAGTCTGTCCTTTCCCACCCTCCGTTCCCCTGGCAACCCCAAGTTTGTATTCTATGTCTATGAGTCTGTTTCTGTTTTGTATTTATGTTTAAAAAAATTTTTTTTTCTGATTCTGCATATGAGCGATCTCATATGGTATTTTTCTTTCTCCTTCTGGCTTACTTCACTTAGAATGACATTCTCCAGTAACATCCATGTTGCTGCAAAAGGCGTTATGTTGTCGGTTTTTATTGCTGAAAAGTATTCCATTGTGTAAACATACCACATCTTCTTTATCCAGTTGTCTATTGATGGACATTTAGGCTGTTTCCATGTCTTAGCTATTGTAAATAGTGCTGCTATGAACATTGGGGTGCAGGTGTCATTTTGATGCAGGGTTCCTTCTGGATATATGCCCAGGAGCGGGATTCCTGGGTCATATGGTAAGTCTATTCCTAGTCTTTTGAGGAATCTCCATCCTATTTTCTACAGTGGCTGCACCAAACTGCATTTCCAACAGCAGTGTAGGAGGGTTCTCCACAGCCTCTCCAAGCATTTGTCATTTGTGGACTTTTGAATGATGACCATTCTGACTGGTGTGAGGTGATACCTCATTGTAGTTTTGATTTGCATTTCTCTGATAATTAGTGATAGTGAACATTTTTTTTGACTATTGCTCTAAAGGAAATAGGAAGGGAAAAGCATTTTATCTGACTTAAAATGAGATTCCCCAGAGCTGAGAAGAGAGAGGCCTATACGTCTCAGAGATGCAGGGAATTTGGCTGTGCTTCTGGTAACACCTCAGAGAGGATGGCTGTGTGCTGCCCTCTCTAGGGACATAAGATTGATCGTCCTGGGGAGGTTTCCAGTCTCAAAGATGATTCCTATATCCCACATTAGGTTTAGAGGGAGTAGAGAAGGACCCAATAAGACACATCTTGGTAACTTGGTCAAGGAGATGACCAATGACCAGATATACCCCCCTACCCACATGCTTTCTCTTCCTTTGAAATTGTGTAAGCTCTGGAACCTCTATAGGACCCTGAATTTAGGGCTTGAGGAACCCCTGCTTATTACTGAAATTCCCTACAGCCTGATGAGATGGGGCCTAAAATCCATATTAGGTGGATTCCTAGAGAACAAACAGCTGTGATATTTCTTGCAACATGCAGGTCTTAGTATTCATGGAATGAATGAATTAAAGCACCACTTTCACACACTTGACAATCTAAGGGCAATGCATCAAATACAAAATCTCTCATACTAACAAAACTCATCTTAATTTTCCTTCCGCTGGGTTGTAGAAGTACAGTTCCCGCATGCTTCTGTACAGAATACGATGATGAGCTAGTCCTAACAAGGAAGGAATGCAACATGAGCCTGACATTGAGAGTGCAACTATTACAGGCCACCGAAGCCGGGCCTGGGAGGACTGTTGAATTAGCACAGGGCTCCACCTGCTGATGGTTTGTGTACACAAGCGCTGGGCGGGGGTTCACACTGGTTTTCTTTCAGGCAGCACTCCTTAAGTGTGGTTTACAGCTTACCTTGTGCTGTCCTCAGGGAAGATCTCAGGGGGCTTGAGTAGCTCCCTGGAGAGAGCAGGGATGGTAGGTGTGGGGGAAGGGGTAGCATTTCCGTCTTACTCTGTGAAAAGTTTCCTCTCTAAGGCTGTGGGCACTCACTGTCACCGAGGCAGTGGCAGGTGCTGAAGATTTCAGCCTGCAAAGCCTCTTGTCAAGAGGATTGCCACGAGGAAAATGGGATGCATCACCTGGCTTTTCAATGTCTGCTGAGAATCTCTTTCTCTGAGTGAGTCTAATTAGCTAGAAGAACGAGTTTTATCTTTGAAATATTATCTATGTTCAATGGTTCTTCACTTTCCCCCTCCAGTTTAGGAGATTTTTATCTATCACACAAAGATCATTGATGGCATGATTAGCTCATTGTCTAATTCTAAAAAATTTCTCAAAAATGGTTTTCAGTTAGAAAGACTGGAACAGCTGGAGAGAACTAAACGGAGCAGATTGCGTTGTTATAAGCAAAACAACAACAATACAAACAAACGTAAAAATTTAAAGACAGTCCATGGGGTTTTACTAGAAATGAATGTATTATTTATGGTAGACCTTTTAAATATTGAAAATAGCTTGTACATCCCTGTATCTTCACATCTGCTCCTGTGAGCTTCTGGGAGCCAAGACTGCAGCCTGGAGTCCACTGAGACACGTAGGGAAGGGAAATGAGACCTAGTCCCACCTGCACTGTGCTGAGGGCTTGAACAAGTAGCCTGGACTCTCCAGGGCCTGGGCAGTGTGATGCCAGCATGGGATGGAGCCAGGGATGGCTACTGTCTAGGTAGTTCTCTGCTTTGTCCAACATTGTACAGCTTATTAGGTACAAACTTCCAGTTATAAAGTAAATGTCACGGGGATGTAATGTACAGCATGGTGGCTATGACTATAGTTAATAATACTGTACTACATGTTTGAAACTTACTAAGAGGGTAGATCGTAGAAGTTCTCATCACAAGGAAAAGATTCTGTAACTAATGTATGGTGATGGATGTTAACTAGACTTATTGTGATGATCATTTCACATATATACAAATATCGAATCATTATGTTGTACATTGGAAACTAATATAATGTTATATGTCAGTTATACCTCAATTAAAAAAAAATGGTAACACAAAATACTGAGCATGTGGGAGGAAGTAAATACATGGTAGTTCTTACCATCAATATTCCCAACTTGTCCCCATTTACTTCCAGGCCTGATCATGCTTTCCAGACTTCTTCCCTTTACTTGATGTGTCTCCTGGCTTGCTGGCTTGCATTATTTTTGTGTGAGCATCTTTCTCCTACATCATGGAGCAGGATCTTCCTAAAGAAGGCCTTAGAGCATTGTTTGCCAAAGTATGTTTCTACATTATTCCTAAGAGATGCTTTGTGTCAAAAAGGCCTATGTTCACATGATCTTAATAATTAACAAAGCTGATTACATTCTATTGGTGGTGACTCACAGTACATATTAGCATATTAAATTCTCTGAGCAGTTCTGCAGGAAGAAAAATCCTGCATTTAGCTTTATTTGATCCAGCATTTCTCAAAATTATCTGACTACACTACTTTATATGTGTGTATGAGGACATGTGAAATTACTGTTAGCATCCTGAGGCACCAGGGTTCTGCGCAAGACACTTTGAACAATGCTCTCTCGGATTATTCAAAGAGTAGGCTGAGTGTCTTCCCTACAGGTAGGGCATAAGAGATATAAAGAGTCTCTCACTGAGAAAACCTGTCTTCCTGAGACAGGGTGCGGAACTGTCAGAAGGATGAATGACCCAGACAGAAAAATCAGTACACTTGATTTACCTTCACTGGAATCAAATGAAGCATTTATACTATGTTATCTCATTGAACTATTATATACTAAAATATGTGTGATACCAAGGGGACCTATATTTTATTTGTAGCTGTATCATTGGAGTCCCAAACACCATAAGCGTGACTTTATTAAGGAATCTAAATGCTATTGAATAATTACCTTCCAAAAGTGAAACAGTTAAGACCTGTAGATGCAAGAAGTCACTTGATACTCCGTTCTTACATTTGTAGGTGGCTGCCTCAGTTTCAGTTTTTCCAGTTGTCAGTGAGGTGCCCTTCTAGAATTTCGTTGATGATGTGTGCAGTCTGATGATTCCTGCCCATGTTGTTTTTCTGCTAGGCACAATTCCAGTGCACCTGTGAAGGAGTTTTTGTTTCAATAAACCCAAAAGTAATTAAAAATTGGAAAGCTATAAAATTAGAGTTTGAAGAAGTGGTCTGTTCTTAGAGTGCTGTTGTTAGGAAGTGAATATTCCATGAGAGGGACAATTAGGAGGGAATTGATTTTGATATTCTTTAAGGTTAAAAGAAACCCACTAAGCAGGTGATCTTTTTCCTTAAAAAAGATACTGGATGATATCATTTTCATGTGTGAAATTTGAAAATACTGTTAATAAGCTTTTTGATTGCTGATTTAATAGACTTTGAAAAAACTTAATGTCCATAGTCTCCTTTTTGGTTCTGCATTTATTTATTAATGTAAAATAATTAATGTGACATTTCTTGTTTAGGGGATCCATCAGTGTTATTCAATGTAAGATCAACGGTCAAAGTTCAGGTGGAGATTGTGCTAAGCAGTTTGGAACAATTTTGAAGAAGTGAACGAGTCTTATTTTCATGTGTAATTAGTAGATTTATCACAGTCCAGATTCTAATCTAGTTTCAAAAGTAAATCAATTATTCATTAAATGCAAATGGTTGTATTGTGCTACGTTTTCCTCCTACTATGCCCTGGTGAGGGAGAGGAAGCATTAATTTTTATTTCAGTTACTTAAGAATATTACCAAAATATCAGCCTCTGAGTGATGCCTGCTGGCAGCACGCTGAGAGCTAGCATGGAGCTGTGACAATCTCCACGTCCAACAATTTAAATCTTGATTGAAAAACTCAGAGGCATGGCTTACTGAGAAGAAGGCCTCCTGGGAGTACATGGCAGGGTGGAGCCAGGGTTTGGAGCCATGTGAATTCTGCAGAGTGAAGCTGGTCAAACAAAGGAAGGTTTTATGGTTGGAACAAAGGAGTCGTTAAGATATGACATCCACAGCAAAGTAAGGCAGTATAAGGCAGGGTGTCGGGACATAGGTGGGAGACTGATGGCATGGCAGGAGAAGAGGGAATTGGATGCAGGCCTGGGGATCAAGAATCTTTGTACTGAGGAGACTGGATGGTGGGGGTCACTTGCCTGAGTGCTGTCAGATCCATCCCGTGCGCTTCCCCAGCTCTGCTCTTTGTCCCAGGGCCTGCCTGCTCCAATTTCTCAGACATCCTCATTCATGGGCTTCAGGTTAGGCTTGGCCAATGGGAAGAAGTTGAGGGAGGTTGGAGGTTGTGTCTTTTTTGCAGCTGGTGTTCCCCACAACTGCAGGTCCAGCTCCCACCCCCCAGATCCAGGCTCTAGGACTCTGGTAACCCTTCCTCCCTTTGCTCTCTGTCAGATGGGTGGTAGCAGCTTCCTGTAGTTTTTAATTTCTGGGTTGCCTCATCACCCCATGCTCCAGCACTCTCTACTGCTTACTTCTGGCTTGCTTCGGTCATTTTTATTATCTACCTGGACTTCAAAGGCACTTGAGTTTCAGATCCCTGGTCTGAGTGCATATGAATGTTTGAAGGGCTTGTTTATGTTTTACTTATTTTTTTAATTGAAAGTATAGTTGATGTACAATATTATGTAAGTTACAGGTGTTCAATACAGTGATTCACAATTTTAAAGGTTATACTCCAGTTATAGTTATTATAGAGCATTATCTATGTTCCCTGTGTTGTGCAATATATCCTTGTAGCTTATTTATACACAATAGTTTGTACCTATTATTCCCTTACCCTTGTAGTGCCCCTTCCCCCTTCCCTCTCTCTACTGGTAATCACTGATTTGTTTGGTAACCACTAATCTGTGAGTCTGTTTCTTTTTTGTTGTATTCACTAGTTTGTTGTAATTTTTAGATTCCACATACAAGTGATATCACACAGTGTTTGTCTTCTCTGACTTACTTCACTTAGCATAATGCCCTCCACGTCCATCCATGTTGTTATGAATGGCAAAAGTTTTGTGGCTAAGTAATATTCCATTGTGCACCACATCTTCTTCATCCATTCATCTGTTGATGGACACATGGTTTGCTTCTATTACCTTGGCTATTATGTATAATTCTGCTATGAACGTTAGGGTGTATGTACCTTTTTGAATTGTTATCTTTGCTTCTTCTAAATATATACCCAGGAGTGGAATTGCTGGGTCATTTGGTAGTTCTACTTTTAAGTTTTTTGAGTAACTCCCATACTGTTTTCCGTAGTCGCTGTACCAATTTACATTCCCACCAACCGTGTACGAGGGTTCCCCTTTCTCCACAACCTCGCCAGTGTTGTTATTTGTGTTCTTTTTGAAGGAAAACACAACAATCCAAAAATCTATGGGAAGCAGCAAAAGCAGTTCTAAGAGGGCAGTTTATAGTGATACAAGCTTACTTCAGGAAACAAGAAAACTGTCAAATAAACAACTTAACCATGTGTCTTACTGATTTTTAAGATTTCCTTGCTTAGCAGTGCTTGGCACACACGTGAGTTCACAAATGTTTGTTCAAGGAAGGAATGGATGCAGTGGGTGTGGGTGGAGGGGCCATGGCAACCTCTGACTGCAGGTTAGGTCTGGAGTTTGGGGATGTTCAGATCAGAATGGGGTGGGTGGAGCAGTGGGCTCAGTATTTTTGAAGGCTGTTTGAGTTGATGCCAGGTTCGGGCAGCTGGGGCATTGCCTGCTGAGTAATTTCATCATCCTTTCCTCTGAGGTGCCTCAGGAGGACCATGGGGGCTTCCTGAAACAGTATTACAGGTGACTGGGGTAGAGCCACATTGTCACATGGGTGTAGTGGCACACACTGGCTCCAATCCCAGCTCTGGTCAGAGATGCTGCATTAGCTCCTCCCCTGAACCTCTGCCTCCTCATCTATAAAATGTGACTGATACTGCCCATCTAATAGAGCCATTTTTTAAAAAATGTGTAAAGTGCTTGGGACAGGTTAGACATTTAACAAGTAGTAATTATTATTGTTATCCTCTTTTGAAATAAATTGAAGGTGTCAGCTCATGAATTAGTGGCTTGTCACAAAGGTAAGTTCTAAGAGAAGGTGTCTGTTTCATGGATTAATTTCAGCATTTCTATTTCTAGTGTTACCAGAAAGGACAGTATTAGTCTAAAATATTAAAATACATGCATGCACATGAACTTGACTACCTATAAATAGAAATTCATTTGGTTAGAAACATGTTACAAATTGCTGTGTAATACATCCATTTTAACAACTAGACACAGATTATTCGAAAATGCATCTTCTTTCCATCTGGCAATCTCTTATTTCAAATTTCAAATTATTTTTCACCTTGTTACTTTTGATATTGTTTATTTCAATCTTATATTTCTTGTATAGAAAAATCAAAGTGGTTTACAAGTTGTACCTTATTTTAGTGAGTCTGATGTACTATCTGTATAATGAAGCCATTTCTGAGTTTTTAGCTACAATGATGGTTTGTTTATATGGGTACAGCACTAAAATGCTTCCTTACCAAAACTTGTATAAGAGAGGTACATACAAATTCTCATCATTTCAGGACTCAGTCCATTTAGTAAAACACTGTCTTTGTTATAAGTCTTTTCATGTATGTGTGTATAAATACATATATATATACACACACACACACACAATTATTTTTATGTATGTTACAGTGTTTATATATATGCCAGGACAGAAGGTTTCTGTTTCAAGGAAATTTTAATAAAACATTTGGATATGTGAATGGCAGGAGGCCCCTCCTACCCTTTACCTCTTCTTTTCTATTTCTCCATGCCCTGAAGGAGGTGCTACTCTGACCAGGTTTCAGGGCTCTGACTGGGCTGCATGTAGCAGGGGAGCCAGGCGAGCAGTATGGAGAGGGACGCCTCCGTCTTCAGCCCTCTCTTCTCTTCCTCTTGCCTGCAGGCCCGGGGATACTTAAGATGAACAATGGACTCCTTTGGGCCTGACTGTTGTGCCTTTTTCCCCTCTCACAAAAGCACTTTGGTGCTTGGGAGTTCTGGTTGTTTCAGGCTGCGGGTGACAGTAATATTGAGATTTAATAACGACAGAGAGGCACTGCTCTGACTCAGGACCTGGGCCAGGCACTGCAGTCCAGGTTTATTACAGATGCACCCAGCTACCCAGACAGTGGCAACTGGGTTTTCCATGAGCCGCAACTCTCCCAGGATCCTGGGGTGAGAATGAGCCGTGACCTTACGTAGCAACTCTCCCAGGATCCTGGAGTGAGAAGAGTTGACCTGGCCAAGGCGGGGTTTGGTCCCACCCTTGATGTGCAATACTGTGGAAGCCTCCCTTGTGCTTTCAGATGAACACATTAATTTTGTTAGTCCATTAAAATAAATTCTAAGTGTCATTTTTGGTGAGAAATCTGGTGAATTCTTTTTGGTTGGATTATCACTGTAACAGGCTAACTCATTAGCTTTCAGTTTGGGTAAAATTCCAGTGCCTTCACAGTTCTTGACAGCCTCCTTGAGGCCTCCTGGCTTAAGCTGAATTCACTTACTTGACTTTTAACAGTGAACCAGGCGTCGAATGCTTATTCAACTATCAAAATAGTCAAATTCTGGTTCCCCTTTGGCTATCATTCCTACTTTGTGCTCTTCCTATAGAACGCCAGGGGAGGAAGGGGTTAGTGGTAGGGTTTTGGCTGACATCTGCTGTAGCAGTGTGATTGGAGCTGGGAGAGTGGGCAAAAGATTAACTGCAGCAAGTTTAAGGCTGAACAGGGAATTTATGCAGCATAAATAAAAGTGTGAGTATGTGAAGACATATGTGTGAGCGAGTTTATTGCAGTATAGTTATAACAGTGGAAATCTGGAAGTGATCTGAATGTCCATCAAGAGGGTTGGATAAAATATAGTATATCCATGCTATGGAATATTATGCAGCTATTAAAAAGAAAGGAGTAAATCTGTATGTTTGGTCTTAGAAGACACCCACAGCACTTTATTAAATAAAAAGATAAAAGTTATAGCACAATAAGCATAGTCAGTTTCTTTAAAACTCTCTATATTTGTGTAAATAAAATAAAGACTTTGGGAAGATACATACTAAATTGTCATAGTTAGCACTTATTACTTTTATAATCACATTACTCCATAAAAATATAAGAAAAAGTGTTAATAGTGAGTGGAGACTGTTACTAAGAGAGCTTAGCTATGAAGGGAAGGAAAGAAATAGGGTAGTACATAGAGCTCAGAGAAGCTGGTAATTTTATATTTTTAAAGATGGGAGAGAGAACGTATTTCTGGGGAAGTAGCACTAGATGGAGGAAATCCATTCTTCCCTCTGTCCTGTCACTATTCTTTCACCCATCTTTCATCCTTCTATCCACCTTCGCATTCACCCTTCTTGATGAATTAATATGATGAAGTAATTGATGTGAAAAGCACGTACAATAGTTTAAATGCAAATACCTCCTTCCCTTCCTCCCACGGCATTTAAAGAAGATGAAAAAGGGGCAGGCGATGCAGTGATGAAGACACGGAGTCTCTGTTCTTGTGCAGCTCCACTCTAGTGGGGGAGACAGAATGAACAGTTTGCCAAATGGACGGTATAATTGTAGGTCGTTACCAGAGTTGTGAAGAGACAATGAAGCAGACAGAAGGGTCGGTTTATGATAGGGATGGTTGGGTGGGTATTTTAGGTAGGATGATTCCTGAGGAGTTGACATTTGAGCAAAGGCCTGAGTGATGTCATAAACAAAATCTGATGGAAGAGGTTCCAGGCAGAGGGTCCAGTAGGTATAAAGACAGTGACGTGAGGACGGCTTGTCATGAAATTATGGCAGCAGAGAGGGCTGCAGAGGTAGGCAAGGACCGTTCCTGGGGCAGAGGCTCCCGGTTGTGTTACATTGCTGTTCTCCCTGGGATGGAGTGAGGTGAGGAGGGAAAACTGTGCTTTTTGATGAAGTGTAGTCAGCATTGCTTACTCATTCCATGGAATCGTTTGTTAACTGGTGACAAAGTTCTGGAAATGGTTTGAAAGTACATCCTGTTTCTGTGGCACATTTGCTCTATGTGATCAAAGTAGATTTTCTGTCTTGGCAGCCTTTTTCCCTTTTGCTCCATAGATACTGAAAGCGAATTGTATAAATAATATTGTGTCAATTTTATTTTGGTCATCTCATCAGGATTGCCTTTTTTTTTTTTTTTTTACCCCTGGAGTGATTGATATGAAAAGCATGTACTATAATTTAAATGCAAATATCTCCTTGGGTTCTGATACATTTTCCAAAGTTTGAAAGTGGAAATTGCTTCCCAAACAAAGCCAACAGTGTATTTAGGATTAATGTGCACATGTGGAGCTCATACAACTGTATCAGCATCATTGCTTTGAGCTTCATTAAAAATGGATTAATCTTCCAGGGTGTTTGAGATTAGTTTCTACTGAAGATCTGCATAGTTCATAGTGTTATGCACTCACCTCTGAAAATCTGATTTTCTTTTTTATTGACACTTAAAAAAAACCCCTGTAATTTCCAAATGGTCATCACTAGAACAGGGCTTATAATAAGTAGAGTTTTCATAATACTGTGTTGTAAACAAGGGGAGCGTTTTTGGAAGGGCACGTATACAGTTTGTCCAGTGCCACGAGTGATATACAGCAAGGGAGCAGGTCGAAGTGAAAATCTTTACACTCAATTATTGAGACCACAAAGCATCAATTAACAGAGGGATGGCTGTGGGAATGTTATAGACTGTCCAAATGCCTGGCTGTTGAAATTTTTCCTTTTGGCTGAGATGTTGGAACTGTCTACAGGGTATGTTAGGGAGTATTTACTATTATCTATACTTTCTCAAGCATTCTTATTTCAAGCATTTTTGTAACAAAATGGCTGACTTATGATGTGAAGAATGCATATACAAATTCTCATTCATAATAATTGCTGACATATTCACATGTAAAGAAGTGTTCATTGTGTTGCAAACCAAGCTAGACTGTGGACCACCTTCAGACACATAAGAGGATCAATGCAAAATGAGAATTAGAATGGCAAGGGAAGTAAAACTCTGGACAAGATCAGTGCAGAAGCATTTTCCTGTCATCTGGCTAAGAGTTTTGCAACCCCCTGTTGTGTGGTTTGTTGTATATATAACTGTGCTAAAGTTAACTCTTCAGTATGCTACTGTATCAAATTCTTCCATAGTATATATATAATTAGAAACCTTGTTTTCATTATGTAGTGTCAAGTTAAAACATCATTTTAAAATTTGTTAAAGAATCTGAATTAGGTGGATTTTCAGGTCCGGGTGTTCAGAGTGGGTCTACATCTCTAATTAGCTGAAAACACATCCTTTGAAATTAATTTCTCAAAAATTACTTTATCAAAAGCCATTTCACCAAATGATTGATTGGCAGGGAAAGAATGTCAAAGACTGCATGAAAGATAGAATGGTTTTATTTCAATTTGTTTTTAATCCAGTCCATTGTCTTGAATATGTCTCAATTCATCGACTTGTCAACTGCCCTAATCAAATGAATGTTTTGCATAAGTTTCAGCATTTTGAAAGCATTTTGAAAGCATTTACTGTCTGAAATGTCAGTCACACACCTACCTGCCATCCCATGGCATCCACAAGTCCCACCTTAGGTGACCAGGTAGAGACACCATAATTGGAACAGAAAAGCTGTTTTGTAAATTGATGCCTTCTTGTACAGAGGGGAAAGAAATTCCATTTTCCTCTTTTTGGAACTCATGGAATTGATTATTTTTATTTTTAACTTTCTTTTTTTCTCACATGATGAGCTATAAATCTTAATAAGGAGTAAACCCAAATGTATATAGCATTGTATTGTTTTCTACCAGATTTTGCCTGAAATGTTGGAATATATAGTCTCCTTTCTTCTACTCACGTGCAAGTGCTTAGCCAACTGTAAAGTACTATACAAGTGTGATCCATACCTTAAATGTTATCCAGATTTTACAATTACCAGTCAATAACAAGCATTTACTGACTTCTCCTCAAAGTGAAAAACATTTTATTAGATATTCGTGGGTTTGAAGAACAGACAGAGCACAAGACCTCAAAGAGCATTTAGAAACAAGGAGCAGAATAAACAAACTTGTAATCAACATAAATTATTCTGTGTCTAGTGAGACCTGAGTTATGGTCGCCAGGTAAGTGATTTACACGAAATTCATTAGAGTTCTGGGAGCACTTCCTCTGCTTTTAACATTCAGAGTGAAACGTTCAGCTGCAAAACAACAGCTGGAAGCCGACTGAACTTGGATCCTTGTGGAATGGTGTGGCTAGATTGGAATTAAATTCTGCTAGACTCCAAGGATGAGTGGCAGCCACCCTTAGGCATCTGACTGAAGTTGCAGTATGAACACTGATCTTTAAATCTCATTCGCAGACAGATTTTGCTCAGTGCTAGCAGGTACCTGTGTTAGAATGATTAAACATTTATTGGTAAAAAAAAAGACTGAAGATCACATTACATTTGGTATCTGTCTAGTGGATCAATGCAAAGCCTCTAGAATGAGATGACAATTTAAGGCAGTGGCCACCATGCCCTTATGAAGAGTCACAGACTCTGTAGATCACTTGGAACAGCTTCTGGTCGATGTCAGCCAAATGTTTTCCAGTAAAAGATTTTTATTTATTTGGTTAAACATCTACTATGTGCCAGGCACTGTGCTTGGTCGTGGGGGCACTGAAGATGATTATGATGTACTCTTGCTGTCAGGAGGTCACAGTCATGTTGGGGGCAGCCACTGATAAAAAGAAGTACAAGACACAGTGAACAGTGCTGTCACAGCGACACGGACACAGGGCTGTGGAACCATGGCAACAGGAAATACTGCCTGGGACATTCAGGAAGTCCATGAGGAAATGATTTCTAATGATATACTTAACTATTTTCCTCTGTCACCACATTTGGGTTGTTTCTGAGGTCTTATATGATAAATATTTCAGTGAACATATTTATGCATATGACTTTTTTTTATGTACTTTGGATTATTTCTTTAGAAAATATCCCCAGAAGTAAAATTATCAGATTAAAGGGTAATGAAAAAAAATTAAGTTTCTTGATAGAAATTTTCTAATTAGTTTTAAAAACTATCAATGATTACTCCCATGCAGGCTTGTGGAATACACATCTTAATGAATTCTTACCAACATTGGATAGTATAAATTTTAACATTTGCTAGTTTAAAAGGTGAAATTTTTAGTGCAATATTGTTTTAAAAGTGTTTCTTTAAAGTTTGGGTGCAGGAGTATTTTAAATATCTTTATTAAAGTCTAATTTTCATATCAAAAACTCACCAATTTTAAATGCACAATTTGGTGAGCTTTGGAAAACATATGCAGTCATATAAGCACTACAGCACAGACTTAGAACATTTCCTTTTGGAAATCAAATGAATTTATAACGAGAGGAAGAGGGATAAATTAAGAATATGATACTGATTTATCTAGCTTGGTAGACTGGTTATGTAGTTAATTTATTAGTTGTGATAAAGAATATTGGGTGCAAACCACATACAGGAGAAAAGATAACTAGTTCCATTTATGTGTTGAGTTTGCTGAGTCTGTAATAGTTGGCAGTTCGAGCGTTGAGTTTAAAGCTAGAGCTACAGTTGTGGGCTGGAGATGTAAGTCTGAGTCATTGGTAAATAGGTAGCAGGAAAATATGTAAAACCATGCAATCGGAACAGAGTAAAAACAGAAGGCAACGGAATAGAACCTTGGGCAACTGCATTGCTGAAGAGCCCTACTGATTTAGTGTGAACTTTTTCCTTGCTAGGAGATCCTGATTTTATGTTTCAGGGCAGCCTCCTCGACATGACCCAGGGGTGCATCTGGAACAAGCTAAGCTTATCTGAGTAGTCCCATTTCCCTACTGCTTTAGGGCAGAGTCAATGAGACATGCAGGGTAATTGGATGAAAGCTTCTGGGAAATATTTCCTCATTCTTATAAAGTAACATAAGGAAAGGATAGCCCTTTGCTGAATATTGTTCTTTGTGGACATAATAACTAGAACTCTAGCAGCCACCTTGGGATCATGACAGGAGACAGCAGAGACACAGCCATATAAAGGATACAGAACAAAAAGATGAAAGGAATGTGGGGGTTTTATGACATCCCTTGCATCAAGTCATTCTGGAGCCATCCAACTTCAGGACTTGGCATTTGGGATAGTTGCCTTTCCTGTTTATGTAAGCCAGTTGTGTTGGGATTTCTATGATATGAATTGAAGAGATCTCAAATGGTACATTATCTTAGGTAAATACAAATTTCTTACGTTTGTAAAAATCTACACCATTGATGCACAGTGCTCAAAATATATGTAAACATCTTGCAAGTGAGATAATACTCTGAAAGGGGTACATCAGTCATACTACTTGGCATTTTCTCCCAAATTGCGTATATAATGCTGCTTTTAATTGCATTTTTATTTTAAATTAATGACATCTACACATGTGGAATTAATTGCAATTAATAGAAGAGGTAATTTCTGTGGATGCATTTTCATTATGAAGAAAAAAGGATGAAACCATTCACTGAATATATAGTTATAATTCTTGTTTTGTTCCTCTGACCAGGCTCTCTCAAGAACTGGCGATGGGGGTGGGTGGTGGTGGGGATGGTGCGGTGTGGGTATCTTTGCTTGAGTTAAAAGTACCTCACTGTAATTTTATTCCATTAGGTAGAATCCGAGTTTCTTGGATGAATAGGAGTTATCAATCTTGTTGAGGCAGACTCTAGAGTGCACACTTAGAACCTCCCCAAAGAAGTTTCCAAGCCGATAAGAAATAAAGAATGGGTAGAGTGAAGAAGGTGCTATCAACAGCAGCTGTGACCTAGTATTCAGTCTGCAACAATCCCTGTACATCCTTGTTGAACAGGCTAAAGAAGGTTCACTTGATAATCCTGTAAACATGGCTGCAGTAGAGACTGTGCTTTCTTCAGTAAGCACGAGTTTCTGGGGGTATGAGCACCGCTCAATTACATCTATGCTAATGTACTTCTTACTGAAAACTTCCCTACTTCGTAGAAATCAAATCAGAGAGACATTAGGCCATCAAAGCAGCTTACCACTCCAGATGGTTGATAAAGTCTGAATGCAGTCCTTTTCACCCTGTAGTGCCATTTTCTGAATCTAGCCCTAACTTAACAGCTGCACATGATCAAAGCAACAGAAGGGAAGACTTGACATATTTCTAAACAGAAAGGAAATATTTCTGAATGCCCAGGGGCACAAATGAGCATCAGAAAATTAGTGTGATATCAGATACCAGGATGAAAGCTAATGCCAGGCATTCTGTTTGTCATTCTCACTCTTACAGACCCAGTATATTTTTTAACTGCACAGGAATTTTTAATCAATGACATGCTCCAAAGATAACGGGTTCACTAGTGTGAACCAATTCCGACACATTACTGCAAAGACCCTATTACCTTCTCAGTGTCTGTCACCTCCCTGGGCCCCTTGGACCTCACTGCCTCCCTTAACTGGGTTAAATGTGGAGGACCATCACTGTAATCTTTCCTTTGCATGTTTCCACTTCCATGACACTTTGCATATTCCTCTTTATTGAACTCAGCTCATTGTGTCCTAGTTGTTTATGTGTCTTTTTCCCATTTTGAAGAATATTATCTTTTAATCTTTGAATTCTCATTGTTTACCACAGTGCTGAGCATATAGTGATTGCTGAATATATTTTTATTGAATAAATAAATGAATGAATTAGGAAGGTAGCTTGAGAGGAAAATGCAATGCTCAAAAAATGAAAACTAAGCAGTAAAATACAAAAAATTTAAATTAGGAAAACAAAAGAACATATATTTGGGAAAAGAGGATGGGAAGAGAGAGAGCCCAGCTGTCCCCAGGATGGAAGGATGCTCACAAAACAGATTGAACATATGTTGGTAAGAACTTGTAGAAGCACTAAGAATCTGAAAAAAGGGAGGGAATATTTACATTGTTTGAGGTGGAAAAAAAATGTTAAAATGATTGTGAAACATGAGAAAACTGAGAGTAAAATTTTCAATTTTTAATTTGCCTTCATATTGCCTCTTGGTAATTTAGCATTTTAAAAATATTTTGTTGACAATGTCACCATGATGATTAAGTTTTCAGATGATCTGAAAAGAGAATGGATGGGATATTGGAGGTTAGAATTCAATACGTATTTCAACCTGTTTGAGGAGTGGGCTGATCCTAATGAGACTTTTTTTTTTTTAAATGGAAGTATAGTTGATTTACAATCTTGTGCTAATTTCAGGTATTCAGCATAGTGAGTTTTTTTTTTTTTGCAGATTGTATTCCATTATAGGTTGTTATAAGATACTGGATATAATTCCCTGTGCTATATAGTATACTCTTGTTGCTTATCTATTTTATGCATAGTAGTTTGTGTATGTTTGTCTCACATCCTTAATTTGTCCCTCTTCGCCCTTCCTCTCCCTTTTGGTAACCATAAGTTTGTTTTCTATGTTTGTGAGTCTGTTTCTATTTTGTATATAAATTCATTTATATTATTTTTTAGATTCCACCTATAAGTGATATATAGTATTTGTCTTTCTCTGTCTAACTTATTTCACTAAGCATTATAGTCTCTAGATCATCTACATTTTTGCAAATGGCAATATTTCACTTTTTATGGCTGAATAATATTCCATTTTATATATTCTCTTAAGCCAATCATTTGTTAATGGGCACTTGGGTTGCTTCGTTGTCTTGGCTATTGTAAATATTGCTGCTATGAACACTGGGATACATGTATCTTTTTGAATTAGAGTTTTCATTTTTTCCAGATGTATTCCTAGGAGTAGGATTTCTAGGTCATATGGTAACTCAATTTTTAGTTTTTTAAGGAAACTCCATACTTTTGTCCATAGTGGCTGCACCAATTTGCATTCCCACCAACAGTGTCCTAGGGTTCCCTTTTTCCCACATTTTATTTCTCCAGCATTTATTATTTGTAGAGCTTTTTGATGATAGCCATTCTGACTGGTGTGAGGTGATACTTCCTTGTGGTTTTGATTTGCATTTCCCTAATAATTAGTGATGTTGAACAACTTTCACAAATAACAGGAAATTTAACTTGACATTTGTGAAGTTTTAGGCTTAGGTCTAAATAGCTAGTTACATAGGGATAGGATAGCTTAAATAACAGTATACGTCAAAAAAAAAAAAAGAAAGAAAAAAAAAGGATTAGTTAACCCTTCAACATAAGCCAACAGTGTGGACTGACAGCCTAAAAGGCATTGTGGTCTGGAGTTACATTTGTAGACGTTAGTCATTTCTGCTTGGCTACTTCTAGCTTATTGTGCTCCGTTCTGGTTGTTACTTTAAGAGGAATGTTTCCTCCTCATTCTCTCGGCATGTCCCTTCTCCTCAGAGGCGATCACTATGAATAGTCTGGGAAAATCTTTTCAGACTTTTTGTTGCTATTCTATGTGCGGTATTAATATGTGTAATTTAACCATTCCCCTCAACATTTAAGTCACTCCCAATTTTTTAATATTACAGATAATAAGGAATAAATGTTTGTACTTATATCTTGATGCACACATCCAAGCATTTTTGTAAAACATATTCTGAATTTCTAGGTCTAAGGATGTGCAAACTTCAACATTTGATAGACATTGGCAGTCGTTAGCTATCACCATTCACATTGCTCTGGAGGTTCTAACTAATCTAATGAGATTTGAAAAAAAAAATTATCTTCACTTATTGTTGCATAACAACCACCGCTGACTTCAGTGGCTTCAAACAGTTCATCCCTTCTCACAATTGTGTTGTTTGGTTGGGCAATCTTTTTTATTGATTTTGGGGAGAAAATGTGATTGCAGGGAGGTGACTGTTTGTCAAAACTTACAGGTAGGACAGGGCAGGGCCGGATGTCTTAGTGCTGGCAGGATCCTTCTTCACAGGGAGACATTATCCACTTCCCTATACATGGGAGAAGCTGCTGGCTGCCTGAGGGATGAAATACTTTGCACAGGGTTTTTTTTTGTTTGTTTGTTTTTTGGGGTTTTTTTGAGCCTTAGTAACTCTTTTTCCATAAACCACCATTCCAGGATGTGCCACGTAAAATTAATCACTGATGCAGTCTGTGTTCCAAATTATGATCCCAAAGTGACTAGAAATAACCTGAAGAAGCAGCTGATAGTGTTTCACTTTACAAAACGCAAAATGAGCACGATCAGGAGGATGGGACATGTTCTGACTTGCTACTGGCACAATGGGGAGATGCTGCGAACCAACAGCAAAGATTCATCTCCCCTTCCTCCCACACTTCACAGCTGTTGGTCGTCATGTCTTGGTCAGGTCCTGGGACAGGAGAACTTAACATTCTTCTCCAGATGGCTTCTGTAAGTTTGGGTTGAAGAAAGCCACCTCTTTAAATTCTGCCCAAAGTGAGAAATTTGGCAAAGAAAGAAGTCAGTGCAACCGCAAAGGAGTGTTCAAACCTTCTTGGTGCTATTCTAAATGCTCTTGTCCTTCAGATTTCAACCTGGACCTCAGCTATCCTCCAATAACTCATTAACTTTCTTACTCAACCTGTATTTATCAATTGTCTACTTTGTACCGGACGATGGTGTTACCTACAGGGGATATGATGTCAGCAAAACCAAGCTTAATCCCCGGAGCTTACAGTTTAGTGGAGGGGACAGACAATTAACTACTCAAATTTTACTCAAGTAAAATTATGAAGAAGACTTCAAGGGAGTCCACTTTATGGAAGCAACTTTCTGTTGAGCTTTGAAGGAAGCTTAAAAGTTAACTAGGCAAAGAGAAGAGCCAAAAGGGTTTCTGCCTCTGTGTGAAGTTTTTGTCGTTGGAGGGTGGCAGTGCCATCGTGGGACCCATTCATGGCTGAGATGGATGGAATGAAGCTGGAGGGGCGCTGGGGCCTGGGGATGTGAGCCCTTACAGGTTAGGTGAAAGAGTATTGTCTTTATTCTAACAATAACAAACAGCTTTTCTTAGGTAAGGTGAGGTCTTTCGGCCTGACATTGTGATTACCTTGTAATTGTTCTGCTGCCCTTTCTGGAGTGTAGGTTCCATCAGGGCAGGTTCTAGTCTTGTTTCACACTGTAACTCCAGTGCCTGGCAGACTGCTGGGCACAGAGTAACTACTGAGTGATTTTGCTGAATGAATGAATGAATGATTAGCAAGACCTTCTCAGTAGGTGACTTGAATCAGGGTTCTGTAGTCACAGAAGATGGGTAAGGCTGATGAATGTGACACTCAGAGTGGCTCAGGAATTGGCCACCTGCCAGTAAAGCAGAGGGCACAGTAAGAAGACTGGAGGTCAGCTAGTGAGTTGGGCAGTACAAGGAGATCTAAGTAAGGCAGCTCTGATCCTTGGATGGATGAGAGGATAATCCTGGGAAATTCCTCCAGCCTCTTAAAGTTGTAGAAAAAGAGTTTTCCCTCTACCTGGACAAGAAGGCCCTCTAACAGCTTGTCTCCTGGTGTCAGACGAGGACCTACGGCTTGAGAAGTCAGGGAGATAGTTAGGTCCCCACTGCAGGGGGGGCCAGACAATCTCCCCCACGTTTCCCACTAGTTATGAGACTATTTGCTTTGGTTTTGACCTGGGACACCGGTTCCAAACCATTTGTGTGGCTGTGCGTGGCGCAGCTCTTGCTCACCGTCTGCGTCGGTAGTCACGGGCTCTGTGCGTGACAGGGATTACTGGTGCTAGTAGTAGTGGTAACAGTAAACAGCGATAGCAGTGTGGCTGCAAGAAATGTACTTACGTAAATGTAGGCTAAGTTTTGTCATAAACAGAGATGCCCTAGGTGTGAGTCCCCCTGACAGTTGAAGAGTGAACCTCACCAGGCCTCCTCAGTTCAGAAGTTGCAGGTAAAGAACTTTCCAAGGTGGGGCTGACATCCTTCCATACAGCCAGGAAAGCTGTGCCCAGACAGAGAACAGTGGGCCCGAGGCAGTTTATGGCGATCTGGACTTTCCTATGTGTCTTGTCCAGAAGGTTAGAAGTGGTGAGGGGCGAGGTGGGGTGTGTACAAGCTCCTAATTTGGACTGTGAACAGCCTGCAGACAGGCTTTCCCAGCTGCACCCAGCCCAGTGGAGCTCTCGGTGGTGGCCCACGTGAGCAGGTGGAAACCAGCTGAAGTCACAGTCTGAGAAGAAGTCTCGGAGGAATGATAACAGGCAGAATGCTTTACCTGAAGGTAATAGAAACCTGAAAGCAAAGCAAAGATGAAATGCTAAGGACTTTGTTTTTAATCTCACGTAACACGAAATTCAGAGGCGGGCTCCACACGCTGATGGCTCAGGCCACGGCCTGCACCTCCTGGGGAGTCCCTCTGCTCTTTCCTCTGGCTTTGCCCTTAGGGCGACTTTCCTTTTGATTTTAAGATGTCTGTTTGTAGTAAGGCTTTTCAGTTCACACAGCAGGAACGAGAGAGAAAAACAATGACCACCCACTGAATAAAAATTCTTCTAGTTGGTCCAGTTGGGCCAGTGCAGTGTAAAGGCCCACTCAGGATTTCTGACAATTTCCAAGAGAATACCATGGGCTTTTGGGAATAAATCTAGATTCCCCAATCAATAATTAGCAAAAGGGCTAGTATTACCACGATTGGCTTAGATTTGTCAGAACCCATCCTTGGAGTCAAAGACAGCTTCTGCTCCCCCTGACTTAGGTGGTTTGCCTGGGGAGAGGTATAGCTGAACAAAATGTGTAGTTCTGTAGGGGCAGAGGGAGTGAATGCTAAGTGAGCAGCTGTAGTAGACAGTTGACATTTGTGGCTGTTCCAAATCATTTGCAAATGCTAGCCATTTGGGTGATTCCTTACTTTGCAGAATTCCTGCTTAGCAGTAGAATTGAAAAACTGCATTTCCTGGCATCCATGCTGCCAGGATCCACACATGTAACTTCCGCCAAGATAATGTGCCTGTGTGAGATTTGGAAAGAGGAACTGAGGCCCTGCAGTGGTGTTTCTGGCAAGGACAGTGTTGGTTCACAGCCTTGGGAATTCCTTGGGTGAAATCTAAAACTGGCCTGGAACACAAAGGGCGAGAGAGACTGAAGAAAGAGGCAGACCACTCCAAGTTGGCAGGTGGCAGGTAGCAGGTGGCAGGTTTAATAAGCAGGGGACTTACATATGAGGCTTGTCTTGGGTGCCTGAAAGATGGGTAGATCTCCAGACCCACCTGCCAGAATCTTGAAAGTCTATATAGAGGCCTTAACTGGACTGAGTCTCAACACTGGTCCAGACAGTCTCAACAGCACATGATTCTCTCAAGGTTGCAGCCTTGAAATGGCTCCTAGTATGGAAATGATGGGCAGAAGTTACATTCCAAAGACAGAGGAGGAAATAAGGAGCCTCTAATTGCCTGGGTCTAGCTTGTGGGTCAACTGGTGGTCACCACCTCTCGACGACCTCCTCCAACAAGACAGGTTTGTTGTTTTTAGAAGCTCTAGAGCAGGTGTCTGGCCTGGGCTTCACGGGTGACTCAAGGCAGTAGTAGGAGCCGTGGCATTTCTGCTGCAGACGTCGCATGTGTGGATGAGACTGATTGCACTGCTTCTGGAGCATCCAAATTTAATTCCCTGAACCTTTTAGAAATTCTGCCGGCATACTAATCATTGTAATACATCTCCTAATGTGTAAACAAGCTAGCTTCTATGGTTTATATCTGAGGACTTACACACAGAACAACAAAGAATTTGTGCAAGACTAAAATGGAACTTGTTTCTTACATTTTGTACATTTAGAAAACGACCCCAAAGAAGAGTTTATCACTACTCTTTCCGTAATTAGTTATTAGTTAGGACCTTTCATGATTTGTGGCAGGTGAAGTCCAGATGTCCAGCAGATGGCGCTCTGTGCCCATTCTACGTGGGAAGGGACTGTTTCCGAGGCCGACTGCTTCCAAAGGTAGATGTAAATTCTGAGCCCTCTGCAGTGTTACAATCAACATTTATTGTTTTCATAACTAATATCTGCCTTTAGAAACTGCCCGTTTGGATTTGGACTTTTTTCCTTCAGCTGTGGCCCAGGTTTAGGGATCTAATTCTGTAACAGGCTTCACTGGAAATTGGGCATGATTGTGGGACCCTGGAAAAAAGACTGTCGGGAGTTGAGTACTCAGGAGACTTTGCTCAGTTGTTTCCACTCTTAGAGCCTCTGGTTCCTTGTTTTTAGACTGAGGTTGTTGGACCAGATGTTAAGATCCACTCCTTCACTCCCGTTCTATGATTCTGTGGTTCCGCTTCCAATTTTCAACCTTCCCTGGGGAGGTGACATAAAAGGCATCACAGAAGTGTCTTTCATAAAGCAAGGTACAGAGAGCAGAGCGAACCAGGTGACTTGATAGTGGAGAGAGGGGACGACTGAGAGAGCGGAAGGGAAAGCAGCACTGAAAGGGAGAGGGAGGGCAGCCCCAGGGGCCAGTCTTGAACTTTTCAGCAAACGCAGCGCTAGCTGTGGCTTTAATCAGTGGGCGGCTGAGGAGAGACTCATGGCCATTTCTGTCTGTCTCTTAGGCCCATGGCCTTTCCCTGCAGCACAGAGCCCCCCACCCCCAGGGAAAGCAGGTTTTGTAGGATGAATTGAGGCCATGGGGACAGGGACAACACAGTTATTGCTTCTGGCTGCCTGCAGCTCGACTCCCATCTGTAGCCCCTGTGGTCCAGTTTCAACTGTCTCCTCTGGTTCTGCCTTCTCCTGCCCACCCCTCATCCAGCATCTGTTCCCCTGTCACTCACAGAATAGCTCAGACTTAATTCTCAGCCGCCTCTGTTGAATTTTTCTCTTCCCTTTGACCTACTCTTTCTTCTTCTCTCCTTTGTACCGTCGTTGACATGGAATGCCCAAACAGATTAAGCCAGGGTATATCAGTTAAGGGATGGGAGGTGTAGAGGGAAGTGGAGGGATTCTTGTGGGACATCAGTAGAGTGGCACGATGACCACGTGCCCAAATAGGGTGGAAGCTGGTGTCTAGGAGCAAGCTAGGACACATCTCGAAAAATTGGAAAACTTGTGTAATGGACATTGGAAAAGGTTTCACTAATCAGATTAGATCTTGCTTTCTCAACTTCTGTAATGCTTGTTATTTAAAAAAAAAACCCTTGGGAATTGTTTTTGAAATATTGTTTATTATTTTTTCACGTGCATGTCTCATGTCTCAGCTACTCCGTGTGTACCTCGGGGTTGGAAGTTCTGTCTTGCTTATTTACTGCGTCATCTAGCACATCTTTGCACACTGGAGTGCTTTTACTTTCAGGCATAAAAACACGCATACCTGGATTTACTCAACTCAATTTGTTTAGCCTGCTTTTCCACCCTGCAGTGTCACTACGTTCCTGATAACTCTAGGACTGATCTCAGTTTGATTATTCATATCCTTGACTCTTTCTCTTCCTAATTTTCACTGTTTGCCTTTTAACCATTTTGCAGCTTTCCCCAATTTTCTTCACACGATGAAGTTGGACATGAAAGGAGATGAAGCCCATTTATTTTTGTGTTGCTGCTTATAACTGTTTGACCTTGTAGGGTTTTGAAGTAGAGGTTGAAGAAAGGGTTGGAAGCTGGTGAAAATGAAGCTTCTAA
This sequence comes from Vicugna pacos, assembly GCF_048564905.1. Classification (NCBI taxonomy): domain Eukaryota; kingdom Metazoa; phylum Chordata; class Mammalia; order Artiodactyla; family Camelidae; genus Vicugna; species Vicugna pacos. Next base: position 27,347,584 of record NC_132994.1, read on the forward strand.
ATAATTTGGACTTTGTTATTCATGTTTTTATCATGCTGGCTGAATAAATTAGGATAAAAAAATAAAGTTACCATTTTATGATTCTATTATTTCACATCATAACATTAGGGCATATTTACCTGTAAATGCAAAACAAAAAGTGAAACACTTTCACTGTCCTTCTTCATTGAAGGAAGACGCCAACCTCTGAGCCACATCCAGATTGAGAACTTGCCTCATGGAGCACCCAGCATCCTAGTGGGTGTCCAGGGTGATCTGCCCTGTTCAGAATGGGCCAGAAGGCTGCGTGGAAAGGAGGCAGTTGGCTAGAAGTGGTCTGTGTGGAATTAGAGTATGGTTTCTGTGTTTTGAACCTGTGCAGCAAGTTATTTTGAAAAGGTTCCCATTAAGTAGCAGTCAGAGGGCAGGAAAGGCAACCTTGTGGTTATTATGGGTTTTACTGTTGGAGAAGTCATAGACCTTGACTGTTTCCAGCTGGATGCCAGAACCCAGAATGTTGGCAATTCCTCTTTGCCCTGTTTTCTCTTCCTTTCAACAATTATTTGCATAACTCTGAAACCCAAGAATCAATCCCTTTTAGCACACCGGGGGAATGATGTCTCATGCCCATTCCTGTGTCAGTTCTTCAAACCTGAAGATACCACATACTATGTCTGGAGCTGAGTTCACTGGTGATTTTGGAGTCACAGAGGGCAGTTACATCACAGAGCAGCATCTCAGAGCACGCAGCCACAAAGGACTTCACTGTGAAACTGAACACTAAATACACTGTCCTTTGCTCCCCACTTTTCCCTCGGTGCCCTTTCTCCATAGACCCTTACCAGCTACCATGCCGTCCTTCCCCCATCTCTCCTCTTTTCTGTGGAACCCTTCCTCTCATCTCTGGGTTGTGATTGGGAATTCCAAAATGCCTTTCATTATGCAGAGCAATTTCATTCTCCTTGTTTCCAGCTTTCCAGAAGCTCATCTTTTGGGAAGAAAATGGTGCGATGAAGTGCTTTGTTAAATTAAATGCCAACTGCCCAGCCCCCTCAGAGGGAAATATGAGGGGATGGGAGTATTTGTAGTTAACTGAGCACACGTGTGCGCGCGCACGCTCGTGTGTGTGTGTTTGTGTGTACACTCTGCTACACTTGCTATGTATACAGCCCTGTGATAGGTATTCTAGAATATCATTTTCTAAACTTTTTTGAAAGATTTATATAAACTACAGTATGGAACATATTTTACCTCACAACCCGTGAAGTGTATATGTGTGTATATATATACATATATATACACACACACAAACATATTTATGAATATATTCATATGAATATGTGTGCAAATATTTAATATACATATGCATATACATATATTTTACACAAGCAGTACCTTTGTTGGAAGGGCTATATTCTACTATTTTATATTCTATTTTATTTATTTAAAAAAAAATGCTAGTCCTGACCCTCTAGCGTGATTTCATGACCCTCAGTGAGTCATTATCGGAAATTTGAACAGCACTGCTTTGAGACATTCTCAGGTTTGTAAAACTGGGATTTCTGTTCTTAGACATCTCCACAGCTGCCGTGTACATTGCCAACTTCCATGCTTTAATTTGGCATGAATAAATTTCCATATCTTGCTTTTAGAAACTCATCTAAAACCTGGCACAGTCCTAAACTTGTGTGCTCCACCTGTACTGTCCTCGTAAATAACCCAAACGAGCATTTGGAGACTTCAGTGAGAGCTCTTATTCTGAAATTTCTCAGAATAGGGTTTTTAAAAAATACATGTTTTAGTGTAACATGGGGGAAAACTTAGAAAGTAGAGGCAATGGAAACACAGCCTGTAACGAACACCCAAGGGGAACTTCGCTAACATTTTGTGGTGTTTCCCTGCAGCCTTTCCTGCTATGCATATCCAAACTAACTTTTTATTCTAGGCCCTTTTAAAAACGTGTTATTTTCCCTCAAATCTTAAGCAAGAATAAGAACCCACACGTAGGGACTCCCCTGTAGGCAGAGAGGCTCACTGACACGGGCACTCACACATGCACACACCCACACACACACTCACAGAATGGAGGAGAACAAATTTCACTGCTTGACTTTAATATTAAATCTCACTTTTCTCACATTTCTTATGTTTTCACACCTAGTGTCTGGCTAATCTATTTTCTAGGCAATTCTCAGCAGAAAAAAATGTGAAAGTGATAGCTGGATTGTAATGTGTGAAAAAGCTCTCAGCATAGATTTGAATATATTTGGGAGGGGCAAGAGTATCTTAGATTGTTAGGAAATTAAGAGATGTGTTTTAAATAATGACTTTCACATACCAGCTTTTGAGTCTCTCCCGAAACTATTAACGACAGCTCAACTGTAAAGAGGGGGAAAATACTAACGTTACATCTGAGGCTAGCATAAATCAGAATTAGGTGAGATTCTTAGACTCTATCTAAAAATTGAGACCTGTGTGGGGTTTGCTCTGGACTGTGTAATGTTACAGACGTGCATCTAGCATTTCTTTGTCTAACGAATAGAACACTTACTAATGACCTGCACTCCTGTTTTATAGAATATTTTTCACTTTTCACTTTGTAATTTGGGACATTTGTTCTCTAGATCCTTTGTACTAAATATGGGAGAGGGATTTTATTTCTGGGGAATGATGTTCACTACTTGGAGGTCTTAAGACACATACCTGTGAATTAAGATTGACGATTGTAATCACAAGCTGATAAAAAAGGGATAACAATTTGCACTGTTGCAAATGTGAAATGATTATATTCCCTACTTAAATTGTCTTCTTCCTGCTCCCTTACATTTTTAGTCTCAGTTTTCTGTGTCAGGAGAGGGTGGCACACAAGAAAGCTAGATACTGTTTTATTGTGAGAACAATAAGGAGAAAGAGAGAGGTAGGGGGAAAGAGAGAGACGGAGAGAAAGGAAAGACACATTCAATTTTCTTTATTTTGTTCTCCCTTTTTAACACACCAAGAGTCAGGCTTGAGGGACTTGAGCATGGGGTTTTAGGACAGTGGTGTAAGAATAAACGGGAAGAGAAAGTGGGAAAGGCCATCCCCCTTGGACCCAGGAATGGTGAGAAACAGAAACAGATGTAGAAAGAAGACGAGAGAAGGAAGACAGCTCTCTGCTCCAGGCTTTCAGCCAGAGTTCGGAAGATGTTTTTAAAAATTTGAGGAAATACCAAAGTTAGGGATGCTATGCTCCCTGTCTCGTTTGGGACCCCACGAGGAGTGCGCAGTGCCAGTGTGGGCAGCCCGATAGGGCAGTGTGGCCAGACAGCAAGGTTAGTTTGGCTCTCTCAATCCCCACGTAGCATAGACGTCGAGTTGAGAACCAGAAAGCCAACCTTGGGCAACCCCACACCTGTGCAGGGTCAAGGGGGCCTCACAGTAGGAGCTGAGGGTGGACACTCAAGCCTGGGGACCACATGGAGGATGCACCAGAGACTTAGAATGGGGCATAGCCACTGAAAGCCAAGAGGAAGGAATCTGAGTATTTAAAAATATAGGATGTTAACAGAAAATTTGAGATATAGTAAGGTCAACAGGACAGGAGACCATAGCCATTGAAAAAATAGATTTTTACTCACAGTTCCCCAAGAGGACGGGGCTGCCATGCTGGTGGCTGCCACATGGGGAAGCAATGAGTCTGGTCTGGAGGTAGGGGTGAGGGGTAGGGAGGGTGGGGAGAGGAGGGAAGGGGGACGGGAGCAGAGGGGAACTATGGGAAGGATCTTTTTTTGTGTGTGTGTGGTCTCTGTGGGAAGGAACAGGTGAGACAGTGTAAACAGGCTTAGGATTGGCTAGTTTGAATAATTTCAGCGGGTTCTGTGTCACAGGGGCTGTTCCTAGTTGTTTGGTATCTGGCCCGGGGTGACTAGGGCATAGTGGCCTGAAGTGTGAGAGCCCCATGAAGGAGCTGGTTGCAGGTGTGGACTTCGGATTGGCTTGTTTGCTTTTGAACCCTCCCCTGCCCTACCCACCACTCTATGGTCCCTGGAGGAGGACTCCCCCCTCTCCCCTGGGGGGAGAAGTGACAACGGAGGCAGAAGGCCAAGGCAAGGTGACTCGAGCATGTTACTGAGTTGTCTAGAACAAGGTGTTTCAGCATGTGCAAACAGGGCAGATGTTAAAGCATCCAGTTTACAGAGGATAGACATGTGGTTAATGTACTGAGTCAGCAGTAATATTTCTGCCAAGCCCTGGCCAAGTCAAGGAAGAAAGTCCACAGATTTACTGCTGCAAATATCAGCAGGGAGACCAGCAGAATGCCCACGGATAGTCCAGGTCAACCACGGCCAATACGTGAGCCAGACCAGCCATTCCACAGTGCGGCCTGCAGGCGTTCAGAGGTCACCTTGAGGATGTGATGGCCCCTCACTCTGCCTGCTTGAGGCCATTCATTTACCCACTCATGCAACAGCTACTGTGAACCCAGAGGTCGATGTAGAGAGTGGAGTGGTGTGTGTAAATAAGAGAAAAGGCAGGGTTAAAATAGACTGAGTGTTTTACCCAAAAGATGAATGATACCTAATAAAGGATTGCTTTGTTTATTAGACGGGTTGACATATTAAATGAAGCTAGACTAGTCACTGTACGCGGGAGATTAGGAGGGAGATCATGTCAATAAGAAACAACACCCACTATGATTTTGCTGGATCGTGGAGTGGTCATGAGGGAATTTGCAGTTCCATCACGATGACTGTATCTCTTCCTCCCAACCCCTTGTAATATGAAGGTGGTTTGGGTATTGTGTTGGGAGGGAGTTGGAACTAGAGAAAACTGAAATATAGAACTAGAAAAAGAAGTCTCCTCTTTCCTTTACTTGTAAAGGATCATTTTTGAGTTAGGCAGATGGCATTCATACCTAGCTCTCATTGTGTTGTGGGGCTCAGGATATGAACTAAACCTCGTAGGGTTCCATGAGCTTGACCAAAGCTTGGCCTGTAACCACAGGACCCCAAAGACCCTATACACTGAAAAGACACTTGGAGAGCCTGTTACCATATTAGCTAAACATAAGCCTCAGTTCAGTCTTGAGGAGTTATTATTAATCACTCTATTATTTAGGTTGGCAAAAGTAGAACCAATTTTGCACAGTCAGATACTGAGATTAGAACACTTTACCTCCTTTCTTAATTACCTTCAACAAATATTGAGTGCCTATTATGGGCTAAGCATCATGTTAGGCACTGAGGGTGCAAGGGTGAAGAAGACACAGACCGGCCCTCAAGGAGTTTATGGTATTATGAGGAATATAGAAAAGGCAATTATCAAAATGGCGAGAAAGATAATGACTGGATTCTTTGGGGCTCATTTTTGGAAACTTGGAAACGACTTTTGGGAGGAGGGGCTAATTTAGCTGAGTCATAAAGGGCTGGTAGGACAGAGCTAGGTAAAGAGTGGAAAGAGAAATGTGGAAAGGCCGAAGGAGAAAGCATTTAGTTCCTCCAGAGAGGTGAAGGGGGCATTGCTGAAGCTCGCACCAGGACGCGAGCCCTAGCACGAGCCGCCTTCCACGGGCTCTGGTACTGCCAAAGACATCTCCCAAATCTTGTGTGTAACTCACTCAAGCGTCTGTAATTTGGGGGCAGAGGGACCTAGGCTCACTCTTTAGCTTTCAGACAGTAAAGAATTCATTCCGTATCTCTGAGCCTCTGTTTCTTCAACTGTAAAATGAGGATAATCACGTCTTTGAAGAACTGTTGTGAAGAGTAACTGAGCTAAGCTCGTGGGTGTCACGCGTACTTTCCTTCTTTCTTTACTTCAAACAGTTGATGGAGTGTCTCAGCTTTTATGATATTTTTCCTAATTAAGAGATATTACTACGTTTCATTCCGCTTTTTAAGCTTAGAGCAATTAATGGGAAGGTTTTTTTTTTGTCCTTTGTTTTTCTCTTTCTGGTTGCCAAAGTAAACTTCAAGAGCAGGGGCCAAGGGAGCTATAAACTCCTTTCACAAGTGATTCTTAGCAGCTAAGACAGAATGTGTTACCTCAGAGGGTTAAGTCATCAAAAGACAGAGGAGCTACTCTGGAGAAAGTTCAGAAATGACATAAAGGGCAGAACCCATATTAGGCACATTCTTGGCATGTCGTGACTCATGATAATTAATGATAACTCTCTTCCTCCGAGCTGAGATGAGGCTTATGAGTTCTTCTCAACCTTGTGCCCTTAAGGGAGAAACTAAGGAAGGAAAGGCTTCCTTGGGGAAAGAAAGAGATTTCCTTCTCTACCCAGAGGTATCCTCTTCAGAGACTCCCTTCCCCCTCATGGCGTTGGAGTCACCATCCACGGAGAGCCAGGTCAAGGCCTTCTTCTGGGCTGGGTTCCTGCGCTCCAGCCTCGATCAGATCAATGGTTGGAGCAGCTTAAGAAGAGGCTGTATTATGTCATAAAATTTTTGTCGTAGTTGTTGTTTTTGTTTTTATGCTTTGAAGCCTAATTTTTTTTGTTGCCTACTGAATCAAAACCTGGTTTACAAATACAGGCTTAAACAAATGTAAGAAAATTATAAAAATTTACAAAGTTGGCATCACATTTCAAATCAGATTTGCTAGAAGAAAATTTTCTAAGCCAAGATTCTGTTTTTCTTCCCTGTTGATCTATTCATTAAGGTAAAAATCTTATAACTGCCTTTTTTTTTCCTACCATGAGTGATTATAACAAACAGATGACAAAGTCTTCATAGTCTGACACCAGTTTATAACCTATAGTTTCAAATGCATGTGGGTCAAAATAATTCAATGGTGGTTACTGCACTATTCCTCGTGGGGCAACTACCAAGAAATTTTATAAAATCAGAAAGTGATAGAAGCTCTTGCTAGTAGTTGAGAGTCTTCATTTTTAAGTCTTTAAGGTCACCCAAATTTGTAGTTATTATTCCCAGGTTTATACATTGAGAAATGTTGACATGAGCAAATCAGGCACTTGGGCTACGCAGAGGAAATGCTGATCATTTTTTTTCTGTTTTTTGTGGAATTCATAATTTAATATTTTTAATATATTGGGAACAAGTGTAACATTTTTATATTATTATATTCTAATGATATGCGCAGTACATTACCCTGCTCCCAGAGTCACGCTTTGCCTGATCCTCAGTTTGCCTGGTCTGGGATGTGGCGGGATGCTTTACAGCAGATGCCCAGCACAGCACACATGCTTTGCATAATGAATAACTCAGCCCTGATAACGTATCTGTTCAGTGTCACAGTCCAGCCAGGCAAGTTGCTGCAGAAAAGATGGTGTCCAGCTAAAAATTCATATTAAATAATAATATGTAATTTACTTGGCGAAGCTGAAATGGTAAGTTTTATTTTTGAGAAATGTTGGAACATTCACAAAAACCAGGCTGATTGTTACATTTTTCACACATGTCAGCTGTAAAGATGTTGATGTACGACAGAGGAATGTGCCTGTGTGTGTACAGTGAGGACTCATATCACCTATTATTACACATTAATTATATTTTAGTTCGGTTTATAACTTTTTGTCAGAGTAGAAATACTGATACTTGATTTTTGCTGATTTTTTCTCCTGAAAATCGTTTTCCCTGTTGTTATACTACGTTTTTTTTAATGCTTGCCTATGATTGTGGGAATATTGGCATAGGTTGATTTTCTTCCTCTCCCTCCTTCCTCCCTCTCCTTCTCTCTCTCTCTCTCTTTCTTTTCCATTCTACCAACAAAGACTTATTTAGCTTCGTGTATCTAGGTGAGGCTACAAAGATGAATAGGTTGTCATGGATACAGACCGCTGTAATGTAAGCCGTAAAGTGATGATGGCTTTCAAAGGGTTAATACAATGTGCTTCAGCGATTCTCAGTGCGGCAGGGTTGTTTCAAAATAAGCTCCAAGACAATGTTATTTAGATTATTGTCTTGGTGCCAGATCTTGTGCCCTGAGAGTTAGATGACACTTCTCCAACTTAATCATATTTCAGGAGCAAGGCTGATGAGTTGGTGGCTTGGGTCCCAGTGTGTGCAGAGCAACTCTGGGTGGCTGCTGGTGGTGACAGCGAGGCAGCCTGGGAAACCCAGCGACAGCCATAATGCCATGAAGCAGGTCATGCACTAAAGGAAGCAAGATTCCAGACGTTGCCTAATCTCTCAGACCCTGATTTTCTTCATCTCTCGGCAAGATACTGTTTTCCTTCGTATCACTTATCACAGCTACACACTTAAATGTGTGACGTTTCACAGTGGTGGGTCGCTTTCACTGTAGAAGGATTCCGTGTGTTTCTGTTCCCGTTGTGTATCTCAGTCCCTGGCAGAGTCTTCCATATAGTAGGTAGTCAATAAATACTTACTGAGAGCACAAACAAATGGACAATGGAAAATTATTCACCTGAAAGTGCTTTTATAAAGATGAAGAAGTAATTATTTTTGAAAGATAATATACTATGCATGCATAATGTAAAGTGCCTCTATGCTCTGTGGCTTAGCATGGGTACTTAATAAGTGGTTATGAGTTTCAGATTAAATCATATGTGAAGTATTTAAGGATAAATGTATAAATTAAAGACTTTAAAAATTTCTAATTGTTTTTTATCTAATGTCATTCAGTGACTTATCCATGTCATAGAAGCCACAGTTTTCACATGTGTTATCATTAGAACAATATTTTGAAAAATCAGGGAGAGTTTTTAGGGGTATTTGGTCTTTGGCAGGTGCAGAAATTATCTGGATTAGAAATAGAAATGCTTCTTTTATGAAGACATAGATTGACGTCAAATATTCCATAAATGAATCATTTTACATTGCTAGTTAAACAACTTGCAACAGTGAAAGCCTGGATTCCCGTTGTATGGCTTAGCAAACTGGAAAATATGTGTTCTAATGCAACTTTGGGGCATCAACTTCTATTTACCAAATCCCATGCACTTAGACTGAAAAATCAATTCGTAGACAGAACCATCACATAGAAAATTGAAGCATTCTCTCACTGGTCTAGCAATCTTTCAGTAATGATGCTTGCATTGAAAATTCCACAGAGGGCTGTCAGCTGAGCACTTCCAGCTGTCCGGACTCTCGGCAGCTGGGGAATAAGCTCTTCCATCCAACAGTGGGGCCTGGGTCACGATTGGAGGACAGGATGGCAATATGGAGGGTGGTTGACTGGTGTGCCCGGTGGGCGAATGGTGACTGGCAGTGGCTGGTGGCTGATGATGGGTGGAGCACACTTAGCCAGTAAGTATTTGTGTAGCGCTAACTAAGAGAAATTAGAGTAAGTATGGTTTGGAAAGATGTGGACCCATATATGCAGCCTCCAAATAACCATCTTCATCTCCACTCTCTTTCTCATGACTGTTATCATTGCGTCTTTTTCAATGACCAGGCCAGGATAGGGGCTGGCCTGAGTCCACATGCCACTTGATCTGTCCTCTAGCCCTCTCTCACAGTTGGATTCTTTTGTGGTGGCTTCTTTTTCTTCTTAAGTACAAAGAATCCTCATGCAGTATTTTCTCTGGTAATTCTTCTCTTTCTGCACTCTCCCCTTCAAGGGGAAGTATTACTTACTCAGGGTCTCCTGGGTCTTGAGAAGACCAAAGGCATACTCAAATCAGGATAGTTCAGGACAGTTTACTTAGGAAAGAACTCATTGTATAGGTGTGGGTGGAGTGCAGGGCAGCTCCAAGGAAGGGTTCAGGAATATGGGGCTAGTATACGTGCAGCTAACACCCCTGAGGGACAGGGGTGGGAGAGGTTGCTGGGGCCCAGAAAGAACGAGGGGAGTAGATGGAGGAGTGATGACTTTCCTCAAGGAGCATGATGTGGCCAGCCTGAGACGACCTCACAGAAAGGGAACCTGGACAATAAACACCCTGCCCTCACTCTCCCGCCTTCCAATCTCCTGCTGATCGAACCCCGGGGGAAGCCAGCAGGTACTCTGACTCATATTCATCTGTACAGGTTAGGATCCTGGAGCAAGTAGCAGGGTGGAAAAGGGTGGGGAGTGGATTTGGAGGAGGGAAAAAGTATCTGGCAAAACTCCCACATCTATGGTTCTAGTCCTTACCTCTTTCCTGAGCTTGAAATCCAGGACACCCAACATACCCTCCTCCGGAAACTAACCCTATTCACAATCTTCTTGTTTCAGTTAATTGAGTCTTAATTTCCACAGTTCCTTAGGTTCATAACACCAAGTCTTCTTTGAGGTCAACTCACCTGCCTCACGAAGCAGCGAGCTTGAGGGCCCAGGCTGTGCTTCTCCTGCCCCTGTGTCTTCCACAGTATTGAGCAATGTTTGCAGATAGTTACCTAAGGTATATTGGTTGAATTTTCCTGACTGAATGGCTTGGGCTTTATTACTAAGTAGAATAACTATAACCTTGAAGGCTTTTATTTTCCACTTGATTATTGCAAGGGTGCAAAACTGGCAGCTGCAAGAAAAAGTGGCAGCCGAGAGAAACAGTATTAGGAATAGCACAGAGAACTGCAGCTCCGCCAGGATGGAGGGGGCAGAGGAGAGTGAGCAGGTGGGAAGTGGCTGGAGGAAGAAGGTCTCCCCTGGCTGGTGACACAGAAGGGAGGACTTGCTCTTTTAAATGATTATTTGTATGTTTAGTTTAGTTTTTGTTAATTATTTTAAGTACCTTTAAAGCCAGAAATCTCATATTGGTTTCCCCCAGGGCAGTCTTGAGGTTATTTAGCTGCCTACGTTTCTTGTGTCTTCTCTCTTCCCACGTGTTCATGTTCCCTAAGGACGTTCACATTGCCCTGCCCCAGCCAGACCTGCCCACCCTGGGCCATAAATTGCTTTTTCCACTCCTAGTAACCAATACTAATAGAGGCTTGCCCTGGCAGGTGGCACACAGGTGGGAAGATGATTTAATAACAGTCCACTGTTTTTTTTTTTTTAAGTGGTGTAGTACCTCTTTAAGGCTTTAGTGACCATTAACACCTCAGTGTGAAATTACTTGCCCACAGAAAAGTTGAGCGGATAGGATAGTACGGAGAGTTCCCATATGTCCCTCCTTCTTGCACAGAGTTTCCCTATTAACATCTTGCATTAGTGTGATAGACTTGTCACAATTAATGAACCAATATTAAAACACTATTATAATATAGATATGTTGAACCACTATTGATACATTGTTATATTATAATCAATGAACCAATATAGACTCATTGAGACAATATTGATACATTGAATAATATTGATGCAGTGATATACTGTCCATTATTTATTCAGATTTCATTAGTTTTTACCTAATGTCCTTTTTTCTGTTCCAGGACCCCATCTAGGATCCTAGATCCAGGACCACTTTACAAATACTTGTTAAGTCTCCCTAAGCTTCTCTTGGCTGTGATAGCTTCTCATATTTTTCTTATTTTTGATGGCCTTGACAATTTTGGTCATATATATTGTAGGATACCTCTGTTGGACTCTGATATTTTTTCTCATGATTAAAGCAGGGTTATGAGTTTTGGGTAGGAAGATCACAGAGGTAAGGTGCCCCTGTCACCATCTTACATCAAGGAGACGTGCTATCAGCATGATTTATGACTGCTGATGTTGACCTTGATCGCCTAGCTTATCAGGTTTTTGCACTGTAGGTAGTTCCTCTTCCTCCCTTTCTTCACTGCGTTCTTTGGAAGTCACTATGTGCGGCAACCCTTCCCCTTAGGGTGGAGTATCTACATAGTTTACTTGGAATTCTTTTTCCAAGAGAAATTTGTCTCTTCTTCCTCATTTATTGATTTACATAATCATTGATTTATTTTGATATGGACTCATAGATATTTATTTTATAATTTTGGTTATAATCCAATACAGCTTTATTTATTTTTGCTCAAGTTGCTCCAGCTTTGGCTGTTGAGGTGTGTTTCATTGGCTCCTGTGTCTGTTTGACTTAACTCCATCATTATTTGTGTGTGTGTATGTGTGTGTAAACACTTCCTTACTTTATGGACCACGCGGTAATACAGGCTCATCTCGTATGTTTTCTGCCTAGAATTAGCCAGTTCTCCAAGGGGCCCTGGTTCCTTTTATTAGTGAATGGTATTAGAAACCAAGATCTGGAAACTAGGTGTGCTTTTTTCTACTAGGGTGTCTTTCCTTTTAGGTCCTCTCAGCTGAGAGAACGAAGAAATATATGAGTATATACTAACCCATATTTATACACATATACATAAATATTTTATGTGTAACTATCTGTATCCATACTAAGCCAAGCATGAGTTCTTACCAGTGTTTCTGACTCTAATCCGTCACCACCTGGATCATTCCAGCCTCCTCTTGCTTATCTGCAAATTCCTACTCCAGTAATAAGAAATGTCTCCCACCGTCTACCATCCATGTACTTAATCATCTGATTCTAGTACACATGTGTAGCAACATCAGCATTGCTAGTGCTGTACGTGAGAAACAACTTTATCAACTAGCATATAGTATTTATTTGCAGTTCCTTTTGTCTTTAGTTTTACAGACTCCCTTCATTTCCAAAGTTACTGGGTCAGCACTTTTTCTTCCACTTCTTTCAGTGAGATTTTTCATGCATTTATAATACAGTTGTATTCTCTTGTCACATTCTGTTTTCTTTCCTGGGATACCCTGACCTCCTAAGTGTGTTTTAAAAGTTTTGCATATGTTCACTCTTTGTGTTGTAGAGTTCTGTGGGTTTTGGCAGATGCATATGTCATATATCCACCATTACACTATCACAGAGAATAGTTTCACCACTAAAAATGCCCTGTGCTCTGCCTACTCATGCTTCCACCCTCTTCTCATAATCCCTGGAAACCATTGATCCTTTTACTGTCTCCATAGTATTACCTTTTCTAGAACGTCACGTAATTGGAATGTATGACATGTAGCCTTTCTAGACTGGCTTCTTTCACTTAGCAACAGTCATTTAAGTTTCCTCCTTGCTTTTTCATGCCTTGATAGCTCATTTTTTTCTTATTGTTGAATAATATTTTATTGTATGGATGGACCACAGTGTGTTTATCCATTCACCCATTAAAAGACATGCTTCGTTGCTTCCAGTTTGCTGTGATTATGAATAATGCTACTTTAAATATTTGTGTGCAGATTTTTATGCCAATGTAGGTTTTTAACTCCTTACTTAAGAGTGTGATTGCTGAATTGTGTAAGACTACATTTAGCATTGTAAAAAACTGCCAAATTGTCTTCCAAAGTGGCTGTACCATTTTGCATTTCTACCAGCAATAAGTGAATGTCCCCCTTGTGCCACATCCTCACCTCAGCATTTGACATTTTAAAATAGTTTTAGCTATTCTAATAGATGTATAGTAGTATATCATTGTTTTAATATTCAATTATCTAATGACGTATGATGTTAAGAATCTTTTCATATGCTTTTTGCCATCTGTATATTTTCTTTGGTGAGATGTCTGTTCAGATCTTTTGTCTATTTTAAAATTAAGGCTGTTTGTCTTATTGTTGTTTTAAGAGATCTTTGTTTATTTTAGATACAAATCCTTTGTCAGGATGTGTTTTGCAAATACTTTTCTCCCAGTTTGTTGCTTGTCTTTTCATTCTCTTAATACTGTCTTTTACAGAGCAGAAATTTTAAATTTTAATCAAGTCCACCTTATCAATATTTTCTTTTATGATTTATGCTTTTAGTGTTATATCTAAATACTCATTGCCAAACCCAATGTCACCTAGAATTTTTCTTATGTTATCTTCTAGAATCTTCTTAATTTTGTCTTTTACATTTAGATATATGAAACCTTCTGAGTTAATTTTTGTGAAAGGCATACCACCTGTGTCCAGATATGGATGCTCAACTGTTCCGGCATCATTATTTGTTGAAAGACTGTGTTCTTTCACCATTGAATTGCATTTTCTTCCTTGTCAAGTACCAGTTGACTATATTTGTGTGGGTCTATTTCTCAGTTCTCTAGGTTTTTCTATATGTTCATTATCAAGTTGAGGAAGTCCCCTTCTATCCCTGATTTCCTGAGAGTTTATCACACATGGCTGTGGGATTTTAACGACTGTATTTAAGTTCTTGGAAGGCTGAGACTGTGTCTTATTCATTTTTGAATGCCCCACGATGCCTATTCACAATATTTATTGACTGAGTGCATATATGCAACACCATTGATTCTGAATAATTTCCTTCTGAGTTTAAAGTAAAACTCTCCATCTTTCAACACTTAAAAGGGCCTCCCAGTAAATGTTTTTGAATAAGTCAGTGTTTTGTTTTGCAATGCTAATATACTAGAGAGGAGGCCATGGTCTTAAAGATAAAACTGTGATTCATCCTTCCCCACAAATTAATTTCTTTTAGGAGATGATGAGTTGGTGTTTGTAGTCAGGGAGAGTGGAGTAATTTGGGGAGGTCAGGGGATACATTCATTGAGATAAATAAACATCAAATTGTACAGGCTCTCAAAACATGCTGTCTGAAAAAGACCATGCTGGCATTGTCCCTCTGTTCATTTCCAGCTTCTGTATTCTAATTTATTGAAAATTTTGCTTGCCAAAACCTGATTCTACCCACTGAAAAAAATTTCCTTTATAATGAAAATATTTTTGGCCAACTGTGCCTTTTAAATTTTATGTGTGCTGTTTATTTTGATGCCCAACATTAAAATTGGCTTTTAACTGTTATTTGAATTTGTACTCTTGTATATATATATAATCTCTTTTTTTAAAAAAATCATAATTTTGTTTTCTGGGAAAGCCAAAGTGGAAGAGAAGTTACTTTGTAAATATTTTGATATGAATCTAGGTTTTGTAAATAACTTGCCTGAGTAAAAATGTACATGATTATTCTGATTTCCTCCTTTATTTAAATAATCATTTATATCCTGTATTATCTGTGTGACTGCAGCCTGATGTTGAAGAGCAGGGGTTCACTAAAACCAGACTATAACAAAGTTTTCATTGGTGCTCAGTAAAATTCAGCAACTATAGACAACATTGATTTTTTCCCCCATAAGCTAAATTTAGTCAGTTTAAAGAAATATTGCTCATTCTGTGATTTTTGATTAAATATCCTTTGTTTCACAAGATACAAAGTGATACAAAAATGGCAACTATTTTAAAAAGTTCTCATTTAAAAAAATAAAAAGCTGGAAGCCCTATGGAAGATGCTTTTCTGTTTGTGCTCTAGGCCGTGAGAACCTATGGAATTACTGGAATGACTGGTGCTGTGCTCGGAGTGGAGGTTATGGCAAGAGGGTAGCTCCAGTTTTCCTACCAGTTTCAAGGTGGCTGTTTTGTACTTGTACAAGATGCAGTGACTACTTGTACAGGATGCAGTGACTAGTTGATAAACTAGTTTCTGAATTCTTCACAGAGGGAATTCATCTATATATTGATGTCAAATTTATGTGTCCATCAGGAGAAGGGTCCAGAGTTTCTTAGACCACCATCTTGCTAACATTACTCTGCTTCATGTTTTATTTTCTGGCTATTCCTTGAATATACTTCTTACTTCCCACCAAATGTAATAGTATGTCTGTAACTATTTTAATTTTGTTGTACGTGTTTTTGTTTTTGTTTTTGTCTGTGTCTGCCTCTTTTTCTGCCTGCTCTGCTTCTAATTTTATATATTCCATTTTCACCTCTTTTTAGCATATCAGTTATACCCCTTTCAAAGACCTTTTTAAAGTTGTTGCCCTAGAGTGTGCAATATACATTTTCTTTTTTTTTCAGGTCATTTTGACTTATTTCATATTGAAGTATAGTCAGTTACAATGTGCCAATTTCTGGTGTACAGCACAATGTCCCAGTCATTCATTCATATATATATTTCCACTAAAGGTTATTATAAAATATTGAATATAGTTCCCTGTGCTATACAGAAGCGATTTTTAAAATGTATTTTTATGTATGGTAGTTAATATTTGCAAATCTCGATAGCCAAGACATGGAAACAACCTAAATGTCCATTGACAGATGACTGGATAAAGAAGCTGTGCTATATTTCTACAACAGAATACTACTCGGACATAAAAAAGAATAAAATAATGCCATTTGCAGTAACATGGATGGACCTAGAGATCATCATGCTAAGTGAAGTAAGCCAGAAAGAGAAAGAAAAATACCATATGATATTACTCATATGTGCAATCTGAACAAATAAAAAGAAGACACTAATGAACTCATCTACAAAACAGAAGCAATATACATTTTCAATGACACTAAGTCCATTTCAAATAACACTACACTATTTCATGGGAAGTATAGCTACTTTATAACAGAGTATTCTCAATTTCTCCTTGCTATCACATATAATATTGCTGCATTCATATCACTTATCCATATGCTATAATCATTCATTATATAGTTTCTATTACTACTTTGGGTAGTTATCTATTAGATCAGATAGGAAGAAGCAAAATAAAAATTTATTTTACTTTCATTTATTTTTTTTCTGGTACTCTTCCTTTCTTTATGTAGATCTGATTTTCAAGCTATCATTTGCCTTCTCTCTGAAAAATTTCTAAGATTTTTTTCAAGAAAGATCAACTGGCAATAAATCCTTTCAGTTTTTGTTTATCTGAAGGAGTCTATTTCTCCTTCATATTGGAAGGATAATTTTGCTGGGTACAGAATTTTAGGTTTTTTTAACCAACATTTTAAATATTTTACTTTGCTCTCTTCTTGCTTGTGTATTTTTTTGATGAGAAGTCCAGTGTAATTCTTATCCTTGTTCCTCTAATGTGTCCACACCCGCCCCTGCCCTGTGGCTTCTTTCAAGATTTTCTCTGTCTTTGATTTTCTACAGTTTAAATATTACATGTCTAGGTGTAGATTTTATGGGTATTTATCTGATGTGGTTTTCTCTGTGCTTCCTGTGAGTTGATGTGCACTAATAATTTTGGAAAATCATCATCCGTTATTACTTCAGTATTTCTTCTGCTTCTTTCTCTATTTCTTCTCCTCTGGTTTTCCTATTATGCATATGTTATACTTTTTTCTAGTTGCTCCACAATTTTTGGATATTCTATTCCGTTTCCCACTCTTTTTCTCTTTGCATTTTAGTATGGTAAAATTTCTATTGACATAGCTTCAAGATCACTGACTCTTCCTTGTCCATGTCCAGCCTACTGTTGAGCCCAGCAAAGGCAGTTTTCATTTCTGTTTGAGTGGATTTCTAGCATTTCCTTTTGATTTTTATTTAGAGTTTCTATCTCTCTGCTTACATTACCCATCTGTTCCTGCATGTCTTCCCATTAGATCTCTTGGCATATTAACCATAGTTATTTTACATTGCTGGTTTGAAGGTTTCAAAACCTCTTGTATATCTGAGTTTGGTTCTGATGTTTACTTGTCTCTTCAGATTATGGTTTTTTCCCTTGCAATTTTACATTTTTAGCAACTTTTTTCATTTGATCATGATTTGTAATTTTTTCATTGAAAACTAGACATGATTTATTGGTTGATAGGAGTCAAGATAGATAGTCTTTAGTGCAAGGCTTTTTTTTGTTTACCTGGCTAGGAGTTAAGCTGGTTTGCTATATTGTTTGCTTTAGCTGTAAATAACAGAGCATTTAGTTTTCTCTAGTGTCTTAGTTTGTGTCCCATCTTGGCTTTAGGTTTCCCTAGAGACTCCTTCTTAAGCAGAGTCTGAGTATTGCAGTTCTTTCAGCTCAAATCCATGATTATCAAACCGGAGGCTGCTTGATGTGATGTGAGTGTATGAGGAAGGGAAGCATTCTGTATTCCTGTGATTAGGCTTCAGGTGTTTAGTGTGCCTGTGCCTCTGGGATGTAACTTTCACAAGTATTTTTTAGCTTTCACTACCTCTTCCCACCTTAAGTGAGACAGGAAGGCTAGAGGGTGCTATAATTGGGTAATTTCCCTCCTCCAAGTCTGAAAAGGTCTGATGAAGTCTTCTCCCTTGATGGGCAGGTCTTTGTTGTGGAGAAGCTCTGGGTTTATTTCAGAATTTTTACTTTTCCACTCTGCCTGGGCAAACATGGGATTTTTCTCTGCTCTTCACAGTGGGAACCAGGTGAGGCTTCTAGAGGTAAAACTCATGTAAGGTATGACTCTCTCCAACACAAGGCCTCCAGTAATTTTAAACACTCAAGCTAGTCCATCCTTAGCCTCCAGAAACTCATTGAAGTTACCATTTCAGGGTTTGAATGGCGACTGGCACCAGCAGCTCTTGTGTTAGGTAAGCTGATTGGTATTCTCTGTATTCACCTGTCTGTCCAGTTTAAGGATGGTGGTTTGTCTTGTGACTTCAGTTCTCTGAAGATCTAAGGAAACTCATTGATTTTCAATGTTTTCCTTTTTTTTTCTTGTTGTTAGGGTTGGAGTGATGACTTTCAAGATCTTTACATGTCACTGCTGAAAACAGAAATCACAGATTGCTTCCTACTACTATTTTCCATGTGTTCAAGTACATCTGATAATCCATCAATCATAATTTCTTGCTTTGTTTTGTTTGTTTGTTTTTCTGAAGGCTTCATTCCTGGACTCTTCCATTATCCAGACTGGAATGGCTGTTACGTCTCCTGCAGTGTTATTGTCCTGGTACTGCCTTTCCCACTGTCCCAGGGATTTCCTTTGCCTCTCTCCTTCATTGGATGTTTTTCTTTTGGCTCTTACATCTTATTTTTTCTTGATGTACTTTCCCAATTTTGATAGAGAAGATTCTTCACAATCTCCATGAGAAAAGATACATAGGAGGTAAATATTCTGGGTCACTGCCTGTTTTAAAATTTTTTTTTTTACTTTATTCTTCTCTTACAGTTGACTGGTGATTAAATACAGGATTATGGATTGAAAATAATTTCCCTTAGCATCCTGAAGACATTGCTGCACATTAATAATTTTGAAACTTTTAATACCAAATGTATTCTTTATCTTTCCCCCCTCCAATTTGGAATCTGTTGGTGTTTTTATTTATCTCTGGTACTGTGAAAATTCAAAATGATATGTTCTGGTGTTTTTGTTGTACTGGGCACTTGGAGGCCTTTTCAGTTTGGAAACTCATGTACTTCAATTCTGAGAAATGTGTTGTGTAACTCCTTTGATAATTAATTTCCCATTTTTTTCTTCTTCTGAAAGTATTATTTATCAGATGTTGGACCTCCTGGATTGATCCTCTGATTTTTATTTTTTTTCATTTTACATTCAAAAAAGTCTTTCTTGGAGGGAAACTCTTCTTTTGAATTTTTTAGCTGGGGCATAATTATTTTAATTTCTAAGAGATCTTTCTTATTTGATCTATTTTTATTTTAATAGTCTATTCTTATGAAAAGGATGTAATATTTTTACTTTTATCTGCAGATATAATTTGCAGGTTTTTAAAAAAAATTTTCCTTCTTTTTCTTGTATTGTTTATATTTCCTTTTGTTCATTTATTCCTTTTTAGTCACATTGTCCCTATTTTCCATGTTTGAACACTTTCTTGGGCATTGTATTAAAATGTACCTTTGTTGTGGTTTTCATGGGAAGAAATGGGCAAGGCAGGGTAAACAGCTGAGCAGAGTTAGACTGGATAGTCAGAATACTTCTGCAGGCTCTGGATGACAGGGGTGGTCTCCAGCTGTCTGGTACCTGGTCCTGGGGTGAGTTAGGGCAGTGGCATAATGTCCTAAACTGAAGGAACCTGAAAAAAGGAGGTAGGTTGGGGATATGGGTTCTTGATTGGTTGGTTTGCATATGAAAGGTTTGCTCACAGGCAAGTTGTTTGCTATCTTTAGCAATTAGCTAACCCTCGGAGAAGCAGCCCCTCTCTGGGTCCACAAGGCCTCAGGATGTCAAAGCATCATGAAATACAGAATGTAAAAAACATAATTAATATGAACATCTAGTACTCTTTGGCAGAAAACAGCTAAATTGAATCTCTGTGTGCATGGATTGGATGTATTAAGTGAAGTCCATTCAAAGGATGATTATGGGGTGATTGTTTTGGGGGGAAACAGAAAAGATTAGTGTTTTTTTGTCTCTTCTCTAGGTCATGTGGCAAATATTGTTAATATTTAGCCAATACTATAGTTTATTTACATTCCTCATCTCCTTTTTAGTTAGATGGAGGCCATTTGACTTGATTCTGGCCAATGGGATGTGGGCTAATTTGCACATCCCTCATCCCTCACATGGCCCTTGAGCTCTATCCCCCCCAGTGCCCTTGGATGCTACATGTTCTGGACATTTAGACAAAATATACAGGAAGACAACCTGGCTTCCTTCAGACTGTGATGAGGGTAAGAAATACACTTTTGAAAGGATTCATTAATCACCGGAGCAAGATCTATCCTTTCCTGATTAATATATGCCTCATCTCTCCAGAAGATAATCATCTAGTTCCCTGCCGGAGGAGAATACAAGTGGATGTCAGCATTTGACAGCAAGAGTGAGGAGGAATGGGCCTTTCCCGTGTTCTGCTGGATCTGCTTCTTCTTGGCATCTATCTCTGGAAACAGAGGTTTCAACTTCTTCAACTCTTCTAAGTCAGTTGCCACTTGTTAAAATCTGCTTTCCATTTTCTTTTTAAAAATATTGCTCCCTTACTATTGTCTTCCCTTCAGTCTGCTTTGCCCTTGTGGACTTATACTTTTAGTGGGAGTGTCCAAGAGAGGGACCATAAAAATGTGTGCTCATTTAACCACATTTATCTGGAAGTGCTTACTTTTATTTTCAACACTTGGGTTACCATTTTTGGTTTCAGGTGGGACTTCTTGCTCCAGATATCATATTCTGGGGCTCTTCTTTGTAGCTTCTTAACGGCACCCCTATTACAGATCCTCATGATAATCTTAAGGTCTGGTACAAATCCTGATGCCGGAAGGTACATCTCTCTTTCCAATCAGATGTGTCTGTGTGGAAGGCCATCCTTCTGAGGGTGATGGCTAGTCTGTGAACTCTGTATCACCTGACGTCTGCCCGTTGGTCCAGCACCTATCTGCATTCCCTCCACCTCCCCCCTCCTGTCCTGGTCCAAGTCCTAGTAAATGGGAGTATAAAATATGTCCCCAGACTTCTGTGTGTGTGTGTGATATTCTGCCTGTCCAGCACATTTTGCCCCATTTTGTACACCAGGTGAGCTTTTACTCAGCTATCAAGACTCACTCAAGTGGTCCTGCTTTCTTGCAGCTTTGCTGGTGACTTTCCTGCTCTTACACTTAGGTAAAGGTGGAATTTATCTTCTGTGGCCCAAATTCTCTTGAACTTATCTCCAGAATGTAACATTGACTGATTAATAGACTGATTGATTTTTTTCTGGCCCCTTTTGACTTTGAGGGCAGTAACTTATTTATCTTTGGATCCCAGTGCTCAGAACTGTCGTTGCCACAGAGCAAATACTCAAGACACGTTTGTTGAAAGTACTCAGGACACGTTTTTGTCCATTCTTCTGCTACTTTGGTGTAGAGAAAAGTCTGAAACTTTTTGTGGCTCTTTTTCTTTCTCCTGGAGAGTTCTGGGAAAGGAGAAATTGTGGCCCTCATTAGAAGCCATTCACTCTCAGCTGACAACTTTTCTCTGATTAACTAAAATCTCTCATGCTGGAATGGAATATATATATATATATATATTCTAACCCCAGGATATTCCTCCTGGAGCACATTTTCTTTTCTTCTCTTTCCTCCTTTTTTTGTTATTCTTTTCTGAAACCTATAAAATAGCATTGTTACAGGGAGGGAAAAAAGCAGGCATGATCCTCTAACTCTCTTGTTGGGGAAATGGCTTTGTGTAACACTGGGGTCAATCCTCTGAGCTTTATGCAGGGGAAGGGGACTACCCAGAATCTCCACTAGAGTAGAGAAAGTGGATAGCACTTTTTCCAGAGTAAATACTCCAGTTGAGCACAGAGGGGGACATGTCTCAGCAGGGTGCTGATGCTTCAGCATACCTGCTATGTCATCTTCTTTGCTTTCAGAGAACTGTGCCTGATAGTTTAAGCCAGAGGGACTTAACATCGCCAAGCTGAAACTCAGTTTGCTCTAGCCCTGGGTCAAGGTGAAATCAGAGTCCTGTGCCTGTCAGAATGCCTTCGATGTTCCCCAAAGGCTCACAGAGCCAGTTAGAGATACTCGAGGGAAGGTCACTCTTTAAGCAACAACACAAAATCTCAAACAAAGCAAAAGGGAGCAAAAACACCTTATTGAATTATGAGTGTATTGTAAAGAGAAATTTTATTTTACCTGTTCTACTTATTAAAGAATTAACATTTTATGCAAAAAAGGAAACATCACACATAGGTAGTAACTAAAGCAGAATTCACAAGGTCAGATGGCTTCAGGTGACAGATATATGACTTAAAAAGGTGAAGCTCCAAGAGATGATACTAGCAAGGTGTGAGCTCTGAGGGAACTGGTGAGTGTGTGTCCCACTTAAAGACATTGAATTCAAACTTTCAAAAACTATCTTATGGGCTATAACTCACAGTCTGGGAGTTTGGGATTTGCAAAGTAAGATGATGCTATTAAATCAGGCATATGATCCTAAGTATTATAGAATGTCTGGCTACCTTTAAACATTCTCAGAATCTTGAAGAAAAAGTCCTGGGAATCTGTCTATCTATCTATCTATCTATCTATCTATCTATCTATCTATCTTCCTACCTACTATTTATTTATCTACTACTCAGATGGTACTTGGTTGGGAAATCTTGGGACACTGGAACACTCTGAAATTCAATGGACAGTTTGGTGCTCTATACCCAAGTGCAGAGCTATGAGATGGGGAAAGAGTAGTGGCAGAATGATGAGCTCACTTGGGATGAGTGTTGAGAAGTGGCAGCGAGGAGGACATCCTGAGTGGAGAGATGTTCATGCTGTGAATGGCTTGAAGGCAGTCAAGAAGAGTGGGTTTATTAAGATTTCCACAGTCACAGTGACTAATTTGAGATGTTTGGAAACCTGATGAGTGGCACTTCCTTTAAAATGTATTTTGTCCCTACAGGAAACGTACTTGGGACAGGAAAATGGAGGCTTCTGCTGATAGATATGGGGCATTCTGAATGCCTCAGTTGTCAAGGTCTATCTGCCATTTTTCTGAATCAAAAGATTCTATAAGTTTTCTAATTTTTATTTTTCATTAAAAAAATCACTGGCAATAGATCACTTGATCTGCCAACTTTTGAAGGCAAAATTAAATTCCATCATGAAAAATCAGTGATTATCTCTTGCCTTCCTGAAACGTCATGCAGGTGTTGACCAAGATGAAAAATGCCTCTACTACAATTTGGCATATCAAAGGTAGAACAATCGTCAAGCTAAAGTCACATGTCAATTTGCTGCAGAAAAATAAAGTAAGCCAATGATAAATGGAAGAGTCAAACAGATGTAGTATGGTAAATAAAAATATTAAAAATCCTCATTTTATAGGTTTCATACAGTACAGATATTGGCTGATCAAACTTGAAAAGTTCAACATTTTGTTCTGAGAATAACATAAATATTAGTGGAAGTGGAATTAGAGATACTCAACCTCTGATTTAATACTATTAGTGACTAACTGATAATGTTCATAACTAGGGTTACTAATAATGTTACTCATCTTTTGTTAATTATAAGAGCTACTGCTATTGAACACTAAATATACGTCAGCTACAGTTCTAGTCACTTTAGTCTTTCTTTTTTTTTTTTTTTACAGCCACCTTCAGGGTAGGTATTATCACCTCCATGTTATAGAGGAGAACTGTGACTCAGAGGGTTTGTAACAGTTAGCCTGACCCCAAAGTTCATATTTTTCACCAACTGACTATGAAAATCAGCAAGTAATCTATTAACTGTCTACTATAAGCAGGGCACTGTGCCAGGTGTCAAAGTATAGAGTAAGATCCTGGAAATATGAATGTGAATGATGACAAAGAACAACCCAAAGTGTCATAAAAAAGCCATGCGAGCAGTACAGACAATAAATGATGGGAAAAGTCAGTGAAACGAGATCTGAGGAGTAAGGACAGACTTCACTGACCCATCCTGGAGGAAAAGGCAGGGCTTGAACAAGTAAAAAGACTAAAGGAAGTGAGTAGGGCTGTGATGCAGTTTTTGAGGATTAACCTGACTGTAGCGGGGAGTAGACTTTTCCTTCTGGTGCAGGTGAGTGGGGAGATGCCTGAGGGAGTTTCTCTGCAGCCTCCTTCCTATGTTCACGTCATGGGGTGCTGATGATCTGGAAGAGTACAAATGAAAAAGGACAGGTTGTGAAGACGTAAAATTATAAGCCTTGTATACTTTACCTCAGTCTTGTCTAGAAAATCTATTAGAGCAGAAACAAATATCCTTAGCAATGTCTGTAAATGAAGAACCTTGGACAAACGAGACTGTGGACTTGTTGGGAGCACAAGCATGCAGCTGGCCATTATTTATTGTTAGATAAGAACAATATTAGTGATCTCTGCATACCTGTCACTAAAAAGTTTAAATTTGATCACTGTTTATTTGTATCCCATCACTATAAAATTATATTTCTTTCTAAGCCTCTTTTATAATCAGAAGAAAGAGCTTTCCTATAACAAAGAAAGATTTTTAAATAGTTCTACAAACTGTTGACATATAATCTTTAGACTAGAATGTTTGTTATAAAAAGCTATTTTTACTAGGACATTGTTATATAAAGTTGTGTTCACTTGGGTTTTACTCATCAACTTTGCTCTTTATTCATTTACTGTGGCATTACTAGCTTTGATAAATTCAACCTGGATGAAAGCTCTGTGATAATTTTCTTAAAAACAGTCAGAGACCTGAAAGCATATAACCTCCTTGAAAATGAATTTGCAAATAAAATACAGTGTCTTACAGACTGATTTTCAGTTACAATTAGAATTTGTTGTCAGGGTGGATTCCAAAGATGTAGGAAGGGTGAATGAATAGGGTGTGTGATGAGCTGACTGTGAGCAGAACATTCTCTGAGAGTTTCCTGCTGTGGTAATACTTTCTCAAGATTTTTTTATCCATGTGCTTGAGGCAGAGTGAACTGAGTGGGGAGTTTGGGGTTCTAGTTCTGACTGCTCAACACCAATGTGGATAACTCTTTGGATAAATCTTATAATACCTTGAAAAGGTTTTGAGGTCCAACAAAGTTCTAAAACGCTATAATTCATTGATTTTTCATTTTCTTGGGACTGATGGAATATATCGGTCGCTGTTTGTTTGGGATTTGAGAGCAGCCTACTGCTATGAAACTGAGTGGAACTGACTGGCGCTTACAGAGAATGAGACAGTGATTCTGTCACCATGCCCTAACAGATTGCTTTCAAATGTATCTGACAATTCATAGAAAGGCGTTAATTCATTCTCGAGACTTGTGGCATAGCCTCTGATTCCTCCGGGAACAATTCTGTTAATTGCTATATTTTAAACCAAGGTGGACAAAAAGATGCCTTTGGAAAATGTAGTATTGTCATTTTTATCAAACTTGAAAAAAATTTTTTTTGTGGTATTAGATTTACCAACTGAACACTTCATGCTCAACTCCAAACACATTTAGACTTGGTTTCAATAGTTTCAGGGCCCACATGTGTCTCAGAGATAATTTAATACCATATTTCATTTAATGTTCGCTTACACGGTCTGCTTTTGCCACACTTCCAAGTTAGTGTTCTAAATTGATTCAGAAGAATTAATCTTCAAACACTCTTTCCTCCTTCTGCCAGCTGGTCCCTTTATAGTTTCTTCAGAAGATATTGGGCTGGTAAAAATAAAGGTCTTACTTTGTTAAGTGGGTATCCTATCATCAGAAGCTCAAAACAGACTCTAGTCAATTTTCAGACCAATCAATTGAAGCTCCTTGGGTAGAAATGGGCAATATGACAGCTATTGGAGAGTTATGAAACTAAGGAATAATTTACTTGGTTAAAGTTTCTTTACTTGTAAAAAATGAGTGTTTCTTGTACTATTTAAGACTTAGGCTATGTAATCAGGATGATATTTTTAGATGTGTTTGTAAAGATAGAGTTTTGCTCTGTTAGAAAAAGGACCCTTTCAAGTCATGATGCGTGGAAGATGCTTGGCATTAAGCATTCAGCATGGGCGCTCTTCTCCTTTGTTTCCTCTTTCCTCGGTCAGAACTACCATGCTATGTCATGTGGGAAAAATGTTCAAGCTCTTAAGAGTGCTCTAAGTGGTTCCTTTGAAGTGACTCAAATATCTTTTTTGTTGGAAAAAAGTTAACATGAAGAATCACTCATTAATTTGCCTCCAACGAGTTCTTCTAGTCAGACTATTACATATAATGGGAAATATGAACACTTGTACTCAGATGCCAAATACTCCTTGGAGAAAGGATTGGGAAGTGATATAATAAGGGCAGACTTAAGGAAATGTGCTTATCCCAGTTCTATTAAAAATTTCAAAAGAGTCTTATAAATTTGAACTAAATATTTAATTTTATAAATTAATAAAATAGAAGGAATAAATGGAGAGGGATGAGCCATGAGGGTAAATGCTGCCTGTATTAGTTAGGCCCAGTCAGGAAAAGAGAAACTACTTTAGGTATTTCAAGTTTAGAGGAATTAATGCAGGGATTTGGTTGGTAACTTGTTGGAAGGATGGAGAAGCAAATCAGAAAAGGGCATATTACCCAGAGATTAGCTGCCACCCTTGTTTGTGCCAGTTCAGCTGCTGCTGTTGGACCCCTGCTGCTGAATGGCTGCTGCTGCTTCCAGCGGTATTTACTACGGGGAGGTAAGAAGAGATGGGGCATCCTAGTCGAGCAGCCAAAGATCCGTAGGCGAGGAATGTGTGCAGAGTGTGTGGCAAGAGTGCTCTACAGACCGGAGAATGATGGCCCTGTATTTCTTGTAGATGAGAAGTACTGAAGGAGATAGACCCAGTGATGGCTGAGACATGATACAGTTTTGCCAGAAATTATTGAAATCAAGGGTGTTGTAGCCCACCGCTAGAGTTTGGGACCCAGAGTGGTAGTACGTTCACCCTAATTGAGCTCTGCCTCCCTCTGGGGTTTCTGATTGAGTTTTCCTCTCTTTATTACTGTGAGTGAGGTAGAAATTAACAGGATAATTCCCATATCTAGTCTCTATGTTATTTTTTGACAAACATTAAGGAGATTATTTTAAAATAAGTATTTAAAGAGATTGAAGTTATTTCATATGTTTTACATCCTTGGCACATGTGTCCTAGAAGATAACTACACGCTCGGTTCTGTGCGTCCTGACCCCCTTGCATTGCTCTATAGGGATCTAGACAATAGTTTTTTTCCTAAGTCACAATCCAGAGTTGGGAAACCCCAGAGAGCATTCAGACATTTGCCCATGGTGGCATTGAGACATTGCCCCAAGTGGAAAAAAAAGATCTCTCTGTGCATTTGCTTAGCTTTGTTAAAATGGTCAGATTTGTGGAAATAGCCTGATATAATACCTTAATGATCATCTACACAAAAATTAGTTTCTGTCCTTGTTTTCCCCAGTTATGGCATCTAAACACCAGTATAGCTCATATTTTGATGCATGCTTTTGATAACTTAAATCCTGCCTTCAGTTTTAAGGCACACTCTGTATTCAAAATCTGTTTCATAAACCTTTCAGCGAGAAATCTGTAAGAGCAGTGACATGCTGTTTTGATTATGTCTCAGCTCATCCATTTAAGAAGGCTGAAAACTTGTTTCAGCAGATTTCCTGCAGGTGTATCTGATTACCTGGGCTCCATCGTTTCAGTAAGATAAATGGAAAACTTAGATCTTCATGAAATAGGACTGGAGGGAGAAATTCTGCAATGAATTGTCTTAAGAAGCAAAAAATTCCCAATCTCTAGAAATATTTAATCATAGACTTGGTGACTGCTGTTGGGGAGACATTTTGGAGAGGGTGTAGGTGATATAGGACTGAAAGGCTTATAGGTTCGTAAGCTCTTATCCAGTTGGGACATTCTGTAAGTCTTGATGATGTGAAGAGATTGACAAAAGATCTATGGAATTTTCAATGATGTGCATATGGGCTGGCATCCACGAAAAGCCGGCACCCAGTATTCTAAGGTATCACTGGGAAAGTCTGGGTTTATTATGACAGCAACGTCAGAAAACCTTGTGTTAAATTTATCCTTGAGCCTAAAATCTTCAGTCACTATTCTTTAGCCTATTCTTCCTTTTCATGGGGTGTCAAACTCTCGATTTGAAGAAAAGTTGTTAAAGTTTAAAGCTTGGGGAATCCAAGTCTCAGACATGAACATTCCTTGAAGAACTTCTGATGATTTTAAAGCATTTTGGAATCACAGATCCTTTCAGACCCTACCCAGAAAAGTGTACATTGAATCTTACAGGCTCAGAGGACTCACCCCAAATTAAGAATCCTTGTAAGGAAAAATGTACCCCCTCCCAAGCCTCCCATTCTCTCTTTTTAGGGACTGGCAGGACACATGGTTAGTCTTCAAGTTATTCTCAGGAGGCACTGAATCTCTTTGTGCAAGTTAAACACATTTACAGAAATGGTAAATACCCTCCCCTCCCCAACAATAATGGTGAGTTATGTTTACACTGAAAACCACCTCAGAATTGAAAAGGAGTTCATAAAGCATAAAGCAATAGCAGAAATCACTTACAGATGTGTGAATAGAAATAGAATAAGAGAAAATAAAAAGGCCAATGGGTGACTACATAAAAATGAGACTGTTCATCAAAGAACACCATAAATAAGATTAAAAGGAAAATGAGAAATCAGGCAGAAATAATTGAATTAAAACTTAGGATGTGAATGGCTTCTAGAAGTTGACAAAAAACATTAAAAACCAGTGTAACAAATGGTCAAAGAAACTGGTTCTTTCTACCACAGTTATTGAGTGATTACAATGTGACAGACATGGAGGGTCTTGCGACAAACACCCCTGTCCTCAAGGAGCTTAATTCACAGTAAATGAAATGCAAACGGCCAATTAATATGTGAAAAATGCCTAAGTTCACTTCATAATCAGAGAACTCACAAAACCATTCAGAAACCACTTTGGCCTGTCATATCAGCAGAAACAAAAAAAGAACATTACTGAACATTATTGAGGAGATGGAAAACAGATGCTCTCATCTACTGCAGGTAGGAGGTTCCATGGTGGCAGCTTTTTGGAAAACACTCTTGCAACCCAGATTAAGAGATTTCAAAAGTAAGTGCTTTTTGCTCTACTTATTTCTCTTCTATGCATCTGTTCCAAAAAAGTAGTTAAAAACTCAGATAAATAAATTCAGAGTCCATTGCAATATTAATTATAATCTCAAAAAACTAGGAGTAACCAAAATTTTATTTAAAAATATATACTGTGGTCCAAATTGTGTTAAAATAACATCTATACTTAGAAAAAACTAGTACAGAAAAATTGTAATTTTCATTTTATTTTTTGTTTTTGTATGTCAAAATTTTATGTTTATATTATTTTTCTAATGAAATGTTACTATAAAAATATTAGCAATAATTATCTTGGGCTTCTGAATTTGTGATGGTTTTAATTTTTTTCTAAAGAAAATTACTTATCTGTTGTTTAAATTTTCTACAATGAGTTTTTTATATCTTACAAATTTAGAGAAAAAACATTATTTAAAAACACATCTTGGCTGCAAGAATGTATTTGAATCATCATTCAAATGCTCATCAAGTTATAATAATTCTACTGAAGAAGGAAAGGATTTATTTATGTAGAGAAAGTATCAGGTAGAAACAGTTGTCTTACAATCTGTGATTATTTGCTTTCTAACAATTATGGGATTTTGATTCATTGAAAAAGAAGACAGAACTGAGTATTTCCCACTTGATACCTGATGTAATTACACAATTTTGAAAAGGTTATTCTTTGAACTTTCAAATGATCTTAAAAAGTACTAGGTATTTTTGAAGTTTAGAAATTGGTTTAGAGAGGTGCAAGCTTTAGATTAAGCAACTGTATATTTATTAAATATCATTCTCAAAGATTCACATTTGAAACCACATTAAATCTTTTAATCTTATTTATTTATATTTTTCACCTTAAATCTTATGAGTGCAAATTAGTTACGTTTTAGAAAACCCTTGCTTAAAACCTAACTAAAGGTAAAATGTCTGCAAGTGTTTTAACACATACATGATATGCCAGTGCATTATGACTATATTCAAATAAAGAGGATAAAGAAGATAATTTTTGCTGTTTCTTGAATATACAAAGCATGTGAATGAGCTTTTTGGGTTGGCAGTACTCTACGTATTACCACACATCGATGCCAGGAGGGAAACACACTCTTGAGGACACAAAAGTTTGCATTTGGAATCCTCTCAGTTCCAGATTCTGCCATTTGTATCTCTTTGTTTGGTTCTAATTTGTAATTCCTTTCATTATGATAAAACTACAATCAAAAAAAAAAAGAAAGAAAAGAAGTTTAAAGAGACTTGTAAGCCACCTCAATCACAAAAGTCTTCTTATAGTTTATTTGAGAAATCTTCCTATATTAACATCTTTCTCTATATATCTTTCCACACAAAGGCTATGGATATAAATATGTTATATATGTATACATATATATATATATATGTATATACATAACACACTCACAAAGACACACATACAGACACACACATACATACACACTCAACATCTCTTCAAATATACTCCTTTCTCATCAGTTACTTTGTTTATTTATTCCATCAATTGAATGTTTCTTGAATAGCTGTTATGTGATAGCTACTTAAGCACCACCAGTAGTAACCAAATGAGTCAGACACACCTGAGGAGCTTACAATGTTGGAGGAGCTTACAAAGCAGTGGGTAAGACAATTGCACAAATGCTATTGCTGGTTATGCTATAGTAAAGGGAGCCATAAAGTATGTTTAACAACATCCCCAACAAGGGGATGCTTAATTTGGCTTGCTTTGGGGTGAGAGTATAGAAGACTAACATTTAAATTAAGTCTAAAGGGTAGGATTTTGTTAGACGGAAGGGAAAGGGTTATTCTAGGTAGCAGGAATGGCACACAAAAAAGCATGGATTTGTGAATGTCTGCTCCATGTGTAGGACTGACCAAATTGTAGGACGAGTAGGGGGAATGGCCCCTGGGGTTTAATGGTGAGGGACTTTGTACACCAGGCTCTATTTAAGTCTCAGTCCCAGTGGCCTGGGGCGTGGACATTATCAAGCCCTTCAAGGCCAAGGGTCAGTTTGTTATCTGCCTGATCCAGTCATCCCAGAGCATTCTGTTTGGGTATGCGAATAAGGCCCCTCTGTGAAGAAGGCAACCCTCCATTTCTGCTGAAGAAGGACTTTGCTTAATTAAGCCCATTTGTCTCTTCAGGTGTACATCTCTCAGAATCAGACAGTAAACAACACCAAGAGTGCTTCCCAAAACCTTTTCATTTGCAATGACGGGGAAGCCCAAGCTCTGTTAATCAGCAGCACACACCTATCCAGGCTGGCAACTGGGTCGAAATGTTAATGACTCTCCAGTAGCCACATTTTTTCCTCTCTTTGTTTGCTCTTTCACCTCTTCAGAGACTTTAATCGAGTTTGAATTTTCCTTACTGCTGAGACTACTGTGGTGTTAAAAATAAGTTAGCCCTTTGCCTGTCTCCCAGGCACCTATGCTCTCAGGCATCCTTGGCTTCTCTCTCTTTCCAAGTTAATTATATTCAGTGTGAGCTTGAATTTTCAAATCCATCTGTTTTCTCCATCTCTGCAGGCAGTTTATTTATATCTACTCTTTTAAATAAGAGATGGAACAACAGTTTCCTCATACTCTAGACATTTTGAATTCGATGCAATAACCATTTCTTTTAGAATAAAGTCAATGGGGGAGTGTGTGAGAGTTTATTTCACAGCTGCTCTGTGTCTAAGCATTGATGAAAAACTGTCTGATACAGCTAAGTTCTGTCTCCATTATTCTCTTCTCTAGACACCTATCACACTTTATAATTATATACTTATTCATATGTTAGCATTTTTAATGCTAGCTAGATCATAAAGTGTGCAAGAGTGGGAAAATATTTTGTTCATCAATCTATATCTGAAACTTAATATATTACCTAGAATATGCCAGGTGCTTAATAAATATTTATAGAATGAAGGGAGAAAGGAAGGAATCAAGATTCATAATAACTGCAAGACTTTAGAGACACAATTATGTTTATCACCAAGGACCATTTTAATTTTTACTTTCATAGATGCCATTTCAGTTACCTATTGCTGCAGAACAAATCACCCCAAAGCTAAAAGTGAAAACATCAACTTATTATTTTTCACAATTCTGTGGATTGGTTGGATGGCTTCTCTGTTGCTTTCACCTGACTGTAAATGCTGGACAGTCAGCTAGGCTGTCCGGTCCAAGATGGTCTCACTCACGTCTGGCAGTTGGTGTTGGCTACCACCTGGGGTGTCTCAGTTCTCCATGTCACGTCTCATCCTCCAGTAGGCTAGCCTGGCTTTCTTACATAGTGTCTTAGTGTAGGATTCCAAAAGGGCAAAATGGAAGCTTCAAGGTCTTTGGTCAAAGGAAATCACAAAGTTAGCCTTGCTTCAAGGGATGGGGAAATAGAACCTACTTCTCCATAAGAGGGATTATGAAACATTGTGCCTGTTTCTCAATCTGTTGAGTATTTTTAGGTGATGATAACAATGAAGATGATGAGGATGATGAGGATACTAAAAGTACTATTTATATGATTTAAGCAGTGTTCTAAGTGCTTTAAGTGTTTACATCTCCCCAAAAATGTATGAAGTGGATGATATCATCTTCAATTTATAGAAGGGGAACTGAGGGTAAGAATAGTTAAAGAACTTGCTCAAGGTCTTGCCGCTAGTATGTAGCAACTGAAGGATCCGAACACAAGTTGACTAACTTTACAGCCTGAGGTTTCCTCCTCCCTCCCTTTTCTGTACTGTTTATGTAGAAATTAATCCCTGCTGTCTATATAGTGCTTTTCCATTGCAAATCAACCCTTATTTAAGTAATGATACAAAACTATAAAGAATCGATGATTGTATAGGAACAGATTATTGTTGTGGCTGGGTTACTAATAAATAATAGAGTTGAATAAGTAAATAGACGTGTATATACTGTTAAGTACTACTGGTAGCCTGACTTCAATAATTGCTAAGAGAGTGGGTTCAGTAACCCCCTTTTAAAATTGATTTAGGAACAGATAGGAACTCCATTTAACGAATACAGATTGCATTTGGTTCTTCTCCAGGATTCTTTTGTCAATCGTTAACTTTCCCGTAGCCTAGAAACCTCAAAATCTTTTCCTCTCCTTCTCTCTTTCTCAGTCTGCATAACCAACTTTAATTTTGGAAAGTTCCTCCTGTCTCTCTCCTCTTTTGTGTTTTCATGGGACATAACCCCTTGCAGTTCAATGTGTGGTCTATGGACCAACAGCATTGATATCATCTGCAAACTTGTTAGAAACGTAGAATCTCTAAAATATATTTCAGGCCCAAGGTTCCATGATCCCTGAGACATCATACCTTTTAGAAGTGGTAATTCCTGGGACTTCAGGTGTAACACAAGTGCCTAGATTTCTGAGAATCTGGTATGATGAGTGCCTTTAGACTATTAGCCGTATTTGGGACACATTTTACTAATTCTGAAATCTTTATTCTTTGTTGAGGAGAAACTATATTAAGGAAATACGAAATCTTTTTTTTTTATGTAGAAAACCTTAAGAATAGAAGCTACAAGCCAGGAATAAATTAATATACAAGCAATTTTTATTCATTGATTTATATTAATCAATCAAAATTTTGATGAGTCACCTAAAATTGAATAAGATAGAGGAAGGACACAGTTATGATTTTACATAATGACAAATACCCAAGTATTAATTAGATATGTGAAACTAATCATTAACGTCTCTTGAAAGTAAATATGTACACATATCACGAGCAAAAATACAAAACACATAGAGAATCTCTGTCAAACCACCTTTGCAAATCTGCATATATATGCTTATGCATAGAGAAGCTATATAAAGGCACAAAAATTTAATAGTCACCCTTTTTCTTTCATACTTCAATTAAATGCTGAAGTTTTTTTTTACAACTCTAAATAAATATAGATTAAAATAATTCATTGACCAATTTATATACTGGAATTATTTGAGGTCTATTGGAAATGTTATTAGAAAATGTCTGTTGGTTTAAAACCATTTAAATCTTTAAACATATCTTCTGCATTGAAAAAAGACAATAGAGGTAAACTCTTCAACTGCTCTTCAATTATCAAATAATAACGTACATTTATGACCCATCATGTTGGGTCATCAGATGTCAGGATTATTCACTGAACCCTGACTGTTGCACCTTAGAAAAGTGAGATAGAAGGGCCTTGGAATTGTAGCCATGACACAGGTTTTGACCAAAATTATAAAAGAGCATCCAGCCTCTGTGTGTAGCTCTCCCAACCTTCTCACCAAGAAGAAAAGAGAGAGGACACACACACACAAAAGAAATGAAAATGGAGAAATTACAACCAACACCACAGAAATACAAAAAGCCATAAGAGAATACTATGAACAACTGTATGGCAACAAATTGGATGACCTAGAAGAAATGGACAAGTTTCTAGAAACATACAGTTCACCAAAACTGAATCAATAAGAAATAGATAATTGGAGTAGACTGATCACTAGAAATGAAATAGAACCAGCAATAAAAAACCTCCCTGCAAACAAAAGTCCAGAAGCAGATGGCTTCACCAGGGAACACTATCAAACATACAAAGAGGAATGCATACCAATCCTTCTCAAACTCTTCCAAAATACTGAAGGGGAGGGAAGACTCCCAAACTCGTTTCATGAAGCCACCATCACCCTGATACCAAAACCAGACAAAGACACTACCAAAAGGGAAAATTACAGGCCAATATTGTTGATGAACATAGATGCAAAATCCTCAAAAAAAATTAGCAAACAGACTCCAACAACACATAAAAAAGAGCATATGCTTTGATCAAGTTGAATTCATCCCAGGAACACAAGGATGGCTCAGCATACACAAATTAACGTAATACACCACATCAACAAAAGAAAGGACAAAAATCACATCATCATCTCAATTGATGAAAAAAAAAGCATTTGATAAAATTCATCACCCATTTATGATAAAAATTCTTATGGAGATGGATATAGAGGGAACGTATCTCCACATAATAAAAGCTACTTATGACAAACCCACAGCTAGTATAATACTCAACAGTGAAAAATTGAAAAACTTCCCACTAAAATCTGGAACAAGACAAGGATGTCCACTCTCACCACGTCTATTCTACATAGCATTGGAAGTCTTAGCCATAGCAATCAGACAATAAAAAGAAATTAAAGGGATTCAAATTGGAAGAGAAGAGGTAAAATTGTCACTAAATGTGAATGACATACTATATATAGAAAACCCTAAAGCTCCCCACAAAAACTACTAGAGCTGATAAGAGAACTCAGCACAATAGGCACATTAAAAAATGCTTAATATCACTAATTATCAGAGAAATGCATATCAAAACTATAATGAGGTATCACCTCACACCAGTCAGAACGGTCATCATAAAAAGTCCACAAATGATAAATGCTAGAGAGTGTATCGAGAAAAGGGACCCCTCTTACACTGTTGGTGGGAATGTAGTTTGGTGCAGCCATTATGGAAAACAGTATGGAGATTCCTTTAAAAACTAAAAGCAGAGTTACCATATGATCCAGAAATTCCATTCCTGGGCATATATCCAGAGGGAACTCTAATTCAAAAAGATACATGCACCCTACTGTTGATAGAAGCAATATTTACAATAGCCAAGGCATGGAAACCACCTAAATGTCCATTGATAGATGGCTGGATAAAGAAGTTGCAGTATATTTACACAATGGAATACTATGCAGCCATAAAAAAGAATAAAACAATGCCATTTGCAACAATGTGGATGGACTTGGAGATTGTCATTCTAAGTGAAGTAAGCCAGAAAGAGAAAGAAAATACCATATGATATCACTCATATGTGGAATCTAAAAAAAAAGGCACAGATGAACTTATTTACAAAACAGAAAGAGATTTGCAGACATAGAGAAGAAACTTATGGTTACCAGAGGGGAAACGAGGTAGCAAGGGATAAACTGGGAGTTCAAGATTTGCAGATACTAGCTACTATATATAAAATAAACAAGAAGTTTCTTCTGTATAGCTCAGGGAACTATATTCAGTATCTTAGTAACCTATAAAGAAGAAGAATATGAAAACAAATATATGTATGTTCAACCATGACTGAAGCATTATGCTGCTCACCATAAATTGACACAACATTGTAAACTGACTATACTGCAATAAAAAAATTTTAAAAACCTAAAATATCTCAGATGTCACCTATTTCTAATTTTCAAGTTTTTATAACATTCTATCCCGATATGCATTTTGATATTACCTTGTTCCAAAAAGTTCTCTAAAAGATCTAGAACCAAATATATTGGGTTAAAAGTCGTTTGTCTTGACAGTTGAGATATAAAAATGGAGATCAGGTTGTTAAAAACCTGGTCACTGTGACTCTTCTATATAAAAGACTGATTACTGATTAAAAATCAGTTTCAGATGCCTATGAAGCAAGTGGTTTTATGTGTTTAGATGTAGGAGGTGGGTTTGCAGATTCATTCACAAATGGAATATTTACCTTTGTTGCGAATATAGGCTTTAAAAGCAATTTTCTTTACTATATCAAAGTGCATGTTTTATGCAAGCCAAAACAAGGAAAAGATAGGCATAATGAACATCTGTGAAACTGAGCTAATTACACTCTGTTCCTTTGAACAACAATATATACTGTCACCTAAAGAGAATGTGTCTAAGTGTGCTTAACATCCTGAAGAATACTATTATTAAGACGCAGGTGCTAGTTTCTATCATTTGCAGGGAGGAGAACAAAGCTAAATGCAAAAGAATTTGCTTAAACTGATTGTTTTAAGAACACGAACTAATTTCTTTCAGATTTTAGTTCTTTTCTCGTAGGGGTGTAGTAGAAAGCAAAACAACATCAACAACAAGCCCCAGGTATTGGCTTTCTCTAGTATGACAGGTACAGGTTGCCAAGGTGATGCAGTGAAAAGGTAGGCACAGGCAGACCTGGATTTCATCCTGGCTCTGATGTAGCTGTGCAGAGTGAGAACTATCACTTAACCTTTCTGAGCCTCGGTAGACTGAGGCAGTATTTACCTCATAGGCTTGTTACATGTGATCTTACATGTTGTGTTTCTTCAGTACATGGTAACTGTCATGCTAACAGGTGGAGCTGATTATTGACAGCATTAGATTAGACCAGATGAAATGGACATTTTTGTAGATAAAAATAAAATGGCTAAACTTCAGATCTCACTGCATGGTGGTCCCCTCTTAGGAACCTCAAGGGCACTGTTACAGTGAGGCCACAGTGTGGACAGCAAGGTCAAATTCCTTGGTGAGTTTTGAATCGATGGTCACGGATGGTCATTTTCATCAGTGGCTAGTTTATAACATGCTGAACTAACAACCACAACCACGGAGTCTGGTTCTCTTAGACTGTTCCACTGCCTAGTGCCCACCCAGACAAACATTTCACATTTCACTAAAGTTAGCATATTAAATGCCCTGCATTTGAATGGTTATACTACTGTCCCAGAGTCACAAGGACACAAGAAGGATGGATATGAGCACTCACACCTGCCCTTTATTTTTTTTAAAAAAATTTATATTTGTTTTGGGGGGAGGTAATTAGGTTTATTTACTTATTTATTTTAATGGAGGTACTGGGGATTAAACCCAGGACCTCATACATGCTAAGCATGCACTTTACCACTTGAGCTATACAACCCTGCTCTAAACCTGCCCTTTCTGATAACACTATTAACACAGACAAGAGCCATAGACTCTCCTAAAAGCTCTGTTTCAAGGTGTTTTACATATTATTGACTTTGTTCGCAGTCACTCTCCTTTGCACTTGAGGCAGGCGTTTCCGGAAATTTCCACTCAGCAGGATGTAGAGAAAAGGGTTGATGCTGCTGCTGGCATAGCTGAGACAGATGGAGAGGTAATAGCCCACGTAGAAAGCCAGCGTGGGCTGCTCCATCTGTAAGTTCACCAGCTGTATCACGTGATAGGGGGCCGCGCTGAGGATAAAGACTGCCACCAGCACCAGCACCATCTTTGTCAGCTTCATCACTCTCTGCCTCGGAGCACTGGGATTGTAGCTGTAGAGGAAACGGTTGGAGAGACAGAACATAAACAACCATAGAAATTCGAGGGCAATGACTTCCCAGAACTTTTTGGACAGTTCTTAAGGGCTACGCAGTGAAATATGAAGCTCATTTTTATCCTTACTTATTCAGAGCACTGTGACCGTATTCTTTTTATTCCTGTTAAAAATTTCCCAAAATTTCCAAAGCTGGAGCATTTTAAAAAACAAAAATAAATAACATAGTATTGAATTATCATCCAAAGTAGCAAATAAATATACATGCATCTATGCTAATATAAAAGATTGGATAAAATGAGGGAGAAGAGGCAAATCTTTACAGAAAAATTCCAAATAATATATGTAGATACTCCCCTCCCCAGGAGACAGAGCTTAATTCTCTTCCCCTCTTGAGGGTGGGCCTGGTGACTCTTTTCCAAAGTCATCAGAGAAAGAGATAAATAGTAAAAGTGGAGAAGTCTGGCAGACACTACCTTAAATAAGTGATCAAGATTAACATCAATGGAGCTGTCGTGCAGTTATCATGCACTCCCTGAAATGCTGTGAATATATGTTTTTCCTGAAGCATGTAACTAGAGTCTAATTGTGATACAATATCAGACCAACCCAGACTAGGGGACATTCTGCAGGATACCTGACCAGTACTCCTTAAGTACTTAAAACCGTCAAAGTGATGGAAAACAAGGAAGGAGTGAGAAACTGTCCCAGACCAGAGGAGACTGGGGAGATATGTCAACTAGATGCAATGTGATCCTCTGGATTAAATCCTGGAGCAGAAAGAGGACTTTGATGGAAAAGCTGGTGAAGTCCAGCGTAGGGTAGAGTTTAGTTAATAGCATGTACCAATGCCATTTTCTTTGTTTTGACAAATGCATCATGGTAAGGTAAGATGATGGGGAAGCTGGGTGAGGAGTTTATGGGCACTCTGTACTATTTGTGCAACTTCTTCATAAATTTAAAATTATTCTAAAATCAAAATACTTAAAATCCCCAAATTTTATCATGTTGTATCATATTTAGACATTTAATAGAAATTTCCATGGGACATCACTGGAGCAGATCAATAAGCCTGGGGAATAATATTTTAAAAGGCATGGCAGATGAAGATCATTCTAAGGTAATGATTCCTCTGCAGTTCATCAAAGTAGACACCATAATTCCTCTACGTCGTTGCATTTTGAGGGTGACTGGAAGGTATGAACTTTGTTCCATAAGATGCTATTACCATTTCTGAGGAAAGCGTTGGGAGCAAAGTGAGCAGATTTGGAGAACTGTTTTAAAAGGGCTCAAGCATCCTCTCTAGCTGTCAATGTCTCAGTATGATTCCATTTCACCCTTCTCATCATGTCAGCTCCCTGTGATACATTTAGAAGCTATTTTTCCCCCTGTAACTGTGGCTGCTTCCCTTTCCCATTCTAAATCGATTACTCTTTAATAATGTGGTATTTCCAAAGAATTTAAAGAAGTGAGGAAAAATGTCATGAACCAAATGACTACCTAAACCTTTGATATCAGAGTTTGCCATGAATTTTGACTAATGGTGGTTAAATTGTTCACAACTGTTCCCCACAGTGTCGGGGGAAATCCAGCAACCTTGTCTTTACAAAAGAAATACAATGATCTATTCTAAAGACCAATTGGAATAATGATTTTTAACTTAACATGTTATATAATCACTGACTCATTTGAGCAACTTGATATATACAATTTCTAGTATAAAATAATTTAGATTTATTCATATAATTTTGGAGACAAATATTTATTTATTTTCTTTTAGTGGTGTATAGTTGCTATACAATATTATACAAATTACAGGTGCACAATATAGTGACTCACAATTTTTAAAGGCTATTTCCATTTACAGTTATTATAAAATATTGGCTATATTCCGTGTGTTGTACTACATA
The DNA here is from genome assembly GCF_048564905.1 of Vicugna pacos. NCBI lineage: Eukaryota > Metazoa > Chordata > Mammalia > Artiodactyla > Camelidae > Vicugna > Vicugna pacos. Next base: position 27,387,535 of record NC_132994.1, read on the forward strand.
TTCTTGTATCTTATTTATTTTATACATAGTAGTTTGTGTCTCTTAATCTCCTACCTCTGTCTTGCCCTCTCTCCTTCCTTGTCCCCACTGGTAACCACTAGTTTGTTCTCTGTATCTGTAAGTCTGCTTCTTTTTGTTACATTCTCTAGTTTGTTGTATTTCTTAGATTCCATATATGAGTGATATTATACAGTATTTAGAGACAAATATCTTTAAAGGTCCTTCCTAAGTTTATTGTCTTTAGGTAAGTCTTTTGTTTGATTTAGTATCAATTAACCTTGTCCTAAGTGAACAAATAGTAATGACATACTGCTCCTCTATGCTAAAAAAACCTCCCACAAAAATGAAAAGGTTATAAATTATACACAACATCTAGGATATTTAAATTTGTACACAATTCTGCAAAATATTTAAATGATATTGCTGGTGGCAAGTACAAAATTATTCTTTAAATAGAATCTTGATTTCTGTTTACATTTTTATGAACCCATTACATCAGTGATTACAATATTTATCACTGATAGATCCTCAAATAGCTGCTTCAGAACATGTCTTTTTTTCCCCAGAAAATGCCATATATGGAGGTGAATGCCCATATGTCTGAGCGTGGCATGTTTCAAGTGATTGTCACCTAAGCTTCTGTTGTAGATGTCTTAGATCTCTGAATTGTTGTTTCAACAAATAAAGCAAAACACGGCACACACTTACCATCCGGACTCCTTGTTCTGTTGATACATCTCCCAAGTATAGCATAATATTAACATGTAGCACACCAAAATCAAGGGCAAAGGGAAAAAGAAAGTTGTTATCGTCAAATATAGAGTATACCTGTAAAACGAGAGAGAGAGAGAAGCCATGACTGTTACACTCATGACGCTCGGAACCGGTTTTACCGTGTATGACTCTCTGATTTTTCAGGGCTCAGAATAAAAGCGTTTGGGGGAAGCTGAGGATCTTTGGGCGCTTCCACATGGAGAAGATGTGCTTTCCATTGTTCACTGACGATGGCTTCTCTCGCCAACCCTTCTCAGTAGCCAACACTCCCGATTGGGAAATGGGTGGGGATGCTTATTATTACCATTTTATTTAGTGTTATTAACAACAACAGGCAACCGAGGGACCACTTATTGTATGGGAGTCCCTGTTCAGGGTGTTTTACATATTTTAACCCACTGAATTTGTGCAACTCCATGAGTTAAAATGCCATTAGTATCTTCCCATTACAGAGGAGGGAACTAAGGCACAGAGGGGTCAGTGGCTTGCCCAGGGTTACTAAGCTAGTAAGTGGCAGAGGTGAGATTTGAACCCAGACAGGCACTCAAGCTCCAGAGCCCACGCTTGTAACCAAGGCTCAGGATGGCCTCTCAGCAGGCACGGAGGAGGACCAGTTATCAAATCAGCTGGTCTTTTCCTTGGTTCTCCGCCAGAGGGATTTCTTGGGTGAGCCAACTCTGTTTCCGCACAGACTGCAGGTGTCCTTCCTGGCAGAACCCCGTTGTCCTGGAAGAGAGGAGTCTGGGATTGGGTGGGTGCAGACAGGATGGCAGAGAGGGAGCCCCGGGACCAAGAGACCTCTAAACGCGACACACTAGTTCCAATCCCAATTCACTGCAAGGACTTAATTCTGGGAGGAACAACAGAGGCTGAAATAGAATATCCCTTACGATAACCAACTGAAAATAGCATAAACAGCTGTTGGTGCAAAATAGTTAGTCTTTGTTTATTTGACACAGGCCAAAGTCATGTAACTGTACAGCAAGCCCCGGGTCTTGCCCTCCTTTTAGACAGTGTGGGACTCAGGTTAATCCTATCAGCCACAGTGATTAAATATCATTTCACCTTTAGATGGGTGATGCTTTTGTCTGTGAGTGGAGCCAAAGCTGGTGTGAGGAACAGCAAGTACAAAATCAATGGTATCAATGTTGCACTCCTCTGGAGATTTTTGTTGCTGGATTTGTGGCTTGGCTGGGTCTCTACCTCTGTCCCTCTTGGGCTGTGTCTCTCTGATGCAGAAATGATTCATCTATTGAACAAGTGGTGGAATGGGGAAAAGGAATCTGCCAGACTGACTTGCCAGAATGTATGTAAAAAGCACCCAGCACAGTATCTGGCCCTTAGGAGGTGACTGAAAAATTTCAGTCAGCGATTCCACTGCTTTGTTCAAAGTTTCAATCAGAAAAATTTTGGCTTAATTTTCTTTTCAAATTCAAATGTAAGAAATGCCCACGTTCGTTGCTGTATTAGTTTCCCAGAGTTTCTGTAACAAATTACCATAAACTGGATGGTTTAAGATAACAGAAAGTTATTGTCTCGCAGTTTTGGAAGCTGAAAGTCTGAAATGAAGGGGTTGGCAGGGTTGGTTCTTTTTTGAGGTTTGGGGGAGGGAGCACCTACCTGCTCCAGGCCCCTCTTCTCGCCTCTGGTGGTTTCTGGCAGTCCTCGGTATTCCTTGGCTTACAGACATATCACCCCCTTCTCTGCCTCTGTCTTCACATGCACCCTGTCTGTGTGTGCCTTCAAATCTCCCCCTCATCAGGAACCAATCACTGGATTTAGGGGCCACTCTAATCCAGTAAGATTTTATCTTAATTTGATTCTATCTGCAAAGACTCTATTTCTAAATAAGGTCCTATTCACAAGTACTGCAGGTAGGACAAATTTTGGGGGGACACAACCAAACTCCAGCTGCATATTGATAAGGTTTGAGTCTCAGCATCTCCTAGACACTTCTGTAAAGTCCACCCCTCCCTTGGTTGCTGTGTTCCCATTGAGTCTGGCTGCCACAGATCTTTAAAATCCATATTTAAATATATTTCCAGCCACGGAGGTTACATGATTAAACTCAAAATCTTTTTCTAAAGATTACCCTCTCCTTAAAATCAAACTATCAACTCAATGGTGGGAAGCAGAGAACTAAGAGGGGAGATTGCCCCGAAGAGGCTCCCCGAGGACCCTCTGCACGGCTGCTCACGTGTTGACAAGGAGCATGAAGCACTTCACAACTTAATTCAACTCCATTTTTCTGAAGTTTTAACAACCTACCAGAGTACATCGTCAGGGGATGTTAAATCAAAAGCACAGCTCTCAACGCCGTCTTTAAATTTGATGACCTTCGAGTAGACCCAGACAGGCAATGCCAGAATAAAGGAAGCTGCCCAAAGGCCCAAATTGATGCGGATGGTCTTGTACCTTGTTCTCCAACTCATCAGTCGAAATGGTTGGACAAGAGCCAAGTACCTGCAAAGCCAGTTAAGAAGGGTTTGGGAAGAATCAATAAAAGCACTGAGCGCCAAGGATGAAAGGTTCACAACAAGAGTAAATTATTAGTATTATTATCCTCCCTGAAGCACACCTCTGCCAGGGTGAGAGAAAGTTGTATTTTTGAAGAGCTGGCTGGAACCTGTAGGGAGAACAATTCTTGACCCTGTAAGTCTGAATAAACCACTCACTAATACAACTGTGACTTCCGTGAAGACACTGAAAATCATAAAATTCTGCCACGTAAACTCTTTCTTTACAAAGGTGCTTCCCTTGCACACGAGGCTCTGAAAAACTTTGTCTCTGAATGAGGATTTCCTCCAGGAGGGGTGGTCCTCTTCCCAGTAGGGTGTATCGATGTAGCCCAGGAAGTAGGGTGTACTGATTCAGCACAGGAAGTAGGATGTACTGGTGTAACATGGGAAGTAGGTTGTACTGATGCAGGACAGGAAGTGGGGTGTACTGATGCAGGACAGGAGGTGGGGTGTACTGATGCAGGACAGGAAGTGGGGTGTGCTGATGCAGGACAGGAAGTGGGGTGTACTGATGCAGGACAGGAAGTGGGGTGTACTGATGCAGGACAGGAGGTAGGGTGTACTGATGCAGGACAGGAAGTGGGGTGTGCTGATGCAGGACAGGAAGTGGGGTGTACTGATGCAGGACAGGAAGTGGGGTGTACTGATGCAGGACAGGAGGTAGGGTGTACTGATGCAGGACAGGAAGTGGGGTGTGCTGATGCAGGACAGGAAGTGGGGTGTACTGATGCAGGACAGGAAGTGGGGTGTACTGATGCAGGACAGGAGGTAGGGTGTACTGATGCAGGACAGGAAGTGGGGTGTACTGATGCAGGACAGGAAGTGGGGTGTACTGATGCAGGACAGGAGGTAGGGTGTACTGATGCAGGACAGGAAGTGGGGTGTGCTGATGCAGGATGGGAAGTAGGGTTTACTGATGCAGGATGGGAAGTGGGGGTGTGCTGATGATGTAGGACAGGAAGGAGAAGAGTTAACTAGCTGTGGAAGAATCCCCAGCAGGAAGAGGTTCAGGCACCTGGGGACAGACGTTTTGCTTGGATGGTCATACAGCCAAGTCCCCAGGCTCTTGGAGGTTCAGTTCACAGACATCACAGTGAGGATAAACAAACGTGACTAGTACAGACAACGCAAACTCCTCAGGGAACTTCGGCTGCAGGCTGGAGGGGGGAAATGGACTAATTTCATGGGGAAGAGGTTTTCTTTTTCCTTTTCCTTTTTTTTTTCATTCTGATCCAGAAAAAAAAAGGGATGATCATTAATCAAACTTGAAATCTTGACATATCAAATATATTTGGCCTTCCAGCAAATCCAAGAAAAATTTTTCATAGCTAGCTGAAAACTAAAGCATGAAAAAGGGAGCTCAGATCCACAGGAGGGTGTTTGAGAAAGCATAGTTTCGCTGGGGTGTAGGGTGGTGGAATGTGGCATTAGTATACACTGAATAAGTGCAAAATATGGTCAACGGTCCTTTAATTTTCTCCAAGTTTTTGTAGAGCTACTTAGTGAAGGTTTATGAAAGTGAAAAGTTCTCTGTTCCCTTTGTCTTTCAATTTTACACAAGCAGCAGGACATTTTGCACTCAGTTAAGGGGCACCTCGGCATGCAGGGCCAGGCTTGTGGCCCTGGGTGCCTCGGCCGCCGCCACCTGCATTACCTGGCGCTAAGGAGAGAAGGCCCCCTTCCCTCCCTGCTGAGGAAGGGAATGAGGTAGTGACTGCACCTCAGCTATCATTCTGTCTGAGATTTAAGATGATGGAGTAGTGGCATCAATCGGTTAGAGAATCGTCTCCAATCATATCCCCTCAGCTGAAAACCCTTCAGTGGCTTTTCCTTGCCTTTCAGATAAAATTCAGAATTCTCACCGTAAATCTCAAGGTCTTTCTCCACCTGGCCCTACTGTCACTGAGGCTGAAGCGTGTGCCAGTCTCTCTCTGGCCTTCTTTTTAGCTCTGTCCTCTTTCAGGGCCAGGCACGTGCTGTTCTACCCTCTGCTGGACAGGCTCAGCCTCCCCTTCCTCCTGCTCTTGCTCTGAGTCCCCATTTAGGTCTCCCTCCCAAGGAAGCTCCCCTTGATCACTCACTCTGTACAGGGACCCATGACTATAAACGCGGATTGTCAGGGAGCTCTTCCTTCCTGGTGTGTATCACTGTGTGAGAACACGTTTACCTGTGGGGCTCTCCACTTACTGTCTGTCTACACCCTGGAGTGGAAGCTCCATGAAGCAGGAGGCTTGGCGATTAGTTTAATGCTGCTGTATACCTGGCATATGGTCCCAGCTCAGTAAATATTTGTTGAATGAATGAATAGGGAATTTTGGCTCCAACTTACTGACTCTTGTTCTAGCAAACTTACTTACAAAAGTGACCACTAATGAAAGTCTATGTAGCTTTTACCTAGAGGGAAATATTTTTAATATTTTGGATGTTTACAAATTTTTTTATACTGCTTTGGAGGTAGGAACCCACTATTAAACTATTCCACACACTTGCAGTTATTAACTAATCAGGGAAGGAAAAATGAAAGAGTTACAGGAAACACTTGAAATTTATGATCCGTAAAATTGAGAGTTAAAGTGACTTAAATGTATAAATGATAAGGCATACTGACGGCACACCGATATTTACTTTTGGCCTAACAAAGCAAAGTCCATTCCTGTCTTACAAATTGTAGATTTTGTTGAATTTTTATGAATTTGGTAGAGTTGGAGCTGCAAGCAATGCCAAGTTGGTGGGGAGAAAAGGTTCAGTTTTACAAAATCTTCATTTGTCTCTGGTCATGTGATCCTTTAAAGCACGGGCAGGGAGAAGGATAAGCCTGAGCGTCTTAATTCTAAAGTAAAACTTTAGCATTCTGTGTCTGTAAGATTTAAAAAACCCACACTATACATGCACGTACATCCACTCCGAAAAAAACCTGTGAACATTGGGAAAGGTTCTGTGGTCTGTTCTAAGGCAGACGATATGCTTTCAGTTTATTTGCAGGAAGAGGTTTTCAGAAGAGGGGTCATTTCCCTTCTTTAAAGAAAAAGCCATTACTCTCCTGCCTTCATGGTGTGTGCACGGTATGAAGGAGCTTTCTATTTTTCTGAGAATGGGCTCACGCCTGGTGAGACCTGTTCGTCTGCTGTGGGCCTGACCTGCACAGGGCCCTGGCCCTGGTGTTGGAACCCTGGTTTTACTCCAGATACCTTCAGCACTGGTGGCGTCAGCTGAACTCACCAGATCTACCTACCCAGTACATGGATTAAAAAAATATGTTATTAATGATAAATTGAGGAGTACATTCTACGTATTTTGAGAATTCTTTTGCAGAAAAGCAGTAGGATATAAAAAATGCATTAAACATTAGCATCATTATTCATACCTGAGTACTAATGATCCAGTGAATGATTTATGTGAATCCTGCTATTCCTTTGTTTATCCATTTGAAGAACTGCTCATCAATTCCCAATCCCAAAGGCCCACTTGGAAGGGTAAAAGGCAAAAGCAGAACTCAGGGAGGAGTCCTAGATGGACTCAGGGAAATTTAACACAGCCCTCAAGACACACATTCATTTATTCATTCATTCATCAGTGGATTTTGAGCAGCCATGTGCCAAGCACTGTTACACAGACACTTGGGATGTACTAAAGTGATCAAAGACCCTGGCTTTGTAGAATTTACATTTGAGGGGCAGTGAAAGCTAGACAATAAATAACACACACATACCTCCATACACAAAGTAAATTAAATTATGTAATATATTTGAAGCAAAGGAGAAAGAAAAAGTAGATCAGAACAAGGAGAACCAAGTGTGCCGGGTTGGGGTTGGGGTGAGAAGAAGGTGGACGGAGATACTAAATGGACTGCTCTCCAAGACAGCACATTGCTGTGGTGCTGATTACTCTGGTCTTCGGGGCTTGCTTCTGTAGGGGGAAGCTGCTAAGGCCTGGTGTGGAGGTCTGGGCACTGGGATGCTGCAGGGTGCAATCTAGCTCGCATGCTTCCCAGCGAAGTGCCTGCAAGAACGTTAGGTACTTGCAGTCTCTAGAGTTGGACAGCCTGGGTCTGAACTGGGCTCCACCACTCACCAGCCTCATACGCACTCACTATTGCCATCATCTCCTCAAGTAACATTAGCTTATGTGGTTGGTGAATCTGGTGATGGCATGTTCCAGGACACAGTCCAACAAATTTCTAATGATGTAAAATGGCAGCATATATGTTAACCAATCATAATGTAATAGGGAAGAACAGATCTGACTCTATATTAGATCTGTTTCCTTTACTTTAACCTTTGTATCTATTGCTTGTCAATCAATAAAGGGCTGTTGCCTATAAGATTAGATTATACATAATGGCCCATTTCTGGGAATCCTGCCTCCCAGGTAATGAGCATTAAGCTAACATACCTTTGTTTAGCTCACAGGAAACATACTGACCAGGCCCACCTGTGAATGACTGCAGGCAGGCAGAAATGAACACATCCTCTATGGAGGCTGACCGGAACCGCGAAATGTTTGACTTTACTCCCTCCCCTTTTTAGTATAAAAGAAGCCTGAATTCTAACTCAGACAAGATGGTTCTCTGGGACAATAGCCCACTATCTTCTTGGTTTGCTGGATTTCTGAACAAAGTCTGCTATTCCTTTCCCCAACACCTTGTCTCTTGATTTATTGACCTGCTGCATGGTGAGCAGTATGAGCTTGGACTCAGCAACAGTAATGATGAGTATAAAATATGGTCTTCCTTGTCCTCCCACATCTCTTCACAGCTGCATGGGAGCCACTACTCCGCTGATCCCTTAAAGCCACTAGATGATAACAAGGGTGTGTGAGACATTGAACTTTCCAGAGTGGCCCTGCACAGGGAGTGAGGAGACCTACCTCAGCTCTCAGCTCTGCCACTGGCTTTCTATGTGCCTTTAGCAAGTCCCCTCACTTCTCAGGACCTCAGCTTCCTTATTGCAGGAATGATGGGGAGGGGACATTCATTCTGGTTTCCAACATTTCATGATTTTGTGGTATTTTTTCTTGCTGTCAGTTGTGCATAAAACCGAGATAAAAAATGATTGGGAAAAAGGAGATTTTAGTGCTTTAAGTTTTCCACTAAAAAAACTGACCTCTGTGAAAGTTGGAAAAATATTAACTGATCTGTCCTACAATGAAGCAGGCAAATGAAGGGGAATTTTGCTCTAATAAACCAGCACTGATATTGCTTCAGTGGGGATGACCCTGGGGAAGTACAGGCACATTTGAATTCTGTTAAGATATTCCAGTCTCTTCACTTACCTGTCCACACTCATTACAGTCATGATGGCACTGCAGGCAAACTGATTGCAGGTATCCAGGGATGTGATGATGGTGCAGAGAGGCCCCCCAAAAACCCATTCTCCTCCTCGGGCCCACTGGTGAATCAGAAACGGCATTCCAATGATGTGGACCAGGTCAGCCACAGCCAGGTTGCAGATATAAATATCAGGGATCGTTTTTCTCCTGGACCTGAAGAAATGGAGGGATGCCTGAGGACTGACATGGAAAACACACACCATCTTCAATTTATGCCATCTGTACCAGATTTTCAATGGCCAAATTAATTTTAGAAGTTAAAAGGGAAACTTCACAAACGCACATATGAATGCCTTGTCTTGTGTGTATTTAAACATTCTGAATTATCTTAAGCAAATGTTTCCAAAACCTGATTTCAGGCAGGAAAATACTATGGCAGGAGAGGACTCATTTAGGGAGTATAGAATGTCCCTAAACTACGGGAAAGAATAAGACGTTCTTACCTTATTATTGTGAATACAATGAGGATGTTGCCAACCAGCCCCGCTGAACAGATAATCCCAATCATGGAAGGGAGGATGGCTGTATCCACGACGCTGAGCATTTGATAAGCAAACTCTTGATTCCAGGATTTGTTCAAAAGTTCAGCAGAGGTGTTACAACAGGATGAATGAAGTGAATTCATTGTTTACAAACTTCCAGTAGTTAAAGCTGTGAAGGAACAGGAAGTGAATTTTTGAGGCAGTTCCCTCAATATAGATTTTCTTTAACTTAATTACAAAATATTTACTGGGGCTTTCTTTGCACCAAGAATCCATGCAACAAAAGATTCCAGGGTGATTGCTCCCTGTCTATAATGGTGTGACAAATCACCAGAGGAGATATGTAAACAGCAAATTATTGAACAGCATGCTATGATAGTGCGCGCATGTTTTCTGCCTTATTGTAGTGCATACTTCAAGCACAGCTAATATTTACTCAGCGCACGCTGGTACTGGTTGTTTACAGCTGGCATCTGTTTCCATTAGCCTGCGTGTCTAGTCGGATTGGTTAGTACTCCCCCAATACTTAGGTTGTTAAATGTATTTTCTCTGTCTGCTATGAAGTGCATGTGGGGCACCAAGTCGGACTGTTTGGGAATGGAATGGGCTAAGACTTTCTAAGATGATTTCTGGACTATCTTGAAGGATGAGTTAGATCAGGAAAAGACAGTGTGGGAAGGCTAAAGCAAGTTAGGGTACCGCGTGCAAAGAAGAATTATAGCACAGGAAAAAATGCCCACCAAGCAACCTAAAAATAAACAACTAAACAAACAAGATCAATAGAACTGGAAAATTATTTGCTTGACCAACCATCTTGATAAAAGATACTATCTAATTCTTGTTTCTGTTAATGGTAAACTGGGCAACTCAGATTAAGCCTCCCACTGAAGACAATAAAATATGCTGGGTAAAATGTATATATATGTAAGTGTGAATGTGTGGATGTGTGTGTACAGCAATTTAAAAAATATTCATGAACTGAAAAGTTAGTGGGCCTTCCCTGGCCCGTTTTTGGATAAGATCCTGTAACTGCAGGATTAAACAGAATATTGAAGCATCAAGACTATCTTTATCCAGAAGGCACTTATTCATGCCACAACCATCTGAGCCCTGGTTCCATGTCTGTTTCATGTCCACAGGGAAGTCAAGGTGGAGAATTTTTCAGAAGAATTCTTCCTCTGAGCTAGAGCCCCAAGGATGACATCCTTAGGTATGAATGAACCTGATTTACACTTTCCTCTCCTACTTCCACAAACATTGGGAACTGCTGAGAGATCTTCCTTGGTGCCTGTGGAATGATGAAAGAGAGAGAGAAAAGAAAAGCAGACCTTTTCTGGGAAGGTCCAGAAGAATCCTTTCTCAAATTTGTACCCTAAGTAGGCTGGCCAGGGACTCTTAGGACTTGAACTTAATCTGAGGTGGTCCAGGACTGCAAAGTCCCCTAGGTACCAGGAAGATGCAAGTGCAAACCCTTTTGGAAGGGAAAAACAGCCATCCTAAGGCCTCAGAGAATCTTCAAAATATTTTTTGAGGGGAATGGCCAGCAAGCAGTCAAAATACAAGCATTGCTTATATACTGATTGAAATGGATTAAAGACTTAAATGTAAGACCACACATTGTACAACTATGAGAATAAAACAGGGGGAATTTCCTTGATACTTGTCTTGTCAATGATTTTTTGGGATATGACATAAAAAGTGAAAGGAGCAAATGTAAAAATAATCAAACGGAACTACATTAAACTAACAAGCTTCGGCGCAAGAAAGACACAATCCGCAAAATGAAAAGGCAACCTATGGAATGGGAGAACACATTTTTAAACCATCCATCTGATAAGCAATTTATGTCCAGAATATATAAGGAAGTTACACAACTTAGTAGCAAAATACAAACAGTCCAATTAAAAAATGGGTGAAGGACTTGAACAGACATTTTTCCAAAGAAGACATACAAATAGCCAGCAGGTGTGTGAAAAGATGCTCAACTTCACTCATCATCAAGGAAACGCGAATCAGACCACAGTGAGACATCTTCTCACCCCTGTATAGATTTTGAAAAAGCAGAAAATAACAAGTCCTGTCAAAGATGTGGCGAAAAGGGAATCATTCTGCACTGTTAGTAGGAATGTAAATCAGTGTAGCCACTATGGAAAACAGAACGGTGTTTCCTCAAAAAATTAAAAATATTTAACTACCATGTGATGCAGCAGCCCCAATCCTGGGTATACACCTGAAGGAAATGAAATCAGTATGTTGAGATACATGTACTCCCATGTTTATTGTAGTATTATTTACAATTGCCTGGACATGGAAATAACCTAAATGTCCATTGATGGATTAATGGATAAAGAAAATGTGATACTCACACTCACACACTTGCACACATACGCAGGAATAATATTGAGCCATAAAAGAGAAGGAAATCTTGCCTTTTGTGACAACACGGATGGACCTGGAGGGCATTACGCTAAGTGAAGTAAGTCAGAGAAAGACAAATACTGTTCTGTTCTCACTTATATGTGGAATCTAAAAATTCTGAGCTTGTAGAAATAGAGAGTAAAGTGGTGATTACCAGAGGCTTGGAAGTGGGGGCAGAAATGGGGTGATGGTCAAAGCGTATAAGCTTCTATCCATTAGATGAATATGTTTTGGGGACCTAATGTATATCATGGTGACTATAATTAACAGTATTGTGTTATATATTTGAAAGTTGTAAAGAGAGTAGGTCTTAAATACTATCACCATAAAAAGGTAATTACGTGAGTGGGCGGAGGTGTAAACTAACCTTATTGTGGTAATCATTTTGCAATATATACAAGTATCAGATCATCACATTGTACCCCTTAAATATGTTGTATGTCAATAATGCTGCAATAAAGTTGGAAAAAATGTGGTATATGAACACCATGGAATATTAGTCAGTATTAGAAAGTGAAAGAAATCCTGTCATATGCTACAATGTGGATGAAACTCTAAGACATAGAATAAGTGAATAAGCCAGTCACAGAAGGACAAATACTGCACGATTACACATGTATTAAGTGTCCAGTGTCGTCAAACTCATTGAGAGTTGAATGGTGGTTGCCAGGGGCATGGGAAAGAAAAAAATGAGGAGCTGCTGTTCTGGGAATAAAATTTTAGTCATGAAAGATAAAAAAAGTTTTAGAGATCTGCTGCACAACATTGTCCTTACTCAACATTGAACATTGTACTGTTTATCCAAAAATTTGTTAAGAGGGTCAATGTCATGTTATGTGTGTGTGTGTGTGTGTGTGGTTTATCAGAATAAAAAAATGTATGTGAGAGGAATAAATGAATGTTTGAGAAATGGAGCAGAGTGAATGTTTTATGTTCTTGATGGAATATTCCAGTCAGTAGCCTGTTGGTAAAATATATTCACACAAAATAAAAAGTAACATCAAAATTGGAAGAAAAAAAGGATATATCATTACAATAACAAAAAGGCAAGCCTCACAGGAGACTTGTAAGTTACATAACCAAAAGAAGGCTCTTGTTCAGAATATATAAAATATACATGCAAATCAATGAGAAAATGGTAGAAAATTCAACAGAAAAATGGCCAAAGATTTCAATAAGCCTTTACATGGTTGATAAACATTTCATAAGGTATTCAATACTCATTGGTGATAAGGCAAATGCAGACTAAAACCACAACAGGATACCTATACATACCTATCAGATTGGTTAAAAATAAGTCAAGTCTGAGAGTTTCAAGTGTTAGTGAGGATATGGAGTCACAGAAACTCCGACCACTGTTGGGAGTATAAATTAATATAGCACAGTAGAACACAGGGAGACATTTATTAAAGATGACTAATTACATATTATCCAAGAGCAGAAACTTCCCCCTCAGTGAGATGTCACTAGAGATACACATGTTTATATGTTTCATGATAAGTGCCCCAGAGTGTTCACAGAAATATTTATTTTAAATGTCTTAAACTGAAAATAATCAAAATGCTTATTAACGATGGGATGGATAAATAGACTGTGATACACTGACACAAGGAAATACTGTACCACACTAGATGGGAGCAGACTATAAAGACACTCAAGAACGTGGATGCCTCTAATCTCTTAGGGTTGGGCAAAAAGCAAAAATTCATACAGTATGATTACATTTAGATAGAATTTTAAAACACAGGCAAAACTAATCTATATTATTAGGGATGCATATAATAATGCTAAAGATATAAAGAAAAGCAAAGAATTAGTAACTGGGTAAGTCAGTTTGATGGTCATCTCTAAACAGAGGGTTTTATGTATGGCTCTGCAGGTTATATTAATAGAAAAAAATAGTTTTTAAAAAGTAGTCTAACATCTGACCATGTGGTTTCAAGGCAATAATCCAAAGTCCTGTTCTTTCTTCTTTATTAATACTTATCTTCCTCTTAATTTTCCCACTCTGCCTCTGTTTACTTTACTTTTCTATTCAGTTATTTCAAACTTTAAGAATCAGCTAACATAAATATTAACTTTGTGTGTTTTTGTTATGTTGAAATTTGATGCCAAAATATATGCAAAAACTTAGCAAAAGAGCTTTTTTCAGGCAAAACAGCTCTATACGACTGACTGAACTCACTGAAGAATTTCATACAGAAAAACATTCATAGTCAGTGACCTCGTATTATTTTAAAACAACAGAACTGGTTATTTGAAAAAGTCAAGATAACTAATTTATTTTAATTTTCATTCTGTTACTTACATCATGAAAAGCCAATATTTGAGATTGATTTTGGGGGAATACACAAAAATCTAGTATTCAAGATAAGAGGTGAAAATTTAACTTTTATGACAACTATTTTTTAGCATTTTCACAAGTTTAAAAAATATGTATTATATATTCATATTAATAGATTTGGTGAACATATGCACTTTTAGAAATGATGATTTAAGTTTAAGACATAGGCAAACATCTTCCCATGAATTATGTATAGCAATATCCATTATCTCCCAAATCATTTATGTATTTCAACATCTCTTCTCCAAATATAATCTACAGGAGCATGACTCCCCAAGTTTTAGCCAACATTCATGCTAATAAGTATGTTTCTAAGACTAACAGTCTCACAGCTAAAATTTGGGAGTATAATCTGTATGTATGTAACATATTAATGTTTTTAACATTTAATGAATGTTAAAAATGTTTTGACAACTCCTAGGCTATTTAAATCTCAACTCAGATCTCTTTAGCCTCGCCCTTCCACCTCTCTGTACTCAGCTCTCAAGTTCTCTGAGGAAGATGGGAACCTCAGAGAGTGGGAAAGGGAGTCATCTGTGAGATAATATGATGTGTGGAAAGAGCTCTGAAGGAATCTGCAACCTGTAATCTGAAACCTTTACTCATGTCACTAAAAATCTGACAGAGCACGAGCCCTGTTACCTTGGCTGTGACTGTTTTTCCCGGTGTCAGTTCAAGCCTCATGCTTATAGAATCCAAAGTAAGGAAAGCAAATTGATGTATCTGTGAAAATTCTAAGTAAAATTTTGTGAATCCATCTGCCATATGTATAAGAAATTTCGTATTTTATCAATTCACTGAATTTCAACTTACAGAAATTCATCAATCGAATAATAAATCCATGTCAAGGAAGATGGTCTCCTTGTTCTTACCTTGTCATGTTGGCTGTGGCAGGTGGTGGCCCGCTTGCCCTCCAGGTATAGGACTGCTCAACATGGAAAGCTAGTGTCCAGTGGTATTTGGTGCTTCATAAGGTTCAGCAAGTACCATAAAACTATCTTTCTGTCCTTAATAGACACTACTCATTAGTTTAATATACAGAAACAAAATATTAATTCACTGAGGCTGTTAAATATTAGCTGTTGAAAAAGTTTTAAGCACTATTAAATTAAATTGTTCATGTTTTCAGTATTACTAATATTTATTCAGAAGGTTATGTTTTAGAATCTTTTATATGAAGAATCTCTCAATTGCTAAGTATGATTTCCTTATATCTAAGGGCCATTTTCATCCAGGTCAACTCCCTCTAATTTGGCAATAAAAGCCAATGTTTAGGGGGAGGATATAGCTCAGTGGTAGAGTGTGCCTAGCATGCACAAGGTCCTGGGTTCAATTCCCAGTACCTCTATTAAAAGGTAAATAAATAAATAAATAAATAAATAAATAAATAAATAAATAAAAACCTAGTTATTCCCTACTCCAAAAAAATTATTTAAAAAAGCCAATGCTTAAATAAGGCTAACGTAATAAATACTCTTTTGCAGAAAACTCCCTGCACTATCTCTGTCTTTACGTGGTACCTCTGGCGTGAACCCATCCACCCAGGTAATAAATACTTTCTGTTGAAACTTTTCTGGATGTAAAGCTATTTCTCATTTATTAAGTTGCAAGTTTTGACACTTACTTGGAATATAACCCCGGAAAACTGGTCTTAAATAGTTGAGAATACCTTCTTGTAGGAAGATTTTTTTCCTTAAGAAAAAAAAAGAGGATATTTATGCTTGGAAGGTTGGTGTCAAAAGAAGACTGACAGCGTCAGTTTAATGTATTCTAATTCACATCATTTGTCTATATACACTGACATCTTCATACATACACAATTTATTCATGATGACTAGGACAAGCAAACCGAGGAATGAATTTAAAGGAAATCAGATTTTTTTTTAAGAAAAAAGAGTGTTAAGAGTCTGAAAAGTGATAAGAAAACATATATGGCAAAGAGGAGCATGATGTCGAGAATAAATCAGAAGAACTAACAGATGATGAGTTTATTTACATCTCAGTGATAATTTCACACAATTTTGATTATTTTTAGAATAAACCCTAATATAATAATTTTCAGTAAACATAGTCATGATGATGGAATTAAATGAATCTAACAAGCTAGCTTTTTGGCTGCTTGTCTTGTTACAACTTTCAAGTTAAATATCAGAAGAAAATCACCTGAGAAAAAAGCCTGCTGCTAATAACCAGTAAAATCATCAAGGATGTTTCAATAACCACCAAGCAAAACATATAACAACTATATATATAGCTGCCTCCCCGCTGCCCATATACACACACACCCATGGGTCCCAGTTGTATAAATGTGCTCTCCAAGTTATGGCCCAACAAAGGGGACTCTCACTGTTTTCGCCTGATCCACACATCTCCTTCCATTCTATTGAACCTCTCTTTGGGAAATCTCTAATGATCTCCAGGCATGCTCTATGTTAAGTCACTCATTCACTCAACAAACATTATGGTGTCTATAGCTGAGAACAAGACCAACAAAATTTCCACCTCCTGGAGTTACATTCTAATATATAAGGGTTAATGGGTATGTAAATGTACTGCATTCTGCCACTTGCAATTTGTAACTTTGGTTAAGCAATCTCTCTGAGTCTGTTTCCCCGTTGGTAGAACAGTAATAAGAACCTATCTCAAAGTATGGTTGTAATGATTAATGTGATAATATGAAAATGTGCTGAGAATAATGTGTCCTAGTAAGTGTTCAGTTAACATCGGTCATCACCATCATCATCATCATTATCACCATCACTGTGCAGTAGAGAGGTTGCCTACTGGGTATAGGATCCTGGGATGAGAATGAAGTGGGAAGAATTGTAGGCAAAAAGAGCTGTGAACTGATGCAGAACTGAGGTTAAGGCTGCCACTTTTTAATCTTTAATCTACAGTGAGTGGATTTAGAAACTTAAAAGGCAAACTGAGGCATACTAACATTTTTTTAAGAGTTTATTTGAGCAAACATCAATTCAAATCAGGCAGCACCAAACCGAAAGTGGTTAGGAGTGCTCCACTGACAGGACCTCAGGGTTTTCATAGAAAAGGTGCACAGGCAAAGCCAGGACATGATTTGATCGACGGTAGTTGAAGCGATTGCCTTATTTGGGAAGGCTGAGTTGGCTATTTGTGGTTCTTGTTCTTAAGTTTCATTTTCTTGGATTCTAGTGCATTGACTCTGGCTTAGTTTTTGGTTTGCTTATGTAGCTACCTCGGCATTAGAGCCATGCCCTTGTTTGACTGCTTTAACAAAACATAGTACATCTTATAGCTTAAAACACTTCAAGTCAAGAGGACCGGAAAAAGAGTATCATTCTCATGACCGGTCTCTATCTATTGATTGTCTGGACAGCAGCTACAATAACCTGACTCAGACGTGGGAAAACCAGGCTTGGTCACCTCTCACAGGTAGAAAGAAAACCTTTAAGGACCATTCCACCCCTCACTTCATAGTTTCCAGTATATCTCTGAGGGACAAGGAGAATCTGGAGAGAAGAGACTGATGAGGTTTGTCTTAACGATGAACACACCATATTTGGAGCTGGTGCAAAAATACGATCAAATTGGATGGGAGAGTGTTTTGTTTTTTAACTGAAGTATAGTTGAATTACAATATTATGTTAGTTTCAAGTGTACAACATAGCAATTTCACTATTTTAATAGATTATACTCCATATAAAGTTGTTATGAAATATTGGCTAATATTCCCTGTGCTATACATCCTCATAACTTCTTTATTTTAATACCTAGTAGCTTGTACATCTTAATTCCCTTCACCTATTTTGCCCCTCCCTCAACCTCTCTCTACTAGTTTGCTCTCTGTACCACATGACCCAGCAATTCCACTCTTGAGTATTTATACAAAGAAAATGAAAACACTAATTTGAAAAGATACATGCACCACAGCAGCATTATTTACAGTAGCTAAGATATGGAAGCCACCTAAGTGTCCATCAACAGATGAATGGATAAAGAAGATGTGAGATACACACACACACACACACACACAATGAGATATTACTCAACCATTAAAAACGTTGCCATTTGCAACAACATGGATGGACTTGGAGGGTATTATTCTTACTGAAATAAGTCAGACAGAGAAAGACAAATACTGTATGTTCACTTGTATGTGGAATCTAAGAAATAACACAATGATCAAATGTAACAAAACAGACTCACAGATACAGAGAACGACCTGAGAGTGTGTTTTAAACCCACCGCTTCATTTCTGCTTCTCACCCATCTCCTTAGGATAAGCAGAAGCTAAACACGCCAATCAGCATAGCCTGAACAACTGAACTTTGTGCTCACCCTCGACACAAAGGCATTTCACTTTTAATCCCAAACATTCACGGCATCCTTCATTTGAATTCCTTTTCTAACTAACCAGAGAAAAGTTTTTCTCCGCTGGATTGACGTAGGAACTGGATCTCACATATAGCTGGGTATGCGGACAGTCAGGAGCAGATGTAGGAAACTTGTGGGTCCTTAAGCTCATACAATGGGGGGGATGCTCTTTAAGAAAAATACAAATTTACAAGTACAAACAACTGCAAATATTCATTTAGAATGAGAAAAGACAGCACCTTACAAATATTAGAAAGGGAAAAATACCCCAAACACAAAATCCAGGAAAAGAATATGACATTTTTATTCCTTGCCTGACAAACTTCTAGAATACTTTTCTCCTGCATGTTTTGGCTGCATAATACTCAATTATCTCTTCAAATGATAATGACTATAAAATGTCATCTGTCTCACAGTTCAGAATCTATAGCCTTAGGAAACTATGTGATCTTGCGCAGGTCTCAACTTTTTTATGCTTGAGTATTTTCGATCTGTATGAAAATAAGTTATAATCTGGTGGCACCAACTCTGTGTGGCTTTGGGGCACCTGGAAATGGCATTAGAGCTCTGCAGGATGAAGCCGCTGATGGCGATTGATGGGGTGAAGGAGCAGGGCTGCTGTAGGTCCTTCAAACTACCGCTGAACCTTGTTTAAAAAACGCTATCCCCAGGGTGACTGCTGCCAGCAAGCCCCAGTCTGTCAGCTTTCAGGACGGATCACCTGTGGCTTTCTAACAGCGCTCCCCAGCTACCTCATGTTGACTGGTGCACCCACCAACCCTCAGGTCTTCAGGGCCCTGTGTCTTACTTCAGCTCACCTTCCGGCCGCTTCTTTTGTATCGGCACCTTCTGGTCTCTGCACACGGATTGCTCCAGCCTTGCTAAGGTAAGAGGTCCTGGCTGGGATCCAGGGCGTGTTGCTCAAATTCCAGTTTTGCCTTTAGTTTAAGAGATTTGCCTCCTTTGCTGCTGTTCTTGCCTCCCACACTTGCTGGCTCCTTGCCACACACATCTCAGCAACTCACAGATTCACCAGTGTCCAAAGCGATCTTAGGCTTATAGAGGCAGTAGTGCTGATGCTTACCTGACTTGTTGATTTTCTTCTGACTTTAACTTCACTTTTATTACGAAGCTATATTTTAGTGAATTTGGTTTGATGGAAGTAAATGCTTCACTTTTGATAAACAGCTAAGGTCTGGGGTACAGTCTGGCATGTTATCCCACTCATTCATGAATCACTCACAAAAACGTGTGAACGAGAATTAGTTTTCCCCTGCTCAAGTCATATCTGACATTTTAATTAATTCATTTGAAATATCTCTTGACCTTGAACTGTATTAGCTGGAAAGGCATGTTCTTTGCTGATTTGAAAACAGGTTAGAGAATCTAGACTCTCACATTCTAGGCCTTCTTTTTCTAAGACTATTTAGATTCTTAGAGGAAATTCCAGCTAATCATTTTGCTAGAGAAGTTTTTTTTTTTTTTTACAATAGTTGGAAAGAAATTCTGAAGGAAAATGCTTAGGAAGAGCAGATGTCCGTGAGACTGTTGCTGGGAGCATCACCCAGAGAAGAGCTGCATCATTACTTCCATGGGCCTTAGCCATTTTTGCTTTCATGAGCTCTTTTCTCCATAAAGATATTAAAAATTATATTTTCCAGTTGGCATGAGTATAAAGACAAATATAATCCAGGTTATATTACATTTATTTTTGCCTTCTGAATTTAGAAGAAATTAGGAGACGGTGGGCTGCATAGCTCAGTGGTAGAGTGTGTGCTTAGCATGCACAAGGTCCTGGTTCAATCCTCAGTACCTCCATTAAAAAAAAAAATTAGAAAATTTTCATTGGCCCCTAAAAGTATCATGGGCCCTGGGCACTGTGGTTTCTTTGCCTGATGGATAAGTCAGTTCCACTTACCCTTACAATGAAAAAAAATATATATAGCAAAGAATTGAATTAAAAACTCAAAATGTCATAAGATTTCCTCAGCTTTGGAATGAAGAAGGAGTCACTTAAAAACAAAGCCATCACCAGTTAATTCAACCACAGTGAAGTTTACTAGATGATAAAGATAATTTATCATGTTAACATTGAATCTGGGGCCACAGCATTACTTTTCTGGACATAAATGTAAACTGAATGTAAATACTTCTAATATGTGGTAAACTCAAGAATTATACCCACAAACTGAATAGGGTGGGGAAAAACTACTTGAAGGGTCGGTCAACTTAAGCAGAGAGTTCAATGTTATATGGCAGAGGTATGGAGAAATGGAATGAAAGCACGGCTGATGGCCCTTTCTGGCAGGGCCACGACCAGAGACAAGGTAGGTTTCCGCTTAACTGGCAACATTTCAGCCATGACAGGAAGATGCCCCTCCTCTTACTTTCTTGATGATGCTTGAAATTAGTTTAACTGAGAAGGTAGACTTTTATCGCACAGTAAAGATGGTGCTTATAATGTGAAAACCCCTGAGAAAATGAAGTACTATATTAAATACATGACGCAGTGTTAAGGACTGCCACCTGAACTTTCTCTGAAAGCAGGTTGTGTTGGGGGAATTTCCTGATTTTGCCTAGCTATTAGCTTTTAGAATCTAGAAGAGTTCATGGGAGGTCAAGGCAGCTCTTTAGAAGTATAGGCCATCCATTGGCCTTTCTTAAAGGAGGAAGATAGCATGTTGGAGGGAAGGGAGTGAGAAGTACAGATGAAGGAGGGCAGGGCACCAAAAAAGTACCCTTCTTCACAATTTGTGTTATAATCAGGGTGAGGGGGCAGTGGAATTTCTGAAGTGGTATTATAGAGAGTCCTATTTTTCTGATGTTGGTTGGAATGTGGGCAAGGATGCAGTTGGGAAGAGGAGTGCTATGGCCAGAATTCAGCTAAGGGAACCAGTAGGGCTCCTGGGACAACTGTGCAGGTTGTACACTGATCAGAGGTGACAGTGGTGTTTCAATTACTTTGTAGACATTATAGGCTCATATACTTATTAAACAGTTTTCTGGGTGATGGTAGTGGAGTATCTAGTTTTAGTAAAATCAGCATATTATGTCCATTTTCTGCCAGATGGGAGTCAAGTGACTCAGGGAAGGAGAGAGTCTCTAATTTGCAGAAAGCTACATATAAGCTAGCAGCCCTGGACCCCCTAGGAAGGTCCCTAGCATGAAAGAATTCCTGCACTTTTCCCTCAGTGGGAGCAGGAATCATGTTTTATTCATCATTTTTTCCTGTTACCTAATAAAGTGGTATAGTATGCATGTGAAATTGACTTTTTCCTCGCACCACAGCAGCCACTAGACAATGTTGCTACTGAGTACTTGAAATATGGCTAGTCTGAATTGAGTTAGACTAGAAGTATAAAATGTACATCAGATTTTGAAGACTAAATATAAAAAATATCAAATAGTGTCTTAATAACAAGTTAATTGATTGTAAATGGGAATGATAATGTTTATATAATGAGTTAAAATATATTATTAAAATTAATCTTACTTGTTCCCTTTTACCTTTTAAATGTGTCTACTAGGAAATTTAAATTACATATGTGGCTTACTTTGGTGGCTTATTTTTCTGTTGGACAGAGCTGCCTTAGAAAGTTGACTAGAGAAAATGTTCTTGATAATTTATACAATAATTATTTACATTGTTATTAATTTAATACCCTTTAATTAATATAATTCTAATGCACCTCATATCCTTTTTAAGAATTATGTGAGGTAAAATTCTAAGTAGGATTAAAGAAGAAAATTTCTGAAAAATAGATGTTCCTGCTTGGCAAAGACAGTTTAAAAAAAACAAACCTTTTCTTGTGAGTTGCCCAGCTGATCTATAAGCTTATATTTAGAGAAGAGAGTTTTTTGTTGCTAAAAATCTGCTAGTGTTATTTAAGTGCTCTCATGTGACCTAGTGGCTTATGTTTGGGACAGAATTTTTTATTAATATGATCATTTCAATTTATATACTGATTATTCTGTTTGGCAGTTTATCTAAAAATTAATAAGAATGTAAGCATTCTAAAAGCACACTGGCAGGCTTTACTCAACCAGCTATGGAGCTTTGCTACATACTAGTTTCCAGGTATATGACTTTTCCTCAGCACCATGAACTCTCCCATGACTGAGATGGACCAAAGGAAGGTCAATGTACTCCCTGATACTCCATTGAGTCGGGACTGTTCGCATGCTAAAGAGAGATCACCTTACCTGGGACCATCTGGTTGCCAGGTAAGGACAGGGCAGGCTGAGACTGAGGCTGCTTTTGTATGGAGGTATGGGTATGTTTGTGAGTGTGTGTGTGTGTGTGTGTGTGTGTGTGTGTGTGTGTGTGAGACAGAGAGAGACAGAGAGAGAGAAAGAGAAAGGGAATTTGCTGATAAAAGCTTTCCAGAGACTAAACACCACCAACCATCTACACTGGGATTTTCAGGGTTTAATTGAACCCTGGCTGTCCTAAAAATTGTAAGTGAGATATATGATAGAAATGAGAATGTGGAAAAATTCTTTATCCTGTCAATATTCAGTGTTCAAAACATTATTCAGTGTCCAAAACATTAAAGAAAAGATATATTAATTCAGATGGTACAATCCCAGAAGGGATACATGAAAAACTTAGTATTCGTTTCTGCTGCAGGTTTTATGATAAAAAGTCATTATGTATTTGAGTGGATGTCAAGATAGGATTGTGAATTTAACAAAGGAAACCCTTAGATAAGGTACAGTGCTTTCAAATAGGTCAAGTGCTCATAAACTAAGAGACATTTCAGTCTGAATATCAGCAATCCCTGCAGTAAAAACAGCGGTTTTCCTAGCTGCTAATCCTTAACTTGGTCATCAGAGGTAACATTTCATTTGCTTGTTTATTATCATCATTATTGTTTTTAATTTTCAAAGCACAAATTGTCCTAAGCTGTGGTGCAAATAAAAAATTAGCAATTCATTTATCTATCACTTAGTATTCTGTATTGAAGACAAAAAACAAAGATGTTTTGTTTATGGAAAAAAAAAAGCATGGACACCTGATCACCCCTATCCCAGGCACTTGAGTGCCCATCCTGGAAAGACAAAAAAAGCTGTTTGTTGTTGAAAATCTGCTACCATTATTTAAGCAGTCTCAAATGAACATAGTGACTCATGTTTGTTTTTTGTTTTTGTTTTTGAGCACACACTTGGTTTTCATCCCAGGATTTTTCAGACTTGAACTTTCTCACTCTAGAGTGAATTAAGTTGTGTCCCCTGCTGAGGAGTGTTTGTGGGAAAGAGTGTTTGATCTGAATCCAGACTAGCCCAGAAAATATTCCTTAAACCACTAATATATCCAAAGAATTTCACAAAGGAACTAAGAGGACTCAGGGGTTTATGTCATGATTTAGAGTGTAGGCTTTGGAGCCCGAGTGCCTAAGACTAAGTCCTGGGTCTGACGCTGGCTGTGACGTTGGGCCGGTCACTTCACTTTTCTGTGCCTTAGAATATTCATCTGTAAATTGGGGAATGGCGGTACCTACCCACATAAGGGTTGCTCTGAGGACTGAATGAAATCATGCGTGTAAAGCACTGTGACAGACATATAGTAAGTGCTCGTAAGTAACAGCTCTTATTTAATGCTCCCGTACCTCACACTTTTATGCCCACTTTCAAGTATTTTTGGAGCAAATGAAATTGACAAAATATTCATTTACTTAATACATTTTTTAGCATGCTCATTTGGCCATACTTACTCTACTGAATTTCCAGTAATATGAGACTATCTTGTTACAGTGGCCTAGCTCTTTCTTCCAAACTTTGTGATTCTACTTTTCTTTTCCAAAATCCGTTTGCTGGCCCCATCTCTGCCGCCAATCTTATTTCAGCAAGGCCTGCCCCTACACAAGTACCTTGTTTTGCTTTAAGATGTCAGAGGGTAAAAAGAGAGTAGTCAAAGAAAGAAATGTTTGTAGATGGAAGGGGGCACTTCCCCTGCCCCACCACCGTGTGCCACAATTCCTTCCTTTCCTGTGGATCCACGAGATTGCTGTGGAACACAAAGGCCACCACCTACAGGAGGTTTTATAGGTGTTTTATATTTAATAGAGTTGAGATAAAATTGATGGATGCTTTTCTGCTAAACACGTCGCTGCAGGGAAGAGTTTCTAGAACAAAGAAGAGGGTAGCCATAAAGAAAAATATCTGCTGCTCAGCATAAGCATGTGGCTAGAGCTGTTTCCTTCAAAACTGGGGGTTGGCTTCTGAGAAAATCCTCATCCTCTGTGGGGAACTGGCCAATGGTATGTGTGGTTAAGTAGGGGGATCCTGGAACTGAATCCAGGATCTACCTTCCCAGGAGTGAGAATGTGGGCACATTACTTAACCTCTTTTAACTTCAGCCTCCTACCTGTTTAACGAGAATAATACAACCTATCTCATAAGGTCACTGTGAGAAAACCGAATGGTGCAGGTAGAATCCCGGGCACACGGTACCATGACATCAGTGTTGTTACTGCTGTTGTTACGGTCAATCTCACATCTGTGCCTTTGTTCCTGTTCTCACTGTATGAAGGTCTCTTTTCCTCTTTGTAGATGTGGAAAACTCCCCTTCCTTTTAGGAATGGCTCACTCTCTTGGAGAAATATCCCCTGGTTTATTTTCCAGTGCTTGAGTCTCGCCTGCCTCTATGCTCTCAGGTTTTGTATGTCTCTCATGATTTTTAGTTCTGTGTTCACATTCCCCTTCTCCCAAACTGTAAGCTACTGTAAACACATGGTATGAATTCCACACATGCTTACTGACTGAATTAACAGTTTCTCCCATCTTCATCCCTCCTGACAACTCCCATACATCTTGCACCTAATTCCATATTCTAGACTCTGATTTCATGGTCTTTGAGGCCCCTTGCTCCTCACCCCATCTTTATGATCTACTAGGGGATTCGGCTGCTTGGAAGCACCAGGCTCTGGAGTCTACAAACCTTGAAGGCACACTTAGATGTGCATCTCCTGCTTTATTCAGAGATATCTTTATAACATCCTCAGTTGTGCTGGCGCGGGATGGAAAAGGTGGTACCCCAGGGAGAGAAAGGATATACACCCATGATTCTGGAACCCTGGCATTTGACAGTTTGGGGGCAGAGAATGAGAGAATGCAGAAGTGGAGACAGAGGGTGGGGGAAGGAGGGGGGAGGGGCAGCCTGTGGGGTCCAGGGCACAGGAGCATTTCCCATCCTTTGTCCTTTGAGGAGGAGGTGCTGGGATGCTCCTTCCCAGGGCCTCTGACCAGACACTGCCCTGACCATTGGGTCTCGTGGGCTTTGAAAGGTTCTGTAGAGGGAAGTCCCATATCCTACTCTGGGACTAACCTAGTTACCTGGGGAGTTTGGGTCTCTGGGAGGACAATTGCTGCACCTTATACGTTTAGTCCATCACTTGTATTAAGTGATACAGGCTCAACTCTGAAAATAGATACTAGATTTATCACTATACAGCAGTAGTCCTCCCCCAAATCCATGTCTGGTGTTTGAGGAAAGCAGGCTGACACTAAAAATGAGATTGGCTCTCTCACAGCCTCTTGGACCCATAGGACTATTCCTGGGTCCTCTTTAAAGTGCCTGGTGGTTTTCTTTCCTACTCAATCTCTATTTAACAAGCTACATGAATATTTCAGAAACATTAGGTGGCCCGTGCATAGATGGCACTTTATCTGCCTGGCTAGAAAAACTCCGTTCTTGAAATTGAATTACTTTGTGCAGTTTCACAGTCTGTGCTAGGGGAGGAGTCAAACAATATTGCCCTCGTAATTATCTTGTCATAGCCACAAGACCAATGATGAGAGCATGTCTGCTCTGCAAAAGGCCAATTCAATTGTGACGTTAAACAGATGTCATGATCCACATGAAAAGCAAACAATGGGCTACCAATCCAGTCATATCCAGCCAGTCGGCACCCTGTCTCCACATCTCTACTCACTAAGTTATACAAACGAACAGGTTAAGTAGAAAACGCAATATTAAAAAGTTAGAAAATATTCACTGAGAACACCTCATTCCCAAATTTGCACCAAGTTAAGTTCAGTGAAATTTCTGTGCTTGCCACAGATGAAAACAAATCTGCCTGTTTATTTAGTAGTAGCTTCAGGGCATTTTTATAAGAAGATTCCACTACAGATAAAGATATTAGACTTTGGGGCAAAACCTTACTAATGAGTATAAGAGAGCGCATTTCTCTCTCGTTGCTAAAAAAAGAACTTTTAGAAAGAATTTCTCAAAGGCTGTAAGAAGCCTCTGGCTGATGGGCAAAAGCTCACGCTCCCTTCTTCCCACTCTCCCCAGTTCCCTGACAACTGCTAACTTCCTAAGGGCTTCGGCACATTTCAGACGACCTTGCACGCACCATGTGACATATGAGTAATATAAGGTTAACCGAATGCCCAAAGGCGTGAACACGGGACGTGGGCCGAGGGGGAAAGGGGTGTCAACTTGGGCGAGGAACTGGATTTGGATTTTCTAGTTCAGAAAAGGCATCTTGAACCCCTGATTAGGAAAACATAACCCAGTGATCAATGCCTCGCCTTCGCCACTCTATTTCAGCCCCTTTCCTCCCGGAGAGATGCAGGATACATGAGCTCCGCGCTCTCCAGCTTTCTGAGCTGAGGCTGCCGCTACCCCAAGAACCATTCTGCCTTTCTTTTCCCACTTGTTTGCATTTTCTTTACTGAGTACGGAACCCGCGAGCCACCTGCCCTCCCCTGTCCCGCCGGCGCCTCCGCAGAAGCCACTCTGTACCTTCCGGGGCTGCAGAGAAGACGCTCAGAGCGATCCGACACTTGTCGGTGAACCCGCCCCTCTGGGAGGAGCGGCGGGTGGAGCCGGCGCGGGCTGTCCCCCGCGCGGGCCCCGCACCCTGGGCGCGCCGGCTGTCTGCTCCCCGGGCCTCGGGCTCCCATCCGCAGAAGCGTCAGCTGAATGCTCACTGTCCTCCCCCCGTGGAGTGAGTGTCACGGCGGCAAGCGGCCCGAGTGCCCTTCTCTGCGGGACTGGAGCGCTAGCAGACAAGCCCTGGTCTCCAAAGCGCGCGCAGCTGCTTCCAGCTGCCGGGAGGTGGCGGGGGAGTGGGAGGGTCTGGATCCAGAACCGTGGTCTAAGGCAGGTCGGGAACCCACTCCATCTCCATTTCCAAGGGGGTGTCGGAAGAAAGAAGAGGCTAGAGCCCCAGACGGCGGCCTCACCCTTGCCACTGCATCCAATCAGCACATCTTTACTGAGCGCCCGCTGGGTGTCCGGCGCCCTTGTAGGAGCTTGGGAGGATCTAGCGAATCAAACGTAAAAACATCTCTGCTCTCCTGGAGCTTGTCTCTTTTAAGTCACCCTTATAGTCACCTAAGTTCCTGTGAACATTGTAGCTGTTTTCAGCTGAGAAGTGAAGGAATGGAAATCTGACCTTTTTATTTCAACAGACGCTTATCGCTTTCCCGAGGTTTCATTAGAAAGGAGGGAGGTAGAGAGGAGGAAAGAAGAAACCTGTAACATCACCAACGAACTGGTTTCTTTTTTAGGAACTTCGGCTTAGCCTGTTTAAATCTTTTTGGTATTCCGAGAAACTATTAATTCAACCCAGAAAAACTACTTGATAATGACGTTGAGCTTCGTATTTTCCTCGCGATCAGCTCTGCTGGCCTCAGTTGCTACTTAGCAAATAAGGTGGCATTGACAAAGCTGGAGCGGGATCACAAGTCATCTTACCCAAGGGAGCCTCTGGGGACTTTACACTGATTCCATCCCAGCATTATGGTTTTCTATTAGGCATACGACCTCGGGCAGGTTCTTTAATGTCTCTTATCCTCAGTTGCTCCTTCTGTAAAATGAAGATCGTAGTATTTCCCTCCCAGAGATGCTGGAAGGCTTCATTGGGATGACATGTGCAAAAGTAGTAAGTGGCTTGTAGTAAGTGCTCAGTTAGTGATATGATAATGGCAGTTACAACACCTTTCAGAATCTTTCCTCCTCCTACAAGCTGAGTGGTCAGAGTGGCTCGGTGACATGTCATCTATTTACACATTAAATTAGAAAAATCAGAAAAGCTTGAAAGATTGGAGAAATTGGCTCAAAAATCCAGCAGATCAGATTTTTTTTAAATGTAGTGTCACTGATTATTCATTTTACAACTGGAAGTTACCTTAGTGTTGTAAGCAAAAAGATATTGCCTCTAAATGATCACGTACTCTAAAATCTCTTGCAGAAAAACCATGGAAGTGAATATGGGAAAGAGAATTTAAAAAGAACTTAAAGAAAGTTTAAAGTATGACACTTAGCAGACAAGATTCTAGAAGGGTATGAGGATCTGTTAGTAAGTGCAACAAGTGAGATTTCATCATAACACCTTTGAGGAAAGAGGAAAAAAAATAACCATCTGATTTGTCTCTTAGGCTGATTCTTACCTGTTATCGAAACTTCTATTGCAATAGCCTTGTTGAAAAGCATTTTCTGTTTCTCTGATAACATAAAAATGTAGTACTCCATTATGAGTTCCTAAACTTTACATTTTCTCCAAGTTAAATTCTTGAAGTATATTTCTCTGTTCAACTTTTCTATCCCTGACCAGATTTTGAGTCTTTTCCATGTAACCTCAAGGATTACTTGTCTTGTAGTTCTTTTTTGAAGTTTAATTTTTTTTAATTAAAGTATAGTCAGTTTACAGTGTTGTATCAATTTCTGGTGTACAACACAATCTTTCAGTCATACATGAATATACATATATTCGTTTTCACATTCTTTTTCACCATAAGCTACTACAAGATATAGACTATAGTTCCCTGTGCTATACAGAATAAACTTGCTTATCTATTTTATGTATACTAGTCAGTATCTGCAAATCTTGAACTCCCAGTTTATCCATTACCACCCTCATCCCCCAACTGGTAACCATAAGTTTGTTCTCTAGGTCTATGAGTCTGTTTCTGTTTTGTAAATAAGTTCATCTGTCTTTTTTTTTTTTTAGATTCCACATATGAGTGGTATCATATGGTATTTTTCTTTCTTTTTCTGGCTTACTTCACTTAGAATGACATTCTCCAGGGCCATCCATGTTGCTGCAAATGGCATTATTTTCTTATTTTTTATGGCCAAGTAATATTCCATTGTATAAATATACCACAATTTCTTTATCCAATCATCTGTCAATGGACATTTAGGTTGCTTCCATGTCTTGGCTATTCTAAATAGTGCTGCTATGAACATTAAGGTACAGGTATCTTTCTGAATTAAGGTTCCCTCTGGATATATGCCTAGGAGTGGGATTGCTAGATCATATGGTAAATCTATTCCTAGTCTTTTGAGGAATCTCCATATTGTTTTCCACAATGGCTGCACCAAATTACATTCCCACCAACAGTGTAGGAGGGTTCCCTTTTCTCCACACCCTCTCCAGGACTTATCGTTTGTGGATTTTGAATGATGGACATTCTGACTGGTGTGAGGTGTCTTGTAGTTCTTACCTGGAGGCAGCTGTCTCAATAATAATATTTGCCACTTCACTCCTGTGTTCCAGTGATTAATAATGATGATATGATGACAGTCAAATTCTATCTAACTGTGTGCTCTAAATGAGGGATGAATATATCTTTTTGTTGTTGTTGCCGTATTGTAAGACTGAAGAAACCATTTTTTTTTTCCTAGCTCAATGTGTTGCATTGTGCTTTACTAGGCATTTGTAGATAAAAGTTCTGTGGGAGAGACCACTATTCAGGAAAATAACACCATAAGAAATTTGATTGCATCCTTGCTTATGTTGGACAATTTCCCTAGGTGTTGATAGAGGATATGTGGCCTTTTTAATGCACTTTAAAAAGTGTCACTACATATATTATTTATTTTTTTTGAAACAACTCTGGCAGGTACACAGAATGGGTGTTATCCCATTTTACTAATAAAGAAACTGAGGTAAAAGTTAGGATAAACAATAGGCAGTGAAGTACAGTAGAATCCCATCCAGTTTGTACTCTAAACTGCAAGTTCTTTTGATGATGTCATCTGCTTTACAGAGTCCCAGGGGAGCCCAAATTCAGAGTTAAAACCTTGCCCCTGAAATATTAATGCTTTTTTTTCTAAGCTGGAAACTGGACTGGGGGGTTCTAGACAAACACTTCAGTGTTACTGGTGGTGTCTGTGGGTGGTGCTGCTGACCTGTTTTTGTCCCACCCCAGACATGGATTTCTTTCTGACTATGCTTATCAGATAAACTTTCGTCTGGTTCAAGAACTTTGGGTGGGCTGTATTGATTCTGGTCTTATAAAACTGACAAAATGAGTGAAGGAGATGACGGACCACACATGCTGATGCGAATGAGGTTTAGTTTGCTCCACACATGTGTATACACGTGTATACATGGGTACATAGTGGGTCCTGGGGTCTATTTCTCACCGTGAAGTGGCCTATACACACAGGGTTTCATGATTGTGAGAGATTGGATTATTGGTTTCAGATCTTTTAGTCCTCCTCGGATCCACTTCCTTGCAATGATGTCATCACAGATAGATCATACTTTATCACTCCTTTACTTTGGGCTTGGTCATGTGACTTGCTTTGTCCAGTTGAATGTGGATTAGAGAGTATGACAGTCCTAAGACTTAAGAGATACCATGCATTTTCACCACCTCTTTTGCACCTTTGCTATTGCCTAAGAACTGTTTTGGCCAGCCTGCTGGGCTGAGGAGAGGAAGAGAGGTGTGGAGCATCCCGGTCCATAGACCTGCAGCTTGAAGCAGAGATGTTTCAGTCCAACTTTGAATCTGAATGAATGATGGTTGTTTTAAGCCACTGAGTTTGGTATGGTTTATCATCAAGAATTATTGTGACAATATACAACTGGGATGGTGGTCAAAAGAGTTTGAGACACACTGTATACTATGTAACTTCTTCATTCCTTCTTGGAGAGTCATAATCCACATTGATACATTAATGGCTCTGAGAAGGGTTGCTTTAACCCATTTCTTCACAAACTCATCTCATTTTTTTGTACTTTTATATCATAATAATATTCAATAGAACATAGACTTTGGAATTTTTTTAAGTTATTAAGGGCAGTCAGTTTGTGTAAATCCTAGACTTGCTATGGAGAAACCTGAGATGAAGTCTTAGAACAATTGACAATGATTTTCAAGGCTTACCAATCAATTAGACTCTATAAAACTTTGCTTATTAGTAAGTCCCCATTTACCGTCTCAAGTCTGCTAATTTCACATCAATGACTTATATTGTATGGCTCTAAGTTTCTAAATGATTAAAAGTTGTTTTCCACTGCTGATGCCAGCCATATTTTAGAATGATTTTATAATCAGTATAGGAACATTTATTTTAAATAAATGACCAATGAATTAAATTGATCAACTTTAATTACTTTCATTGGTTTTTTTCTTTTTCCAATACTACATATTTAATATTTACTATTAAAGTTACTATTAAATTTACTTAGAAGCCATGTTGGTGCCTAAAACATGAATGAATAACCTGGAATACTTCTTATTTTCTCCTCAGTTTTGAGAAATGTGGTGCATGTACAGTTCAGCTCTTTCAAGCTGAGCTGTAATGCCAAGCATCAAAGAGAATACAGGGCTTTCAGGAAACATGTAGGAAACGACTCCCTTTTAGTTTATTTTGTATGCTCAGAGGCATTGTTGATATCTGTTTATGTTCTTTAAGATGCCTTGGCATATGCGTTCATTTCAAACACTCACAGGTGCTTATGTTAAAAACTTACCATTAGTGATGTGGTCCTTGCAACAATTTATACTGAATTTTTTCCAACTTTTTAAAGAATGGTCATAAATTCTCATATATGCTGTTTTAACCACTGTAAATCATTATGACCAAGAATGTCTTAAAACAAAGTGAAAGATCAGTTGACCTATATTATGGCTTTCCCTTTTCTTAGGTGAATTTCTGTTTTTACATTGTATTTACTCATAATTGGTTGGCCTACGGTAAGGTGTTATCTGTTAAAGAAAGTGTCAGTAAAACTTCATGATTCTTTTTGTCATATTAGTTCTTCTGCTGCTAGCACAGGCTCTCATTCACAAGACACTAAAAAACTTCACTCCCACACAACAGTGTGCACGACGAGGATGGGATTTGAACCCATGCGTGCAGAGCACAATGGATTAGCAGTCCATCGCCTTAACCACTCGGCCACCTCGTCACCTACATGTCATTGTTATTTCTAAGTGACATTTAAATGGTACTTTTAAGAGCATGCTTAAAGCCATCCATTTCCAAGGACAAAGTGCTTAGAGACTTGAGGAAAGTAGTATATAAGGGCAGAGAGACAGGGGTAAACTAGACAATATTGACAATATTCTGCTTAGTAATCACTCAGTCATATTTTGTGTGCAGCTGGCAAGCCTTGGCAAATACTCCTGGGGATAGCCTGTGCTAAAATTGGGGTTTTACACCTTAAAGGAGTAATAATTTTCTGCTTAAGGGAGTTATAACGAACTACTTAATTTCCTTTTTTTTGGATTTTGTGATATAATGAAGTTGCACCAATAAAAAGTTTTGGAAATTATTAGAAAGGACAATTGGAACAGTTAGTTTGAACTATTTAGGAATTTCAAATTTTGTTATAGAAGATATTTGTTTTAATTTAAAATTCTATCCATAACATAAAAATCATTCCCTAAAATAAATCATCCAGGGGCTAAAGGGTTGGGTATTTTCAATTTACCTGGAAGACTGTTTCACTGTCAGACCTAATTCACTCATTCTATTCAACAACCAGTCAGCCAGCTAGACATTAGCCAACCTGCCATTCAACCACTTAGCCAACCAGCCCATCCACCAATCATCCAGATAATCAACCAATCAACCAACCAACTAATCAGCCAATCAGTGAAACAGTCAACAATGAATTGGAAACAAATCAACCAACCAGCCAATCAACAAACTAGAGAGCGGACCAAGCAGTCAGCCAGCCAACCAACAAGCTAACCCATCTACTACACACCAGTAATTATTCCAGGCATTGGGGGTACAGAGATGGACAAAGTGTCATCCCCGCCAGTGAGGAGAGGTGTTTGCAGTGTTGTGGGAAAACAGACAAATAATTATAGCACAGTATGAAATGGAGGTATGGTATGCATTTCCAGATAGAAGTAAAATGTTAATTCCTCATTCTTGAAGGTTTACTTTAACGGGTTTCCTCACTCTGGGGACCAGGATTCTGACCGGTTATTGAGGTAGAGAACACTCAGTCTAACTTTCTTTCTTTGAAAATACATGAAAAGTGCTTTAGTTTGAGTTTTGGGGAAGACAACCGCAAAGACTCACTATGGACCACGGCCTTTCATCTTTGGAATGAGAACTACATACTGTGGACTAACCAGTTTCCCTAAGCATAATTATACATAGTAAACCATATATAGTATGTAAAGAGAAGGTAGATCTAAATATCCAACTCCATCCTCAGGAATTTATGAAAAACTTCGACGGAGCAAATTTAAGTGAGCTGACTGGTTTAACCCAACTGATATTTCTCCTGTTGCATCAGGTTCAGTAATCCTCTGCTATGTCTCCAGCACTTCTTGAGCTGAGATAGAAATGCCAGGACTGAACCTGGCACAGAGGAAGGGCTCAGTAAGTAACTGTTGAGTTTGTTGAATAAACGAAGATGCTATTCAGCTTCCATTTTTTTCTTTTCACCTAGTTTTACTGAAAAGCTGTAATAAAGTCAAGGAGAGATTGGAGAGGACCCAGAAGTTTACTCCCTTTTTCTCAGTTCTGACCAGTTTCACCTCTTTGTCTTCCAAATGTGTATTTCGAAGGTACACAGTATCCTTACATATGAAATAAAAATAGCTCCATTGTACAGGAAAAAGGTGGGAGTATATGAGTGGGCCGTGCTCATGACCCTTCCCCTGTGCATATTCATGTCATCTGCCACATCGCCTTGTCCATTCAGCTGAGAAATTTGCAAGGATTTGAGGACTCAAGTCTGTCCATAAAGATGGTATTATAAAAAATTCTTACTTTTTCTGTTTTTCAATGTTTTGGAGTTTCTTTTTTTTTTCATAAGTGTACAATCTGAAAACAACCTTTTCCTAAGTTGTCAGAGAAAATTGTGAATGTTCTAGAATACATTATCTATCAGGCTACACACTTTATGTAATTTTTCACTTGATAGATTGATGTATTGCACATCTCACTGGGAAGCTGTCACAGAAATATTACGCTAGAGAGTTGGTGGACTTCCCCAGCTTGAAAGTTGAATCTTGGGGCAGGGAAGGCATAGCTCAGTGGTAGAACATGTGCATAGCACGCATGAGGTCCTGGGTTCAATCCCCACTACCTCCATAATAAATAAATAAGTGGATAAATAAAGAAGTAAGTAAGCCTAATTACCCTCCCTTCAAAAAAAAAAAAAAGGTTACAAGAAAAGTTGTATTTTGGAAAGCAGATGCCTCATTGACAGTCGATTCTAGCACCAAATGCAGTTCTCACCACTGGCCACTTGGTGGCAGTGGCAACTAAGTGCCAACTGAAGAGGTCAGGGTTCTCACAAATGTGTGGTCCCTAACTCCTTTATCCATTCAAATTTTAGGACCTACAAAAAAGGTGGTTGGCCAATCCCATGCGTTAGAATAAACTTTTCTAACTGAAAAAGGGCCTATAGTAAAATTTTTAATAAACTTCTTACTCAAGTTTACAACATTAGGACAGGCCCATAGTTAGATGACACCTGGAAAGATGAATAATGTAAATTTCCACAGTATCCTGTAATAATCTTTGCCTTTACTCCACATCGGTCACACACTTTCTGGGTCATAGCTCAGAACTAGTTACCACCCTGAACTTCTCCACCTCTGAAATCTAAAACTCTGCTTTCTGATCACAAATGCCGATTGTCCCCTTCTCACTGTTACTGCAAAGGCTGTGTTCTCTCCAGGACCACAGTCTCTTGAGTTCTTCTTCTCTTCACTCCTTGATTCGGCCCAAGCTCCAGAGTCCATCCTGCAACCCCTTCCTCCATTCCCTCTTTGTCCTTCTTTGATATTCTTGTAAGATTGCAGATCCCCCTGCCAATCCCTCTCGTCTCCTGTGTTTTCTAGCATCCCTAGCAAAGGGTGGCCATTGGACTAAGTTCTCACCAACGAGTGTGAGTGAAAGGGATGTCTGCAGATTCCACTTTTCTTTTTAAAAAGAAAATTCCTTGTTCTAGACTTCCTGTCCTCTTTTATAGGTGAACTGGAACACAGATGACCCAGATAACTGACTTAGATTGCACAGATGAAGACAGGATGAGAGGTTCCTGAATAAACTCATAGGCCTTTTTCACTTCTTAGTTGACTCTTGTATTCTCTCTGGTAGCTTTTCCAACTCTTTCCTAAAACCATCTCCTACATCACAGAGAAAATAGAAAAGATCAGGAAGTAACTCCTTCAACTTCTTGCCCCAATCAGTATAATTACTTGCAGCTGTCCTAACAGTGTTACCTCCTGTCATAGTAGCTTTTCTTCCCTTCCCTTCCCTGAGCCTCATCCTTCCACTTACCCTGGGCCTCATGCTCTCCTACCTCCATGGGGACTTGGCTCCATCAGTTTTCCTTTGGCTTTCCTGCGCCATCAAAGACTCCTTCTCTATTTACTCTTTCTAATAGAAATTTAAATATGCTTATTTCCCATTTCCTACTTTAAAACAGCAACTCAAAACTTTGATCACATCAAGCGAATGCCTATCTTCTTCCTTTCATAGTCAGGCTCTTTAGAAGTCTTGTCTATGCTGAATATCTACATTTTCTATATTTATAAATATACTGATTTTTTTTGAGAATGCTATTTAGAAACCAAAATCTGGGGGCTGGGCGTAGGCTTTCTTTAGAATAATTGCTGCTCAGTAAATGCTTCCAAAGCTGATATTTTTGGTACTGCACTCACAAATAGTGGAATGATAGCTGATTTTATACACATGTGCACACATGTGTACATACACATAGACATATATATATATGTATGTATTTTTTGAGGATAAATAAATGGGAAAAAAGGGACAAACTTTTTCTTACAGAGGAATTCCAAATAACGTATGTGAATACCAGGCCCCTTCCCTAGGAACTGGATCTCAGTTCCCTCCTCCTTGCTTATGGGCTGGACTTAGCGATTCACTTCCAAAGAATAACATATGGAAAGAAAGAAAAGTAACTCTATGGTAGAGAAACCTGGAAAACACTACCTTAAGCAAGTGATCAGTATTAACATCACTAGTGATAAGTCACGTTGATGTCATGTGCCCTCTGATACTATGTGAAGGGAAAAGCATTTTATCAGATAAAAGTACAGCGAAGTGCCCATTTCAGGTGTTAACAATTTCAAATGTGTTAATGACCAAAGTAATTTTGAAGATTACAATTGATTAATAAATTAAAAATAATATGATCATGTTGAAAAAGAACACATCAAGAAAATGCTAGTAACAATTGACAGAGGCAACTAAGCAACTGATAGAAATTCATGACTATCTACTCCAAGTAACTATTGTGTTTATTTCATTTCTAGAGCATTCAGATAGTCAATATAACAAAGCCTTTTCAGAAAATTATTTCAAATGCATATTGTAATGTTATTTTTAATTTTTAGAAGTCATTTTATTTTAAAAACAGTTTTGAATAGACTACTAGTGTAATAAAATAGAATCAGTAAACAAAAACAATTTGCTGTTCAATACATTTTTTTTAATGAGAACATTTTACTGATTGTTAGCATACTCCCTTTCACTCAGACATGCTGTGTGGACAAATTCTATGGTCCACCAACACACAGATCTCTCTGAGCAGCCTGCAGGCAAACTTCGATTCCTTATTCAGTGCTGCATCTCCAGCATCCGGCATGGGGACACTTGGCACATACTTCTTGGAGGGATAAAAGAATTAATGTACATGTTTGGCCAGTGGAATATTCAATGGTGCTGCCACTAATGAAAAGTAAGCAGTAGCAAAGCTTGACGTTAATGCTTTTCCTGTTTGTAAACGGACATCTAACACCAGGGAGGCCCTGTCCAGGTGCTCCTGGTGGACAGCCAGGCGCAGGGTAGAGCCCCTCCCCTCTCACACTTACTCCCTCCTTCTTGGGTTCCTATCTCCTCAATTTTTTATTTTGAAGTTCTTAAACTGACAAAAAACTTAAAAGAATCATATAATAAATAGTCATGTTACTTTCACCAAAGAAAGTGAATAATGATTCCCTGTTGTGGAAAATGTACTCATGCGCTCCCAGTTGTCCCCTAGATGCCTCACTGTCTAGCCTTGTTTCAATCCTGTGTCTGATGAAGCTTCATGCACTCACTGCATTTGTCGCTGTTGCCTTTACCTCTTTTAATCTAGAACAGTCCATGCCTTCTTTTGTTTCTTTTTTACATTATTTGACTTTTTTTTTTGAAGCATCTTACAGACTGTTCTACATTCTGAAATTGTCTACTTTTCAGTTTTTAAAATCTTATACGTAAATTAAGAACATGTGGCCAAGGTCCCTTTTATTTGACCAGGATGCTTTAGAGAACTGGGCTTTTAGGCATAAGTGCCGGTCATAGTATGGAGAGATTTCATCTCACACAGAGGACAGAGGGTCTCCTTTCCATACAATCGAGGGAAAAAACAGTTATTTTAATGAAGAAGTAATCATTTACAATTTGTTGATAGTTTCTCTTTTCAAAAACGGTTAGGTGAAATTCCCACAAAGTAATTTGTGAGGCATAATAACTAGATTTGAAAAGAAATATTTTATACATTTAAGGCACGTTGCTTTTAGTTTGTATCCTCAACAAACATATTACATGTGAGCACATTTGGAATAAAATGACCTGTTGCAACATGATAATTTTGATTTATGCTAATAAATAGCCACATAGGGTAATAAAGAGATATTTTTAGCTTTATTCAATCTTCCTACATAATATTATTTTTTGGGTCACTTTTGGTAGGCGATTAACTGCATTTTTTTTTTCTTGGCAGAAAATAAAGCAGGCATAGGCATCAGTTGAAATCAATTCTTCTTTCATTTAAACAGAACGACTTGTATTGAATCAGTGAGTAGCATTTATTTGGCTTTCCTGCACTAGGTGCTGAGAAAAGATAATAATACAGCAGGTATGGTTCCTGCTTTGAAAGACACTATTTTCTAATGGCATAAATAAGAGAAACACACTGATACATGTTTTTCCACTTTCCTCTTTTTGCTATATATATATATACACACACACACACATATGTATATATACACACAAACATTAACTTTGGGGGATATTATATTTTATTTCAAATGCTTCATTTTCCATAGCCTTAAATCAGCCATCTTTCAGCATTTTGTGCAGGAGATGATCGGTGCTGAATAAGTGCCTTTTGCGTGAATGAACTCAGATTTCTTCTGTGCATATTGCTATTTTCAAATTGCTGTCACACATGGTGTGGGTGAATTTCATCTGCATTGAAATTTGGAGGAAGCTCTTGACAGATGACAGTGCGGGGCCCTGCCGGGTGAGAAGAGAAGCCATGCCAGCCTGGAGGAGAATAGTGTGACCTTAGAGCTGACCTTGAAAGACGGTGGGAGTGTGTGGCTTGCAAGGCCTCCCTAGCACCTCGGTGGCGAGGGCGG
This sequence comes from Vicugna pacos, assembly GCF_048564905.1. Lineage (NCBI taxonomy): Eukaryota > Metazoa > Chordata > Mammalia > Artiodactyla > Camelidae > Vicugna > Vicugna pacos. The sequence goes on from NC_132994.1 coordinate 27,426,348, forward strand.
TGCGTCCCTGGACAGACAGGAGAGAACAATACGGCATTAGCATTCAGAGCCATCCACATCTGAGTGCTGCTTCCTCCAGCAACGCCTGCAGATGGGGAATCTGGGCATCTTTAGAGGGTTTTTATGATAATTATGAGGCCACTTAGATGCTCATCTTTCTCCACAGTATTGCTCATGAAGTAACTACCTAGCCCATTATGCTGTTGTCAGACGGTGAAAAAAAATTAAAATTACTCAATTTCTTTGTTTACATGGAAGTCTCACCCAGTAGCATACATTTACATACATTTGGGTAAGATGTATCCCTTCTGGCACCAAATGGGGTTGGATCAGTCCCTTCACCTGTCTGAGATTTAGTTTCTTCATGAGCAGAGAATAAAAACATGCACTGTTCCTCTCTCAGAGTTGCAGAAAGATCAAGTAAGAGAATGAAAGTGTCTGAAAGTGCTACGGCATGGATTGTTACTGCTCTTATTCCCCCACCCACGTGTCTTTGACCCATGCACATCCATGTATGGAGCACGGCCGTCAGGAGTGTCCACATTCAAAGAGACTGCTGGGGTGGGCAGAACAGACGTGGGGCTGATGGAAGAAAGTTTATTCACTGGGCTCAGGAAGTCTCCCAAGAAAGGCCTGAGGCCCTTTAAAGCCCAGAAGGAAGATCATGCTGATGGCTTCCTTAGAGGTGATTTCTTACTGTCTCTCCTTCCATCAAAGCTCAGCTCAGCACTTCCCCATTGGAGTCTGTGGTGGGCATCTCTGCCCAGAAAGACACCGGTGTGGTGGAAAGACTATGCACCCAGAAAATGAAAATCAGGGCTGAAATCCCAAGTCCTCCCGTAATTTGGTGTGTGAACTTATACACAATACTGAATCTCTCAGAGTCTTGTTTTTCTTATTTGTGTGACAATGTTAGCATTGTCATGACAGTTATGTAACACAGAAGGTGTGAAGCAACCCAGAGTGGGCTTTCAGAAATTGTAATTTCTGTCACTTCAAATCTCCAGCCCACCCAGCCTGAATGTCTCCATTTTTGGAATGGGGATAACACTTATCTTATGGAGGGGCTTTCAAATTAACAAGGCAATGTTTGTAAATCCCAGCACAGAGCCTGGCGTGTGGACTGTGATGAATTTATTCAGGCAACAACCTATGATGGTAATACAGTGAGAAGGATCTGGGGAGGAAAACTGGAGGGGCTTATGCCTCAGACAGAGACCCAGATCTTGAGGAAAATAATCTGAGTCGTGTGTCAGGGGATTAAATTGAAGCTTCATGATCAACAGCTTCTTGGTATGACACGTACATTGAGTTTCTTCCTTCTTTTAAAAATGTCAACAAATGCCAATTATTTTTTTCACATCTGACTTGCCTGTTGCTATTGCTGCCTCAAAGGGACTTGCATTGGAAAGCACATCTGCCTGTTTTCTGGTTTAAATCGGCTGGGAGCCAAGCCTGCCACTCATAGTGCTCTCCTGATCTTTATAGAAGTGCGAGAGACTCAGTGTTTTCTCACCTGTTTTTCATACTTAAAAATTTAACACATAACCCTTACCTCCCATCCCAATCTATAAGTCCTCTTTATTGTTTCTTTTTTTTAAATCTTTTTTTTAAATTGAAGTATAGTCAGTTTACAGTGTTGTGTCAATTTCTCAATCTATAAGTCCTCTTGACTCTACCTTCAAAGTATATTGATTCTATCCACATATTTCTACTTCCATTGCCCCATTCCATGCCAAGGCACCCTCCTCTCTCAATTGGACAATGATATCAAAAGTATTCTGCCTCGTTCTGCTCTTTTCTCTCTTTCTCCCTGTAGTAGGTAAGATGACAGCCTCCAGTCAGCTCTCTCTCCTGTGACAGCTGGGTGGGTTATGTGGGGCTGGCCCTACCTCCCTCTCCAGGGCAAACCCTGATGTTTTAAAGCCTATCAGGAAAAATCCATGCCCTATTGTAACAGTAATTGGTTTGGACAACCCAGGACTGGTCCAATCAGCCCCGACATCTATCCAGCCAAAGGACGGGTTCAAGATGGCCCAATAAGCACAGAGATTAGGGCATTTGTCCTATGGCTGGTGGAAGCCATACTCTTCTCTCCTCCTGCACATGGAGGAGGTGGCATAAGCGGGTGTGTGGACTGACAGCCATCTTGCACAACCAGCCTGAGGATGAAGCTGCCACACTAGAAGGCAGGGCCGTCAGAGTCTCAGAGGAATGGAGTAAAATCCCGTATCAAACCTGCCTAAAGCCCTTTCTTCCTGTGAACTTTTCAGTAACATGGACTAATCAATTCCCTCCAAGTGATTTTGGGGTCTCTTACAGGGATTCCTGATGGCTACATTCCATATAGACAGAATGATCTCTTTGAACATAGATCAGGCCATGTCATGCCCTGCTATTCTTATCCCTGTTCCTTGATCTTTTTTCCTTCACTGGGTTCTGCCCTAGTCTGGCTGGTTGCATAGAGTGGAATTTGAACAGTGCCCCTGGAGTTCTTCAAGGTCTAGGCCCAGGTCTGATGCTGCTTCCTAGTTGGTTGGTTCTCACCCCTGGGCTGGAAATGTCCTCTTTAACCACTAGGTGGAGTATGGACCCACACTGCCAAGCCACTGGGCCATCACAGGCCATGGGGCCGCTCCCAGCTTGTCCTTAGCACAGCTATGGCCTTGCTGCTTTGCTCGACACACCAGATGGGCCCCCCTTCAGACTCAGCCGTCTGCCTAGAAAAAGTCAGAATGTGCCACCCATTCAGCCCATCACACCCAATACGCACAAGAGCTTCTTAAACTCTCCCTCCTTCCATCCTGTTGTGGAGGAGCTGATCCCTCTTCAACTCGGGGGAGTTCTTGGCCATTCTCCTCTGGGATGTGTTGTCGTCAAAGGAGACAGAAAGATAAAGAACCAGGCTGCAGAGGAAAGTGGGTTGTGGAGTGAAAACACTTCAGTTGTGAGAAGAGGCAGATCCGAAAATTAGGGCAGCTACATTTTTGGTTAACCACAGACAGAAAGGACAATAACCTAACTCTTCAGCTGGACTCACCTCCAGCCCCGGGCCTGCCTTTCTTTTTGTTGCCACTCACACATGGAGTCGAGGCAGGGCAGAGATGAATGGGAGCAGATGTTGGGGGGAAGCCCTTCGCTCAGAATGCCCTGTCTCTTACACCACAGGGGATTTATACTGGAACGTGTAACCAAGAAACCGGTGAGAGGGGGGCTTACAGCTGTCAGATGAAATGTCATTTAAGAAAAGGAGTAATGCTATGCAAAAGCAAGTGGGCTGACTTGGAATCTAGAATTTCAAATACTCAGATTTTCCTTGGATAATGGAGAAATTTTTTTTTAGTCTAATCTCCCTTTTAAATATCCCTACCATTTATTTTGATTTCTGAAATAACTGGGTGAAATCCCTTACAAGCAAGGCTTTAGTACCATGGTTTAGATTAATCAAAGGATTGGTAACAAGCTAGCAACAAGCACTGTCACCTTAAGTCTCTGACTCTCCGCGTGACTCTTCCAGGACTATTAAAGGACATCACCACTTGCAGGAGGCCTGGGCTGGGACTCCCACCCTCTACTTCCTGGGTGACCTGGCACCAGAGCTGTTTCTTCGAGCCTCAGTTTACACATCTGTGAAAAAAATGACTGAAAACACATCCAACTGTCTCTATGGTTCTAACTTTACTGGGGGCTCTGTTTGAGAGTGGATTTAGAAACAAGGTGGTGTCAATTCTATGCGCTACCAAAAAGGCCAAATGCAGGTGGACATTTGGTCTGCAAGTCGGTCTTGACTGGAGTGCAGGCTAAGTCACTGTTGGAGTCTTCAGAGTCAGGAGAGTCTACAGGGTACTGTTGACTGGATTTCTCTAGCCGCAGGATTTGACGGCAGCAGTAGGCTATATAAAATGCCTTCCCTTTAATAAGGAACCTCCTAATTTACAAACTTCCACAGATACAAGGAAAGGTGCTACCAGAGCAGAAGTGTGTCTGTTCTGCCCAACAGGTGGGGTGAGAGGATGAGTGTATACTTTTGAACAAAAAGACTTAGCAATGACCTTTGAGACTTTAATCTGTTCATAAAAAATATCCAGTTCCAGTTCAATCTTGTCTTCGGATCATATTGTGCACGTGTCTCTAAACTGAACCTGGGTGCCATAAAATGCTGGGGATGTCTAACGGCTTGTCAGTAGGAGTTTTCTTGCTCTGATAATATCATTTCAACGTTTTAATTCATTTCCAGGAAGAGTAGATTCTCACCTCACTTTGGTGTGGGGGGAAAAGTTAACAATATATCATTAAAAAGGTGATTAAAAATATCCTGGGGACTTATTTTTACAACAGAAGAATATTCAACGAAGAGAATTTGTGAAATAGTCACCCTTCTAATGAGGATTCTGAAACCTAGGAGAGTTTTAAAAAAATCTATAATTATTTTTCAGTCATGCAAAGAGGTCCTGAGGCTTTCCTGGGGGGGGGTTCTGGGAGTGTCCTAATGCACCCTCAAAGGTCTTCCCCCTCTACTTGCCTATTACTCTGTTAGCAGGTATCCTCGAGTAAACAGTAGAAGCCCAAGAAGGCATTCAGCCATGTGTAAAAATATCTAGAAAAGGTCACACTGTTTTATATGAAGGCAAAGAAATGTTTTGGTTGGCAGCTTCCCATTGATGATGTCCTAACTCAGGTCTGGGCACAATGAATAGTGATTTCTCTGGGAAAACATAAGGCAAGTGAGGAAAGAGGAAAACAGGAAAGACTTGGGGTGAAGGAGGAAAGGGGAAGAACTCCCTAGGTTCCACGAGGCTGTGGAAGGGTTCTCCTTTGCTGAGCTGAAACAATATGAACTGGAAAGAGAGTGGTCCCAAAGGAGCATCACTGCTGTAGATAATCTCAACTAACTACGTTAATCAGGGTTTCTTAACACCTATATGTATCAGAAACATGCACGATGACTCCAGTATGCCAATATACACGTAGGAAAGGCATCCTGGTAGTGTCAGGGGCTGGTGAGAGAAAAAGAGCTACAGTGGGGAAGGAGGAGCTAAGGAGATGGACAGGAGTCAGAACACAGCTCCAGTAGAAGGACAGAGGCCCAGAGGAGGAGAAAGAATCTCAAATGTCATCTGCGGAGATCAGAGGGGTGTCCCTGTGGTTCCCAGCCACTCTGCCTGTGGTCTGGTGGGCTGTGTAGAAGTTACAGGCCCCCATTCCCATCTAGGTGGCACGGGCTGCTTCACTAGTATAACCCATAATAGTCAGCTCTGTGGTTTCAACTCTAATAATATCAATTAATCATTTATGGCAGAGACTATTAATATCAATCACAATTTCAACAAGTTATTTTCACTAATGACTTTTTGAGATCTGAAACATTTATAATGTAGAAATCATTTAGGCAGAGCTTGCTGTATATAAGAAATAGCATATAAACCATTTGAGTAGAGCTGGGTACCTTTGAAACCCTTCACATATGCCAAGAGCATAAAATTTTATATTTACAGAATACAGTTTTAGGAAAGCACACAGTAAAAAGCTCACTATTGATAAACTTACCTTTTCATGTTGTTTCCAGAAAGCGTCTTGAATTTAAACATCATCACAATAGAAATTATAATCTCAAGGTTACCCACTCCCCTTCCTTAAGTTTTAAGGTTGTATTTTCTAGTATCCTCAAAAACAAGCATATTACACAGAGTACACTTTTTCACATACTGTTGTTTCTGATGAATTTCCGCATATTGTCTAATTCTGCATATTGCTTTATGCTGAAAACTATTGTATCTCCTTTTAGTTCAGTCAGCAGACATAGTTTGGACATACAGAAAATGCAGGGTTGTGCATTTGCTACAGAGGTAGTATGTGGGCACATAGGCCAGGCTGACCTGAAACAATCTTAGCTTTACTTACAAACCTTTCATAAACTGGGTGGCGAATCAGGTTGGAGCGATTTGTTAGCCATAGGTGTCCTAATTGTATTATGTTTTATAGCTATGAAACCTGAAAGAATGTTGTTAATTATTTTTTTAAAAACTTTTAAACCAAAGCCAAAACTGCTTTAAATGTACTGTTTAACTGTAGTAAGGACTTCCACCTCTGACAGAGAGGTACTAATAGGGACTGGATTTATACCTGAAACAACCAAAAAACTGGGCATAAGCAGACAATAATTTTCAAGGCATGGCCCCAGCTTACTTCTAGGAGGGAGTTTGGAGGCCGTGGCACTGGTGGCTGTGGGGAACCCAGGTGGAGCTGTGCAGCATCTCTGAGTCGAGGAGATGGAGCTGGGACACGAGGAAGGCCAAGGTGGTAGCGTTTGGTTTGCAAGGTACTGGAGAGCTGCTTAGAGACCTCTGGGGACCTGCAGAGGGTCCTTTTAAAGTCTTCAGCAAAGTACTGATCACCACAGACTTCTGGAGGAAGCCACTCAAGGCTGGAAACCACCTGAAAAGAATCAAGGAATTAATCCTTGGAGATTACACAGGGCCAAGAATAATTCCTTTTCCCACCAGCCAGAGCAGAAAACAAAGGATAAACGGGATAAATCAGAGGATGCTGGGTAAAGTACTCAGAAGAGGTTTTCCTCACTAAGGCGGTAAAATTAGAGCCGCTCTGGGCCCGCTTAACAAAGCTGAAAAGCAGGACAGAAAGGACCAAACTGTTTCCAAGTAAATGAATCAGGTCCTAGAACGAAGCTCAGGAATATTTACAGGAGTACAAGATTATCCAGCGCCCAGCAAAGTAAAATTCACAACAGCTGGTATCCAGTAAAAAAGTACCAGCTTGCAAAGAAGTAGTGCTTTATGTTTTTGAATATATGACACATATTGAGGAGAATAATCAATCAATTTGAAACCAAACCAGACTTGACATAGATGTTAGAATTAGCCAACAAGCACATTAAAACAGTTACTGTATTTGTATTCCGTGTTTTAAAAAAGTTAAGTACTAGAGACATAGAGGATATAAAAAGACCTCAAGCAAATGGATAGAGATGGAAAGTATAATGTCAAAGATGAAAATCTATTGTAGGCTAAGAATTTTAAGATTTCATTGCTGGCCTATCAATCAAAATGGAATAACTGATCACAAACATTTAGAAGAAATGTTCACCTCACCCCATCAAAGATGTCAAAACAATGCACACTGGGCAGGCCGTCCAATTATTTTTAGATCAGTCCAATCAGAACTGGATCTCTGTAGACGTAGCCCCAGGTAGAATGATCACTGACACCCTTTCTAACCAATATTCTTAGAATCGATTTCACATTGGTTTACTAGTGGGAGGAAAAATTAATTTTCAGTTAATAAAGTTATATATACATCTTTATGTTGAAAATCCAAGATTTATTACAGTTACCAAATATGAAATACATTTAACATATAGTCACTGAATATGGAATATATATTTTAAATATATCCTTTAAAATTTCTATTTAGAATAGCCTTTCTTCCCAGTATTTTTATTACTTCTAACTGGATAGTGTTAATCACACACAGTCACTAAAGGCAGAGGTTTCTCTGCTGGATATTCTGCATTTGCTCCTCCTTGTCCACCTAGCTCTTTGCTACGGGAGCCTGAGGGGCCGCATCTGTGGGCTCCATTGTTCTCCAGCTTCCAATTGGATTCAGACAGTTGGGTGACGGGAGGCCAGGAGGAAAGACTAGGGTATATACTCCTGTAGGTCCCGCCCTGCAGATTGGTTTCATGCTTCCACTGGGTTCTGGAAACTACTCTCTTCCATTGCCCCTGCAGGTCTAGGAGTGGTGAGGGCTCACTGAATGGCACAGGCTCCTGTCAGCTTTCCTAAAGCCTGCTCACAACTTTGTAGATATCCTCTCTATTAAATTCTGCCAGTTTAAGTGTGCTGTCGCTTTCCTGATGGACTCTGACATAATGTGCTTTGTGACCTTAGTGACAAAGGCATTTTCAGATCACATTGATGGCTAAAACTTGTTTTCTCTGGCTTCCATTGTGTAAAACATTTTCTATATTTCTTTAGCTCTTGTAAAAAAAAAGAAACTTCTAAGGAAGAGTAGTAAAGATTTTAAAATTTAGTTTTTACAATAAATTACTCACTATAAATCACCAGTAAACAGCTTTATGTAATATATTATTTGGTTTCAGAATTTCAATTAACTGCAGCTATTGACCTCAGCCCATGTTATGCTGAGTACTGAAAGTCTCAACATTAATATCATAGCTTGTAACTGTAGCCAATGACTTGCCCAATTTCAGCTGAAGTAGTTTAGTGCCACCACCTTCCTTCTCTTAATTCAAGGTGCCAGAGCCACCGTATTTCCAGTAGGAAAGAAATCAATTTACACTTTGTCTCTTATAAGTATGTGCATGAAGAAACTAAGTTATGTGGTACCATCTTTAAAATTTATTCCAGAGATGTTTTAGTTTCCTTGAAAGTAGCTCTGACACAGCATTCTTCCTATAATTCAAAACACTTTTGGTTCAAGTTAGAAACAAGGCAAATGTGGCAAAATTTAAGACTTTGTTTTTGGAAGGAGTTTGGGGAAAGAATGAAAAATGAACAATGATAGCAAGCGGAAAAATGTCTTAATCATAAACATAGTTATAAGAATTGCATTGGGAGTTCTCTCATGTTACAACAGGGAGACATTAGCATTTTATTGGCTTCATGTTACCTTGAATATATTTGACTATTGAACCAGATTAACAAGGTGAGAATTCTGGCACTGATTCCACAGTGGCCTTGATATCTGACAAACATATGCATGTCTTTTTTCTCTGCTCAAGCTCAGCAAACTCATTGCTAGATATGGAATAGCAAATGTGGTAAGGTAAATGGCCCATTGTTGAGGTAACTTCAATTAAAGTTAAGCAGAAAATTCCATAAATTAAAACATTGTCGGCCATCTTGGGAGAGACTTGGTTAACATGCAAACCCATTGAATAGACTTATTATTCAAAATTAACGTTGTTTAAAATATAGGACTAACCACTTCACACCCATTAGAATGATTAATGCAAACAAATCATAAAATGACATGTGTTGTCAAGAGAACACTGTGGAGAAATTGGAACCTTTTTGAATTGTGGTGGGCATGTAAAATGGTTCAGCCACTGTGGAAAATGGTACGGTTATTCCTTAGAGAATAAGCATGGAATTACCATATGATCCAACATTTCTACTTCTGGGTGTATACCCAAAAGAAGTGAAAGCAGGAATTTAAACAGATATTTGGATACCCACGTTCATAGTGGCATTATTCACAATAGCCAAAAGGTGGAGACGATCCTAGTGTCCATCAGTGTGTGAATGAATACACAAGTGGGGTATATCCATACAACAGAATATTACTTAGCCTTAAAAAGCAAGGAAATTCTGATATATGCTACCATGTGGATGAATCTTGAAGATATAATGCTAAATGAATAAGCTAGGCACAAAAGGACAAATTATCTAATTCCACTTGTATGAGGTACCTAGGGTGGTCAAATTCATAGAGACACGAAACAGAATTGTGGTTGCCGGGTGCTGGGGAGGAGGAATGGAGTGTTAGTGTTTAGTAGGTACAGAGTTTCAGCAGGGGAAAATGAAAGGGTTGTGGAGATGGATAGCGGTGAGAGTTGCTGAGCAATGCCTGTGTTCTAAACTGCACACTTAAAAATGGTTGCAATGGTATATTCACCACAGAATAAAACTATCTGTAATTTATTGGGGAGGGCTGTACACTTTTTATGGGGAATCATTCAGAGTCAGTCAATACCAGGAAAAGAAAGCCTAGAAAATGCAGCAGCAGGCTGCACAGCACCTCAAAATGCAGGGCATTTCAGCATTTCTTTTAAAAATACCAATTATCTCACTGGATAAAAAAGTTCCCCACAAATTAGATACTATATCCAGCAAGGCCTTTGGGTTTTTTAAACAGTTTAGAAACTATGTGCCATAAGTTTTATTAAACAAGAAATTACAGGTTTTTCTACCAAGTTCTTTATGCTGATTTTTACTTTTTGAAATACATGTGAGATTCCTATATTTTAAAAAAATTAGATGTTGAGGGTAGAGGAGTATATATGTGTGTGGGGGGAGGACTATGTGCGAACTCTCTGTATTTTGTGCTCAATTCTGCTGTGAACCTGAAACTGCTCTATAAAAATAAAGTCTATTAAAAAAAATATATATATATGGTGTGATAAAAACCAGTCATTCTAAATAAGTACAACTTTGTGATTTTGGAAAGAAAATATTGGTTCTTAGGGGAAAAGTTAGCATTTTCCTTCTTTCTTGCAATGGCAGGAACATCCTTTCCCTTAGTAACTGCCCTTCCAAGATGCTGCCTCGTTCAGAGCCTGGTCGCCTCCTGGGCTGCTCTTGTCTAGGAATAGTCAGTGCTTATTCCTGACACTCTCTTGTGACTGAGCTTTTCTGTGGGTGAATTTTGTAACATCCTCTTGAAGTTTTTTTTTAATGTAAGTACTGGGAATTGAACCCAGGACCTCATGCATGCTAAGCATGTGCTCTACCCCTGAGCTATACACTCCCCCCACCCTTGAAGGTTCTGAAGTGGAAATTTGTTTCTATGTTTCTGTTTTATAAAATTCAAAACTCAAACAGAAACATAAAAAAACATACTATGAATGTTGCCACTAAACATGTTTTCTTTTGGATTTATAAATTTGCATATTCTACAATATGGCAAGCCTTTAACTTAGAAAACATAAGAAATATATGGAAATAAAGAATCTATAAAAATGTCATTTGCTTTCATCTGATGCCCAGATTTCTGTCTTCTTATGCAACACCTATGCCTTGTTACCCCACCCAGCCTCTTTAATAGTGTCCTTAGCCCAGGATACTGCTTCCTACCTGGCAGCAGGGCCCGGACTCCAGTTTGTCTAAGCATCAGGGTCTGACCATGAAAGCGAGGTCTTGGGAAGTTATCCAAGCCATGGTATGCAGGATGTCCTGGAAGCTGGAAAGGGATTAGAAACAGAAACACCAATCTATTGTGGTAATCCAGAGACAGAGCACTGAATGATTGCACTCTTTTAGAGACATTGATAAAAAACCAAATCGGATTTAAGAACAAACTGGATGCAGTAAGTGAAGGAAAACTAAACATTGTTTCCAAGGGTTTAGTTGAAATGACGTGGAAAATAGTGATTTTACTGAAAAACACGATGAATTTGAGAGGGAGAATACGAAGTGTCTGATGATGAACAGCACATGGTATTGCGGTGTGAACAGAGTGTCCCAGTGGAGTTTTCATGGGAGTAGTTGGAGAAGTGGGGCTCGAGGTGTGCAGGGCTGGAGAGAGGGAGCGGGAAGCCCTAACATATAGGCTGGTTTTGAAGCTTGGCACAAATGAACTCCCCAAGGGGGCATACGAGACAAAAGCAAAGGACCAGTAACACTTACAAGTTAGCCGTCGGGAGGAAGTATCTACAGAGAAATCTGAAGACGTAGTAAGGTACCAACATAGTATATGATAATGGTAGTTAAGAAAGAATGATCATTTGCCATTTTTTTTTCTTTGGCCCCAAATGGAAAATTCAGGCTTCTCAGGGCCAGAGATTTTGGTCTGTTTTATTTACTTCCACGTCCCTAACCGTTAGGACAGTGGCCCACACATAGTGGCTCCTCCATACAGGTTTCTTTATTGAATGAAAGAGGAAGAATGGAGAGGAGATCACTAGACTTTGTAAGAAATTCAGTACCAGTGGTTTCAATAGAGCAGCTGTGACAGAAGCCATGTTTCAGAGGACGGAGCAGGAAATTGAGAACAAAAAGGGGGAAAAAGCAGAAATAGACCATCTGATAGGGCTTGTGAGGGAAGGTGAGTGAATAAGAGAACTGGAGGTGTGCGTTATGATCAAAACCTGCGTGCTCCTTTCTTTCATGATACAGATACCAGTGCCTCTAGACTCGTGGAGTCACCCTAACTTTAGTTCTGAAGTAAACTGGACCCAGCTCCTCATCCCACAGGAACACCTGCGGGGATTTTCTGGACCTGGCTGTGTCCTAGTCCCCTTTGGCTCCAATTACCTCGCTCGACTGATTTCGGAACCCCCTACCTTGCCTCCCACAGCCCGTTTCTTGTCTCTGCTCCACGCTGGCCAACGTGGGGCGCCGACAGCCTTGGCCTCAGACAGCCCTGGCCTCCACCCAGTGTGATTCATAAAGGAGATCTGGTGTCGTAGACTTTTACCAACGTTCTTGAGGCAACAAAAGGATCCCCCACGTACAAACGGCCCTATTATTTTTCCTTTTTTTATTGTATAACAAACATTCAGAAAAAATGCATAAGTTGTAACTGTACAGCTCAACGATCTTTTACACACTGATCAGAGGTGTGACCAGCACCCAGATCAGGACATAGCACGTTAGCAGCATTCAGCAGTTCCCTCGCTAGGTCCCCTTCTGGTTAAGAGCCCCCCAGGGATGATCACCACCCTGACTTTTAACACCAAAGATTAGTTTTACTTATTTCAACCTTTACATTAAAAGGAATCCTAGCAAGCATTCTTTTGCATCTGGCTTCTTTTGCTCAAAATTATACTTGTGAGATTCATTCTCATTATCATTTGAAATTGTACTTTACTCCTTATTATGTTTGCATTTGTACTTCAGTATTTATAGTATTCCCTCCTATGAATGTGTCACATTTTATTTATCTGCTCTATTGCTGATGGGCACATAGGTAGTTTCCAGTTTGGGGCTATTATGGATATAGCACTGTAAATGTTCTTGTGTATATTTTTGATAAACATACATACACTTTTGGGGAAATGCAAAAACACCCCTATTCTTAGTAAGCCTAGGAATCTGTCACTAGCTGAATTTCTTTGACATCATGTTTCCCTGGGCCCTCAGTTTTGTCTTCCTTTACATCATTCTTCTTACAATCCTATGAGTTTCTTTACTTCTCCCACTCAGGATGCCCCAGAAACTCAATTCCCATTACCTTATACAGCAAACAATTTAGCTGTTGCCATTACTGTGTATGAACATACCTCTGCATAGACCAGACAATGGGATCCCATATGTGGGCAATGGACTTATTATTAGAATATATACTTTTCACCTAGAATAAACTCTGTTTAACCTCCCTCCAAAAAAAAAAAAAGAGTAAATTCTCTAAAAAATTCTCATCACAAGATCTTTTCTTTTTATTATACCTATATGAGGTGATGGGTGCTAGCTAAGCCTATCGTGGTAATCATTTCATAATATATGTAAATCAAAACATTATGCTGTATATCTTAAACTTATATATCATGATATATGTCAATTACTTCTCAATAAAACTGGGAAAAAAGAATACATACTTTTCAAAGAAAGGTATCATTTAAAGATATAGCTAGCTTTCAGGTAAAATTAAAGATATAAATAAACATTTCATGACATCTTTAAAAAATAGAAAATGAAGAAAACACGCAACTGGCTCAGTTTCCTCTGTATACCTGAAATATTTTATTTAAAAATAAATTAATGCATGTATCTAAATACAGGTCTATTTCCAATAATTTTTTTCAGGGAATAAAGTGGATCATTTCAACTGACATGTTTAGCTAATTTTTTTCAGTTCAGGGATTCTTTCTTCAATTGTATCTTTTGTTGTTACATTGTTTTCAGATACTCTAAATTCCTCCAGGAATATCTGTCACTTGGGGACTGCATCTCTGGCGTCTGCTCTTCTTAGTATCATCTTCTTTCTCATTTTGCATTTTAATTCCTTTTCATCCTTCTTTGCCTCACTCAAGATCCCTTTTCATTGCAACATATTGTCTTTATAACTTACTGTGTTGTCATTTTATCTCCATGTTCTCTTTTCATGACTTTTTTTCTCCTGTTTCAGAGGAAAGCATAAAATCTTACATCTTATTGGTAATTGATAATTAATACCTAAAAAGCAATCTTCTGGCTATTGTAGTTAATTATTTTAAAAAGTATGCTCTTACTCTAAACCTTCAGGCGGACCTTCCATTTCTCCTGCTGCTCCACGTCTTCGTGATTCCACGTTGTTTTCTTTCCACTCACCCGTTCTGGGGTGACAGCTCTAATCCTGATGTTTGCCAGTAGGCAGGGTAAGTGGTTTCCACTTGTCCTGGTTCCCTGACTGCTTGGGCCTTGGTAAAACCCCCTTCTCAGATCTTCAACTGGAAGACAGGTTGATGTTTTAGAGCTTCTCTTCAAGTCCCCACCCTCTTTGGATTTAGCGGCATTTTCCCCTGAGAGGGACACTCTAACTTTCCATCTCAGTTTATGCCATTGCCGGGTTCTTCCTGTTTCGGTAGCTTGTTGTTATGACTCTAACAAGTAAAATGCTAGATCCTTCACATGGGGGGTACCATTGTTAGCTCTCTTCCCTCTCATTTCCTGTTACGTTAGTTTCCAAATATTACTGTCTCTGAAGAGAAGGAGAAAAATAGGCCTTGAGGAGGGTTTTTTCCCCAAAGTATCCTCTTCTGCAGGATGGCTGCTGAGCTTCCCATTTGCGATGGTCTCTGGGAGGAATTTAGAAAGTTTTGAGGGTCCAACCTTTCCCCCTATTTGCTTTCAGCTGGGTAGGTATACTCCTTTTATGGTGGCAAAATATGCATGAGGCACCACGTGGGATTCTGAAGTCAGCTCCACTGATCACGCAGTCAGTAGGAAATCCTCTCATTTCCTGGCAACATGATGGCTTGGAGTCATGATTTTCTGTTATGATTTGTAATTCTTTTCTGCCTTTTTATGGGTTCATTAGTGAGAAATTGAAAGTGAACAAATCTGAAATGACAAGCTACGTCCTATACTTTGGAGACATGAGCTCGCCATGAATATTTTAGTTAGATGACCTGCATAGAAGGAAAATTTGTGTCTTGGAAGCACTCAGTGACACGTGGTCACAAAGTCAGGAATGAGAAGGGTACGATCGATATTCAACCCCAACTCACGGGGTAATTTGTAAAAGAAATAATTAAAATAAACTCAATTGTGAAGAAGAGTTGACTGTCCTATAGGTCAGACAGACCCTTCCTTTCCTTTTCTTAATGTCCTGTCAGCCCCTTGTCGTATTCATTTTCATTAACACGTGTGTCAGAGGGTGGAAAGAGCTGACATTTCAATCTGTCATCTTCACTGCTCATTAGCAACTTGCGTAAAGGGCAGGAAAGGGGAGGATCAAAGGCTAAGTTGAGGTCACACATTTTCTGTGGCTCTCACTTACCCTGATGTGCCATTGGCACAGATAATAGAGAGGGGGCTGTATTAAGGTACTTTAGAGTTCGATGGAAGGAGAACATGGTGAAAATCTGCAGAAGGGTTGAGAAGCTAGATGTGGTAATTCTATCTGAGAGGTATGGGAGCTGCAGGCATGCATAGGAGTTAATAAGACTCTGCAACGTTGCATACAGTTGACCATGATTAATGGTCTTTGTGTGGTTGAAGAAAAAAAGACTCACTAGGAGATGACATTTAAAACCCACATCAAATGGTGAGGTGCTGAAAGAAGATGGAGAGGTCGGCTTAACTCACCTGTCAGAAGTAGTATGTATGGATCTGTGCGCGAAATGTGTTTGAAGAAAGTAGGGCTATTCACCATAGAACTAACACTACTTTCAGGTCAGCAGAAGGTACTCTTAATTATTTTTTCCATTTTCACTCATTCTTATAAGTTAGAAATCCTAAAGGTACAGTGCACAGAATTTAAATTTCACTTTGGATTGATTTTTCCCTTGATGCATTATGCAGCTTTCATCAAACATTATTGATGATTTTGGTCTTTTCAAGAAAGTATCAATATGAGAAAAAAAAACCCTGGGCACTACAGTGATCAAATTAAATATTTTTGGTGAGAGGACTAAGTAAACACTAGTGTGCTATATAAACATGAGAAATGTTGCTTTCATAATAAATTCCTTAACTTAGTACCACCTGTTATTATTGTCAAGGTCTAATACACAGCACAGACATTTTATCTTCTCGTCTCTCTTCCATATCAGAATTTTCTTATATTTGCATTGTTTGTAGATCACTTTCTTTTTTTTTAATTTATTTTTTTGAGGGGGGAGGTAATTATGCTTATCCATTTTTTTTTTAGTGGAGGTCCTGGGGATTTAACCTAGAATCTCATGCATGATAGGCATGCACTCTACCACTGAGTTATACCCTCCCCTCTTAGACCACTTTCAAAATGGAATGTCAATGAAAATCAATCTATCAATATTTAAAAATATCAGTACCTCTATTTTGTTCCAGGCAATGTTGGGGATACAGGTATGATCCTGTCTCCCGCCCTCAAGGATTCACAAAACAGTTGAGGAATCATAAAAACCTGCACAGAGATATGAGGGTAAACCATATGAAATCAAATATAAAATAAGAGCCAGAGTAGCTCTTAGAACTTGATACAGACTTTAAAGGATGGGCAGGACTTGAAATTTGGCTATAAAAGCAGTTTTCCCTTTAACAATTTGAAGCCTCATCTTATGAAATGATCTGCCATCTTTAAGGCATCATTCATACTGATTTCAGTAAGATACTTTTTGAACTGAAAGGGGTCTCAGTGGGAGGCAGCAGACATAGTAGTTAAAGAGCTCAGCTTGAAGAGGCAGCCTGGAGACAAGTCACTTCTTCTGTCTAAGGCTCTTTTTCTTTATCGAGTAAAACTTCCCCTGCTGCACGAGGGTGCTACCCCGTCCCCTCTTCCTGGATTTCTGCACTAGGTTCCTCACTGATCTCTCTACTTGTATCCTTGTTCCTTTATGATCTGTTTCCAACATTGCAGCTGGAGATATCTTTCAAGTCCTAAAACTGATCCTAGTTTTGTTCACTTTCAAGTTTGCCTATTTCACCTAGAGTCAAAGTCAAAAGGCACCCCTTACCCCTATGACCTCATCTGCTCTTTCCGCATTTGCACTCTTCAGGGCGGACTTTAGCGTCCTTGCTGCTCTAGAGCATGCCAGGCGTGCCGTCTCAGAACATTTGTCGCGGCGCTTCCTTCTTCCTTATGTACTCTTCTCTCAGATAGCAACAGAGTTAACTTCCTCAACTCCTTGATGTCCTTGCTGAAGTGTTACCTTTTCAATGACTATGACCCCAACCACCATATTTAAAATTGCAAAGGCTCCTGTTCTAGTTTATCCTGTTCTACTTTTGTGTGTGTGTCTCCGTAGCTGTCACCTTCTAACACATTCTATAATTTGCTTATTTATTATGGCCATTGTTTAGTATCTCTCTCCCTCTAATAGGGTATGTTTTGTTCACTGTTATAGCTGAAGCACCTAGGATATTCTGGAACATTCTAGGCACTGATAAATATTTGTTGAGTTGGATGCAATAAATTAGCACAGTGCCTGGTATGTAGACACCACTCCGTAAGTGTTAGCTGTTACTATTAATTCACCCAGGAGAGTATCAGAACCCCACTAGAATGTGACTCCATGCAGGCAGGGATCTTTGTTTTATTGTGTTTTTTGTTTTGTTTTTTTTTACACACTATGAAGGAACAAAGGAAATAGTGTGAACATGGCTTGTGGGTTGTGCAGAATGAAGGTCTCTTAGTAGACCAGAAGGTTCCTATTAAGTAGTCCAGAAAATCTGGTGGAAGGCCTATGCCTGAGGGCAGAGGAACAGTGATGGCCAAGGATGTATCCATAGGCTGTCAAGGATGTGCTGGAAGAGGATCAGTTTAAAAGAGGGTTTCTAAATGCAAATGTTTTTTGTTTTTGGTAACATGTGAATGAAATTTGAGTAGGACACAAATGATGAAGAAAAGAATCAGAGGTTATTTTCTTAGGGGCAAAATTTGAAGCCATTGGGAAGAGCAAGGAATGGAAACAAATGGGAAAATAAATGACTTACAAGTTTTTTGGGGTTTGACGATGGTTAATGACTCAGCAAGTGGATATGCTGCTGCATATGGGGCAGGACATAAAATAAAACCTAATTAATTTTTGTCCTTAGAGTAGTGCCCTGCACACAGTAAGCTCAAAAAATATATGTGGAATCAATATGAGTACCTGGAAGAGATAAGATTCTGTCTAAAGATATGAAAAGCATCATTATCAACTATTTAAAAGCAGAATCATTTCAAGTAATAAAGGTATAAGTTGAAACTAAGATAAAATTCAATGAAGTCAAGTAAGTTCATGATAACATTATAAAAAATAGCACACAAAATATGAATCCAAGTGAACATTGTTTCAGAATTTTATCATATTGTATCTGGATTTTTAAAAAACACCAATGAGTTGGATCTAAATTAATTAAGTACTCATAGTTTGTATGTTTGCATTTCCTTAATATTTATGGTTTCTACATCAGCAGACTGCAGATCTCCTGAAGGCAAAGCCCATATCTTTTAATTTGCTTTTCTCAGACGGCCCAGAGTTAGGACCAACTAGAATAATGTGTTGTCAGGGAAAAAAGAGATATTGCCTAAAAACTCTCTTCATGAGTATAAAAAGGGTCATTTTTATACATTTAGTTGACTGACTTGACATTTATACAGTGACATTTCATGAACTGATAAATTTAGCACAAAATATGTGATTTTAATTATGCTTATCTCAATTTATTGTTTGTTATACAAATACTGATAGTTGCCAGTTATACAAAAGATAAACAGTTTTTGTGGGCATCACATTCCTTTCTGACTTAATCCTGCTTCAGTAAGTGCCTTCGAAATCTATTTTGAGCATTATGCATAATTAATTCAAGAAGGTGATATTTAAAACTCTGTTCACAGGTGGCTAGAACTTTGAGATGTCAGTCACCATCAGGGCATAGTCAGAGAAAGGAAAGGTTGATAGGATACTAAAATCAAGGTTGAAATATAATGTAAATAAGTGCAACTCATGCTAATTTTATATTAAACATATTAAACATACAGATTTAGATTGAGATTCTAGAATCTCAGTATAAGTCAGAGTAGAGGTCTTTCAAGTTTTAACAGATCTAAACCAAAAACCTTGGATTTTTAAATTTCATGATTAGTTATAATAAGTGTCTTTGAATCAGATTTTGAACATAGATTATCTAATATTGTAAAGAGCTTATTTTTTTCAAATGTCAGTCATTCACTTGGAATCCACATACAAAATCATGAAGCTAAGAACTTTGCCACGTCATGTCCCTGCCCAATTAGTCCCATACTCCTCTCCCAATTCTTTTCCAGCATGATGAATGCCTGTACTATGTTTAGCTCTTTCTCAAGAATGGCATCTTTTAGATTCTCTGAGACATTCTATTTCAGTGTTTAACTATTGTAATTGTCATATAATGCTTCTGTACATAGTGTAATCTAAGATCACCTTCCATTACATACATAAACACATGCATATATTCCCAAAACAAAATCTAAAGGGATGTGTGTTTTATTCAGTGACCGTCTAGCAGCATTGGGGATTTTAGGACTTGTTAAGTCCAGGAGCTGGGTTTGAAGGGTCACATAAAATATCCAGTTGATCTTAGATTTCTTATTGTCATAGGAAGGCCACCTCTGCTGAGAAGTGAAATAACTAGTCCCACTCTACAGGAACCAGTAGTTGCTTCTTAATATCCCCCCTCTCTTCCCCACCCTTTCCTTTGTAACATAATCTTGAAGACTGTGGCTGGCTAAAGGCTGTATTTCTCAAACTCTTTTAGCCTCATGTGTTTATGTGATTAATTTCCAGGCAATGAGATATAAGTGGAAGCTTGTAGGACTTCAAAGACCTTTGATAGGGTAGGTACTAGCCTGGAATATAGACATAAAGGCTGGAACTCTAGTCACTGCCTTGGTCCTGGAGGTATTCTTGAATATAGTAGCCATGCATAGAAGTTGGCAGAACATAAAGATTGGAGCCTAGGTTTGTGATGACACAGTGATCCTGCTAACCTAACCCTAGAATTTTTATCTCTGGACTTAATTTAGATGAAAATGAAATAAACTTCCCTCTTGTTTAAGCTACTGTTACTTTTTCTTTCTGTTATGGGCAGCTGAAATTATTTTAAACTGATATATCATATAAGGGCTACACTTCACTGGTTGGAAAAGTGGACTAACCCAAAATTTTCTCCTCTAAAAATTTGTCTTTATGCCTAAAATCCTCAACATTAAAATTAAATTCTTTGGTAGGTTAAAGCATTATTCCTTACAAACTTTTACTAAGATACATATCCATAATGGATGAAAGAAGTAAGCTTGCTTTATGAGAGTCTAGAAATAGAGCTGAGAGTGAGGAGATGCAGAGTAGGAATAATGACAGTCCCATGGGCAGCTGAAGCTGTGTCTGGAGCGAAAATAGGAAAGGTCTGGCCACTGCAGATATGTCTACTATCTTCACATTATTGTCAGTGAGCTAACATGACCTCATGGGAAATATTTTTCTTAAAGTAAGCTTTGCTTTAGGAATTATATGAAACTCAATCACCTTCAAAATTATTACATTAGGAAACTTTAAAAATAGCTCAATGTCTTAATATTCACTTAAATAACTATATTTAAACTTAATATTTCTTGATAATTAAAACTCAAAATGTAATATTTCTGTTCTACTCATGACATTGATATCTTATATCACCTGGAGCATCATAGCTTCCTTATATCTAAATTTCACTAATTGCAAATCACATTCTAAGGCTTCTTTCAATGTGCACTTTTTGTTTCATTTTTTACAAAGTTATTTAACTCAAAATGTAGAAATGAGACAGTGTTATTACAAGCAACACTGCATAATGGTGGGTGGAGAGAAAGAGGCCAGGTTCTCAAGCCTTACTCCCTGGAGACTTACTGCCTGGGTTTGTCTTTTTTGGGGGGTCTTGGAGGGAATTAGGTTCACTTACTTACTTATTAATTTTTTAATGGGGGATACTGGTACCCAGGACCTCATGCATGCTAAGCACATGCTCTACCACTGAGCTATACCCTCTCCTCTGATGCCCAGCTTTGAAACCTGGCTCTACCACTTACTTGTTATCTGATTTGGGACAAGTTGTTTAACTTCACTGTGCCTCAAATTTCTCATCTATAAAAAGGGAATAATAATAGTACCTACCTCATAGGTTTTGTAATGAGAACTAACTGAGCTAATTTTTATAAAACATATGGAGCTCTGCCTATATGTTTGTTAAATATATGAAATGTAATTTCAGTTAGTACACAGAATGTAGGATTGAAATATGGGCTTTGGATTCTAATATGGATTCTGCTACCTCCCGGTGGTGTGATCTTGATCTGCTTAGATCCTGAGACTCGACTTCCTCACTTGTAATTGGGGAAGATAAAACCAATTGCATAGGGCTTTTATGATGAGTAAGTAGGATTGCTGGATAAAATACAGGCTATCCAGTTAAATTTGATTTTTAGATAAACAATGGATAATTTTTAGTATAAGTATGTCCCATGAGATGCTTGGAACTTACTTACACTAAAAATTTTCATTGTAATTAAAATTTAACTGGGTATCTTATCTTTTTCTCCCCCTAAATCTGAAACATCTATGAAGAAATGAGTGGCTGGTCTCTGTATTTTTCATAAGAGGAAATAAAATAAAAAAAAATAACGTGCCAGTCTTTAGCTTTTGCTTAATCATCTGAAAACATTTCTTAATGAACCACGGCTTAGAAAAAAATCTTGGCAAAAATAGTTGAGCACTTTTAGAGAAGCTTTTGATAGCACGGGGGATGATAGTAGGTGGGAAACAACACATCTCTGACTCTGGGTAGAAATGCATTCGGAGCACTACTGCCCTTCGACCCAGCCGGAGGGGTCCTGCCGAAGTCCTGCCCTGTAGAGGGCTTCATATTTTGAACACACTGAAACGCAAACATATTTTATTCCTTCTGCATTTGATAAGAAGGTTTTGGAAAGTCTGACAGCTGACTGAGCGTGTGGGAGTTGTGGCTGGTGCCCTCAGGCTTCCTAGAGGAACTGGGGCTGGGGTGCTTGGAGAGGGTTATGGGCTTTGTCTGGGAAACCAGAGGAAGGGTGGCTGCTTCGATTCCAGCTGACCTTCTCACCATGGTGGAGCAGGGTCCCAGGGTAACGGCACGCCCGTCCTCCCCTCCACTGTGTGCTGTGGTTTGGGGAGGTGCTTACAGCTGCCTGGAATTCTGAGTTAGAAAAGTGAGGCTGGGGGAGGGGAACATGTTCTTTCCAGTTCCTGGGGACCTGACCTGGTGCTGACAGGTCCAGTCACCTTCTAGACATCTGGGTCCAGTTTCTGCCCTGCCCTAGCTCAGCAACTCCTCTGATTTGCAGGAGGCCAACCTGGCCTGGAACAGGGAAGGCTCCTTCAGCTTCTGGGCAATGAGGGTGATCTTTTGGGAGTGTAAGGTCTGGGCTTTTGGTGTAGTTTAGTTTATGACTTCCAACTATTTAGAAATGTGGCATTTGGGTCTCCACTTTCCTGGGCCCTACCAATGTTAGAGATGGGTC
This sequence comes from Vicugna pacos, assembly GCF_048564905.1. Lineage (NCBI taxonomy): Eukaryota > Metazoa > Chordata > Mammalia > Artiodactyla > Camelidae > Vicugna > Vicugna pacos. The sequence continues at coordinate 27,448,722 of NC_132994.1, forward strand.
TGTTCAGACGCGTCAAACTCTAACTATGAAAATATTTTAGGAGTACCTTAAATTATCTTGCTTATTTTTACTATGTTCTTATGTACAGGAATAATAACTTTGCAAAAATCCATGTCTGAAGAAGGCTTTTAATAAGTACAGAATTCTAAATTTCAGGAAAGCATTGTGGCATAGTTTAATAGCAGCATTTATTTCTTTTATAGTGGAACCTAAATATTAGTGTGTCTTACAATTGACAGTATCTTGAGTTTAACAATATACAGTGGACCACAAGTCTTAAGTTGTCCATGTCCTGCACAATCCATAGATGGAGATCATAGGGGCCTTATAGCTGCAAAGTCCCCATAACTGACATCAGATCATTGCTGAGTCATCATTTCAAGGAGAATAGCTCTTCCCCCGTGTTGTGTGTCATGAGAAGAACAAAGTGGGAGAATGACTTGCCAACATACCAACCAGTCTTGTTTAGTGGGTGAGCCATTCAACTGTGACTAGGAGTTGAACACCTCCTGTGGAGGTCTCAACAGTATATCAAGAAAAAGTCCCATGCTGGTCAGTGCCCACCCTGAAAGAAGCTATCAGTTTTTAATTATAAAGTTACATCATAAAGGAAAGCATGTATCACCAACTGTCAATTTATTATTTACAAAAGAATTCACATACTTCTCAATTCATTTCTAACCTGTATGCAGTGAGCCCTGATACTTGAAACAGGCAACAAGCAGTCCGACGGGTTTGCACTGATAGGGTTTTGAGGGCTGAGTTTGGTGTCTTTTGTCTTTCAACCTCTGACAAGGAATGAGTCTACCAAGTAACAGAGCAGTGCCCATGAGCATAGGGTCAGCCTGGGAATAAGGAAGAGTGGTTCTTTACTTGGAAAGCAATTTCTCTGGCCTCTCTCTAATCTCAAATTGGCAGGTCACAATACTTTATAGAGGTCTGCATTAATTGTAACAGTAAACAGCCTGATTCCAAAATGAACCATCTTTCATGAATCACTCCAGACACTGAATTCCAAAAGGATTAGAAATTTATTTGTAGGACTCTTCATGTGAAGAATGAACAAGAGTCTATGTGATTATTTCAAGGGGCAGATTCAGTGTTTGGAGAACTTTGGTTATAAAATGACTATTACCAAGCCAAACTTGAGTCCTCTCTCCCTTGCACAGTGAAGCTAATCTACTGACACCAAGTTGTAGTGAAGGGAAGTGCAGCATTTATTGCAAAGCCAAGCAAAGAGTATTGGTAGCTAATGCTCAAAAGACTAGAACTCCCCCATGGCTTTCAGGGAAAGGTTTTTAAAGATAGGATGAGGGAGAGGGTGACTGATCGGCCGTGGACATTCTTCTGATTGGTTGGTGGTGAGGTCATCAGGAGTCAACAGCATCAACCTTCTGTTCCCAACCAGTCTGGGGTCAGCCTGCTGGTGATCAGCATGCCGTTAACTTCTTCCACCTGGTGGGGGTTTCAGTACCTTCAGAACAGCTCAAGGCTATGGCTCAGGATATTATCTATAGCCCTTGAGGAGGAACTAAAGGTCCTTGACTTTGTTTAATGGCTAAACTATTATTTCTTTGTTTTGCTTAACTGCTTCCCTTTGTTTCTGTATTTTCTCATTCCTCTAATTAAATATGCTCTTCAGAACTTGGAGAAGGCCTAGGAAACTAAAACGTTTCTACAAACAAGACGCAGGGGACATGGCAGGGTCCTGCTGGTTACAGGACCACACCGTAGCCCTTTAGGGGCCATATTTAGGCTTGTAATACGATAACTGAGGAAAGTAAATACAGCTGAGGGGTTGAACCTTTCTATTCCTTAAAAAGTACAAACTTCTGAATAGTCTACTTTCATTTTATTTCCATCTCTATGTTTAGTGATGTGAAAGTGATCGATTTGAGTAAAGTCTGGTTAGAGGGTTTTTTTTTTTCTCTGCCCACTGGGTAAATTGCCTCTTTAGTAGATTTAAACTGGGGTTGCCAGATAAACTATTGCATGGAACATAATTATACTAGAAATTATTTGTTGTTTATCGGAAATTTAACTAGGTGTCCTGTATTTTCATTTGTCAAAATTGACAATTCTAATTTATATGTACCCTGAAAATATATTTTTACTTACCACACATGACTTTTAAGACAAATAGCCTTCTGGATATGTAAACCATTACTAAATCAATAGTTAACAACATTATGTATTCATAATTATCACTAATTCACGCCTTTATAAGGTTGATTCTTGGTGCTTTGGGGCCCAAATACTCTGTAATTGTAGCACGGCAAAAGCAGGGCATCTTTTTTACTGAAGAGTCAGAGCTATTCATTTAATTATAGAAAATGTCATCCTCAGTAGTTACTAAATATCTGGCAAAGTAGAGCTCAGATGGCTCTTTTCATTGTCCCAAGACTTCTATTTCCCAATTTTTTAATTATAATTTTGTATTGTAGTTACTAACTTTTCTCCTTTTTGAAAGTCAAATCAAAGAATGACAGAAATCTGAAATTTTGAATCCCATTTGATAGCTTTACTTTATTGAGCCCCAAATCAGACTATTGGTCTACCGTATGTGAAGATGGCCTTAGTAATTTGCTATACATTAACATCTCCGGAGGAGAATTACCAGAGAGAGGCCGTGCTTGAACAAAACATTAGATTTTTAAAACGACACGAGCTGAGTGCTATTGGAAGACTTGGCTCACTTCACTTTTGTTTCTACATGACAAGTAACTACAGAGCTGAATACGGATATTAAAACATGTTGAGAAGTTTGTGTGTGTGTGTGTGTGTACTGGAGGGCATTTTTGCAGAGTGAAAAAAGAGAAATAAGAACCTGCAGGCATCCAGTCTGGGTTCATAAAAATAAGTATTGAAGACGCACAGATAAATAACTCGTGGGTAACACTAACAGGTGTCAAAGTGGAGACTTAAGAGATGCCTTGTAGAGGGCAGAACAAACAGACAGGTGGTTTATCTGATGCTTTATCAACCAGAGGGTTGCATTAACCTGGCACGTCTGCCCATATTCTGTACACCAGCAAAATGATGACCCTGTGTGAATTACCGAAGAAAATGAAATCGTGTTAATGCAATTCAAGTGTTAAGTGCATTTTATTATACATTCTTTCATTAAAATTAATATTTTATAGAGAGTATATGCCTTTCTGTTTTAGTCAGAATAGTTAACTCTACTTTCTGACCAAATCAGATGACACAAAGGTCGCTGTAGGAACTTAAAGTATATTAGCTGATTAGCTGTTGTGGGATAGATTCCAGGCAAACAATGATGAAAAAAATTTGTCTCCCCAAGAAATGCACCATTATAGGTAATACAAATTTATATGCTTATTATAAAAATGTAGTAAGACCCTAATGGACATACAAATGCAACGACATTCATAGTTTTAAAGGTGATTGATAATCCCAGGGAGTCAAGGAACTGTCACTGAGGAGGTTAACATTTAAATTCCACACTCAAGTTTCCTTCAGGTATGCAGAAATTTTACTGTCATTTCCCAGAAGGAGGGCTTGATGTCCTTGTCACTCCTTTCCTCTTTCCTTTACTCATTTCCGGGACTTACAGTGGACACGTTAGTAGAGGGAGGAGTCTGCCATGAGTTGAGGAACGCTGCTCTGGATACCCTGGGGCCCTGCCTTCAACTGTCATTTGCGGATCAGAGAAGACACTGCAGTGATGTGTGTTCTGTTACCTCAGGTCAAGGAAGAAGGCCCAGGAATTAAACAAGGGATCCTGGAAAAATCATGGGGGCCTACAGGATTATTGGCACAGTGAATCTGTTTTCACTATTTTAAAGTGAAGTTACTGTAGATTTCTCTTTATCCTACCAAACTGTATCTTGTGGACACAATGCCCAGCAGAGCAGAACTGTCCTCAACAACCAGAAGGATACAAATGACTCAAACTTTATTTCTCTTTAAGTCACCGTCCATGCCACCTGCTTGTTAACAAACAGTTGATGACTGTTTAAACAGCTGCGGATAATTCTGCTTGATCCCAGCCAGTGGTTAGTGGCACTGGCGTTTTCCCAGCCACGTTTCTGGCGGGGCTGCATGCTTACGCAGAGGCAGCGCATGTAGGGCCGCCTCTTCAGTCAGTTACAAATCGGGATAACAGGCTCTACACCAGAGTCCAAGTCTCTCAACATTAATCCCACAAGCCAAAGATTTACCAGCTTTCCCTCCACGTCTGACTCTATGGGTGCAAAGAAACTAACAAAGCTTAACTGATCTATTTTTGTTGATTATCCCTTTCATGCAAATGATATGATGAAAAAGACACTGGATTGGGTATACGTGCCTGCATTCTGGTGTTATCTCTGCTACTCACTGGCTATGGGTTGTTGAACAAGTCACTTAGCCTCTCTGGGCCTCACCTTCTCTGTAATAAATGGACAAAACAACCTGCGCAGTTTCTTCCAGTTCTAAGTGTGCTAGGATGCTTGAAAGGCACTTTTACAGACACCTTTGTATATAATCACTTTTTTCATGCTCTTTCATTTCAAAAAAAGCATCATTTCCATTCCACTAAAATACTGATTATCTCAGAGTATGAACTTTAAAACGGTATTACATTAACGTGCTTTTTTTTTTTTGAGAAACACGCAATTCTTAAAAAAAAATTGGAGCATCAGGAAAGAAGCACCGAATCTATTTTTATACTCCTCTCCATCCAAGACACGCGTGACAGAACACCAGTCGGTTCTTTGGCTACCCCAGCAACGAACTGAGGCTGAAGACTTTACTATGTATGAATGATGGCTCTTAAACATGGGCCTCAGCTAGAGCCACAGTCCGCATGGTTCAGTCTCCAGTATTTCCCATGTGGAATTTTATCTTCACACTTAAATGCACACACATTGAAAGCCTCCCTTGCTTGACATTTGCTCATGTTCTCAAAGTGGTTGTCTCACAGTTAATTAAGTTTACTACACAAATAAATAGAGCTGACAAACAAAAGGATTTAGACCTAATAATAGCACCAAAGGAAAACTGCCCAAATTACAGTCACAACTTATGATTTGTTTTCCTTTTAATGACATAATCAAAGTTCACATATACACATGATTGTTTATCACAGCAGTGTTTACAATGCCAGAAATTGGAGGCCTTCTAAAAGTTTATGTGAAAATATTTGGTGTCTAATTGGTATGCACACACTATAATCCATTTATGGTACATATTATGGAACATTATATAACTATAAAAAGATGAGAATTTGTGTGTACTCACATGGAAGGGAAATTATAAAGTAGAAGAACAGGTAGCTGCAGAACTATAATTTCATGCTATCGACAGATACTTAACAAAGAATTAGCAGTGGTTACCTCTTGAGACTTAGCATGGGTGTCCTGGGAGGGAGCACAGAGAGGACTTCTACTTTTTACATGATATACTTCTGTATTGCTTACATTTCTTACAATAAGTATACCTTTCATTTTGTATTAAAGCAAAAAGCCCTTGCAGCAATGGTTGCTATTCCCTTTTAAACATCTGAAATCCAGAAGCATTTTGCTACTATTAACTCTTTAAACATGTAGCTATTGTTGATTCTTCTAATACTTGTGAAATTGCAAGCCTCTGTTCATGATCTGAGCAGAAAATTGATAAAAATTAATTAATTTAGTCTTTCCCAGAGCCACAGACTAGCCTATGTAAAAAAGTTGCAGCCCCAGTGTATCCTCCCTTGCTCTCATTGTTCTCTTTAGATCGCTGGAGGCTGGATTCTCATGTGACTTTCTCTTGGTAAACACTAAATTATATTACTATATACTGGCTTTGAAAGTAAATTATTAAGTCCCTCACTTATTCTTTATCTTTTTTCAAATAATTGAGGGCATCACTAACATGAGTTAGCCATTCTTAACTATAGCTTTAATATTTATTTCCCTTTGTTTATCCTGTACCCCATGCCAACATCATCTTTCCTATTCTACGTTATCCTAAGCCTATACTTTCCCCTCAGAAGACCTTTTAGTTAGCCGCAATTCAAGTTGAAGGAACTGTCTATTGTTTTATGCAGCTAAACAATGTTGGAATCAGAATTATTTATACAAAAGTCTCTGCTAAAGCTATGAAATACTTAGGTGAGGATCAAACACCTGCTCTTACGACACACTTTTGATACAAAGAGCAATCTTTTCCTGAAAGTCTTGTCTGTCAGTTCCACTGTTCACACTTCACTGAATAGTAGCTCTACCAGTGAAATCTCAATGCAGCCTGCATTCATTGTCTAAGAACTCCTCTGGATTATGGATGCAGCATGCAGAAAATATTTGAACGAGTCATTTCTATATTGTGATTCAATGCTGTTTTTCTTTGAATATTTGCACTAATCCAACTGCAGATGATCTTTCTCCCGATATTCCTATTTGTTGGGATCAATCTTCTTCTAATTTGGGAATGGGTTAGAGACATCTGAGAGCAGAGAGGTGTGCAGTGCCACAAAAGTCCAAAAGGGTCTGAGTAGGTGTTTGGGAGGAACCGACTTTGCAATGAGTATTAGCCACATCTGCAATTTTGTATTTCAAGAACTGGATTTTACTGGTGTTATGGAGTCCTGCTGGCCTGCAATCCAGGTTCTGCTTTTTATTGGCTGTGTAATAGTCAACAACTTACATAACTGAGCGAGTCTTTGTTTCCTTACTTACAAAATGAAAAAAATAATACCCATTTTAATAGTTTGTTGGGAGAATTAAACAGGAAGGCTTGTGAAAACACTGAGCACAGTGCCTAATGTCTGGTAGCACTCAACATGTTCATTCCTTCCTTATTTTTTTTCTTGCCAAAAGAAGAACTGAAACAAATAGAACTCTTACCCTTTGTACGAGGCATAAGGATGGAAATGTTCAGTACAACTGGGCCTTCCAGCCAATTAAAGAACCTCTTACAAGAATGAAAGCAGGTGTTGGGTATTATTATTCAAGAAAATGTAGATCTTGATGCTACTGCAACAGCTTCACCCAGTGAAAGGCAGATGTCGTGAGAAAAAAATGAGTTTCATTTCTGCCTTAGTGAAACATCTGAGGAGATCTTAATCAGAAGGAAATTGAGTTTTTCTGTATATTTCCAATAGGCTAAATGAAAGGAAGTGAGATTAATGTAGGAAAGATTTTGATTGGAAATAACAGCTGGAAAATTCTATGCATGAACAGCAGAGAGAAGTTGGGTCATACCTGACCCTTAGAAGTTTAAGAAAACAGAGAGATTCAAGTACTTCAGGAATTTGATGATAAACTTCTTGATTTATGAGTCTTTGATTGCGCTTTATGACTGCTTAATAGCCACTGATGTCCATGATCACAATATTCAAAGGTTAGTTAATTTCTTAGTATGTTCATATCCAGCAGTTCTTCCATTATTGTTCCTCTTCGTTAAGAAACTGTGAGATGTAGGTGTAGGGTATTTCTTATTTAAATCAGGCATTTTAACATCAGGTCAATGAAGGGGAGAATCTTACCTCGTCTGCTCCCTCCATGCCACGGATGCTGAAATGATAAATTCAAGCACTAGATGATGCTGTGCACATATGATGGAGTGTAACGTGGCACACGCTGATGCAGTGGGCTTTGTGCTTAATTTTTAGATACAAATCAAATCCAGAGGCTTCCTTCCAACTCACCGGTTTTGATTATTCCAGATAACCTCCTCTATCCAAAACTCAGAAGTGGGGATACTATAAGTCCTATTATTTAAAATCAAGATCTAATCATGAGGGAATAACTGTCCTCAAGAATATTTTAGTTATGGAATTCTATACTTAGCAGTGTGTTTGTACTTTGATATCAGTATCTGGATTAGCTTCATTTGTTACATGGATTAAATACTTTTTTTTTAATCCCCACATGATTTCAACAAAGAGTTTTCAAATTAACTCAGATTTGAAGTACAATTTATGATTCCAAATATATCTCAGATCAGAAAATCAAATTAGTTAAAAATTACTATATATGCATATATAGATACATACATATCACACAAATAAATATATCCACTAATGACTCTGGTACATTAAAAAATAATGTCCTAGTATCATAACTGAGTCCTTTGCCCTTTATTATACGAGTACTACAGGAACTGATTCTCATTGTAAAATATTCAAACAAGACAAAATATTTAGAAAAATGAGAAAACTCCTTTCACTTACTTTTCCCCCCAGTTTTTCTTTCCAAGAGATAATTAATGCTAAATATTTGATATCCTTTCTCCAGTTCCTTTTCTATGTATTTACACACATGTACCAATGCATTTATTTTTAAAAAAATGACATCATACTGTATGTGTTATCCTTTACTTTGCTTATTTTTACCTAATAATGTATCTTGGAGAGTTTTTCATGTCCCAACCAAAAATTGACCTTATTCTTTTTAATGGTTCCATAGCGATAATAATTTACGGAATTACTCCTTTGCTGATAGAGGTTTAGCTTTCCCTCCTCCTAGCTTTCACCAGTACAAATAATGCTGCAGGGAATGCCCCTGTCTATATATCTTAACACATATGGGTAAGTATTACTGTGGGATAATTTCCTAGAAGTGGAACTGCTGGGTCTAAGGATATGCACACACTCAAGTTGGAAGGATTCTGAGAAATTGGCTTCACTGAAATCTGACTGAGACCTTGAGTGCAGATTGTTGACATTTACTGCTGCTGTCCGCGTGCATTACTCTCCCTAATGGAGATGGATTATATGTGTCTGTGATGAAAGTTTAGTATCTTTAGAACTCAGGGATTTGTAACCCGAATCCGCTACCACTGAACTCTTAGGACAGGTGGACAACCAAATGAAAAGAGAAGTGGTGTGAAGATTACATGACAAACAGTACCGTTCACTGCCTCCAACTCACCTCTTTCTGAGACTTCCTATCAGTTGTGAATTTAAGTTTTTAGTTTTTTCTAAATGTTTACTTGTCCCATAGCATTCAGGCCTATAATCATTATAATTATTATTACTATTTTACTTTAAATAATTATTTGGAGCTTTAAACTGTAGCCAAGGCTGAGTTGGGAAACACACATGTACAAAAATTGAGCTATATATTGGCAGAAGATGTCATAATCTTTGTTAACTTCAAGGAGTCCTAAGTGAAAGGACTTTTGGTTAGGGAGGCATTAATCATTTATCTTGTTGCCACTTAATTTTCCTCTGTATGCATAAAGCCTCTATCTTAAGAAAGAGCTGTACAAGATCATCAAACTGTACAGCTTCTATGGACAGCTTAGTTCACTGATAAATGGTCATAAATGCTTTAGATATTTAAGATATCTGTAGAAACCTGAGTTGACTAGAGATTATGATTCCATATCAAATTCACTCTGTCATTAGGGATGTCTTTGACAAGTTAGTCCAGCTATTTAGCTCATGTTATAAATGAAGGAAAAGATTTTAGAATTTACCCTGAAACTGAATGGCTGACCTTGCTGTAAACCACTGTGAAGAACTGAACCCCATACCAGACCAACTAGTTCACTAATGATGACTTCGGCACAAATGGATCCTTACCTGAAATACTTTATAGTGTAAAGACAAAGGACAGCATTGTAGGCAGACATCCTTAAGTTTACATGTCAGCTCTGCCACCTATAAGCTGTGTGGTCTTAAATTCTCTGAGACTCTGTTTTTACATTCGTAACACTGGAATAATGTTACATTCCTCAGTATTATTGTGGGAATTGAATAACATGAGATAAAATATATAAAACATCTACCTTGTACGTAACAGTCTCAATAAATAGCTGTTAATATTATTAACTATAACTTCATATTTAATTAAAAAATCAGAATGCTATTATTAGCTTGGATTCAACCAGAGATGCTCTTTTTTTTGAAAATAAGTAATATTTTTTATTGGTTGGCTAATTAGTTTAATTATTTAGGCTTTCCAAATGATGAATTCATATCCCCATATGACTGATATGATTAAATGGGGGAGTCTCTACATTTAGTGCCAAAAATATTCACTGTAGTGATTGCCTAGAGTAGTTAGGAAAGATATTGTACTTTTTTATTGAAGGCTCATTTGTTTTTATTTTCTTTTATCATTTTATTGAAGTTTAGTCAGTTGCAATGCGTCAATTTCTGGTGTATAGCATGCTGCCCCAGTCATGCATATACATACATATATTCATTTTCATATTCTTTTTCATTAAAGATTGTTACAAGCTATTGAATATAGTTAACTGTGTTATACAGGAGAAATTTATTTTTTAATCTGTTTTTATATATAATGGCTAACATTTGCAAATCTCAAACTCCCAAATTTATCCCTTCCCGCCCCCTTTCCCCAGGTAACCATAATTGTTGACTATGTCTGCAAGTCTGTTTCTGTTTTGCAGATGAGTTCATTAGTGTCCTTATTTCTTTTTTTAGATTCCACATATGAGTGATATTATATGGTATTTTTCTTTCTCTTTCTGGCTTACTTCACTTAGAGTGACAATCTCTAGGTCCATCCATGTTGCTGCAAATGTACTTTATTTTTACACTGTTTCACTGTCTTTTTGATGTGATAGTTGATAGAAATACATAAATGCATAATGAGTCATTACTCATGTGAAAAGTGTGATGGAAATTTCTGCATATTATATAGTATTCTGCAAGCAATTTTTGTGTGAGGGATGAATAAGGGGGAAAATACTAAAATTGAACACAAGTTATGCCAAGTGAAGCTTTCATCTTGTGGTTTTAGTTAAGTATTAGGACCTAATCAGTGAACACAGGTCAAATGGCCAATATAACTTCTCTCAGAAAAGCTGTACAATTTATTTTCAGAAAAGCTTATTTAGAGGGACTTATTTGCATTTGTAAATGACATTTTGCTCACCCATGATTTTTCATTACTGAAACCACTAAGTTGTGACAGACTGGGAGTCTCGTATGAAGAAGCCATATTTCTGAAATTCCCATTAACACTGCTACCTGATATTACTTCAGTGGGAGCAGAGCTTTTTTAGTGTGTGGGTATTTTAAAAATGAACAAAACCTCATTAAACAGCTGCTTTTCTATTTTTTGTTGACTTGTGTGAGATGCCAAATGACTCCATTCTTTGTCTAGCAGATTAAAAATTTTCAATCTGGTTTATACTGCAGGCTTAATTTTAATGTATAATCATCCATGTAAATAGATCCTAGAGATTGGGGGTGTTAAAAATAATTTAAAATATGCAGAAGAAAATATATTCATATTTAGTACTGGCAATAAAATAGTAAGCCGAAGGCATTTTGTGTTTTTCTGCAACCTATGTTAATTTTACTCTGTCTATAGTCCATTTTTTTGTGGACTAATTTTAAACACTTGGCAGTAATAGTCCAATAGATTTCTACAACTGCAAATATTTCAGGATAAATGTAAAAATAATGAAAACAGACAGAATTCTCACACTTGCAAAGGTATTTATACCAGAATCTTCCTAAGTCAGAGTAGCTATAACCTTTATACTAAGACTTTATGAGTGAAATTCTTGTTAGGAATTTAAAGGGGTCCAGTAAACCATTTGTTTCCACCTGAATTGGGAACTATTTATTTATTTATTTATTTTAAACTTTTTTTATTGAGTTATAGTCATTTTACAATGTTGGGTCAAATTCCAGTGTAGAGCACAATTTTTCAGTTACACATGAACATACATATATTCACTGTCACTTTTTTTTTCGCTGTAAGCTACCACAAGATCTTGTGTATATTTCCCTGTGCTATACAGTATACTCTTATTTATCTATTCTACATTTTGAAATCCCAGTCTGTCCCTTCCCACCCAACCCATCCCCTTGGCAACCACAAGTTTGTATTCTATGTCTATGAGTCTGTTTCTGTTTTGTATGTATGTATGTATGTATTTTAGATTCCACATATGAGTGATCTCATATGGTATTTTTCTTTCTCTTCCTGGCTTACTTCACTTAGAATGACATTCTCCAGGAACATCCATGTTGCTGCAAATGGCATTACTTTGTCGGTTTTTATGGCTGAATAGTATTCCATTGTATAAATATATCACATCTTCTTTATCCATTCATCTGTTGATGGACATTTAGGCTGTTTCCATGTCTTGGCTATTGTAAATAGTGCTGCTATGAACATTGGGGTGCAGGTGTCAATTTGAAGTAGGGTTCCTTCTGGATATATGCCCAGGAGCAGGATTCCTGGGTCATATGGTAAGTCTATTCCTAGTCTTTTAAGGAATCTCCATACTGTTTTCCACAGTGGCTGCACCAAATTGCATTCCCACCAGCAGTGTAGGAAGGTTCCACCTGAATTGGGAACTATTTAAATGACAGACAAAGAGTAGAGCATATGGGAGATGAAAATATTACCTTTATTGCTGAAAAAGATGGTATTGGAATAGTATTTGTGGGATATTGGGCTTTCCAAATGTAAATCCCAGAATTTGGCAGATTTGTCCTCCTTATCACAGGCTGCATTAAGCCACCAGAGGGCAGGAACTTTATCTGTAATCTCACTACATGTCTTAGAGCCACCCAGATTACACGGGCTCTGCTGGCAGCCTGGCTTGCTGGAGGAATGGAAGAGGGAGGATCTGGACTTTGTATGCCCAATTTTCCCTGCAAACTCACCAGTCAGATAAGGCGTTCCATCCCTCTGTGGTAGGAGTGCATATGGGAATAGAGAAGAGTCGTGTGAATTATATCCCTACATGAGGAAAGAAATATGTCCTCCACCAGCTGCGTCTCCCAGACCCATTCCTCCTAACGTGTTGGGCTTAACCATTAAGCCCATGTTTAACCTAGGTCCATTTCCCTGGAGGAGATCAACAGCTAATCAGGGTAGTCTAGCTCCCCGTTAGTGAAGCTACTTCAGAGACAGAACTTTGAATATTCTAATAGGACCACCAGGGCACAGTACCAATTCTGTTCACAGAAGGCACTGAGATGAGTTTATTAATAAAGTCTACCCAAGTTTAAATATAATTTCATAGGAAGACTGCAATCCAAAGATTAAAAATAGCCACTTCTCTGTGGTCAAAATGGCATGGGAAGGGACAGACTAGGCAGTTAGGATTAACAGATGCCAAGTACTAGATAAGCAACAAGGATTTACTGTATAGCACAGGGAACTATATCTAATATCTTATAATAACCTATAATGGAATATAATCTGAAAAAAATGACTGAATCACTTTGCTGTGCACTTGAAACTAACACAATATTATAAATCAACCACAGTTCAATTTTCCAGGAAAAAAAAAAAAAAGAAAAAGGGTATGTAAAAGCCACTTTGAACTTCAGTGACTACCATGGTTAAAAAAAAAATCTTGTATTTCAAGTCTTGCTAAGGCCTAAGGCCACCTACTCCAGATGCACCAGAAACCTGAAACACAGTGAGTATCGTGCCCCCAGGACCCATCCCTTGTCTTTATCTCGAGATTCCTGGCCAACACATCAGATGTCAGAGTTTGAGGGTGTCATACACACTTCCTCTGTCTGAGTTCAGGAGACACCGCACAGGGAATTACCTGGGGCTTGTGCAGATGAGGTGCACCTGTGCCCGTATACTTGGCCTCTCTGCTGTTACCATGGATGAGCCACTATATGCCACACCCCCACCAAGGACTGTTCTCTTTGGAGCCCTGGATTCTACTTCATTCACCAGCTCCAGCAGCTCTCCTTCTTCTCTTCTGCAGCACCAATTTCCTACTCTCTGTTAGACATTACAATTATTTTTGTTATCTGAAAAAAATTCTTTCTTTCTTGGTCCTTCCAGCCACCAGCACATTTCTTTCCTTTCCTTTACAACAAAATTCCTTGAAATAGTTGCCTGTACTCTCTGCCTCCAATTCTTTTTCTCCAACAATCTCTTGAACAGCTGAAGGATTTTATCCTCTCTACTCTATCAAGACTGTACTTGCTGAGGTCCTCCTGACTGACATATTGCCAAGTCTAAGTGTCATCTCTTACTATTCATCTTTTTTGATCTTCTACCAGCATTTGACCCATTGATCGCTGCATTTTCCTAAAATTATTTCTTCAATTTTCTTCTAGGACACCTGACATTTTCATTTCTCTCTTGCCTCTTTTTCTCAGCTTCTTCTCCTAGCTTCTTTCCGTCTTTCTGACCTCTTAATGGTGAAGTAGCTCAAGGCACAGGCCTTGGACCTCTCCTTTTTCCAATATACATTCTTTCTGTGGAGTTGCATCTAGTTTCAAGGCTTTAATTACCATCTACAAATTGATCATTTTTTATTTTCAGGCCAGACCTCTCCTCTGAACTTCAGTCTCATGTCCAGTTTCTTATTCAACATTTCCATGGGACTGTCTTAACAAGTATCTAGAACTTAACTCTCCCCTGCCCCAAACTCTGACACCTCTGCAGTCTTCTCTGTCTTGGTTGATCTCATTTCCATTCTTCTAGTGTCTCAATTTGAAAAGTGAGGAGTCATCCTTGAATCTTGCTTTTCTTCCACACTCCACATCCAATCTTCTAGGAAACCTTTCAGGTCATATCTGCAAATATATTGACGATTTAGCCACCTGTCACAACCTGCACAGCCTCTACCCTCGCCAAAGCCCCCATCACTTCTCTTCTAGGTACTTGCAGGAATTTCTGAATTGGTCTCTTTGCTTTGTACCTTGCTCCTTCAATCTGTTCTGAACACAGCAACCAAAGTGATCCTGTCAAAACAGAACCAGCTATGGAAATGTGGAGGGGGAGAATGTGCTAGGCAGAAAACAGCAAAGGAAGGGCCCTGAGAGAGAAGCTTAAAGTATTTGAAAAACAGCAAGAAGACAGCATGGTTGGAGTAGATGTGATTGAGGAGGTAAGTGGTAGAAAATGAAGGGGAGAGACCTATAGTGTGTATGCAGGTCCTTGAGCCATGCTAGGACTCTGGATTTTATTCTAAGTATAATGACTTGCAGGATTTTGAGCTGGGGAGACATATGACTTGATGCATTTTTTTAAAGATCGCTCTGGCTTCTCTGTGGAGAATATGGAGGCCAGAGTGAGGGTAAGGCGACAATGTAGGAGGTTGTTATTGCCTATCAGGCAAGAGATGACAGTGGCTTGGACCAGGGTGAAAGTGGTAGCAGTGTAAAGAAGGACAAACTCAGGACCAGTTGAACAGAGTCTACAGGATGTGCTAAAGGATTGGATATGAAATAAAAGAAACAAAGAGAAATAAAGAATGAATCTTAAGTTTTGGTTTGACCAATTGGGTAAATGGAGGTACCACTTACAAACATGCAGAAAGCCTGGGGAAGAAGCACGTTTGAGGACATATTTAATTGAAGAAAGCCT
Source organism: Vicugna pacos (assembly GCF_048564905.1). Lineage (NCBI taxonomy): Eukaryota > Metazoa > Chordata > Mammalia > Artiodactyla > Camelidae > Vicugna > Vicugna pacos. The sequence continues at coordinate 27,463,988 of NC_132994.1, forward strand.
TTGTGATGGTTGATTTTATGTGTCAACTTGGCTGGGCCACAGTGCTCAGATGTGTCCAAACATTATTCTGGATATTTCTGTGAGAATGTTTTTGAATGAGCTGAACATTTTTATCAGTAGACTTTGAGTAAAGTAGGTTGTCCTCCATAATTGGGTGGGCCTCATCCAATCAGTTGAAGACCTGAATAGAACAAAGTATTGACTTCTCCCAAGCAAGAGGGAATTCTTCAGCAGACTAAAAATGTAACATCGGCTTCTTCCTGGGTCTCCAGCCAGTCATCCCATCCTGCAAATTTTGGACTTGCCAGACTTTGTAAATGCATGGGTCAGTTCCTTAAAATGAATGTCTTTCTCTGCATATACACATTCCATTGATGACCTTTCTCTGAAGACCCCTGACAAATACAATTATGAAGCATCGACATGAAGTGAGTAGGCAGTTGGACATAGGAGTCTAGAGCTCAAGGAGGAGGTCAGGATGGAGGCACAGATTTGCGAGTCATCAGTGTAAATGTGGCATTTAAAGATATGGAGCTAGAAGGGATATTTAGGGAATAAGACTTGGAGAAGACAGGGGACCTAGAACTAAGCCAAGAGGCTCATCACTGGAAACTGAGAAGACACAGAGTTAGTCAATAGAAACATAGGGAGAGTATGGCATCCTTAGACCCAAGCAAGGAAAGCCAAGAAAAAAGTCAGCCATGAGTTTGGAGGAATATGAAGACTAAACACTAACCATTAAATCCAGCAAGATAATCCTTGGCAGCCTTGGCATGTATCCTTCTAGTTAAGTGAGCTTGGAAGAGAATTTGGAGTCAATAAAGGTTGTTATTCTTTTTTAAGGTAAAACTTAGTGCATTTTTTTATACAGCTGGAAAGAGCATCAGGTAATTGTAAGAGGAGGAAGCACGTAATTGGAAGATCAATATCCTTGAACAGGCAAGAGAGTGTGAAATACGCACTTAAATACATACGTGGAGGTAGTGGCCATCACTAACAACAGGAGGAAGGCAGCGCTTATGGCAACATAAATGGTAGGTTAGTAAGCCTGCTGGTGGGAAGATGAGATAGTTTTCTTCTGATTGCTTCTTTTTTTTAATTGAAGTACAATCGATTTACAATGTTGTGTAAATTCCTTGATTGCTTCTAATTTCCCAGTGAAATGAAGGACAAGGTCATCAGCTGAAATGGAAAACAGAGAAGAGGATATTGGAAATTTGATGCAGAGAAAAAAGGATCAAGTCCTCTTGGATTGGACTGAGAGTGAATTTTCTAGGATTGCTGAGTAATGCTGAAGTCCTGCTTTGGAGTTTCAGTCATACACTCAAAGTATGAGCAGTCAGCCAGTTGTGGGAAGTCATTCAGTAGGAGGTCAATTGGGTGAAACTTGGACCTGTGTTTTGCCAGTTGAGAAAGTGTAGAAAGAGAACAAGGAAATGGAGCATGTTTGCAAAAGAGCAATTCTGGTAATGGACTGTGGACTCTAAGCCAGGAAGGAGAGAGATGAGAACATGAAGAGGGTGGTTGGCAGTGTAAATTAGTGAGATCAGTGGGCTCCGAATGCTGTCAGCACCACAGAATTGTATGTCTGCACTGGAATAAGGAGGCTGGATAAACAGGAGGGAGTGACACAGTTGGGGTCTATCATGTCTGGGGTTCTTTGTAGGAGGAAAAATAGTGCTGTTGAACTTTGTCTGCCATAACTAGTTCAAATATTTTCTTGGATTCTGTGTGTGAGTGTGTGTAAGAATTTGTTATAGGGATTTGACCTTATGAGACTGTAGGAAATATTTGAACTGTCTCTGTAAAGCAAACTGTCTCTGTCTGAGGTGGAGCATAAATATGAGATGGGACAGAGCAAGAACAAACTAGAACTCACAAACAAAATCAGGAGCCAGTGGGAATTAACCCAAACCTAGGTCAATTCTAGTTGCAGCATATGGTGCTAACAGTAGAGGAAGTGAGGTGCCTAGAGTGGAAATATGAGAAGGAATGCACTCTTGGGTTTGTGCAATTATAAAGTGGTACTTGCACAAATCTAAGAGTGAGCGCCCCTTAACATTGGAGCCCTGAGTGCTTTGCTTTTCTCATCCTAGTCCTGTCCATCTCAGATCTCGATGGCATGGTATCATGTAGAAGCTGGAGACCTTGGTCATGGCCTAGGATTCACACACACCTGGCCCAGTAGTCGAGGAGGATCCAGGAGAAGGTGGAACTGTTGCAGGTCCAGCTGCTTCATACCAATGAAGCGAGTCAGCAGATTAGTTATAAAGTGTGTGAGCTACAAAATGGCGGCTGCTTCACCTCCATGCTCTAAATCTCATCTAAGAAGCTCTCTTGTGATCGACTCTAAGGGTCACACAGGAAACACACAGGAGAGGGAACTCTTGGAAAGGTAGTTTGATCTACCCAACTTGACACATCACAATCAACCATAGAGAACAACAGTTAATTCTACTTAAAATCATCTATTCATTCAATTAGTAGTCCCAAAATTTTTTTGGAACTTGTCTAAATGTTTCTATAGTTCATTTAGAAGAATACATGAGAAGAAGAACTAGAAATGTTCTTTAAATATAATAAAGTGCTCTTTTGTCACTAGATAGAAAAACATCATAAAACTACAATCATTGAAGCTGATGTTAGGCTGTAGGAAGAGACAGATCAACTGAACTGCAGAGAGACCACTGAGAGGTAGCCATGCATATATGAGAATCTTGTATGTAAGGAGAGGGTGTCTTAAATAACTGAGCAAATGAATGACTTTTTTTTCCAACTAAAGGATATTGGGACAGTTGTTTAGCCATTTAAATTTAAAAAAAAAATCTTGATCCATATATTGAATTCAATGCCTACATGGATCACAAAATTTAGATTCAAAAGGTAAAATCACATAAAATTATTAGGGCTGAGTATTTTTCTAAGTATGTCATGACACAAAAACCAAAAGTATGAAATTGATTAATATTTTGATTATATTGATTACAAATTTTGATAAGTAAAAAAAATGCTACATACAAAGTAAAAAGACAAACAATCCAGGAAAATATCTGAACTATACACGGTAGACAAAATTGATTATCTTTAATACATAGTTTTTTAAAACGCTCTCTAAAATCACTAATAGAAAAATAGATGACCAATGACATAGTAAAAATTAACAATTGATTAAATTAAATTAAAATTAATCAAATAGATTAATGTAAGCAATAGTTAAATATAATTTTCACCCATCAGATTGGCAATGATAAAAAGTTGCTGGAACTTGCTGTTTGCAACAGTAAACTTAGTCTTAGAATTGTAAATGAACTTGAACATGCATTGTTTTGAGAGTAATTAGTAAAGAAGGCAGTTAAGTAATATGTATCAAAAATTTAAACGTGCTGTCCTTTCATACCAGAAAATCCACTTCTAATAAATTTTTCTTATAGACTTAATTGCAGAAATCTGCCAACACACATGATGTAGGTTGCTTATTGAAGTTTTATTTATGATAGCCCCAAATTGAAGATAGCTTAAATACTCATCAACCTAAATGTATATACATCCAGTAGAATTCTATGCAGCCATTAAAAAATGTATTTAATAACATTAAACTATTTATACTATATTATAGAATGAAAATATATTGCACAACATGATCCCATATGTGTAAACTTGGATATACAGTTTTACATGTGCTTGTGTATGCAGAGGGACGGGCGGATGCTCACAAACAAGTTAAAAGTAGTTGTCTGCATGAAAGGCTGTCAGTGCTTTTCATTTTCTGTGACTTTCTTCATTTTGTTAATCTTTTTATTAAACAATGAGTATACGTAATTTTTATAATGAGCAAAGCAGCACATTATTTTCATTTCTAGTGAAAATGCAACTACAATGAAGGATTATTGTTGTTGTTATTTAATTGCTTTGGCAGATTTTTAAAGCTATAGATACCATAATGTCTCTATTGGGTCATTTATGCCACTTCCTGGGTTAGTATGTATTCAGTCCCTACGGCTTTCAAAGAAAATATGGCCTGTCATAAACACCAAATGTACAAAGGCAGGACAGATTCTCCAGTATCTGCCATGAAAGAGCATCAAAAATAGATTCTGATTTGCCTGTCACTGTCATGAGAAGTAAAATGGAAAGATTACTTGGTGTTTAACTTCAGACATCTGATAGCAATTGGGCACAATCCATCTCTCAGTTTAGAGTAGTTATCCCTCAGCCTGCTTTCAGGCCTAATCCCTTTAAAAAAAAATCTTAACAGTTTCCAGAGTTTGGTCTTTTTTCAATTTTCAGGGCATAAGCCTTTGGGAAAACTTTAGACCTAATCTCCCCCAGTGCCTTTCCTTTTCCAACAAGAACAGAGAATTTCTTCACATGTGGGATTTTTGTGGTTATCATTTATCACTTTAGGCTTTCAGCCACAAATTCATCCACTATTTTGTAAACTTCTTAGTCTTAGTGTATGGGAGCACTCTTAAAATAGTTTTCTAGGCTAGTGCAAGCTAAAAAGTAAGACAAAGCTCCCGAATTATTAAAAATGATCCAGTGATCCACTCCAATGATGGAAAGAAACACAAAGTATTAGATGTGAGAGACATGGGTCTTTGAGCATGAGTCATGTTATAAAACATGGCATTCGTGCTATATGAGAGGTGAGCTGCATTTAGACCCAGGAGAAGTAATGGGCATACCCTGACTGATTTTAATAATGTTTTAGATTCTCCCTCATCACCACCACTTACTCGCATCCTGACAGTCTTGTCTACAAGCTAAAAAGATGAAATCTAGACCAAACTATTGTTAGTGAGTCCAACAACAAGACAAAAGATCATCCATTAGGAGCTGCTCCTCAGGAGCCCCTCCAAGGGCTGATTTTATTGGGTAGCTCTGACCTGGATGAAGAAATTGAGATTTCTCACGTCTTCCCATGACACTAAATTAGCTGGGGCAAATAACACCTCCTAGAGTTTCCTTGATATATTTGAGAATGGTTTTTAGACCCCATTGCAAAACAGTTCACTTAGGGACTAAAACAAAGTCAGACGTCTCCGGGATGGAGAAAACCCAAACAAATGCAGCCGAGTTCCGAGGGTCTTGTCAATCACAAGTGAACATAGGGCAAGAATGTAGCTTTTATGACAAAATACAAGATCATATTTGAGTGTATCCAGAAAGTCATTTATTGTTGACTCTTGGCACTGGTTTCTATGTTTTCTTTTCTGTGAAGGAATGAGAATGAATCTTGAAAGAGGATTCAAGTTGATTTAAAGATGAGAAAAATAGATCCTTTGAGAAGAAACTAATAATTTTGCTTTACTTGGATTAAAGACCGAGAAGTTAATATCTTTGGAAGATATTTGTTGTGTCAAGAGGTTTTGGCTAGACTTGGGGAAAAGCATTAAACTAAATATATACTGGAATAGGCCAAAAGGGATGATTGAAGTATTTCTGCCCTTTGAGATCAATGAAATGTGGAGAAGTAGTTACTTGTTTTGAATAGCCTAGGTACCCCTAAACCAGAGAGTGAACTGCAGTCCTTTTCAAGTTCATTGCCTGCCCTGAGATTCTAGCAAGTCATTTACTTCTTATTGTATGTAAAATGGGAAAAGACAATGAATTTTAAAAATATAATACATATTAAATTATGTTTATAGATAACATTCTTTTATCAAAATACTAGGTTCAATAGACGTCTGTTTTTCACTTACAATGTTCAAAGCACTGTTTTGTTGGTTTTGTGAGTTAAGAATGTGTTGAATTCATGGTCATTTTCCTATAGGAACTTAAAATTTAGGGCTTATATACCAATATTAATGTATCAAGGCTGGGTTTGATAAGTGTTTTATCACAATTCCTAATGACATTAGAGTCTAATGAAATGTAATAGCTTCTTAAATGATAATAATATTAATAGTAAATGCTTTATAGTATGTACCAGTTGTTTCTTTAGGGTTTTTGCATAAAGTAACTCACATACTTTTCATAACAACCCTATGAAGTAGCATTGTTTGCATTTTACAGATGGAATCAGAGGCATGGGAAAGTTAAGCAATTGGCCCAACTTCATACGCTGATAAGTGGAAGTACCAGCATTAAAACTCAGACCGTAATTGGTCAACCTAAAAAAACTGGCAGGGATTTTGATGAATAAAGTTGGAGTAAGATAAAGAAGGAAAGAAGGCATTTCTGATAGAGCTCATCAAGAGAAGAAGGTGGTGTTAGGAAGAATGTGTGTTTGGAAATGAGTGGTTCCAGTTGTGTAAGAGTGATGTTCATGTTGGGGAGCAGTGGCAGATGAGGCTAGAAAGAGAGGCCAGGCCAGATGGTGCTGGGTCTCGGGTGCCAGAGCAAGGACTTTGGACATAATTAAGTAGTCATGGGAGAAGCATTGAGGACTTTTGAACAAACAGGTACCATAGTAAAAACAAGACTTTGGGAAGACAACATGGTAGTTGTATGAAAGGAGGAGAAAAATCTGAAGGCTAAGAGCCCTAATCATCAGTGATTAAAACTGTAGAAAATTTATTCATTCCAGATGCATATAAGTATTTTTTATGATTTGTGTAATTGTTAAGAACTGGGAAAATGGAACATGTCAGTACATTATTCCAGGGATGAAAGAATAGTTTTCCTCTGGCATTCCAAATCCAATCTGTAAAAATTAATTTATGGTGGATGCGTAGAGGGTTGTGTTGTGAAAGATTCTGAGGCCACAACCAGGAATAGCAGGAAAGAGTGCAGTGTCAGAGAGGGGAGAGCCAGCATAAATGTCAGCAATTTGTCATTCATGCTCTTTGCCTTCATGCCTAGGGTTGTGATGGGCGCCTAGGGCTGTGATGGGCATGGAAGATTTACGAGTCATTTTAGTCAAGGCTGTGCTTAGGTCAAAGCTAACCCAGAGAGAACACAGGACATAGAAAGATGACCAACAGTACTGAAAATATCACCAAATAGAGCTTCAAAAGATCTGGATTTGAATCGAAACTTGCTGCTCACTCCCTGTGTGTCTCAGGGTAGGGTACTAAACCTCTGAGCTGCAAGAATTGTTTTGTGAATTATCTCAAATGAGAACTACGTAAAGTTTTTGTAAAATGTGAAACACTGCTTAAATGAAAGCTTTAGATAATAATTTACCATATTGATTTAAATATTTTCATAAAATTTGAATTTGAGTGTTTTTGAGAATTTAGTTACTCAGTAGCACACGAGGTTCCTCAGCTTTAGACTTCTTTTTTTCAGAATTAGCTGAAATGAGAGAAAATCTATCCTTTCCTGACAGGTAAGGCTACCATTCCCATTCCCATAATGAAAGACTCCATTCCCTTCCTAAAACCAATGCCCTGCCTTAGATTAAAAGGTGGTCTCTAGCTAGATTGGACATGGTAACATATTGTCATTTCTCCATTAGAAATGTCCTTTGTTAGAATTCCGGGATCCTTTGTTAATAAAACACTGGAGACTATACCTCTGTGATACCAATACCATTGGCAGTTCTCCTTGGGTTTAAAAAAAAAATCAATATACTAGGGAGAAAACACAAACTTGACTTGCCAGTTGAATAAACATTTAGACTAGTAGCCCCAGTTAGGCAAGTCATGAGCTTGTCAAATTATCTCATTCCCAATATAAACGAAGTTGTAGTTGCTTCACTTAGTTCCTTAGCACTTGGGTAGTGATAAAAGGGTCATTTAATATCAGCAGTGACCTAGAACAGCAGAGGGAATTAGCTGTTCCCTGATGCCGTATTTGGCTTACCTAATGAAATATAAAGACGTGGTCCAAGTTCTTGGGGCAAATAAGACATTTAACCTGCCAAGCATGACTCATAGCTTCTGCATCTTTAATGTCTAATTGAGACATTGATAGTAATACTCTATTTTTAGAGACTAACACATACTAAATAGTTGTGGTTTGCCTTATTTTCTAGAGGTTTGAAACGCACCCTCTAATTCTGGTATATTTTATCTGTCTGCACATAACGGGTTTGACAGAATTTAGCCAAGGAGCAGAGGCAGAATAGAACAGGGGCAGTGAGACTCCATCTGTAGGCTTTTTGCCTCTAAGATCCCAATTGAACTTACTGGATTCATGCAGATTTAGGGTGGTATAGGTGCAGCCAGAAAGTATAGAAATTAAACATTATTTTAAAAACGTAGATATGCAAAATTTAAAAAAATCTATTATTGCAACAGGATATAGATCCAATGATTTTCATTAAAAATGAATTCACTTCATATATTTTTCTCTAATCTCTTCCTCATATAATGGTATTCTTCACATCTTTACCATGTTTCCTTTTGGTAAGTAGAGATCTAATCACTGTTTTTAAGGACTGGATAACGTTTCATTTTATTATTTGATTTCTTACCATTGGTTGTGTCAGCTCATCGTTTTTGAGTTGGTAACAGTTCTGTATCGACAGTTTTACATCAATTTCTGGGCCCATTTCTGCTCCCACCAGTAGAGTGCGACTTTCCACACACCAACCCCGAGACTACATGTGATCATTCTTGTTCATCTTTGCTCTTCTGATAGATCAAAAGTAATATCTTATTGTTTGTTTCATTTATTTCATTCCTGATAAGAATATGAGCATATATTCCTAAGAATTCATTCTATTCTTGCCCATTTGCTCCCTTATTCCTTTATATGTTGGGTTGTTGCTTATTTTTCCTTAAACGATTTGTAAGGATATTAACCCATCTTTTAAAAGTAAACTCCACAATGGTAGAAACCTCCCTGTTCCTTCTCTAAATATTTAGTGCCCAAAACACAAAATAAGCATTCAGTAAATACTTATTAAACGTGTTGCAAATAATTTCCCCTAATTTTTATGTTACGTTTTAACATTGTTAATTGGTACTTTGTAATTTATGGAAGTTTTAAGTCACTGTTTCTCAGCATCTTCAAACAAATATCTGCTTCTGAAAAAAAAAACCCATGAAAATCTCAGGTCTACCTTTCAGATTATTTGAGAATTTCAACAAAATTTAAATAGCATAACCATTGTTTCTGAGCTCTGGCAAGTGGGGGAGGGGTGTTTGAAAGCCATCTGGGCTCAGCTCCAGGCTTCCACTTACAAGCTGCTCAAATTGTCTGACTTCCATGAGTCTGAGATTTCTTTTCCGAATGTTGGGGTAGTAATAGTTTCTAACCGATAGCATTCCTGTGAGAATTAAATGAGACTCCTTATAAGGTGCTTAGCACAGTATTCAGCATATGCAGGCTGCTAATAATGTTACTTGGTTCTGAACATAATGGTGATAATAACTTTTCTAAATTTCAGTCTCCATCTGTAAAATGAAAATAATGATGCACACTGCATATGATCATTGCCTGGCACATACTAAACACTCAATGAATGGCAGGTAAAAATAAAAACTGCACAGAGTGAGAGTACTTTTAGAATGCACACATGCGAGGATTCTGATATGCTTCCGTCCATGGGAAAAAGAGGGCTTGCTTTTGATCAATGCTTTCTCTCCATTGAAAATGCCAGATGACAGGCTTAAAGATTGTATGATAAAATCTACCCGTTTTTTTCCTTTGGAGCAATCTGCCTTTGAAGTCAAACTTACAAGTCTATATTCACACCAAAACTAAAAATACTCACCAACCCTTCGTTCTAGTTTTGTAATCTTACTTTTTCTATTTATCTTTAATTTAGCTGAAATACATTCAATATTAATTATGAGGCAGAAATCTTAATGCTTCCAGTTGATTAGCAAGGTGTCCCAAATGTCTCTTTTGCCAATGCTACTTCAAGTTTTCTTAAATGATTCTCAAAAAGCATTGTAGCTTTTTTCCCATTTATTTTCTACATTTATAAAATACATTTTAAGTATTTATTTTTGTGTTGTTAATATGAATAAGCCCATTATATTTTGACCGACTTTCATTGATATTAAAATATTATTGTTTCTTTTTAAATCTGTTGTCTTACCCTTAACTTTTTTATAAATTAGTTTTTGTATTTTTTCCAATTGATTATTTGGTACTTTTCAGGTTTGTAATCATATTATTTGCAAATTACAATCATATTTACAACTTTTTGTCTAAAACGACTCTGACTTGAACAGGCAGCACTTCTTAAATAAAGATGATGATAGTGAATATTCCTGATTTTCTCCTGTCTTATCACTAAGTGTGATATTGGCTATTGGTTGGAAATGGATTTCTGCCCCTCCCCTGCATTAATTACGGAAATATGTTATATTTCTATTTTATTGAGAACTTTAATCTTAAATAATTGTTAAATGTCATCCAACATCTTTTTTGAGATCTGTCAAGATTAATTTTTCTTTTCTGGCCTACTTGTATAATAAAATGTATTTTCATCTTGCTAACCAATGCTAATATTAGACAGTGTTCATGGTACTATAGTATTCCTCCTATGGTGATGCAGTTTCATTCTTTTGTTATATTGCAAGATTCTTTGCTAATATTTTGGATTTTTTACACCTATATTAAAAATACATATTTTTTGCCAATTTTATTTTTTTGGATTATACATCCTATTCAACAGTGAGATTGGTCTCTATCAGCATCCTTTCTTTGTCAGGTTTTGGAGTCAAGGTAGCTTATTTAAAAAAAAACACTAGAAACTTCCTTTTCCTCTCTGCTCTGGCAGTATATAAATAGTATGAGAGTAATTGTTCCTTATAGGTTTTAATGAATTTGGACAAAAGACTTTCTAAGCCAAATGCTATGTTTTTTACTTTGTGATTTCAAAACTGTCAATTTGTTCTATTATTTGTTTGTACAAGTTATCTTCTTTTCAAGAACAAATTTTTATAATTTATATTTTTCTTGGAAAATTATCTTTTTCACTCAGATTTTTAAATGTTGTTGGAAAATGGGATATTAGTCATATGTGTGGTTGTAACTGGTTTCATTTAGCAAGGTTATACAAGAAAGAGAAAACCATAGCAAGAATTAGCAGGTTTGTAAGACAAAGGGGATAGTCTATAAATTTAGGATTTAGAAGGATTGGAAATGCTAACTGCCTATAGGCCCTTGAGATAGATTAAATATTTGTGCCTCCCACTCCCAGATTCACGTGTTGAAATCTAATCCCCAATGTGATAGTATTTGAAAGTGAGACCTTTGGGAGGCTGGAGCCCTCATGAATGGGATTAGTGCCTATATATGAAGAGATGGGAGAGAGCTTTCTTCCTGTTTCCTGTACAAGGAGAAGACAGCCATCTGCCAACCAGGAAGCAGGCTCTCACTAGAACCTGACCACACTGGCATCCTGATCTTGGACTTCCAGCCTCCAGAACTGTGAGAAATACATTTTTGTTGTTGATGAGCCACCCAGTCTATGGTACTTCATTACAGCAGCCTGAACCAAGACAGCCCAAAAGGGAAGAAGTAAACATTTTTAAGTCTTTAAGTAACAAAAGCCTATTAATACTTCACCTTGCAGAAAATGTCACATCAAGGTTGTGGCCTTTTTGCCCAAGTCTGATGGTCTTAAGGAGGATACTTTAAGTTGAAGGGGAAAAGTGTGAGCATGAAGGAGAAAGAAGAAGAAAAACTGGACTTGAGAATTATGTCTAGCAATTATATTACCTTCTGTTGCTGCATAACAAATTTGGGAGCCTGAAACAACATTTATTATGTCACAGTTCCATAGCTGAGAAATCTAGGCATGATATAGCTCGATCCTCTGCCCAGGTCTCATGGCTGAAATTGAAGTATTAGCTGTTGCTGTGGTCTTGTCTGAGGTTCAGAATTTACTTCCAAAATCACTGGTTGTTGGCAGAATTAAATTTCTTGAGGATGTAGGACTTAGGTTTCCATTTCCTTACTGAGCATTAGCTGGGAGTTACTTTAGCTCCTAGAGGTTCCTCTCAGATCCTTGCCACATAGACCTCTCCATCTTCAAAGCCAACAATGGATAATCTTCTTCATGTGGAATCTCTCTGACATTAGGAAGGGCTCAGTTCTTTCAAAGAGACTATTTGATTAGGCTAGCCCAGCCATATGGTGTCCCTTTTGATTAACTCAAAGTCAATTGATTAGTAACCTAATCGTGGAAATGATATACCATCATATTCACAGGTCTGCTTAAACTCAAGTTGGCATTTGTACATGGTGCAAAGCACATACACCATGGGGTGGGTATCTTGGAGACCATCTTAGAATTCCGCCTACCACAGAAACTGAGACTAAGTAGGTTAGAAGCCTACTAAATTTTGAGGAAATTTTACTGTCAGAGAAATCACAACACAAAACAAAACAAAAATTAGAAAATAACTTTTGAGCCTCCAAATTTGCATAAGTGATCAATGCTGGATGTCTGTGTTGAGGACCATGCTGTTGAAGATGCCTCTGTCAACCTAGGTCTCCCAGTGTCTGCATGGAGCAGGCGCCCAACCTTCCCCTGACTCCCCTCTGGCCACTCTCCAGACTTTAGATGAGTGAGAAATGATTGTGTTGAGCCACTGAGATGCTTGTTTTGTCTATTCTAGATGCTAGCAGGCCCTTAACCAATACGATACCCTGGAGGACATGAAGCAACTATAGGTGGAAGGGGCCCTGGATCCCCAGATGACCTGTGAAACCAAGTTATAGACATTCCCTGGACTATCTTTCCTCCCAAGTCTATGTTGCTTGAGGCTCTGAATTTTTGGAGTTCCGCCCGCCCTTTTGCAATAGCTTAGTCTATACACTGACTAATCAATACATTCTCTCCTAAATAACTTGTATATTCTTGTATTTGCACCATTCATTCAGGAAATCTTAGGTACTACCTTTAACTTATCTATCTCTGCCTTGAACTGTTGTTTACATTTTTCATAGTTAATTAACTTTCTGTGTATTTACAACTTTTCTTTCCAACACTGTAAGCTCCTTAAAAGGACTGGGCCATCTCTTACACGTTTTTATGTTGCGTGGTCCTCAGTACTGTGCCTTAGAAACAGAGAGTTCAGTATATCTTTGTGCTTTGTGGCTCACTAGAGCTCCTGTATTCTTTTCTAGCTTCTTATAATTCAAGTGTTTGTCTCAAAGATGCACAATTATCATTTCATAAAGCAGCCAAACAAAACAACATGTTGTTAGCTCAAATTTTAAAAACCTCATTCTCAGTTCTTTTGGCCTCCTTATGTTACGAAAATAATATTCTTGCCTTGCATAGTGAATGTATTATAAACTTCTCCAGCCACAGTAGTAACATTTTTTGGGTAAAGACCATCCTAGGGAAGTACCTAATGGAACAGCACCTAATTACTTTGAAAATATCTCTTCCTAGTCGCTTAACAGGACTGTGTCCCATAAGAGAGAATGGGGGTCTGGCAAGGAATGTTCAGGAAGGATAAATTGACCCATCAAGATAGCACTTTTTTTCTTCTCTCAAATGGAACAAAAACAATAAGCTTACATTTATTTTATGAAGTCTTTGTGGTCAGGAGAAATCAAATATTCACATGAAGTTTTAAAAAATCAATTTTGTTTCACTGTCAGGTTTTATTTACTCTGTGGCTTTGGGAGGGAGTTGTCTAAGGTCTACTGCTGAGCAGAGACATAGCTCTGAAGGACGGAAGACATGAGGCTGGAAACTAACCAAGAGCTCTCTGAATGGCTCAGGGTCCTCAACAAGCAGAGACCAGCTGATCACTCACTGAGCAGACCAGTACCTTCCATGTGCTCTGCCAGCATTCTTAATTTGAAACTGGTTAACAAAGAACTATGCATGGTCAATAAAATACTGAATTTATATATATAAAACTCACTTCAGACAAAGATCCTGAATTTATAGGAGGTATAATTTATTGAGCTTTTTGAAGGTAAATTACCTGTGTGCCTATGATCTAAATAGAAAAAGGCAATAAACTATATTCTTAACTTCTTATGTAACTTACTTTTCACCAAGGGATGCTAGCAGATATTTTGTTTTTGTTTTCTGAGGGGAAAAAAATTATTCAGTTGTAAAATTTGGTGAGCAGGCTAAAACCTAAATTTAGGCTTTATTTGGGTGAACAAAAAGAGCTTTGAATAGTTATCACTGGCTTAATCAGTTGCTGCCTTCCAGTGAGAACTGGTCTTACTTCAACTGAGGGGAAAAACTTATCTTTTTGATCTATTAAGTCATGTAAGTTAATTTAAAGTTAATTCATTAACTGCGTAAGGATAACTCATTTTCTTTAGTAAGCACTAAAAGACTTCAGTATTTAATCTTTTCTTAAACATGAATTTATTATAGTCTTTCGGTTTTCTTTTTTCTGTTTTACCACCTCTCACAAATATCTTAGCTGCCTTTTAGCTGAATGTTATTTCAAACTATAGTGCCACCTAGTGTTTATGCAATTTAGCTGGCCCTTCCTTTCTAAGAAATGAAGTAGTAAAAGTCATTGTTACATGGGTGAGTATTTTAAAGTAGAAAAGCAATATCCTTTATTAAATTTCTCATACCAGTGGGCTTGAAGTAAACCAAACTTATGTCCTAAATTCAAATAAACTTCTAACTTAAACTAAAGAAGCCAATCAGTTATTTTCAGTAAGCTTCCTGTAGGTCATGGATGAGATGCTTAGTATTCTACAGACTTCACTGAAATGTTTGGAATTCACAGAGCCTCACACAGTGTCAAGTCCAAAGTAGCAGCTTAACAGATGCTTAAAATCATAGACTGCTAGGGCTGGGATGTCCTAGCTGAGTGACTGGGGATAAAAAGCGATGGTTAGTAACACAGATCATTGTAAATATGCTGTAGTTTGTTTTCTTTTCATGAGGTTCCTCATTATTAGTTCCCATGATTTCAGACTTCATAACCATATTCAATTAAGGAGGACAGAATTTAAATAAAACATTTGCCTGAGATAAGATTATATCTAAGGGAATGACTGATTACAAAGTTAATTCCTCATGGATATCATCCCTTAGAAAGAGATGCCAGAATATCTGCTCCTGCTTTTTTAGAAGAAAGTTTGTCCCTTAGAATTGATGACAATCTTCCGCACAATTTTAGATGTGATCTAAAGCTGTAAGATTATTTTGGAAATGTCTGACTGTAGTTTTGGTAACTTCCCACCTTCCTTGATGTTGATACTTCTTGATATTGTTTCTGATGGAGTGTTTTTGTAGCACGTGATAGAAAACTCAGATAATCTGTTGCCCACACAATAAAAACCCACAGGGTTGGTTTGATCGGTCCTGGTTATGTTGCTCTAAATCCTCTCAGCTCTGCTATAGATTTTGTCCTCCAGCTGGCTTCCCTCGCGGTGGTAATACAGCCGATCAATTCTACCTGCCATCACTACATACCCGGGATTAGAAAGCTTCTCTTTCCCTCTCCCTGAACAAAGCTTCAGACAGGGACCAAACTAGATCATGCCTTTTATTTTTCCCCATGGGACTAGTTCAAGAGAACGGGATTATGCGGAATGTCTTAAGACAGTCAGAGGCTGTCCTTGGAGTAGCACTGGGGTCAATTAAAACCAAAATTCACACCTGAGAGACTCAAGGTTCTGTTAGGAAGAGGGGCAGGTACCGCACTCCTTTCTAAATCTCTGACCATCCTACTGACCTGTACATAGCTCATTCATTCAGTCATGGCCTGTTCACTTGGATAATCCCAACACAGGGCATCACGTATAGGATTTACACATTATGGTAGGTGTTCAATAAATGTATACTCAAGGCTAACTAAAGAGAAGTTGCAGAATGAATTCAATAATGGCTTATGTATATGATTTTAAATAAACTGTAAATATGTTGGCTTGAAAATATCTTCCAAAATCAATGGATGGAGAAAGTAGTCATGTTTAAAGTGGAGCGTTGGTTGGTTCTTTTTGCTGCTGATTGTTGATAATAGCCACCATATGTTGTTATAACCCTATACAACCAAACAGAAAGTTAGAAGGCTGATGCATGGAAGAAACTGAACCCCTGTATGGAGATTAAAGTATAGGAAGTAGAAGACAGCATAAAATGTTCATTTCATTACTTTCAAAATTTGTTTCAGATGTCATCACAAGAAGTCAAAACACTAAATCTGGATATATTCAATGAAAATATGGGACTAAAAACATGTTGTTGATATCATTTAGCTGAGTCAGTGTCAACAAGTAAGATGGGAACCCAGGACTTCTCCTATTTTTGCTGTAAGTCATTGCCTTTTTGGCAAGCCACCACGAATAAAACCAACCACATCTTTCATTCTAGTCCAGTGATATGGCCACAAAAAAGAGGCCCCTAATCTATAATGTCACCCAGGCCATGTCATCAGACACAAGACATTCTCTTCATCAATTGTTCCCATTCTAACCACCGGCCAACACTTTCCCTACTGAAATGTCTTTTGGCTGTTGACTGCTTTAAATATCAGTGAAGCACACGCTTGGGTAAAGAACAGAGTTTAGTTTTCTCTGGAAAGGAGCTAGCCATCTGTGTGGGTGGAGACCTGAAGAGGTTTCCAAATTTGTTCTTCAGAGACCCAGGGTTTTGTGTAGCCTCAGGGAGTGACCGGATGAGGAGGTTACTGGTAAGATGTGTTTCCAATTCCTTACCTCTTTATCTATTATATAAATTGGGATTTTATATATTGAGAGTCTGCATTCAGTTTTATTTGAAAATTTGTGGCTAGGAAGTTTGGACAGCCCTTGCTGTTAATGATAGTTGAGTCCCCATGCCTGGAGGGCATTGCTGCAAGCACTGATGGGACAGTGAGGTCTCAGGGACACATGGATGCCACAGTCTGCATGCTAGCACAACATCTGACTGAAAGAGCAATCTCAGTTCATTATCTGAATGGGTTATTTACCACTCAGATATACAACCGTATATCACTCTAAATTCACAAGTAAATGAATAGAATATTGTGATTTCTAATATGCAAAGCCATATGGTGTCATGGATTATCATAGATCTGCCTGGAGATTTCTGTGGGGGACAACAGAACTTCTCCAAAGGGCTGGATGTATGGAAAGGTGGATCTCTGTGGCTTTCTGTTTAGAAGATCTGATTTCTCCTACGACTTGCGACGGTTACTGGAAATTCTTCTGTTAAAACTTCACTGTTCTAGATTTAGAGCATTGTCTTCTGTTAAAGAGCAAATAATTCCATGTAGAAGATATGATGTTTTACAAAATACATGGTCAAGTTTCAAAAATATACTTAAAAAATATCTGGAATTACATCCATTTTAGTGCACGAGTTCCCCTTTCCCTTCAGTAGCAGAAAATTGAGTTTTGCCAAGTCAAGATAACTGAGTCACTTCTGGTTTTAAACTCAGTCTTTTTGGGAACTTACTAGTCAGCCGTTTAAGATTCTTCAGCCTCTGTTTATTCCTTTCTCTTTGGAAGAATCTGGGTTTATGGTGACTTCTATAAGAAAGACCATGAGAGGATCTCTATGGAGACTTCCCAGGTAACCTTCAGAGTAGTTATTTCAAAAACATCATTGTCCACTTGGGGGATTCTGTTCTGAGAGGGTTCTGAATTGGCATCTTCCAAAATCATCTTTATCTTCTTAGCTGATCCAGAAGATTAGAATGAAAAGAAATGGCTGTAGATTTTTGAGGAAGAAAAAACCAAAGCAAGGTAAAGCCTTTTTCTCACCTTGCATTGGCTAAACTACCTCTTCCTCACTTTTGTTTAACTTTTGAGTCAAAAGCGTCTTACCAATAGGTATAAATGTCATATACATCACTATGAAAATAATATTGCTATGAGATAATAAGCCATATATGAATGCTGTATACAACTTTAGGGTTTGCATTTAATCCCAAAGTGTTCACCTCCTTTCACATCTATTTACGATATTCCTATTTACTAAGTGGGCAGGGGGCTTCTTTATATAGTGCTTCATCGTTAATAGTCAATACTTGTTCTGTTTCTGGACATTCTTTTTGTTCATTAAAAAAAATTAAAATTAAAAAAAAGGCATTTGAAGGATGCATGTCTGGCCCATAGTCTCTCACCCTCAAAGGTCTTCGCTGAAGTATAACCATCCCACCAGTTCTTAAGGATTGACTTCTACCCCCACTCCATCTGCCGCTGCCGCTTGCAGTCCTGCCCTTTCCTGCAGTTGTCTGTTCCATGCTCTTTGTGTCCTCCTTGATTCAATCACAGGGGTTCTTTAGTCTGCCCATCTCCTCAAACATGCTTCTGCCCTTTTGGGGGCCAGGAAGCCATGACTAGTTTCCCTACTTACTCCTAACTAAGCTGAGTAGGACTTTGGATGGCTCACTTCAGGCTTATGGCTTGGACCAATGCTCCAGAAAGTGTGGCCTATGGGCATGGTACTATA
This sequence comes from Vicugna pacos, assembly GCF_048564905.1. Taxonomy (NCBI): domain Eukaryota; kingdom Metazoa; phylum Chordata; class Mammalia; order Artiodactyla; family Camelidae; genus Vicugna; species Vicugna pacos. The sequence goes on from NC_132994.1 coordinate 27,482,235, forward strand.
TACACCAATGATTAAAAGGATTTGCAACTAGTTCTTAATAAGATAGGCAAAGAAATTGGGAGTAGGAGTTTAGAAACTTTTGGTAGACATTTGAGTTTAATAATCAAAAGTTGGGGCTTGTATTTTTTATGTCTTTGGATTTTTCATTTCATGTATCTAGTAATTCATTTTTATTACTAGATGCTGTAATTTTATTTATAGTATTTTATATTATAACAGAAGTAACTGCTCCTTCACCAAAGAGTTCGAAAAGCCTTGGCCTGGACCGTTGCTTTTCCCTGCTCAGACACATCGTTGAATCTGACACGGGTCTTCTATGTGAGACCCGAGAGGCTTCCCCTGCCCGCCTGCCCTGAGGCGGAGAATGCCACTGCCTCACTAAGGGGAGAACCACAGGCAAGCCAAGAGAGCATCTTCAAATACCACCTACCTCACCATCTGGGTTTCCCGTGACAGAAAATACAGGTGAGGAGAAACAGCTACGTAAACTTAAGTCATTTTACCTCTAGGTAGCCTCATTTTCCCCAAGAGTAAAAATAGAATACCAAACCTCTTCGTTGACTGTAGTAAGCCGTCAATGAAGGAATAGACATAAAATTCTTGACTCAGGGCCTGGCACAGAAATGCTAACACATTATAAAGTAAGCAAAATTTCTAAAGCAGTGCGTTTCATCAGTTAAGTTCTCTACCTATGTAAAGAAGGTAAATATTCATTCTTATCAGTCTTTACATTATTGAGAACATGTGATGCTGATTAATTACATAGGGCTATAATTATAAGAATCTAATATTTACTAGAATTATAAGAATTAAATAAGAGAACAAATAGTAGTTAGGCAAAGTGCCTGTGTGTGGTAGGTGTTTAATTAATGATGGTGTCCCTGTATACACACACACACACACACACACACACACATTTATTCACCAACATATGTATACACACATATACACATGTATACATGTTGATGCACACCTAACATACTCAGAAGCCAGATTCAGAAGCTGTTTACATTCACTCAGCAAAATAAAAAAATGCAGCAGACCTGGGCCTCTACTGTGAATATTTTTTTGATACTTTTGGTATGAGTTTATTAAGTCGAAATAAGGCAAAAAAAATGACTGCTGCTTCCTGATGATTTTGTTCTTTAGCTTTCAGACAGCGGCTCCACAAGTGCAACTGTTTTGATTTTTTCCCTATCTTGCCACAGTGTGATTTTTTGCAAAGTAATTATACGCACAAAGGATGGTCCAGACCTCAGAAGCGAAATATTTCTCTTAAATACTGCTATTTTAATTAAACGTAACCCTAGGAGAGCAGCATTTAGTTCCACAAATGAAGTGGTCTGAGCCTTGGGGCGCTCCGAGTCCAGCAGAGGAAATTGAACAGCAGAGTCAATTGGGCACAAGCTATGAGAAGATTGAACAATTTATCAGGCAGACTGGAAGTTAATTATTTAGCCAAAATATAATGCGTCCTGGTATGCCAAGTGTACCAAGCCACGTGGGGCAAATACGTAAATGCGATGACTTATTGATGACTGCCAAATTAATGCTTTGGTTACTTAATCAGTTTTGTATTTGTTTTTAGCACTTTAAAATCAGTTAAAAGCCAGTGCAATGAAAAAAAGGTTGGAACTAATACAGACCAGAGCCACAATCAAATTTCAAAGTAAAAAATTAAATATGGGTCATAAAGTCCCAGAAAGCATGGTTTTACAATTACTGTTTGGGCTGAGTTTTATGGGAAATGTTTCTCAATGGCATAAGTAAGATCCATAAACAAAATAACAAGAGTAATCATCTTGCCTTTATGCATCTCTTGGGCCTCAAGTCCGAACACGGTTCTGGACAAAACATACTTTCACATAATTCTGGGAATAAAGTGTACCAGGAAATGAAAATGATGGAGACAAGAGGGTCCTACATTATTAGAAACCTGTTTTAAAACGTTCCCAGGAGTTGTTTTAATTTGTTTTATGGTAAGACATGCAGAGATGGAGATGGCTATCACGAAGGACCAGCTTTTATACTCACAGGTCCTTTGATGCAGGAAGTCAGACATGCCAGGTAGGGCCACACTGGGACGCACCAGGGTGAGTCAGGAGACAAAGGGAAAGCAAGGAGAAAGTCTGGGCCAAAGCCTTTCATGTGGTTTCTGTGGGAAGGAATGGGTAAGGCAGGGTAAGCAGGCTTAGGATTGGCTTTGAATAATTTCCGTGGGCTCTGGGGTGTATGGGCTGTCCTGAGTCATCTGATGTCTGGTCCTGGGGTGACTAGGGCAGAAGGTTAGTAGCTGGATGTGGGAGAGTTTGCTAAAGGAGGTAGCTGGGGAGTATAGGCTCTGGCTTGGTTGGTTTGTATCTGAAAGGCATGCTTGTACGCAAGTTCTTTGTAATCTCTAGGAACTGGCTAGCCCTGGGAGGGCCAGTCTCTCCATGGCAAGTGAGGCCCCAGAGCATTAAAAATAGAGAAAATACAAAAATATGGTTAATACAGGACCTTTCATTCTCTATGTTCTGGGGATTTTCAGACTATTTAAGTATTAAAAACAGCAGGGCTGGCATCACTGAGTACGTCACTCAACTGTGCCAAGGGCTGTCTTCATTTTATATGCTCTGTTAAGTATTCAAAGATGCTATCTGAGCTGTGCTGAACTGGACCATGCATTCTTCTTAACTACAGATTGTTTTGCAGCTCTGCTGCTAATCACTTTTTTCAATAGCAAGAAGTCTTAAAAAATTAAATAATGAGAAAATGACTCTTTAGACACCAGTGATTCTGCTGAAGTTCTCTTGAAAACTCTTCACCTATGGACAAATACCTAGGAAGGCTGTCCACTGAGGGTGTCAGTAAAGGTATTAAGTGATCAAGCATTGTTGAGGAAAGATGAACATTCCATTGTGACGCAGACAGAATACATTCTAGAAATTAAGGTCTTCATACTTCAAAGAACTGAAGATGTAACATCTTTAGATTGAAATAGGTGGAAATGATTTTCAGATCACTGTTTCGTATTTCACACATGGAGTAAATTATGAGCCAAACTGTAACTAACTAAATTTATAATATCAGAGGTGTATTTTACTTTCATTTACTTAATGTGATCACTATAATGCCTATGGTTACATTTGTGCTAAATTTTCAGTTATAAAATTTGATTTTCAGCAGATTAAATTAAGCAATAAAATGTCCTCTGTACCAAAGAATAAAAGGAAAGTCTTCAGGCAATAAAGCAATGGTGTTTTCCCTTAACATTTTTTTATTTATTTAAACTAAAAAAATCCAAACAAACAGTTCACCTATTTCTTCCACTCCTCACCCATCCCCCGCCCCTGGCAACCACCAGTCTATTGTTTGTATCTATGAGCTTTTAAAAAAAACTGTTTATAGAGTCCACATATAAGAGAGATAATACAGTATTTGTCTTCTTCTGTCTAACGTATTTCACTTAGCATAATGCCCTCAAGGTCCACCCATGGTGCCGCTAATGGCAAGGTTTCATTCTTTTCTAAGGATGAACAATATTCCATTGTGCATGTGTGTGTGTGTATATATCACATCTTTTTTGCCATTCATTGATGAATACTTAGGTTTGCTTTCATGTCTTGGCTATTGTAAACAACACTGTAATGAACATAGGAGTGCATATATCTCTTCAAATTAATGTTTTCATTTTCTTTGGATAAATACCCAAAGTGGAATTGCTGTTCTTAACAGTGGTAGATCTATTCTTAGTTTTTGGAGGAGTCTCCATACTGTTTTCCATAGCGGCTGCACCAATTTATATTCCCACCTACAGTGCACAAGTGTTCCCTTTTCTCCACATCTTTGCCAACACTTGTTATTTGTTGTCTTTTCAATAATTAGCCATTCAGACAGGTCTGAGGTGATACCTCATTGTGGTTTTGACTTGAGTTTCCGTGATGTTTAATAATGTGGAGCATCTTTTCGTATTATATGTTGACCATCTGTATGTCTTCTTTGGAAAAATGTCTATTCAGATCTTCTGTCTATTTTTCCATTTTTTAATCAGATTTTTTTTTGTTATTGAGTTGTATGAGTTCTTTATATATTTTTGGATATTAGCCCTTTATCAGATACATCATTTGCAAATATTTTCTCCCTGTAAGCAGGTTGCCTCTTCACTATGTTGAAGGTTTCCCTTGATGTGCAGAATATAGTGTTTTTTAATCACTGATTTTTGAAGTGCATTTGGTTCTAATAAACTCAACCACACACAGTTGACAACTACTTTTTCACTATTAGCATTTTCATCTGCAATTAAGTTTGACATTTAGCCAACAATTATTCTTGTTGAGGCCAAGAAGTAAAAGCATCATAAAAATGGTTTCTTTCAGAAAATAACACTGTATTGATCACATTTAAACTTCTCTGGAAGAATAACAAAGGATCAGTCCTCTATTTCCCAAGGGAACAAATACTGGTGCTCTCCTCAAATGGTGGCTATTCCCCGTCCCACCACTGTGTGGTACTGCTTGCTTTTAAACTGTGTGTGTGTGTGTGTGTGAGACAGAGAGAGAGAGAGAGAGAGAGAGAGAGAGAGAGAGAGTGTGTGTGTGTGTGTGTGTGTGTGCGCGCGCGCGCGCGCATGTCTTTGCTTTTTACATTTAAGAATCCTAATGTTAAAAGTACACCATACATTCTCATTTGGAAACATCAAACGCTGGGATTCTATTTACTGAGTCTGAGTACTGTCTGACTGTGACTATGGAGATTCAACTCTGCCAAACAATGAATAGTTATCTTGTTTGAAACTGCATACACTTCCTGCTCAAATGCCCAGCATGATGGTAGCAGAACTCGAACTAACCATATTGCTAATTCATCTGATTTCACACAGGCATAGATTTGTTGTAGAAACATGATGAATAAAGACCTTTCAAAATCTGGAAGCATTTAACTTTGTTTCTTCCCAGTTGAGACTCCTTATGTTTGGCCATGTTACGGCAAGAATGACTAAACAAGCAAATCAGACTGTTCTGTATGGGTGACAATGTAGACTTGCTTGTTAAGAATTCGGTTAAAGGAAAAAGACCCCACAAGCCTACCTGAACTGGCTTATGCAAAAAGGGAGGAGTTTAAAGGCTACTGGAATAGCTTAGGGAATCAAAGGAAGAAAATATGACCCCCGGGGGTGGGCACTGGGGATCCACAGTCCTCGGGAGACAGTGGAACTACTATCTCTGTTGCTCTGAAGCCACATAGTCTTTTATCCATTTTTCTCTCTGAACTTACTCATTTATTACTTGGTGTGGGTTTTCCCATCACTTTCAGCTTGCTTGTTCCTTCTACTTGCTGGGTCATTAAATCTGCCTCTGCTTCTTTCAGCTCAACCCCCAACCTCCAACCCCAATTTTTTTTTTTTTTTTTTTAGTGTAGCTTGTATGTGTGGTCAGTCTCTTGGCAGAGAGAATCTGGCCACTTAGCAGATTGATAAGCCTTATGTGGCGTGTCCATCCCTGGTCCAGGAGCCTTGGTGGCCCAGGGAGCAGAGTTATCATAAGACTCTTAAAAATGCTAATCAGGTCAGTAAAGTTGAATGAAAGTATTAAGCCATAAAACTGAAATGAGGAAAAAGATGTGAGTGGTATGAGAATACCCTTGATACCCCTTATGCTGGAATCAGAGCAACCCCAATGTATATACATCCAGATAGTCTATTTCGAGTGACACCACTTTATGTAAAGAAAATATTATAGGAACTCTGCAATTTTTACCTCATGGGATTTTACTGTGTTTAAATGCAAAAAGGGAAGGAGGGAAGCATTTCTCCAAAGGCAAATAATCTGGAAAGGATTTCATGATAGGGAAGTATTCTTTGGCAATAGAAGTTTTATTCCCTCTCTTTGGGAAGAGGGCATGGAGAGGGGCACCTAATGACGGAATGACTGGGTGATTTGCCCATTTGCCTTCGGAGTTTGAGACTAAGGATTTGGGGACAAGAGGGAGTATCTGTTTAAAGATATCTTCCTCTCCTGATTCAACTCCAGGAAGTGTGGAAGATTTAAAGGGCCTGGTAAGATACTGTACTTTAGAAGAAATTTCAAAGGAAGCACACCTTTGAGTTGGGTTGGTTATGGCTGGGTTGGGATGGTGACTCTGGCTTCGCCTTCTTCTCCACACCCTCCCTTCTCCAGTTTCTGCCATGGGCCCTTCGGCACAGAAGTAGGGGAGGAGGAGCCACTTCCTCACTGTCAGGATGGCAGAGGAGGCGCAGTGGCTGTGGCTGCTGGGCCCTTCTTGACATTTTCTTTTCCCTTGAACATTGACGGTGGAAAGGAAAGAAAATATACAGCATGTTATTAAAAATGTAAGCCTGCTGACAGAAGCAGGGCTATCAACTCTAGGTACTTTCTCTTCCGCGAGAGAAGAGGCGTCAGCCACTTTTCAGAAGAATTCTAAAAGAGAAATTCGTGATTCTAATTCTGGTCTATTGCTAACAAACTTTGTGAATCCAGGCAGGTCTTCTCCTCAAACTGGGCCTATAGTTTTATTTCCTATAACAATAATCAAGTCCCTTCCTGCTCCAATCATCCATGTTTTTGTATTTCTTGTTATTCACATGGTGCTGTATTAAAGTGGTTGTACCCATCCCAAAGCAGATGAAAATCGTTCATTACCAGCCCAAATCAGTGTGGATATCTGGGAGGGGAATATGCCAACTCTAGATTTTTAGGAACCAATACATTAAATAAATAACAACTATCTCTCAAATCAGGTGTGTTCTGTCAAGCATTTCTTTTGTAAATGGAGAAAGAGAATCCAGGCAATTACTTGCTATTCAAAGGAACCAAACCATTCCATCACCCCTCTCCCCCAGTATATACATGATTCCAGTCAAACTGTTGTGCATCTGAAGCCCATATTTAGAGGCAGAAGAGCAGAGAGACCCTGGAGCCTGGTTACCTGATTTCAAAGCCAAATTCTGCTATTTGCTACTATGTGATCTCAGGCAAATTACTTAACCTCTCTGAGCCACATTTCCCCATCTGTGAAATGGGGATAGTAATGGTACTTTCCTTAAAGGGTGGTTGTGAGGATGAATAAAATCACTCAGGATAGTACCTGGAACATAGTAAGTCCTCAAAATCATTGCATATAATTATCATCTGAAAGGACTGGTAATGAGGGGGTTAAGAATCAGTGGGCTTTGAAGTGGTCTGGGAATGCTTTAAAATAAAGAAAAATGAACTGCAGTCAAACTTTCCTCAACTTCCTAGAGGCATCATTTTTCCCCGCGGTGGCATGCCCCCAAAGTTCGTTCTGACCACATCATCTGAGTGGTCAGTAGCCTCTCCTCTTCAGTAAGTCCCAAGGACCAAGGACGGAAGGATCTTCGTAGGCAACTTCAATGGTCGCCTGTGCAAGTGGGCTGCTGAGGTTTTACTGGTCACCTAGTAGAGTCCCTCATTTTATAGATGATCACCCAGCCATCTTGGAGAAAGGTATAGGGAGATGTCTGAGGCAGCCCCTGTGCAGGGCACGGCATGCAGAAAGCCGTCTCAGAACCTCCAAGTCTGGGGGAAGAAAGAATACAGGAGAGAAACCATACAAACAAGCTTGAAGGAAGAGACAAAGAAAGAACTTATACGACTTTTCCACAAATAGCTCCCACAACAACTGTGCAGATCAGGAACCAAGAAACGTCTGTGGAGCCAGGTCTGCTGTGTTCTCGAAGTCCCAGCGGCTCAGATGGACAATGTCCCAGAGGCCCAGCCTACGGCACCACCTATGAAGGCATCATGGAAAAGATGCCCAAGAAGACAGAAGAAATGGGTTGAGATGGGTGTCCTTGTGAACGGGGAAGAATATGTGGAAAAAAATGCAGCCGCTGACTGCTGACTCACTTACAGGTACTGTAACTTGTTTGGTGTTTTATTCAGTGCCGAGTAGAGCTGGTTATCATTTTGTCCACATCACTTTGGAGTTATTCTCAGACAACATCTTTTTGTTACAAGTCCTGATGGAAGGGCTCTAATTAGGTTTTGAAGGAGAACTACCTGAACATGGAGGGGGCTCTAATGATCAGCAGCTGGTTGCTCTGCGGGGGCCTGGAGAGAAGGCCTTCCCCTAATTGGATTTACCTGCGTGATTTTGTTATCAGAACAGAAGTAAAGGAGAAGAGCTGTGATTGAATAAATATATGAAATGAGGACAGGTGTGCGTGCACAAGAGACACAGTCAAACATCAAAGCTTGTGCCATCATTTGTATTTATAAAGTTGTGATATTAATATGTAAGACTGGACGGAGTTTTAGTGATCACCTAGCATAAATCTCGTTTCTTATTGCATTATAATTAACATTCAATATTATATTAGTTTCAAGTGTACAACATAGTGATGTGATATTTTTATACATTATGAGGTGATTATCGCAATAAGACCAGTTACCATCTATCACCATACAAAGTTGTTAAAATGTGATCGACTACAGTTCCCATGTGTACATCACATCCCTGTGACTGACTCATCTTATAGCTGGAAACTCGTACCTCTTATTCACCTTTGCCTATTTCATCAGTCCCCACTCCCCTCTGGCAACCATCAGTCTGTTCTCTGTATCCAGGAGTCTGTTTTTGTTTTGTTTGTTCATTTTAGAGAATTTTTTAGAGTCTACATATAATGAAATCATACAATATTTGTCTTTCTCTGACTTATCTCACTTAGCATAATACCCTCTGGGTCCATCCATGTTGCTGCAAATGGTAAGATTTCCTTCTTTATTATGGCTGAGTAATATGCCACTGTATGTATGTACCACATCTTCTTTATCCATCATCTGTCAATGGACACTTCAGTTGCTTCTGCAGAAGCCCAGAGTAGTTCAACACTTGCTTGAGGTCACTGAGTTCAGCAGGCTATCTGGGTCCTACTCGGGGTCTCTTTCCATCTTAGCCCACTGCCCCTCCCTCATGGATGTCATATTTAATCTGTGTCTTGGCGGAAGGGAGTTTTTCTTTCTTTGTTTTCACCATGTAGACTAGAAGTCTTTTATTAAAGTAAAACATAGTAATGAAAGCAACTGTTACCTATTTCCTTAAAAAACAATTCTCTGAAAATGAGGATTTCAAGGATAATCTGTAGTTCAAAGAATTCTTCGTTATTACGTGTGAGTCAGTGCCCACTCTGAACCTCCCAGGAGTCACTTCTGGTGGAGAACAGAGACCGTGGGTGAGGAGGCTGATGCCAAGGTGACTGCATTTCGTCAGAAAGGAAGACCTGCTGAACGAGCCAGTGCAAACACATGAGAAAACACACACAGAAAATCTAGAGAAGGGAAGAGGGGTTTGCTTGTCTAAAAATGGCCAAGTTAAGAGTACAATAAGCCAAGTTACTTACACTTGTCTGAGAGAAGAGGTGGCTTATCCACCTACCTTCCAGGGAGGAAGTGTCTCAGCGCTCTGTGACTCGTCTAGTTTGTTCAGGTTTCTAAAATAGGATTCCCAAGGCGTCTGACAGCAGTGAGAATAATGAAGTGCCCAGAATAAGCAGCAAGGTGGCTTATGTCACGCTGTATGTGGCGTCGTGGAGAAGAAGTGATTTATCCCTTTCATCGGGCCAGGCTCTTCACGGGCAAGGAAGCTCATTCAAATCGTGGCCACATCCTAGACCATAAATGAAATCCCACACAACAGAAAGCACCCGTGACCAAATACAGCTTAAAATTAGACTACATTCAGCTGATGTTAAAGGTAGAGAAATGTTTCCAAAACCCTTTATACATGGTCTATCAATAATATCATAATCTTTACAAGTTTGATATTTAACATTCCATTGGTGAAAGTGTCAGATTCTCCCAGGTCTTCAGGGGAACATGAAGACTGTTATAAACTACTTACAGCTTAGGAAAGAGCGGGGAGGTGATGTTTCTCTAGGTTCTGGAGGAAATGTGGGGATGGAGTCACTGTACAATGGAAACAAAGGAAGGCATATTAAAAAAAACAATGTGAGCATTCCTCATTTAAATATGATCTTATTTTTGAAGGGCATCTAGATCCTTTTATTTTTTCCCTGATGCAAATATGCTCAGGCGTGAAGAGCCAATGCAAACCTTTCCTTTACTACCTATGGGGATGAGTAAGGAGCACTAAACGGATCATTCTGAGGTGAGAAAAAGCCTCATAAATTAGGCTTTTATTACACCATCACAAAATTCCTAAGAGGTTTGATTTATTATTTATTGTAGCTACAGAAAAATAAAAGAATATTGTATACCTGTCTTCACCAGGAAAATCTTTTAATAAGGTCATTCAAATGACTTCCTACATCGACTGTGCTTATTTTTTTTAAATAAAATTAAAGGAAAGTCTTTTGTTGCCGCCTCTGCCCTCTGCTGTAAATTGACCTTGCTCACGCCTGTCTGATGTGTGAACCGTGAAAAATTGAGGGGAACTCTTTCAATGCTATCTCTTTCCCGTTGTGGTAGTTAACATCTCCAATGAATGATAACGCTGTAAAAGGCACAGTGCAACACCGCTCACTCATTAGAAGGCGTGTCACAGATGCCTGGGTAGATGGAGGGGATGAGGACCCTTAGGGGTAGGTTGAGGACACAGGTTTGTGCCGCCCTCTTTGTTCTTCCAATGACAAAGTAATAAGAGACACACCGCCACTATCAAAAGAACAACATTCTAAGGATCTCTTCTCCTAGCATTAGGATGAGTTCTAAAGCCAGAAGGCTGTTAGCTGTGGCCAATATGGTAAAACTGCTAAAACATTTTTTCTTCCTTAAGCTTTTAAAAAATTTTTTTCATTAGATTTTTAAAAGAGTGACAGAATGAATGTACTGTTCAACTGCCAGTCCTTTCACTCCATCTCTTTTTTATTCCTAGAAACTAGACTGCCAACTTGATTTATCTAAAATCAAATTCTTTAGACTTTTGAGAGATAGTGTAGTTTTCAGGACTGTATCCTCCTCCACTATAACTCAGAAAAATCAACCACAAAACCGAGCAGATTCTTTCAGCACTTCCCTGAAATGAATTTAGGTGCTGTAGACACCAAACGTCACTACTCAAAGGACAATATGAGTTAAGTTTGTCACCATAAATAAGAATCTTGAAGTGGAAATAGAATTAAATGACCGATTGTAACAGGATGGTCTTCACTGTGCAGCTGCCCACAGGGTACTTTCTGGTGTTGGACTCCAGGTGTTTGAATTCTGATCTGTCATTTACTACCGTATCTCTCTGGGCAACTTGTCCCATCTGGTTACGTGTCAGAGTTAAATGGAATAAGAACAGTGACCTCCTCATAGGTCTGGAAGGACATGAGATGGCTCCAAAGCTTCTAACCCTGTACTTGGTTATAGTCACCATTATGCTATTATTATTAGTAGTGATAAAAAGTCACATGATTAACTTAGCGACTTGAAATTCTCATCATTCTAGCCATCTGTATCGTAATTACCTTGTAAGTCAAATTTTATTTGTATTTTCAGATGAAGAAGAGAGATATGACAAATAACATGTAATTGATTTGTCGTTGAGTTAAATATTCAGATTTTTTTATTTTTTAAAAGATATTTTTAAAGTGCCTCAATATTGGGACATGATAACACTATTTGGAATATGAATCATAATATCCATTATTTCTTGTGACTCAACCTGTCAAGAACCTTGACAATTGCATTTTTCCTTTCCTTTATTTTTAGCTTGTCAGACTAAATTGAAGGTTTTGCTTTTAAAATTTCATTTGAAAGAAAAATGTCAATACTATGCTTTTTGCAAAGATTTGCCCTCTCTCTCTCATATGGTAAAATCTATTCAATTCAGCCAACTATTTTACTGCCAAACCGTTTATCTGTAGCTGCAAACTGAACGTTGAACTAGACATTTGTACTGACAATGGTAGCTAAGCTAAGTTACAAGTACTAATAGCTAAGAGTCGCTAGGTTACAAGGGTTTGGTTCAGGAAGAAGAAACCTAGCTGAAAGAGGAGGTAAAGAAATTCCTGCCAGGATGAAATGGGGGCTTATTACGGTGGATCTTGCACTCATTTCCCCACTGTTTTTGCATTGCACACGTTTAGAAATGGGAGTAGCTAATTCTGGGAAGCATCACTCTGTAGAAGGGATGAAGATGGGCATTCACGGCCCGGCTCCTCCCCAGTGCCTAGTACTCTGAGCAGTGCCACTGGTAATTTCTGGTAGCGTTCAGCTACTCTCCAGCAAGTACCTCCATTTCTCTCCTCCTTTTTCTCCCTCATTCTTCTATATCCTTGATCAATAAATACCCACTCTTTAAATGTGGGAGACCAGCTCCCATCCTCGGAAAGCTTTTTATTGAATGGACGTGCCGTAGGGTGAGCTCCACTGCTCCACATGGCTATCAATGTCCAATCCAAATAATTTGGGGCCCCTCAAATTAAACTACATTTTGTGGGTCTAATAAGTACCTACTGGGTAGCACCTTTGTAGTATAAGAATTTATAGAAAGAGAAAGCCTATTTGTCTTATGATTACATTTTCTAAGGGAAAACTAAAAACATACTACTTTATTTTCTTCTCTATGAAAGTGTTTCTGATGGAAGTGGATTCAGCAATCTGAGAGGGTGTCTGTAAGTGCCCACAGAGCTCCGGGGTGCTTGGCAATGCCCAGAGAGACCAAAAGCCACGTATGGCTGTCATTCTGGAGATGCTCAGTTCAGAGCAGCCCAGAATAAAGCTTTTGGATGAAGGGCAAAAAAATGCAAGGGCGCCACCGTGTTTTATTTTTTTGAAACAAAAAACCAAATAAACAAAAACCAAGCTGTAAATGTATTATTTCCCCTCAAAAGGGGAAAAACTCCAATAATGGGGTTAAGGGTTGCGGTGCCAAGCTCTCTCAAGTTATAAACTACACTGATGCAAAGCAGATGAAATTTCATCTGTGGCTTGCAAATGAAAGCTTTTTAATGGGGAATGGAACCATTTCTGCCCCATAATTGTGCTGAGGCCTAAGGTTCAATAGAAGTTCAAGTCTTCTATTCCTCAGCAAGCTGGAAGCAGGCATCTTGGTAAACACTATGCTGAAGAATTCACAGGGAACATACTAAAGGGTTAACAAGAAGGGCTTCTGAAAGCCAAGAAATACCGAAAAATCCAGCAAATTAGTAGTCTACTGTACAAGGTTTTTTTTTTTTTTAAATACGTCAATCAAATGTACCTAGAGCTAAAGCTCCTCAAATGGAGACTAGTCAAGAAAGGACACCTTGGTGATGTGATTTGTTGTCTTCTTATTTGTAGATGATAATGCATTTGGCAAGCATCCTGCCCCTTTTATAAATTTCAGAGTGAGACACCATCCATCCCTCACTCCTCTGTTTTCTAAGCAGGGGATTTTTAGAGGACTGTTGTCTTAGTTACAACTTTAATGCTGAGAGAATTGATAGCATTTGGAAGAATTGGAAAGGTTAGGATTTTTGTCATTCTCTTTCTGTGATTATATCTGTATTTCAAGTTATTTGTTAGTTTCATGTCAATTTCAACTGCAATGAAATACAATCCTATCTTCTTTTTCCAAACATTTTATGTTGCTTACGGGAGGTGAAGGTGAGGAAAGAAGGGGGAATTGTGTAGTAAGTTTTACGGGCATCCAAGCAGTCACCAGTGAGGAGAATGGTAAAGACCACCTCGTTCTGAAACTCATGGCTGAAGAGTTTAAAGCTCCTTTAGCCATCAAGGTGCATGCTTCCGTGTCCTGCAATATCCAACGTGGGAGAACTGTAGTTTATGGAATAAAATGATGCCACAACTAGGCTACTTCTGCTTAGTAAAGGTAAATCTCCAAATGGGCAGGAAGAATCCTCAAGGTGGCAGCACCTTCACAGCTTTCAGATCCTCCCCTAGTGAAGTTTTTAATTAGAAGATACAGTAACTACATTAAAAACAATGGATCCAGGAATACACACCTAAATGGCACCACCAACCTGGAACTACGCAAGAAGAATTAAATTATTAGTGATCTCATCTAGTCTTAGATTAAATACGCCTTGTTTTGGCTTTCATACGAAAATACTCCCTTGCAAAGAAATACTGCAAATTTATGGACTTGAAAATAAAACAGAGCGTAGAGTTTCAAGAACGAGGCTGTGGCCTGTGACTTTCACACTAATGTAACACTGTGTGTCGGCCCGTTCCTCGCCACTGCCCGGCATTTCCTGTCCTCCACACCAGCCATGCTGTTCTGTTGTGACCATTGCTCTGACTCCCACGTCCCTGGGCTTAAGGAAGAAGCTCTTATGGGAGCTTTGAGCCAAGGCAATAACAATAAAGAAATGATTTGAAACAAGGAGAGGAAACGAGAGGGAGGGACAGCTATCCTGAAAGCTACTGAAGGTGAGCAGAACTGCCCTGGTGGAAACAACATATTATGTTTAAGCAAAACCACATGCTATTCAGGGGAAAATCCTCTTTACTTTTGGCCTTTGCAAATGAGCCAATGGAAAGCATTTACTCACTGAAAGTAGAATCAGCTCAATCAACAGTCTTTTCATACAAGTTCATACTGTATAGCACAGGGAAGTATATTCAATATCTTGTAGCAACCTATAATGAAAAAGGAATATGAAAAGGAGTATATGTGTGTATATGTATGACTGAAACATGATGCTGTCCAGAAGTTGATACATTGTAAACTGACTACGCTTCAATTAAAAAGAAAAACCATCTTTTCAGTTAAATAAGAAAATGGAGGAAAGGTTAGCATGCCCCACCAGCCCTAATAGGGCCCCATCTTTCTGCCTTCATGAACCTAGGTCTCGACAGTATCAAACCAACAAAGCAAGAAGGGAAAGGTTTAAAAGCTAGCTGTTTCTTCTATGTACCACTAAACCAGTGCATCTGATTCTTTTTAAACTGGATTTACTGAAGTAAATGAACTGACCTTGAGAGCCCATAATTTTAGTTTTGGGTGGTCTCAGAGACAGCGAAGCCACTGCGAGGGTGTTTATGATACTAATGTCTGTTACTTAATGTCTGTCAGAGTCTCAGCCACCCAGGCTGAGGGTCTGAGCTTTACTTATTAGCCACCATTGGTTAACCATTGTCTAACTGTCCCACATTGTCCTAGGACCTGATCTTCAGCACTTTATTTTCCTTTGAACCCTATCATATGCCAGTCCTTCTCTCGTGTTCTCAGTTTTTGTTTTTCCTGTCCAGTCCCATGGACTCCACCATAGACTCCAATCCCCTAATGAGTCTATTACTGCAAAAGCCCTCACCTAAATTTTCATCTTTGCATATGCTTAATCTTTGGGTTTATTCTGTGTACTGTTGCCATCCCCTCATATGATTCACTTTTGCTACCATAACTCCATTGTTTATGAGATCACTTGAAACATTCCTCTTTCTTGGATTGAAACTTTCTTATCATCAAGCCCCTCCTCATGGTAATAACTTTATTTCCCAAGGCTCTTCACTGTGCCTTGCACCTGCCAGGCTCTTCTGTCCTGTGGCATTTTGCTCAGGTCGGTTTCCCTACCCTCTTGCCGTACTGCAGGCCTCCGCTAACCTCCCTTTTCCTTTCATTGCAGTCTCTCCTGTGGCATTTATTACTTCCATTCCATATTCTACCTTACCTTGCTTTCTATTCTTTTTTAACTTTTGTTGTTTTCCCAACAAGATTATATTCTTTCAAAAGGCAGATTCTGGATCTTTTACTCATTTTGTCTCATTCACTGTGTTCAGCACATAGTAGGTGGTCAAGAAACACTTATTCAAGAAACACTCAGCAGCTTGAATGTTTTCTCTGTACCAACTAGTCAACCAATACAGGCTCATCATGTTCACTGGCCCCCAAGGGAGCATCTTTCAGAAAGACTCCTTCGACTCATGAAGGGAAAGGTTCAATTTAAGAATGTTCCTAATATGTACTAGAAAATGTTGAATCCTTCATGTTGTACAAGCCACCTAGAGAGGATTACGTGACGGTTAATATGGCAGAAAAAGCTGATACTTGATTTTCATTTGCAACTGAAAGGTCGGGTGACTGCACCATCTTCTGTGTTGCTATGACATGTTTAATACTGGGCAGCCTGACCTCTTACTCTAGCTTAATAATTTTATTTTCTCTAATAACACGGTCTCTATCATGGTGAATTATGGTATTTAGAAGTGTTTTGAAGGCTGCCTTGTGTAAAGCGAGTAATTCTGACCACCAAGGACATTTCTCTGCACTAAAATAAGAGATCGTAAGACAGTGCCCTCTGCCATCATCCCAGCTGACTTTGGAGAGCATAGCGACACAGCAAACAAGCTTTCCTTCGTGGGGCTTGTTAGATGTGTATCTTGCCCACATCCGAGTGTCTCCATTGCTGCTGTTGCCTCAGCCTCCTGGGACTCAGGAGAAAGGAGAGAGGGAGGATGATTTGGTTAGTATTTCCAGCTTCACATACAAGTGGTTGCTTTAGAGACATTTATTTCTGAAGCTGCCTCCTAAAGGAAAAAGAGATAGTGTAATTATATATCTTAGGGAAAACAGGCTATTTGGGAACTAACCTCTTTAAGAGTATTTGTTCTGTTACCATTTATGCCTGTGTATATACTTTCTACTTGTTATAACAACCCTTAGTTATAAACAGCCTTCCAATTTACAAAGATTTCCTTTCACAGATAAGGAAATTAACATTGACAAGCACCTCATACTGCGTAGGGATTTACAAAAATGGTCCACAGTGAAAGGTAGGAAAACCTACGAGCAGAAAAGGCTAAAACCCTGGAAAGGGGAGCAGTTCATGGCTTTCGTCATTGTCGTTGGCCATTGACACTCTCAGTCACTGCCCCAGTTCAGTTTTTCTGCCATCTGATGAACAGCCTGTTTTCCATAACTAGCATATTCCGTGTTTTCTCTGTATTAGCAACCAGGGAAAACATTGCAACTTGCATTTTCTAGCTTTAGTGAGAATTATTTCATTTGATGACCTTTAGTGACACACTGGTGCTGGACTTCGAAGAGGGCACGAAATAGAAGGGGCTCTCCTCCCACTCCTGCACCCTCTTCATGGGGGTGCGGGGAGGGGGCTCGCCTCTCTCCTTGAGCACTGCCCATGCCAAACCAAAGCAACAGAAGTAGACGTTTGACACAGCTGAGAAAAGGAACCATACAACAATAATGTCCTGGCATTGTGCTGAAAGAAGTGGCCATGTTATAAGAAATAAGGGTGTGTTTACCTGTGCTATAAATATTTTACTACAAAGCACCTGAAGAACTTAAGGCCCTCCAACCTGCCCTCAGCCTCCCCAGCTCTGTGAGAAAGAGGTGGGAAATCAAGATGGAGCAACATAATTGAAATCCGATGTCCTGGGGGGTGGGGTGCAAGGGTGAAAAGTGTGTCTGATATTTTTGCCATAAACATCTTTGCTATAAGCATTTTCCCTGCCCAACTAATTGGCCCAAGACAATTTTGCTGTGGAAGATAGAATAATGAAAATAAAATAGAAGAGAGACATTGAAAAAGATGTAAAGAAACATGAAAAATTAGTAATGAAATCTAAAAAGATTTTATTGTGAAAAGTGAAAATACAAAAAAGATTTGAATACATTTAAGATGTGTGCGGATTCGTGGTTGTAGTTGTATTCAGGTGTCTCTTAGAGAAAGTGATGATGCTTCCTTTCTCAGAGGTGATCATTAAGGATTCAGGATCTAATGTTGGATGTAAGTTCTTTATGATATTAAAAAAATATCTGCTAAAGTCTCTCCAGACTTCCCTGGAAGTAAAATGAGCAGAAGAAGGGTGCTGGTATTTCTTCCCCATGCATAGCGTTTATAACTGGTAGTATATATCTGGACTACATTTAAATCTTCCATCACATGCCCAGTTCCTGCATTTCATCAAATCATCTAAGCCTCATTCTGTGCCCAGTACCAAAATTCTGTCTACCTCCTGGTCTCTGCTCTCAAAGACCAAAAGTTTTCACCATTTTCAAGAAACGTGTATTCATCAGGAATGACATAACCATTTCTTTTCTGGATCATAGGAGGAGCTTGATTCTCCATTTGCCTCCAACTGCTAATACTGTGTG
This sequence comes from Vicugna pacos, assembly GCF_048564905.1. NCBI lineage: Eukaryota > Metazoa > Chordata > Mammalia > Artiodactyla > Camelidae > Vicugna > Vicugna pacos. The sequence continues at coordinate 27,500,259 of NC_132994.1, forward strand.
ATAAGTTTGGTAAAGGTGGCATTAGAGAGCAAGCTGCTGTATCTAAATCAACCAAAGAATTGGTAATAAGTGCTCTTGAAGACTGCATCTTTTATATTTGCCATAGCTCGGTAACCTTTTGGGTTTAACGGGTAGGAGGGGTTTTCAAACTGATACGTTATTTTCTGGTCTAGGCTAGGCTAGGCTAGTGTAGTTTGCAGGCTGGCTTTACACTTTGTTACTACACACTTCCAGTAAGTTTTCTTATCATTGTATTTTTTAGTAAGTCGATACATGTAGTATATCCACTATGTTAAGTCCATCATGTCTACTTGTCACTGTCTAGACCATTATGAGACCTACCATCTATAGAATATAAAAGATAGGAGTGCTGCATTTATGGAGACATGAAACTGAACTGTCAAACACTTATTTTCTCTTTTAGGGCAAAATTACCTTATGGCCAATTAGTTGTGTGACGACACTGCTTGTGGCAAAGATTCTTATGGTGAATATAACCTAGAACTGGTGAATTGGTGGTCTGGACTTTCAGGGGAGGTGAACAAGAGGGAAGGAGACAGAAAAGGAGAAAATCCTTGATGCTGAGCTGAGATGGCATCAGTTTGGAGTGATGGGCAATTTCAGAGGAAAAGTAAAAAGTTGTTTCGCTCCATCCTCTGGCTAGATGTAATCTCGACAGTCTAATAGCATTATCTCTTTTCTGACAATGTAGTCTCCATCCCTTCCAAACATTAGAATGTCAAAAATAAACACACAAAATGAGAAACAGAACTCCTAGTGTGGCAGTTCACTGGACAGCACAGTCCATGAGTGAAACGTGTGCATTTTCCATAGATGCACCTGGGTGGTGTTTCACTCATAGCGCTACCTTCTCCTTCCTTTCCTGATGCCGCCACTCAGAACCTACTCCTCTCTGCGACCCCTTGCAGGAGCTCTGTACTCTACCTTGCACACTTCCGGAATGGCTGTAGATACAAGCAGAGGGGTTCCAGAGGAGTTGTGCATGGAGGAGCCTGGAGGAGCGTCTACCCCTTCTCTCCTAATTGTTTCTGCCTTGCGGTTCCCGTCTGCCCTCAAAGCCTACAGGTTTTGCAGCGTCTTTAAGGAGTGGAAAAGTCATGTATTCTTTCTTCTAAAACGTTTGTTTAAGGAATCGTATTTTTCAACCTCTCTTATCTGCTCTGTAGGCTGCTTGGGGAGATGGACACATAAAAAGGTGTAAAACATACTAGAAAAACCCATAGACACAAGAACCAGCTACATAACTTCTGCAGAAGCTGCTAGTTCTGAAGTCTTTCCTGACTCTCTCTCTCTGCCTGGGGGCCTGAATTGTTTTTTGATGTCTGTCTAAATTAACCCTGGTTATTGAAAGTCAAGACCCATCTGTATGAGTCAAGAAAGCAGTTGTTCTCCTGAAAGCATGGTGGCCCACAGCTCTGCAGGAGCAGCTCAGAGTTTCTGGTGAGGTGAGAACATTGATTTTCCTGCTGCTCGTACAACTCACCTTTTCACACTCCAGAAAACCTGGCAGAAGACATGTTGGTGCTCAGGATCAAGTGACTGAATTAGGGTTGCCATGACTCCCTACCTACTTTCGATGCCATTTTCTATCATTGGTGTAAGTGAAGAAAAAGCTATGAGGGGAGAAGGGTGCATGACAAGAAGGGCATTCTAGCTTGACTCATATTATGTAAAGAAGGATTAAGGATTGCATTTAACTCTGTTCTGTAAATTCCATATTAATTTTAAATACATACGTTACCCCAGTGACAATATTTGAAAAACTAAATTTTCCCTCTAAACCATTTTTGGGAGACATTTCCTTCTGATATTAAATGTTTGCAGGTAGACTAGAGTAGTAGATGGCACCCATTTACCTCTGTGTGATTGTGGGCAAACTGTTTACTCTCTTTGTGCCTCAGTTTTTACATCTGTAATATGGAGATAATAATAAATTCTATTTTATAAAGTTGGCGTGAGGATTAAATTAGTTTAATCCATAGAAATCCAGTAAGAAATGTGCTTGGGACATAGAAACACTCAAAAACTACGAATTTATTTAGAGGAAATCTGAGACCATTGGAGCAGAGGTGGCAACATGATTTTTAGATCTTCCCAAATGCCACATAAAAAGAGACAGTCAAGTGGACAGCAAGATAAAAAACCCATGAACACCACAAAAATGTGATAAAGTATCCCCATTAACTCCAAAATACAAGCAGATGGGAACAGATTACTAATAGCCACAAGACCTAGATGTGGGGGAAGCAGAGGGAGCACCAGACGTCTGTCAGACTGGAGAATAGGACCGTCCCACATCATCAACAGACATGCACTAAAAGTGCAGAACGTGAATGTGAGAAACTGGGAGGGACGTTGCCCAATCCAGTAGTAGTACAGTCTGGAGACAAGAACTGGAGGGACTGGGGCAGGCTAGCCCGTGCGGACTCTCAGAATGTACTAGTCGTGATTCCATTCACAACAGAACCCTACGTTGAGGAGAAACAATTAGATATGAATAAAAGTTGAGAACAGAGACTACAGAGATGAAGGAAGGAGAAGGTCCAGATAAAAATAAGGGAAGAAAAAGAGCTAGAAAATCTCAAAAAAAAAAAAAGCTGCCAAAATTTTTTAACACTACACAAGAACATGAAAAGAAACCATGCAGTTATTAACTCTATCTTGAGGCTTGCTTCATATTAAAAATTAAGGAAAACTGAATTCACATTAAAATGAGCAATAGTAAGTTAAATGTTATACATACATTTAAAAACAGAAAAAACTCTAATATACTATTTCAAAAATCTTTTGAAAATCGAGAATACAAGAGATAAATCAACAACATAAGTCAGAATGGGAAAAATTTTAAATGAAGTGACAGAACTCAAAAAATGATTACAAATAAAGGAAAAGATAATTTTTTCTTTTAATTTTTTGATTTTGATGTACAATATTATATAAATTACAGGTGTACAACATAGCTGATGTGCAATATTATATAAATTACAGATGTACAACATAGTGATTCACAAATTTTAAAGGTTGTACTCCATTTATAGCTATTATAAAATGTTGGCTATATTCTCTGTGTTGTACAACATATTCTTGTAGCTTATTTATTTGATACATAATAGTTTGTACCTCTTAATCCTCTACCTTATCTTGCCCTTCCTCTGTTCCCTCTCCTCACTGGTATCCACTAACTTGTTTTCTCTATCTGTGAGTCCATTTAGTTTTTGTTATATTCACTAGTATGTTTTATTTTTTAGATTCCACATATAAGTGATATCATACAGTATTTGTCTGTCTGTCTGACTTATTTCACTCAGGATAATACCCTCCAAGTCCAGCCATAATGTTGCAAATGGCACAATTTCATTTTTTATAGCTGAGTAGTACTCCACCTTCTTTATCCAGTCATCTGTTGATGAACACTTGGGTGAAAAGCTGAAAGCTTTTCCTCTAAAATCAGGAGAAAGACAAAGATGCCCACGCTTACCACTTCTATTTAATATAGTATTGGAAGTCCTAGCCACAGCAGTCAGACAAGAAAAAGAAATAAAAGCCACCCAGATTGGAAGGAAGGAAGTAAAATTGTCACTATTTGCAGATGACATGATACTATATATCAAAAACTCTAAAATCTCCATCAGAAAACTATTAGAACCAATAAATGAATTCAGTAAAGTTGCAAGATACAAGATTAATATACAGAAATCTGTTGCTTTTCTATACACTAATAATGAAAAAATTTTATCAGAAAAAATTCAAGAAAACAATTCCATTTACAGTTGCATAAAAATTAATACAGTTTCTAGGAATAAACATAATCAAGGAGTTGAAAGACCTATACTCTGAAAACTGTAAGATATTGATGAAGGAAACTGAAGGCAATACAAAAAAATGGAAAGATATTCTTTGTTGATGGATTGGAAGAATTAATATTGTTAATATGTCCATTAAGAGCCTATCAAAAGGAGAGATCTTCTCTGCCCTAGTCTTCCTGTATCAAGTCTCATATACGGAGGTTAGGATGGAAACCCTGCAGGCTGACTGCAGTTCTAATCCTGGCTTTACTGTGTAATAGCCATGTCAGTCTGGGCAAGACATTAATTTCCCTGTGAAATTACCTGTGAAGTGGGGATAAGAGTATCTACCCTTAGGGCTGTTATGGATGTTAATTAATGTAGTAAACGAACTTAGAACCACACCCGGCTAATAGCCGACACAGTGTGGTAGCTACTATTATTATTTTCCCAGTTCTTTCAACAGCATGATGATTCTCAGTCTTTTTGAATAACTATATATATATATATATAATTTGAATAAATATATATATATATAAAATTATAATATATATATAAAATTTAATTCTGTCAGGCTCTCCTTCACAATATCTCCATCTTTCATTTAATAAACTTTTATTTACCATATAACATGTTCTAGCCAAACTATGGAGATTAAAAAACAGGACCCTCCAATGAGACACTTTCCATTTCTGTGACAACAGCTATCAAATTTGGACTGCCATAATTGGATCAGCTCCTCTGAAATCCATTGTTAACAAAGCCATCTTACTCAAGCCTCTGTTCTTTTCCTGGTGGTCACTAGCTTGAGCTTGAAACCCAGACCAACATTTCTCCTTAAGGATCCTACCTCTCCTCCTCCATTCTGACAACTGTGCTGGTCCAGTCCTGACTCCTAGCCATCAACATGCACACCATGCTTCTTTCTTTTTTTCCCCTCTTTCTCCTCAATTAGATTCCAAAATTCCTTAAAAGTAGACAATGCTCTTATGGAAAGAATATGGGCTGTGCACTTGGACCTGGCTGGTGTCTGAGTGACCAGGAGGTGTCTTGGCCAAGCACACAAGAAGAGTGAAATCATATAACCGAAGCAAATCATTTCAAAGTTGTTCCTTAACTACAGCTTCTCACTGAGGCCATCAGAAATGAAGAAGAAAGCTTTTCTCTTTTGTTAGAATCACCCCCTCTGCTTAACACTTGCACGATTTCCTCTACACTGTTACCAGGTCAAGAACTGAAGTCTGGATTTTTCTAGCTATTCATCCTGTTTTTATTTCTGATATTTCAGACTCGTCCCCTGTGCAGCCAGAACTTCCACAGCAGCTCCTGAGGGTGCCCAAAAGGCTTTTTAAGAAAATAATCAGAATTCCATGCAGCGGTGCAAATTGCCTGGCAAGAGGGATATGGTGCTTGAGGGTCCGAATCCTCCAGCTGGAGAATGAGGCTCTGGCCAGCTTCCCACAAGCCTGCCGAGTGGACCTCTGCAGCCAGATAGATTGGATTTGATGCTGCAGCTCAGGGATGAGTTGGACAGCTACTGAGCAAAAGGTTCAGCTTAAATTATTCATGGCCAAGACTCACAAGATTCAAAGACATAGATTCTATGAGCAGCCCCCAAAGAGTTCAGGGAGTTTAATTCTGAGTTATTATATTGTTGAGCCTAGAAAACTTATCTAGAAAAATTTGAGGGTTGTCTGCTATTGTTTGAGCCGGAAATGCTGAAAGAAATATCTTTCTGAGATGTATTTTCATGAGCTGATAAGAGCAGATATGAGGCTAAAGGGAGGAATTCTTTGAATCAAATATATTGAGCATCATATTAAAAGATATACACAGTAAGTTTTAGTATATATTGATGTAAAATATATGTTGTATCCTAGCTCATGTAACAACCTGGGTAGAAAATATCATGGAATAACGACATGACACGTAGATGAACATTCATGGATCAGGTACTCTTGTGTTAGCCTTACTTGAAAGTATTGAGAATAAATAACACAATGTCTGATGTTTTACTCTAGACATTATTCTGCAGACGTGGTCTTCTGATTTAACATAACCTAAATTCACGATCATAGCATTCACGAGGGAGACTATATAAGCATTTAAAAAAAACTTACAGATAAATCTATTTTGTTGTAAAAGGAAATTCATGGGTGAGTTGTAGGAAGGTAGTATTGAGTGACAAAGGCAAGTGCTAGAGGACCTCAGACCACAGGAAATCCTTTCCAAAAAGTTTGAAAAGCAACTAAATGAAACGATATATCATTTAGGCATGTATGTGATAAAAACCACATTTTCAGAAGCCTGGGGATGATAGATAATGACAGACTTCAGGACAGTGGCTCCTGTGCATTGGAGGCAAGGACTGGAGCACACAGGTTAATCTAAGTTACTGGCACTGTTCCAGGGTTTGTGTTCAAAAGGGCTCACTTTGTTACTAAGTAAATGAACAAGGGTATTAAAATGAGACCATGTACAAGTTGATGGGGACAATGTATTTTGAGATATGAATTTGGATCAAACTAATTTGGTACACTGAAGTTCATTTATTAAAAAAACTTTAATTTTTTATGAAATAATTCAGGAGGAAGGCACAGGGATTATATGTTTTTTATTGAAGTATAGTAGACTTACTATGTTAGTTTCTGGTGCACAGCATAGTCATTCAGCTATACATATATATATATTATATACTTTTTCATCATAAATTATTGCAAGTTATTGAATATTGTCCCCTGTGCTATACAGTAGGACCTGTTGTTTATCTATTTCGTATATAGGAGTTTGTATCTGCTAATCCCAAACTTCTAATTTATCCCTTCCTGCTCCCCTTTCCCGTTTGGTAACATAAGTTTGTTTTCTATGTCTGTGAGTCTATTTCTGTTTTGTAAATAAGTTCATTTGTGTCTTTCTTTTTAGATTCCACATATATGTGATATCATATGGTATTTTTCTTTCTCTTTCTGGCTTACTTCACTTAGTATGACAATCTCTAGGTCCATCCCTCTTTTTATTTGCCTATTGACCATCTGTATGTCTTCATAAATTTTTTAAGTTTAAAAAAAGTTGCCAAAGTTAGCTATATACATCTTCATCACTAACTCTAGATTCATATTAATGAGGTAGAAGGTAATTCTCCTCACAGCAGCCAGACCTGGAACCATGCTCTGTGGTGGGTGCTGGGGGTGGGGAGAGAATGGGCAGAGAGAAGAGGAGGATAAATTAAGAGAGAAATGAAGGCCCTCTGTATAGATGGAAAAGTGTCCAGAATACAAAGGCACAAATTGACAGAAAATCCATTGGCTGACAGTGGCCTCATTGACAAGGCCATTGCATAAGACATACATCTACCAGAAATATGTAATTATCTATTGAACATTTATTATCCTAGGAAAGAGATACAGTTACAGAGGCTTATAGCCTGAGGGTAAAAGGCCTAACAGATTATCAGATTCAAAGAGATCATTACCTTCCCCCATCTGAGGAAAAAAAAATAGGAAATGAATGGCAAAAAATCAGACTCCCAGCAAAGGATATTTATTTGGCATAAAGACACTGGACAGAAGTATGGGAAACTTGATTCAAGTTTCCAGAGCAAAACAACCACCTTTGCCCCGTGCTGGTCTCAGGTTTTACTCCCCGCAGTTTGGAGGCAGATACTCTGAGCAACAAGGCTGATGGAAGCTCTTCATAGAAGCTATGGGATTCATTTAGCTCACCTCACTGGGCACCTGCTCTACTCATAGGTTGTGGATGAAGGCTGTTGAACAGGCATTGAATTAAAAATGGAGCCTTTTTTTTTTCTTTCCCGGAGAAGACTGTCATTTAAAGCAGTTTTAAAAATCGAGTCTGTTTGATTTCATTCCACCCAGTCACGGCATACCTTGTGAACATTTAGGTTTGATTTTGATTCGTGATGCCTTGCTAGGAGCATCTGTCTTTGCTGCTTGTGGGTACCCTGCCCCCCGCCGCCTTCATTTGTAATATATGCTGCTTAGGACTGGGGCTGATGGACGTCTGTAACCAGCACATTTCTCTTCCCACACAGCATCTTTACTGGAACTGCAATCGGTTTGGTAATAAAACTTACTTTCTGGTATTTCCTGACTTCTTTAGCTTGAACACCAATTCCAGGAATTAGGCTGAAACCACGGTATGACTGATTTAGAGAGGCTGATGTTAGCTGCTTAGATCGGCACTAGGGACCTTCCATAAAATGATTTTCCTACAAACTGCCATCACTTTATGGTAGGTGAAAAGCAAGGCCCATGGAAGCCCTCTGACACACTCCCAGCTTAGGATTTTTCACGGCAATGAAGACCAGGCAGGCTGTCCTGCAGTTCCCAGTGGAGCATCAGGTTATATCCTGGTGGCCTAGAAATAATGGCTGTCTCCGGGTCAGTGTGCCCAGGGGTCAGCGAGGCATTTGTCTGTGGTACTTTCTGCATTTTTCCAGGGTAGTAGGTGGGAGCTTAGAGTAGTAACCACCTGCTGAACCACCCATCCGTCCCCGTGGGCCTCCGAGGATGACAAGATTCTAAAGAGCACTCCGAGAACCACCTGGAGTCCAGCACTGAGGCACCCCAGCGTGTCTGCTCTGCGGAGACACTGGCAGCCCTGACGTCCAAACTGTGGCTGGCCTTCCTCCATCATCTTCTGCACCTTCCTCTCTGTGTAAAGCAGCCCCACTCACAGTGGAGGCTGCGGGGAAGTAAAGGGGCAGCTAGAGAGGGGAGAATCTGCTTTGTGAGAGGGTCAGGGATGCAGTGGGTGACGGGGGCAGGAGGGCCATCCCAGAGGGACAAAGCTGCTGGCTGGGTTGCTGTGGGAAGATGTGGAGAAAGTACTCTCTTCTCATTCGCTCTTGCTTCTTATTTTGTGGTGTCTCAAAGCGCTGTCATGGCCCAGGACATGGAGCTAGCAGTTATTTAAGGATTCCTATTTTTGTTTTCTTTTGAAAACCCATGCAAAAGAGATTGTGTCCCAGTGTGGGTTGGCAGTTGGGACAGATGTGTAAAAACCACTCAGTAGGTTCAGGAAAGATACTGAATCTGGGACTGAATAACATGCCAAGAGGTGGTCTTCGATTTCAAATAAAAATTAAGGAAAGCACTTTTTCAAATGAAAGCTTATGGAAAGCATTCTATTAATTGGTGCAGATGAATAAAGCGGTTTGTGTCATGTATAATGAATTAACCATGTCATCTAAACTCACACAGGCCTGTTTTCCTTTGATGATTTGATCCTAAAATGACCTTTGTCAAGCATGATTGACAAGGTAACAGAGAGGTTGTATGACTTGCCTGGTTACACAGCTAAGGAGAGGCAGTGCATATGGCGAAAGGGCACTGCTTAAGAATCAGAAAATCTGTTTCCTGATTCAGGTGAACTAATTAATTTTGCCACAGTGAGCAGGTAAATCACTGAACTGCTCAAGAGATTCCTCATTCATAAAATGAGGAAGTTTTAGAAGATTTATTGTTCTTAACCCTACCTACCTACATTATTTTTTAAAAATTTAAAATTTTGTTATTGAAGTATATTTGATTTGCAATATGTTAATTTCTGATGTACAGCACAGTGATTCAGTTTATATATATATACACACACACATATATTCTTTTTGATTTTTTTTCTCTATAGGCTATTACAGTTCCCTGTGCTATACAGTAGGACCTTGTTTATCTATTTTATATATGATGGTTAGTATCTGCAATTTATCTCTCCCTACCCCATTTCCTCCCTGGTAACCACAAGTTTGTTTTCTATGTCTGAGAGTCTATCTCTGTTCTGTAAATAAGTTCATTTGTTTCCTTTTTTTTTTTAGATTCCACATATGAGTGATATCATATGGTATTTTTCTTTCTCTTTCTGGCTTGTTTCACTTAGTATGATGATCTCCAGGTCCATCCATATTGCTGCAAATGGCATTATTTTATTCTTTTTTATGGCTGAGTAGCATTCCATTGTACAAATACACCACAACTTCTTCATCCAGCCATCTGTCGATGGACATTTAGGTTGTTTCCATGTCTTGGCTATTGTATATAGTGCTGCTATGAACATTGGGGTGCATGTATCTTTTTGAATTAAACTACCTGCACTTTAGATCTTTCCTCCCCATTGGAGAGTTTTAAAAAATATTAAATTCCAGACTTTAGGCTGCACCCTAGATAACTTGAATCTAAATCTATGTGTGCCGTGTCCTTAAGCATTGTTTGTGTTTGCTGGTTTGTTTGCTTCCAAGCTGTCCAGGTGATTCCATCTTGCAGCCAGCGTTAAGAGCTCCTGAAATGGATGAGTTCTGAGGTGTCTTCCAGCTCTTACACTGGACATTAATTTATTTCCCAAGCCGCCTGTTTAGGGTCAGGTATTTTTAAGTCCATCTGCTTCTCATTGTATCAGTTCCTATGTTGTGAAAACTCGGTAAGAGGCTCAATGGATTTGTTTACTCACAAAACAAGAGCGCATGGGTGCTGATGCCTGTCCCAGGCTATTTCCTCTAATATCCCAAAGGTTCCTGCAAATGTCAGTCAGGTGTGAAGGAAGAACTCACCTGCGCAAGAGGGAAACAGTAAGCTTTTGTGGAAACGTAATACCAGTTTAAGGAAAAGTCGAAACAGAGCAAGGGACAACTGTCATTTTTTTAGTTGTAAGTACATATTGAAAATTTTCTGGCAAGAATGATGAGTTAAGAAGACATAGAACTCAAAATGGTTCCAGCTCATTGAAGGAAGGAATATTAATCCTCACATCCCTATGAAAACTTGTCCTTTCAACAAGAAACTAATAATAATTTTCAGGGCATATAAATTTGATTTACAACTCATTGAAAATGCTAAAAGGCCAGGGAACATTTCATTGTTGTACTCTTCCTCAGCACCCTGATTTTCACTGTCTGGCATTAATGCAAGGTATCATCAAGCCAATTTTCGGAATGAAAGAATATGCCACTTAATGGGGAATCTACAGATATTTTAAAGTTAGCACATAATTGGTTGGTCAGAGGGCAGACCTTTTCATGCTCTGTGTTTAACGTGTGGTAATGACACAGATACTAGTAAATGTGCTTTAAGCAGTGAATAAAAGCAGTGTTTTCTGAAATGTGTTTCTTGGAATGCTATTTACATCAGGGAGGAAAAGGTTTTCTAAATAACTGTGGGAAAAACTTGAATAAAGTTACACAGGTTACTTTACAGCAAGTTGACTCCATCTATAAAAATGCTAACATGCCTTGGACAGCTCTGATGGTGAGAATACACCACACCATTTTCCAAAGTCTTCTGATAGCAGAATCTTTTGTGTTTTCTTTTTCTTTTTCTTTTTCTTTTTCTTTTTTGTGGAGTACCCTATGGGATGCTTACAACAACTTTGGAAAACAATGAGGCAGAAATAGAAAGCTGTATCCCTCATGATATTTATACAGAATATTTCCATCATAAAGCATCTATATTGAACATTGATATTAAATGTTTGCATAAGATAAGAGCAGAACAGAGTAAGTCATTCTCTCTTTACTTCCAATATATTGAATATCTTCCACAGAAACTCTCAGAGGTGATAACCCTAAATCACCTATTTAACAGTCACAGTGTTGTGAAGATAGTACAAATCAAGAAACAAAAAGAACACTGTCTCAGAAGGAATAATGGATGCAATTAAAATTATCAGTAAGTTACTTACCAAGAAAGAGGCAGATAAATCAGCCCTTTATCAGTTAAAGTCAGAAATGATGTGCCATCTGAAGACTGAAAGAATACTCAACACGCTTAATTTAGGTAACGATGATTATCTATTCAAAGAATGCTCTGTATTTATACTTAGCTGTAAAGCTGTTTCTGGTGGTGAAAAATATATTTGCAAAACTAAAATGAAACTCAATTTTGTTTTAATATCATTACCAGTTTAACAGCTACGTAAGTGATGAAATTACGGGCAGCATATTTTCAATTAAGACTGCTAACCTAAATATTCAAGAAATAAATACAATTTATGCTTGCTCAGAATTGGCAGGAAACATTTGAAACTGGACTATGTTTTTGCCTGAAAGTTTTCCCCACTCACAGTGAACACAGAGTTCCTCCCTGGGGTTAGGAATAACAAGGATGAGTGAAATCTTCAGATAATCCACAAGTTTAATTTTAGTTCACAGTTCCAATTTCCTCCTCTAGTAAATCATATCAGCGCTGCTCAAAAGTAGCAAACGACTAATTTTAGTTTTGTTATTTTCCTACTCCTGCTCATACATTAATTTAATGAGCAATGAAAAAGTCCAGTAAAGCAGGGCACAGGGGAGAGAGATTTATACACACCCGTACGCACACACACACAAATGCACAAGAACATCAGGAGAAAAAGTCTCCTGGCTGGGCAATGGCTCCCTGAATTAAACAAGAGAGTTCCGGCAAAATCAGAAATCAAAACAATGCTGACAGACTGAAGGGCCTTTTTTCAGGTGATTTTTTAAAATTGAAGCATAGTCAGTTTACAATGTTGTGCTAATTTCTGTGTACAACACAATGACTCCGTTATACACATACATACATATATTCGTTTTCATATTCTTTTTCATTGCAAGCTATTACAAGGTATTTTTTTATGATATTGTTGAAATATCTACTGAAAGAATGCCCACTTTTTATTCATAGACCCAGACTCTTTGGAAAATACAGGCACAATATTTAAAGTAAGGGAATCAACAAGTTTATATAAGTTAGTATCAATATTCTGTGGTAGGGCCTCTGGGTCATTCTTTACCGTAAACAAAAGGAATTGGATGATTTCAGACGAACAAGCTCTCTGAACCCAGAATCATTCTGCCAAGCAGCAGCTGGTCACTGCATGGACGAAAGGATGACATAAGAAAAAAATGACGGAAGGGGTCGGTGTCTGTTTAAATGTTCCCTGGTTCTTATTTTAGGTCCTGGTCATTCCATTATGCCTGACTTCTTAATTTTGTGAACTTCCAAATACCTCATTTCGTCTAGAACTAGGACCTTTCTTCCCTACCTTCTGTTTTGTCTTTCCCCTGGTCCTTACTGATGGAATTCTCTGATGCCAACTGCTTTCCCAACTACCTGGTTTCCGAGTCCTGCCTACCCCCCTGTATCCTCTGTTCCACTCTTCTGTCATCCTTTGACCACCATGTGGAGAGCCAGTCAAATTCACAGACATTGATCTCCTGGACACCCATCCATTTATTGTTCTTTCATGTCCTCCCTATTGGGTCTGGCCTTGTAGTCTGCCCTATCCCCACTCTGGAGGTCCCTGAACACACGCAGGGGTCTTGTTCCAAGGTATGGCTATCAATGTGAATCTATTTAAACAAGTAGGTATTTAAAAATAATATTAACTGGTTGTTCCTCTCTCCCAGCCCCAATGCCATAAGCACCAAAACAAGTGTGTGGACATACTCGTTGTCCCTGAGAAGACCCACCACATATACCCAAGGCCGTAGAGGTGTGGGAGGAGCTCTATGTAATTGCAGGTTCCTGGAAGTTCTAGTTCAGGCTATCTGGTGGGCAGAGCCAGGCTCCGGAACGCCAGGGCTATGTATCATATTCTTCACATCAAATTGGCTTCCAAACACCAGCTGTGATTCATCTGACTGAAACAGTGTGGGTCTCAGAGCTGTCATTCTGTTTCTATTATATTTTACTTCAGGTATTCAGTTTTCTGAAAGCTTAGACCTTCAGAAAAAATTTTTAAAGAGAATCTCACTTTTGAATGTAAAACAATGCAAATGCTGTGGAAAACAGCATGCCATTCCTTCAAAACATTAAAAGTCAAATTACCATATGATCCAGCAAGTCCGCTTCTGGGTATAGATTCAAAAGAATTGAAAGTAGGCTCTTGAAGAGTTATCTGTACACACATGTTCATAGAAACAGTATTCACAATGGCCAAAATATAGAAGTAACCCAAGTGTCGACTGATAGATAAATGGATAAACAAAATGTGACATGAAATATACAAAAGAGTATTATTTAGCCTTAAAAAGGAAAGAATTCTGACAAATGTTACAACATGGATGAACCTTGGGGACATGACACTAAGTGAAATTGGCCAGTCATAAAAAGACACATACTGTATGATTCCATTTATATGAGATATCTAGAGTAATCAAATTCATAAAGACAGAGTGTAGAATGGTGGTCTCCGGGGCCTGAAAAAAGAAGAGTAGGGAGTTATTGCTGATGGCTATAGAGCTGTAGTTTTGTAAAATGGAAAGAGTTTGGAAGATGGGTGGTGATGATGGTCACACAGCAATATGCATGTACTTAACACTACTGAACTGTAAACTTAAAAATGGTTATGACAGTAAAACTTATGTGCCTTTTACTGCAATTTAAAAATTCTTTAAAGGTGCTGCTTACTAAAAAGTTTTTTTTTAAATGAGAGAAAAAATTCCACTTTCTTGGGATTTGCTTCCTAATTCCAAGATACCACATTGCTATATATACAAATTGCAAAGTCAAAACGAACTTTCTAAGCAAAGAGACTATACTGCTGTCAGATGTTGCTCAAAAAGTATGGCATTCAATGGAGCATCCGCTGTATTCAAGACACTGTATTAGGCACTGTTAGGGAAGGGGCAGGGACAAGAATGTATAGGACCGAATCTCAGGCATGGGAAAATGTAAAGTCTACTTGAAGGGATACGATACACACACTAGTAACTATACTGTGGGGTTGGATGCTGTATGAGAGAGAAAATGAAATGTGATAGGAGGACATAGAAGGTGGAGGTCACAGTTAGTTTGGGGGATAAGAGATGGCTTCATGAAGAAGGTGACAGCTGATTTGAGCCTTGAAGGCTGGGGAGAATGTTAGCAGGCAGAGATGTAGGGTGGTCATTCCAAATAGAAGGAGCAGTCAGTGGAAAAGCATGAGCAACATTCTAAGAATCAGGAACTGGGGATGTTAGATCCACTTTTGACCTACCTGAGGTATTAAGAAACTCTTAAAGGTTTTTGAGTTAGAATAATCACGAAAAACAGAGCTCTTTTAAAGACTTTAAAGGTGTAATCTGCAGTGGCTATCCTAGAATGGATTTGAGGAATGTAGGTGGGATGTCAGCCAGGAATCAATTACAAAGACTATGGAAGTAGGACCCCCTGGAATCCAGCGTGGCTGTAGAAATCAAAATAAGGGGAAGGGACGAGTGATCACGAGAGGCCTCAGAGCCCACCAGGAGGCGTGCAGAAAGTACTGGACTGAGAGTCAGTGGTCCCAGGTGTAATCTTGGTTTTACTGAACCTCTTCTTTCTGTAAGCTTGAAAGGTCACTTAACATCTCAGAGCTTCAGTTTTCTCATCTTTAAAACTTGTGAGTTAGGATAATTTTAATGGTTACTTCTAATCCAAAAGTTCTAGGATTCTACACTGAAGTTATGGTTTGGGGGAGTCATCCCAGGAGGAGTGGTGGCTGGCACCTGGATGTCAATAAAATCACCAGGGAGGAGAAAGTCAAGGAGGAGAGACGAACCATCACTGAAGACTTATCTCCCTTCCTTGGATACAATAAACAAGCTACATCTCAGCACAGTTGTGTTGACAAAGGGAAACGACAGATGAAAATACAAGAAGAAAACGAAGAGAACAGGCATTTGGATTAGAGAGTCCCACACATGACCCTCTTGAACACTCAGGTTACACTTTTTCTCCCACGGGAGTTAACAAAGCTGTCTGATCTGACCCGGTTTCTTTCGTGTCTCTCCGGAAGGTCTGTCTGTCTCCCGGGATGCTCTCTGGGTCCGCAGCATAGTAGTGAGGCAAACTGGAGGGGCTGTTGGTCTGGCAGGAGAGCAGCCCTCGGGAGGAGGGCAGCTGAGCTTGCAAGGGCGTGTGTCTGAGTTTCATGGCCCCGTTCCTCCTGGCTGGGAAGATGGCAACGCCATTGCTCTGGCAGGTGCAGGACCGTTGTTAGTGTTGCCTCGCTCTATAACAGTAAACGCTGGGCCAGGGAGGTGGCAGCTGCTCAGCTGAGCAAGGCGATGGCGAGGGATTGTTTCTCTATGACTTTGCAGCTGACATCAGACACAAATCATTACTGTTTATGCAGACGCTTTGTCCTGTCACTAGCATTCCACTGCTGCACAAAAAGATTCAAGGACCAAGTGGATGCAGTATTTGGTTCGGTGCTGTTCTTACCCAGAGTCTAGAATTTCGAGAAAGTGAAATCTGGAGCCAGCTAATTCATGCCATGTAGTGACACTTTTAAATGTCCCCATTGATGAACTGTCCTCTTCCAACTACTAACGAGGGTCCCACTGGCCAAGACTTCCTTCTTTCTCCGAGCTAACACAATCTTCATTTACATCCATTTCATCCCAATGGCAGCAACACCCTACCTTATAATAGTTTTTTCACTGTTATTCAAACATTGATACTGGCCCTATTCCTTCTCTCAGTTGAGTAGGATCTCAGATTGATTCCAGTGGATCAAAAAACGTCATTCTTTGCAGATCTTAATAGAAAGTATATTTCTGCTATTCCTGAAATCCCTTTTGGAACATTAGCCTTAGGAGGCTGTGAAACTGGCAGTTTGAGTTAAAGAGGATCAGTAAATTCCATAAGAGCAGGGAATCATTTTCGGTTCTTTTCCTTAATGCCTGGACCTGGGCCTGGCACATGGTAGAGGTTCAATCATGATTTGTTGGATGAAATAGGATAGATGGGTCATGATGGTAGCCCAGCCTTCACAGCAAGGACTACAGGACAGAAACTTTAAGAAATGTGTTATTATTTGCAGACTAAATATTCTATTCAGGACATACTGTCTCTTGTAGAACCACAGTTCTCCGCCAGCATCCATAGTTGTGGTCCAGTAAAAGCTTGTTTCAAAGGAAAGCACCTGGAAGATCTCAAAACATTGATGATGACAATAATGTAGAAAAACTCAGGGGAGCCCAAAAAGCTTATGATAATATTTATATCTGGGGGCAGCTTTCCTGGTGACCCCTGCAGAAAAACAGTTGAGAATAAGAACTGGCATATTTTATTTCTGAAGATAATACTGTTTATACATATATAAATATATATTCATGTATAAAACAGTGAGCACCCAAAGACTTCTCATGTCCAGCTGTCCTAATGTTGCTTAGCCACTTACATTCTAAATTTAGTTATATAAGAGAGAGAAGCTATTGGTAAGGTGATTCATCCTGCCAAAAATGGTTTTTATGATACTGTTTTAATATTAACTTGATATTAGCCTATTCAGTTCTATTTCCTTCCAGCATCCAGAAGTCCAGACCCAGAAGGAGTGTCTTGACTCGTGTGTATTTGGCAGCAGATTGAAAGTAATCTTTTCCAACTTCACTGTTTGGTAGATTAATATTAAATGTATGGTCTCGTCTATGTATCAATTTGAAGAACAGCTTAAATCTTATGTTCAGTGGCACTTATACAATTCGGAAAATATTTGTGGTGGATGAAATTTCTTCGATACAGTAGTTTTTAGTGGGATATGCAACCACCTAAAATCTTTGGTAGAAGTAGATGTGTCCAGAAGAAGATACCTGGCACATGATAAATTAGCATGCCAGTCTATGTAGAGACATTTCAGGTGAGACAGGATCAGATTCATAGAGGCTAAAATACACACATTCTTTTCTACTGTAGAGAATCAAAGCACAAGGCATTGCTGAGGAGGAAACCCGCTGAACACTAGTAAAATTAAAGGTCACCAAAGAATCGAATGTGACTTATAAAAAATATGTGGAGAAGCAGCAAAGTCCTGCCAGGACAACCTCCCCAGGATGAGGAGTGACAGCACGGCCATGAATAAAGCCAGAGCATTGGGTGGAGTGTCCATGCATCTGAAAACTGGATCTGAGGGGAAGTGCGACATGAAAACCATCATGTGAAGTCATCAAAAGCAAAAAAAAAAAAAAAAAAAAAAAAAAAAAGCTGAAGGGTTTCTTGTTCTCCAACTTTCTTCTGTTCAGCTGAGCACCTCCCAATAAATCAGTGTGTGATTCCATCCACATAAAACTGTGACAATCTCATCCTGAGAGGAAGAGGTAAGAATTTTCTAATAAGTACTAAGATTTCCAAGAGTGAGAAATATTTATTAGGCAATAGGCAATGGATATTAAGCCTGGTACTTCTTAGGCAAGTTATGGGCCATCAAATTGTCCTTTTATATTTTTCTTATTTCTCTCTGTGTGTAAAAGTGTTAAGTCTTTACTTAAATGGTTCATTAGGTATTTTACTTTTCCATTGCCACTTGAAAAAATGGAAAGACTCTTAGATTTCAAGGTAATGTACCCCAGCCTAAATGGTTAATTACTCATTACACAAGAAAACAATGGAAAAATTTAAACAAATAAAAAATAAAATAAACAAAAATTTTAACAAGGGAAAAATGAGAAAAAAAGAAAATGATGGAGATCCAGATGAATTAAAGAACAATGTAAAAGCAAGTATCTACATACATACTTAGAACATATAGGTGACATTTTTGTGATCTTAGAATACAAATTACTTTCAGTACTGGGTTGAATAGTGTTCTGCAAAAACTCGTGTCCGCTCAGAATCTATGAACGTGACCATATTTGGAAATAAGGTCTTTGCAGATATAGTTGATTTAAGATGAGGTCATGCTGGATTAAGATAGGCCATAAGTATGGGACTGGTGTCCCTATAAGAAGAGGACAGTTTGGAACACATAGACACAGACATACCTGGGAGAAGACCATGTGGAGATGGAGGTGGGGAGTAGAATTATACATCTACGAACCAAAGAATGCCAAGGATTGCAGGCGATTGCCAGAAGCTAGGAGACAAGTGTGGGAACCAACTCAACTCACCTTCAGAGACTTCAGAAGGACCCAGTGCTACTGGCACCTTGATTTTGGGCTTCCAGCCTCTAGAACTGCAGGAGAATACACTTGTAATATTTAAGCACCCCCCAGTTTGTGGTAGTTACAGCAACCACTGGAAAATAATACACTTTCTAAACATAAAAGAAAGGAAAAAACACACAAAAAGATTGGCTATTTGACTTGATAAAAGACTTAAGCGTCTGCAAGAAAAGAAAGGTAAAAGAACAAGAGAAGCAAGAGCTGAGAGAAAGATCTGAAACAATTTATGTCAGATGCAGGGTCAATATCCTGAGTATACAAGAGCACGCAAAACAGGTAAGAATAATCAAGCAACCATTAGAGAGTTGTGCTAAAGATCTGAGCAGACAATTAATGAAAGAAGAGACAAAAATGCACAATAAATATATGAAAATGCATCCCATCTCTCTGATTAAATAAGTATGAAAGAAAATGAGAAACTTTTTACCTACAAAATTTGCAAATGAAACAGCAGGGATGAGCATGGCAGTGCCTGAAGTCCTTTATATGCTGCTAACTCATCTGATATTTACAGCAACCCTGTGAGGTAATAGGGTTATTGTTAGGTATAGTATTATCTTCCTGTTGTAAAGAAAGAAACTGAGCCACAGACCTAGCAAGGATATACTGAAATGGCTATCCACACATACTGCAGATTGGAGGCTAATTTGGCAATTTATGTTTTCAAGATAATTCCATCTTTTGATGCAATAATTCCATTTTTAGGAATTTGTCCTTAAAAAGATAAAACCGGAAAGGAACAAAGTGCTAACAGGTATTATCTCTGTATGATTAGGACGCATCTTACACTTTTCTGTATATTCTTTACACTTTTCTGTGTTTGCCAAATTTTTTATTTCTGCCATGTAGCCTGTGCGATAGCAGTGGAGGTCTTGATGGCCCAGAAGATTTTTAAAAAGCGGATAAGAATTTCTGGCTGTAGATAATTGTTACTGAGAAATCAGACATGGCAGATGGGAAGTTTGAGGGGGTTAGGGCAGGGGTAAGCCTCTGATATAATGCTTTGTCTTCCTTTTAAAGGAGTCACAGCCATGTAAGAATTATTTGATATTATTTCTGTTTATCCTAGATAAGAATCTGGAAAATTTTTTAATGGGTTTTTTGGTGGGAAGAATGAGGCATACGCTGTCTGTCTTTCTGAGTGTTCAAAGCCTGAGCTGAGAGTCAAATCTGTGACCTGTTTCTGATCAGCCTGTGAGCACAGGTGGCACACATTACCATTCGTATCTTTTTCCAGCTTGTTTCCTTATCTTTACTTTCTCTTTGATTTTTTAACCTTAATTTGTTTTATGATACCATACGATATGCATCTTTATACGCTTCTTCAATCTTTTCTTTTGACCATAGCAGAGTATAAGTAAAAATGTATCATCAATTATTTTAAAACTGGGATCCAATGCTCATTAGTAAAACTGTGGAGGGAAAAAAGACAGAAGCCATTTCTTTTTAAATGTCTAGAATTAAAATATAACTAAGATGAAAATATGAACTAGTTACTAAAATAAAATAAACTAGTTTAAATGGCTATTAGATAAATGCGAAAGTTTTAAGTTAAATGATCACCAAGTACTAACGAAAGGTGAATTGTGTCACATTTCACGTGCTGTTCTGTTGTTAAGCCCTCTTAAAAATCTTAAAAATCTGGGTCCCTCTAGTTGCTCCTTTTGTTTAATGGCTACACTTTGGAGACAGGTGACAGTATGCTGCATCTCCATGCCTAAGTGTTTGATTTATTATTGATTTGGGAATATCCAGTGTATGAAGTCAAAAAAGGAACAAATGAAACAATGACATTTGGAAAGGAGTCAAATCTGGGGGTAAGAGTTCAGAAGAAATTAAATATGCCCTGATGGCTACTAAAAACAAATAAAAATTTAAAAGCGCAAATGCGTTTCAAAAAGTTCAAAAAGTAGAGTTTCACGTGTCTGAAGAGGAAATAAATCATTTTCTTCAATATGGCCTACATCAGGTGGCCCAGGGTATCAGACATAATTTTACACTTTCCAAAGAGAAACATCAATACCTTGGCCAGAATCCAAAGGAACCCGAAGAGGACAACCCAGATGATTAAAGGGTAAGAGGATTGAGTCTGTGAAGAGAGATTAGAGAAAATTAATGTGTAGAATAAAGAACAAAAGAAGAGAGAGGACTGAGAATTTTCCTTCAATATTTGAGAAAAAATACCACAAATGAAATGTTGGAGCCTCAAACAGGAGCAAGAATCCTGTCCTCTAGGATCAGTAGGCAGAGTGTCTAGGGCCAAAGACACTTTTAGGGGCCCTTGAAGATGTCATTTCTTCCAAAACTCAGAAGAAAATGGACATTATAATAATGAATAACAATGAATCAAGCTTGGATTGTATTCATCTTTATGCCAACAGATTCATATAACATAATTTTCAATACGCTTTTATGGAGGAAGGAGCCCTCAAGGACAAGACTGCCCAGGGCCTGTGAAAGTCAGCATGTGGCCCTGGAGCTAACCTAGAAAAATACTGCATCAAAGTAATTTCCATGGAAGACTGCTGAGTGTTGTATGATTTTGGGGGCTGGCAGAGAGACACCCCTGAATTGAGGGTAGGCTGGAGACAAGGCTCCCCTTCTGCATCTATGAAAATTCAATGGCTCTGTCCTGAGGATGTCTTTCAACGTGTAAAACTCTCACGTAAAGAATGCTGACAATAGGGCTCTGAGGCTGAATTTGTTATCCCTCTTTTACAGATGAGAAAGTTGAAGCTGAGAAGATGGTATAACTCACCAATGTTACACAGTTAGAGACAGAGATATAGTCAGGCCCGAATCTGTGATTCTGAGTAGCCTAAGTCCTGTGTTTTTTTTTTTTTTTCAAGTTAACTTGGTGTCATGACGCACAACTAGGAAATCAAACAGGCATCAGTTCCATCCACCGCCCCCCCCCTTAACCCCTGCTCCTCCTCACTCCACCAAAGCCCTTCTTAAATTCATAATCCAATGCTCATTTAGTTGTCAATTACATCTTAAACATGCAGTTACACCTTTAACACTCATATTTGCAAGTTCAAATTCTCTTTGGTATAGTTTATTACAAGAAGAGAGGGTCTTTGAATAAGTTACTTCACTGGATGATTCTGCTCCTTTAAAAGGTTCAGATCCCATTGATATGAACTTACGAGATACACAGTTTTCTGAGATTTTTCTTCTAAAAAAGCATATCTATTCTTGGAGAGTAGAGTGGAGGAATGATGATGGGTGACAAAGGTCATTTTCAATCAAAGATATCTACTTAAAATCAGGTCTTCTACATAGACCAAAACACTTGTGACAATTTGTACTTTGAAATTAGAATTTCCTGGGATTTATTCTAGGAGAGAACTCTCCGGGGAGTTGATAGATATGTTTGAGAACTGTTACATTCCTTGGCATTTCTTACTGTGTAGTTACAGGCTATTTGGATTGCTGAATCAGAGAAAGTGACTCTTTTACTAAAATAAATGGAGAAATTTTTATTCTTCAGAATTCCTCTTAGGAAGAACATTGCATATTTTTAAGGAAAAGAAGCAGTTGTATGAATTTCTTAGTATGAAGGATGAGATCCTAATGGGTCAATAAATTGCCTTATAAAGCTGTAGATGTTGTTACCTGGAGGGCCCTTTTGCTGAATGTCATGCTGTGTGAGTGTGCCAGCTTCGGCATGGGAGATGGGCAGAGCTGAGTGGCTCTGCACAAAAGGTTGGGGAGTAATCTGAGGTTTCCAAGGGGAGGTCCAGAAGGAGAGCAGAAAATCCAGCCAGGATGGTTAGAAAAAGAGAACGGGAGTGGGGTGTCCAAGAAGAGGGCATAGGAGATGATTTTGTATTAAGTTTTAAGTTGATTGCTATGTAGTTCACAAAGCAAACTTCTGAGTCTTCAATAAAGTCTATACATCTCCATGCTTTTGGGAGGGTGGATTCTTTTCAAGGAACTCCAAAAGGTGCCGAGTTACGAATCGGGGTTGGCCTAAGGAAACCCAGAGACCACAGCCCTGGAAGCAGGAGTTGGAAGGCCGAGGGCAGAAACATCTGGGTCCCATTTAAGCGTTACTCCAAAGTCAATACCACATGCTGGGGAAAGCAAAGGCATCTACATCACTTCCCAGAGCTGAATATAGAAAGAAATTGGTGTTTCTGACAGGGAGATTGTTTAAAAGGTCAGGATACCTTTTTCTCTAAAATTCGAAGAATGAAAAACCAAGATATACTATAGAGTTTCAGTTTCCACTGGTGCTTTTATTTTTAATCATCAGTGTTATAATGATATAAATCCTGTTGGTATCACTTCACTTTGATATATCTAAAGATTTCAACTGTAATAAGTTTAATTCAGTGATTCAAATCAATGTTGTCTATGAAAACTGCTTTTCCCCCTTATTATTGTACTGATCTGACCCTTATTGTCATTAGTGTAATAATGATGATGAGAAGTATCATTTTATTATCAATCTCTTGGGGAAAGAACTACTCTCAACTAAATGCTGATATGGCCGGGACAGGTGACAAGATAATTCCACTCTGTGTGCCTAAGTTACATTTCTTGCACAAATATTTTCGACGCTCACTTCTGTTACTTAGCAGTGTGCTTTCTATACAGACTGTTTCATAAAATTAAAGTTGTTTATTAGTCCTTAATGTTTTCCTTAGAAATTCAACAGATTGCTTTGGGAGCATCGGTAAGAATAGATTTATGCAGGCAAAGTAAACAATTCACAGAAACATATAACCTTGGTAATCCGTGTGTCCCCAGCCTCTTCTTTTTCCTCATGTAGCTGGTGTGATGAGAATTACTTCAAGTTTCCACTTTCTCTGTTTTACAAAGCAGCCAATAAGATAGTTGAGTTTTTAGCATGTAATCCCTGGAGCTTTGTTTGCGTTCCTGCAGTGACCTGGAACCCCTGGGTCACATCTAATTAATATGTTGTTGGCAGAACACACTAAAAAGAAGTTGTCAAAACCAAGTGATTAGAGATTTAGATTCAGGGTTGAATTACATGCACAACTTCCAAGAGTTACTACAAGTAGAATATAAACTGCTTCAAGCCTACAAGTTCTAAGACTGTTAAGAAAACCACACAAAAAGCTCAGGGGTGGATTTTTTTAAAATCATAGAGCACCTAGCCAGCAAGTTTTTCAAATGGAATTTCTTTCAATCTAGTCAAGTAACAAATATTTTGAGGTTTCATAAATTTGACACCTTTTCTCTTAAAAACCTCGAAGTGCGAGTTGAAACATTTTTCCTAATAATTTTGACCCAAGAGTTTTGATAAGAAAAGTGAGCTTTGGAGGCCTATATTATTCAAATTGACCATTGATGTTAACAAAGCTCATTGCGTAAACTGGTCTTTTTCACTTTTTCAATGCTCATAGCCCAATAGTTTTACAGATTTTATACTATATTTACCAACCGTAAAATCTCTGTAAACGTTGGGACAGGTCACCTCTGGCTCCCCCTTAACATTGTTTATAAATGTATTTATTCAGAAAGGATAGCCAACTGCATCTAAAAAATATTTCTTGAAAGAGATTTCAGAAATGATTTTTTACAACCAAAAATCTTCATTCCTTGTTCTGTGTGGGTACTGCCAATGGCCGGATTTACCCAAGAAAAGTGAAAAGAGGGTCTGAGTCATATAATTTTTTATTGTCAAAGTTCATTTCTTCAAGAATACTTACATAAGATATTTTAACATAATGGAGTCAAAAAAGTTTAAAACATCATTAACTTCCTGACTCACAGATGACCTTCGTAGTGTCAGTGTGATCATTCTGTTTTAAACTCTCACATTTTTCTCTGCCCACTACCTGAAGGACTCTGGATTCCTTCCATTTACTTAAGGTTCATTTGAAGCAATTTTGCTCTTGACACTGGTGCTGGCTCCTACAGACTTTTTGATCTCTTCGGTAGCAGAGCCGATTTGGACTCTGTTCTAAGGCAACCCCTTGAGATTTTGCCAGTGACTGAAGTTCAGTTCTTCCACTTGCTTTATCCTTGGCCGTTAGCTGTTTGGAGATCTGAGGTGGGGACCAACCCTTTGTGATTTCTCAGAACTGTTCCTCAACCACGTCCTTGTGAGCAACACTTCCATCCAGGCCTCTTCCCCACACAGAGTGGGTATCTTCCTCTCTTGCTGACATGATGGGTCATGGGGCTCAGCTCAGCCCTGGTTCCTGCCCCCTTAACATGATCCCTGACTGAGCACTTGGTGACTGATGGAGGGGGTCAGGTTGAATGCTCTGTGTGAGCTGAGTCCTGCAGGGTATAGATCCTACCTTCAATTCTGATAATATCCTTCTCTAATCTAGAATCAAGTCATTTGCTTCATTCTCTATTTTTAGTGTTGAAACAAACAAAAAACTCCTCTGGTACTCAGTTCAAAGGTTCATAAGTGGTGAAAAGGACCTATTTGGCATCATGGAATTCTGATGTATAAATGGAGAAGCATAAATGAAAAAAAAATGTTTAAGTCCAATCAATGGCTTATGATATAGAACAAACATCAGTAACTTTTAGGAACTTGGCAGTTCCCAATAAATGGCCATAGCAGATGGTTTTATAACTTGGTTAGTCAATTTTAATAATGTTCATAGTTGGCAGCTAACTGGTTATTAATTAAATTTAACTTTGCCGTCACACCATCATATTATATAAAGAATATGGAAATTACATATTTTTAAAATTCATGGCTATAAATTATATATATATATGCAACATTATCAAAAGCCAAAAAAATTCAAGCTTAGAAGTAATAAGGCGGTAATCCTACTTCATATAAAACAAGGGTTTTGACAATTATTATAAATTATTTCTTCTTAAATTAGACTACATATGTTTACAGAAGGCTTCTTATACAATTTACTGAGGTCGATAATTTTATTATGTCAGTCTAGAAATAAAAAGCAGGAAAAGAGGGACAAAAGTGCCAGTCAGTATATTGTGTGGAGACGCTGCAGAATTTTTGCATGTATTTTTGTCCTGTAAAATATTTTGAAGATCATTTACAAACCCAGGAGTGTTTTCTTTTTAAATCCCTTAATTTGTGAAAGAGAAATGATGTAAATTGTTTCATGTCATGAAATAGTATTTCATATATATTTTAAAAACAGAATCTCTTGGTTGTAAGAAATTATAAAAAACATTTAATTATAAAAATTATAAAAAGCATTCAACTACCTGTTTGGTGCTCGAATCCCCAGCTTGGCCCACCTTACTTTGCTGGTTCTGCTTTTTCAAATATAGTCTAGTTTGTTTTTGTCTCAAAATATAGCACTCAGAACCTAAACCAATGCTCCAGGTACAAACTGGCAAATGTAGAAAAAGATTGACCTGTTTCTTCCTTTCTTCTTTCCTCCCTTCTTCCTTCCCACCTTCCTTCCTCCCTCCTTTCCGCACTTCCTTTGGCAAATACTGAGGGCCCGATCTATGTCTAACACTGTATTGGGTGCTGGAGGTAAAAGTGAGCTGAAGAAAACATGGCCCCTACTTTCATAGAGTTGATGGTCTAGTGAAGGATATAGAGAGGAATCAAATCATCACACAAATAAATGTAAAATTGCATCTATGACAAGTCTTAAGAAAATGTACACAGTCTTATGAAGCCCTGCAATAGGAGAATGTGAACAAATCAGGGAGATCAAAAAGGCAGAAGGGCAGAAGGCTTGTTTTTAGCAGAAGGCTGAAAAAGGGTCAGGTCAGTAGAGAAGAGTGGTGGAGAAGTGTCTTGGGCAGGAAGAGCACGTGCCAAAGGGGTGGTAGAAGAAACTCTCATGAAAGTACGTGGGATAGAACCAAGTCCAACGTGGATGGAGCAAAGGGGGGAGCCTGTGGGGAGCCAGGTGAGCCAGAGAGTAGAGAGTGCCAGATCAAGCAGGATATTCAAGGCCGTGTGTTTTAACTTCAGCCTAACCCAACAAATGGGAAACCTCTAAGAAGTTTTAAATAGGAAGGAGATGGAATTTTATTTTTCAAAGGATTTCCACAAAGAATGGATGGAAAAGTCACCATGTACACTAGTATGTGCATGTGGATCAGTAAAAGGACTATTATGAGCGTGTGGGGGAGAGATAATGGCAAGGCGGGCCGGGAAGCTGGGAGAATGATGAAGGTGAGAAATATTTACAAGGAAAAGTGATAGAATTTGGCAATGCGTCATGTAAGGTGGGGGAGAGAAGGGGTGATGGGGTGTGGAGGGACTTACAGCTCTGGTCTTGTGTGACTGGTGGGGTGCTGTCCCAGTTACTGGGGTGGGAAACAATGGCAGAGGGCCAGATTTGGGAGGAAAGATGATGTTAAACAGAGTCCTTGAAAAGTCCATAGAGAAATATCAAGTAGGAAGTTTGATTATATGTTCCTGGAGCTCAGAAGCTTGGTCTCAGGGTGATATAAATGGTGAGTCTTCTGCTTATCAATGGTAACTGAATCCATGTAAAAGTACATCAGATGAAAAGAGGAAAGGACAGCCCACTGAACCTGGAGGAACTCAATAATTAATAGCCCTTGGGAAGAGGATGCAAAAAAAGACAGAGAAAGGAGCAGCTGGCAGGGTGGGAGGAAAACCTACAGGGTGCTGGGGCACAGAAGCCAAGGGAATGTGTTTCCATTAGGAGGAAGGGCAGGTGGTTGAATGCTGCTGAGACATTAAGAATAGGAAGCATTCTTCTGGGTGATTCATGTAAACTTACTGCCAACTAAAATCCTTAAATGTTTTTCAGATATAAACAAACGACCCCAAGAGTTCAATGGCTTAAGAGAATCAAGGTTTATTCTTGCTCACATCCCATTTTGATGAGCTTTGAGCTGTTCACTTCAAAGAGGTGACTAAGGAATAAATCACGCTGCTTTTGTCTTGCGGCTCCACCATCTTATCATTTCACGTCTCCCTGGCATCATCCTGCTGGCAGGAAAGAGAAAGAGAATGTGGGGAAAGGCACACCCGGTCTTTAACAACCTCAGCCTAGAAATGACCCGTTTCACTTCCACTCACGTTCCACTGTCAGAATGGGTCAACGGCAAACCTAACCACGAGGGAGGCTGGAAAGTACACAAGAGAAAAGGCATACCAGTGAGGGTTTAGTCTCCACACAGCCCTGCCCTGCCCTCAGGTAGGTGAAGTGTGGGACCCAGGTGCAGGATCTTGAATTTACCACCACTCAATCTCAGGGCTAGATTCAGCCCATCATTTCAGCCCATCATTTCATCCCACGAGGAGTTTCTAGAGCCTGATTCTGAAACCTTGCATTTCCTTCCTCACTTGAAGTTGTTCAGCAATGGGATCCGCTTTCACTCTATAGCTTTATCCAGGTAAGGGATGAACTTCTCAGCTGCACAGGGCCAAGGACTGAGTCTTGGAGCGTACCTCCCTCCGGAAACCTAGTTTCAGACTGGTTCCAATCTACCCATCAGCATCCCTCGGTGCTGGTCAACCGGTTGTGGATTGCCTAATTGAACAGCATCTGTAGATAATAAATGGAAAGAAGAATAGAGTATTCCCTTAACATCAAGCTAAGGTTTCTTTCAGACTTAAATTAGAAAACAAATACATAGAAGAATCAGATAGTTCTGTAGTAGTAATCCGTAAACAAATACCTGAGGTTCATTGAAGAACCCTTATTTGTGATTACTGTAAACAGGGCATAAGCCTCTGTAAGAAGTGTGCTAAAGTCTGAATGTGCTTGTGTCCCTGACCCACCAGGGCCATCCTTGTTCTTTACCCACTACGCCTCCAGTCGCCATGTCTCCGTCTTGTCCACTTGATACCGTTGTCACATGTTTTGTTCTCCTAAATTTCTGTAAGCATTTTAGAGTAGCTAAACATTCAGAGGAGCTAGATGCTTCTCTGTGATCTATTTATTCCTCTTGGGCTTCAAATGTCTTTCTCTAAGATCTCTTTCTACCTATTGCTCATATTTCCCAACAGCCTTGCAGGTGGGTGAGGCCAACTGACTAGTTTCATCCAACTGAACATGAGTGGGTGTGCGATGTGAGACTTCTGTGCTGAGGCATTTCAGAACAGCTGTCACTGCCCCATCCCCTTGTCTGCTGCCAGAGAAAATGGAGATCGAGGTCCCTAATTAACTGTGGGGAGCAGAGCTTCCTGCTGACCTGCCTTGAGCATGTAATATTATTGGGTCATTCTGTTTCCATAATTTAGCTAAGCCTCTCCTGACTGATAAACCTGTTGCTCAGAGGTTTCTCATCTAAGGCAACAATTGTTACACACTTCCCAACATGCACAACGGAGAGTCTGCATTTTGTTTGATGAACAGTAGTATACACTGTGATGGTTAAACCAAGTATAGATTCTGGAGTCAGGGATCTGGTGTTTGAATCTGGGCAACACCATTTACTAGCTGTGTGATCCTGGGCAAGTTAATAACCTCTCTGAGCTTTGCAAAATGAGGATGAGAATATGCTCTACCTCGGAAGGCAGTTGTGAAGATTAGATGAGTCAAAATACTTAGAGTAGTACCTGGCACAGAGTAAGCATTTGGTAGATGTTTGCTGTCCCTATTCTATGTAACAGGACCCTCATGAATATCACTAAGATTAAAATGTGAAGCATTTTGATAGTCTGATATACATATTGTTGTTGCAAATCAAGATATATTTTAAAATTCTGATCATGAATGCTTCATTTATTTACCTCAAAGCAAAAAATATTAGACCTAATCATGACAGAGCTTATAAATGGTTTCAAAAAAGACGGACTCCCCCTTCCTTATGGATAATGAGCAGCTGTTCCACATCTGTCGTCCTGTTTTGAAGTATATATGCATTTAGCGACTCCATACAATAGTTTTCTCTCTGACTCTTGTCTTCGCTAGATGATGTTATGGGCAGTCTTTTGAGCTCGTGCATGGACATACATTTCAAATAAGCATGATTCCATTATGACTTATAAGGTGATCTGATTTATAACTTCTCTTTATTTTTTCAAAAGATACGCAGCCAACAACCAGCATCTTATCAGCAAGGGTTTAATTTTCACTTCTATATTTCCCTTATGAAAGGACTAATGAGAAAACGTATAGCCTCATTATATTTTAATCTTTAGATACTATATTCTATTTAAATCAAAGATATGGTCTTAGTTTTAGGTCTATTGAGTTGCCTTTGCAGAAGTTATTTGCTGTGGATAGAGTGTACATTAGAACTACAAATTAAAAGAAAATTTCTACCTCTACAGTCCTGATAGAATGCTGTATTTCTCTCTTCCAGAATATCCTTTTGTTCATTAAATTACTGTTAGAATGTAGTCGTCATGAATATGAATATGTTTTTACTGCTGGTGGTAAAGTAGGGTGGCTGTGGCTGGTATGAAGGCTTAGATTTTAAGAATGGGAACAAATTGGGTAAAAATATTTTAAAAATAAAAATGTACAGTTAATTTCCCATGGAAAGGATCCAAGAATTCATGTAATTTAGCTCCAATATAAGCAACCCAAAGGTCTCTCCCCAGCTTTTACCATCCAATACTAAAATGCTGGTTTTCATAAAGGAAACATGCAGCAAAACTGTTTTCCCAGATAGGATCCACAGAGCAAGCTCTCTGTCCTTCTCTCCACACGTGGTCAGGCCTGACCAGAGCAGAGGGCTCCCTGAGGAACTGACCTTCACCTTTGATGTGGAAAGCCAATGGAGCATGAACTTGCAAGACCTCTCCCTCCGGCCTGGTGACCAGGATGGTGTGCTCTGCACATGGACAGTGGTGGTGGGAAAGGGACAATTCAGATGTCAGTGAATCACAGCAGACTATCTGCTTGGTCTTCTTCCAAGATTAGTATTCACAAACCAGCTCATTTCTATATGTCTCTTGTGCTTAGAAATGGGAAGATAATAGTAGCCAGCTGCTGCCTACAAATCTAGGCACTTGAATCCCCCAAATCTCTCCAACTTTGCCTTTGCAAACTGACCAAAAGCTAAATTATCTTAAAAGACAAATTTTTCTCTCACTGTGTCTTCATGCTCCAAAGGTAGGTCTAAAAACTTCAAGGTTTTGAAAATTTTCTCTTTCCTTTTCTTAAGTTTCAAAGTTCATCTTTAACAGTTTTTTGAGGATATTGTTTCTTTCTTATTCCAAGATCTGAACATTGAAAAATAAGGTCTCAGCTATAGGCTACACTGGACAAATTTTCTATAAAATCAAATCAGTCATGGGATTAAAACTTATGGCAAAATTAAGCCCCCAAAGATGAGAAACTATGATATAAATGTACTATGTCCCTATTCTTTCATTTTATATCTCTCTGATAGGACTTAAGGGTACTTGTTTTTTGTTTGTTTGTTTTATTTTTTGTAGTATTTACTTATTTATTGCATTACCAAAATCAAAGTTGTTCCCAAGTGGATATAAAGAATTGTAGAGTTGAATGCGAGTTGGGAAATGCTAGACACGACAATTTTTAAGGTCTTAATTTTTTTTCTAAGAACCATGTAACAAAATTACAGGTGCTGAACCTCTTCCTCTGGACTTCCACACCTAGATCTTAAGCCTTACAGGAAATTGTATTTGCCACAATAGTTATGAAACACTAGCACAGCGCTAGGACTTGAGGGCATTTGCTGACAGTCAGAGATTGGTTTCTCTAGATAGGTCTGTAAATCAGAATTATCCATGTCCTTAAATGTGTGTGTTGGGAATCAAGGAAAACAAGATACATTCATTGAATGCCTACTATGTACAGTCACTACAGTTTATCCATATAACCTTATTTAATCCTCACTATTAATTACTGACATAGATACTTTAATAGATGAGGAAATCGATACTTAGAAAGTTGAAGTAATTTTCTGGAATTGGGGCTCACTTTAGTGTGAATCAAAAACCCTTGCCCTTTTTTCACTGCATCATGTTCTGAGCCTTTTACCATTTGCTACACATCTATTCTGTTCTCTTTTTTAGAGACTACAGGTACATAGAACTATCAGGATATTTATAATACAAGTATAATACAATGACCTAACTGCTTTAATTGGAATTGAGAGTACCAAGAAGTGCAATGGGTTCTCATGGGGAAGGAGAAGTCATCACATCAGTGTTTTTCTATGTACTAAGTAGTAAAATGCAGCCTAGAAAGTGAGTTCTAGAGTCAGACAACCCTGGGGTAACACCCCAGCTCTGCCATGTACTTTTTAGCTTGCAGATTTAGACAAAATCCTTCATCTATTTGACCTTCGGTTATATCAGTACAACAAAAACAATGAAAAAAGTTAAATGAAGAAA
Source organism: Vicugna pacos (assembly GCF_048564905.1). NCBI lineage: Eukaryota > Metazoa > Chordata > Mammalia > Artiodactyla > Camelidae > Vicugna > Vicugna pacos. The sequence goes on from NC_132994.1 coordinate 27,532,168, forward strand.
CATGGGTTGATGCTCAAAATATTTAATGATTTCTATGGAATAGGGCACCTAGTGATCAGAGTTAGCTGAAATCACCAGTAGGTTCCTATGAGTGTTTAGAGGGACCACTTTTCTCATTTTGCCTGCAGGTCCCTTGCCAATTTTCACCACTGGTGGCAGTGTGGGGAGTCAGAGGTGTAGTCAGTGTTGAGATAGATAACATTCTAGGAATGCAGTGATGTGAGCCTAAAGAGTTCAAGAGGAAACATGGTTGGAAGATGTGTGGTTCCACTTCTGTAGTACAAAATTCCAAATGCTAAGTTTAACATAGCTGTAATATAACTTATTCACATTTTCTTGTATACTTTGGATAAGACTTACAGTTGACATGCTGGTCTTGGGTGACTCTTACTCAGTTGGACACAAGATGAAGACTCTTCACAAGTCCATATGAGTTACAGTGATTTATCAATGAAGATTTAATGATGGTAGAGAAGAAGAATATACATATCTGTTTACTGCACAAGAAGTACACATCAAGACTCTTCATCCTGAGTGAGAGTCACCCCAAAGAGCATGTCAGCCCCATTCTTCTGATCTAATCCCATAATTCAGTGAAAGAATGCCACTCTAGCCAACTGGATCAGCTCACCAAGGCAGCCCACTGGAACCAGGCTGGCCGCCTGGAATGATTCTATTGGTGTGAGTTGCAGAGCTCCTTGGGGTATCTGGTCAACCTCACACAAGACCTAGCAAGTCAGAGAGTGCCATAAGTGGCAGAAACAGGAGCCAGAGCTCACATGGGTCCCAATTAGAGGTTGCAATATCCTGCCTTGGTGGCACTGCTACTGCTTGTTGGTCTCAAGTCCCAGAGGAGGCCTTAAAAATTGTCAAAGAAGGCATTTTCAAAGTGAAGGACCTCTTAAGCTTGGAGCTTGGTGCAGGAGCCTCACATGCCTGGGTCTAAGGGCAGCAATTCTTGTGTAATTGGTTTTCCTGTCAGTTCTGGAAATAAAAGGTGAAGTACTTAGCACACTGCCTATAAACCAGTAAGAACTCAATGTATGTTGGCTTTCATCATCACCATCATCATTACATCAATATTGTAATTTCCATGGGAAATGTTAATAGATATTCCAAGAATAAAAGAAGTGAGGTAGCAAAGCAAATTGCTTTAAAGGACAATTTATATTTTGGGTTAAAGATGACGGGTTGAGTCTCTACAGTGATTTCCATTCTTTCCCACTAAAACAAAAAGTAAGGGAAGTTTTTTAAACCTCAACCCATCAGACAAAGAGAACAGGTGATAAGTCAACACAAACAAAATCTTGGAAGCTATACAGCAGATGAATGAGTGGTTATTGACTTAGGGAACTTGAGAAAGCTGAAGCCTAAGTCAAGAGTGAGGAAATCTGAGAAGCAACCCAATGTCTACTATCTTAAGAGGTTGGAGGCAACTATCTCTGGAACTAGAAGTGAAGATGAGACTGAAAACACAAAGATTGATTGAAAATTAGATTCTCAGACTCCCTCACCACTCCAGGCAGAAAAGTGACGGACTGTTCAACAACCCCCAACCCCCAAAGAAAACTGGATTGTTTTGAGAGAACTGGTCTTTGGACTGGAGAATGTGTGGCATGATTAAATAAAAATTATACACTAAATAATGTGATCCAGTCCCCACTACAAGACCTACCACTATCCCAGGTTTTTTTTTTTTTTTTGTCTCATTCAATTCCTAGTACTCTGGCAACCACATTTATAACTTTCTAGTCAGGATTTTGAAAGAATCTTTTCTAGAGAATTTAATCAGCCCAAGAGAAATGCCCTAAAGTTAGTATACACCTGAAAGGTGCCACAGTCTTCTAGTTGTCTCCTAGTATCGTCTCCTCCCTTCTTCCATAGTGATATAATTTTTAATTAGGTGCATGTATATGTATATTGCAAAAGATTTCACATTTCCCAGCCTCCTTTGCCATGAGATGTAGCTGACATCTCTAGCCAGCAGGATGTAAGCAGATGTTATATATACAACTTACAAGGATGGGATATATATATTTTTTCTCCCCTCCTTCCCTTTTCTTATTGACCAGAATGTAGACATGGTGCCGAGCCTTCCTGGACCATGCAGTGTAAAATCCTCAAGATGATGGAGCAACAGCATAGGGGATGTCTGGATCCTGCACACTCTGGAGTGCTATACTAAGCCCAGTCTTGCATTAGACATAGATAAGATTTTTCTGTGTTTAAGCTACTCTTCTTTTAATTTCCTGTTACATATAGCTGAACATACATATTAAGTAATATAACAATATAAGATGCTTCCCCAGTGAAACAGCACAGCCCAGTAACCCTCCAGTAAAGCATACAGTTGAAGAGCCCTGCCCAAGCACGTGGAAAACCAATCAGCTTTTTAGAGCCCTGTGCTTTAGGAAGTCAACCAAGATCACCAAAGATATGCAGGATCCTTGACCTATTATGAAAGACAGAGACAAAAACCAAAGCAGTAAATGATAACAAGAAAAAAATCTGGATAAAACTGAAACTATGCCAAAAAATTTAAAAATTATCATTCCTTCTTCAGATAAATAAGATAAATATATTGAGTTAATGAAACAGGAGGATACCATGAAAATGAAGAGAGACAATTACAAATCTTAAAACTAAAAATAGAATTGCAGAAATGTTTTTTAAAGTGACATTTGGAAAAAAATAAAGTGACATTTGGAGGACAAAACTGAAAAAAAAAATACTCTCAGAAAACAAAGATGGTAAGAGAAAAATATTTTTTGTAAAGATTCAATCTAGGAATTTCCAAATAACAGGATTACAGAGAGAAGAGAAAAAACTAAGTAAGGGTGGAAAAATTTTCTAAGAAATAATTCAAGAAAACTTCCCCAAACTAAAGTACAAAAGTTGCCAGATTGAAAGAACATATTGTATATTCAATTCAGTGAATAAAAGTAGACCCTCATCATTCCCTGAGGAACCATAGCGCACCAGGGAGGAGAAGAGTTCCTACGAGACTCCAAAAAGGAAATAAGGGAGTAGAAAGAGGATTCAGGAATCAGAAAGTCACCAGATTTCTCAACAACAGCACTGGAAATTAGAAGTAATGGAAACTTATCTCTAAAATTCTGATGGAAAATGATTTCCAATGTAAAATTTTACATGAAGCTGAACTATTGATCATGTGTGAGAGTCGATCAAAATATTTTAAGTCTTTCAAGAATTTATCTCCCATGCAATCTTTCTCAGGAAATTACAAAAGGATGCCTTTAACCAAGAAGGAGGAAGTCACAGTTCCAGAAAATGAGAGAGCCACCTCAAGAGGAGTGTGAAAAAAATCCCCAGGATGATGGTTGTCTTAGGTTGGGTTCCCCAGAAGCAGTGCCTGAGATGAAATTCATGTACCTCTGATTTATTGAGGGGGAGCTGTCAGGAGAAAAGAAGGAAAGGAAGCAGGATAGGGCAGAGGAAGGAGGCAAACAAGGATATGGACTCAGCGGGAGGACAGCTCAGCCTGATCCCGGGGAGGGAGAGAGGCGCTATAAATTGCACCACAGAGATGGTCCCATCTAAAGGCAAGAAGACTAGACTTCTGTACTCTTGTGTCAACTCAGCATTGACTGTGGGAGGGGTGTAACCTCCAGGTTGAAATACCTCCCAGTTGGCTTCAGGTTATTCCCTGGAGAAGGGGCATCTATGAGACATTAGTAGGCACAGCAACTGTGGGACCTGTGCCCCCGCCCTGTAAGGGGATCTGGGCAGGTACCAAGAGTGACCCCTACAATGGTGAGAAACTAAGATACAAGTGGGCAACCGACAAGGCATTCAGACTGGGGCAGGTCTGAAGGCTCTGAGGGAGACGAGTTCAAGAAGACACAATGGAGGGAACGCTTAATGTGTTTGAAGGTATTGAGAAGAAGTTTACACAACTGATTAAAAGTTTGGGGGTAAATTAGTGATAAGCACATAGAGAACTTTGCAAACATGAAACAAATAACTCCAGGGAAAAAGTTGTACAGGAGGAGATAGTAATCAAAGGGTCCTATAGGGATCAACTATGAACAACATTTCAAATGATCATAATAGTGAACATACTGAATACTGATCTAACCAAAGTATGAAGTAACTACCAGGAGGATGGGACAGTGGAGTAACAGAGTGCTATAGGGTTGTCCACTGGTGAACCCAGCTGTTCTCTCTGGTTGCCTGGCAACAAGCCAAATGGGACCCATGCTCCCCTCCCCACAGGTCTATTAAGACTGGAGTGCAGCTTCCCTCAGCTGCTGGCATGGAGCTGCAAGGTGTTGATCTCCACTGAACACCACCCTCATCTGTATAGAGCCCTGTTGTCATGTTCTCTCCACAAAACTCCCACATGAAGAAAGCAACAGGGGTGTCCGTCTCAGAGCATATCCTTGATGGGCCTGGCCACGCCTGCTCAAGCACACCTCTCCATGTGATGCCAAGAGGCTGAGGTCTGAGTGTGTCTTGCCAATTCTTCCACCTAGGAGTTCCAGCCTACACTGTTTGATGCTTCTGGCATTGTCTGAGCCCTTTTCTCAACAATTCCATTGCCAAAGTTAATAAATAATACCTAAACCCCAAAACTCAAAAAGTAACAGTATAAGTAGCTGTTTAAGGCTATTTAAAGATATTGGAATAAATACCAAAAGGATCAATCAGTGCCTCTGGGAAGCAGGGAATGGGAAGCTGGGATGAAGGATTGCTATTTTCACAACAAACATCATAGAACCATATGTATATATAGCTTTCATAAGGATGAAGCTATTTTTTGAAATATTGGTCAAGCAGGTTGCTTTACTGCTGTACTTCTCAGATGCTTAGAAAGTGGAAAATTCCTAAGGGCAGAATAATGTAAGCAGCATTTCTAAAACTTGTTTGGCCCTTGAATGTTTGCATTTACTTCTTCAAGCAAACACTTACATCTCCAAAGGCACAAATGCTGCCATTTGATAAATACCATGTTACAGTAAAGTGCACAGATTTCGAGAAAGCAGTGTATACCTGAGGTTGTAGGGGAGACTTGCTGAGTGCCCACTCTTGTCCTGGGCATTGTGCTAGATGTCTTAATGTGTGCTGCCTCATCGGAGTGGATTCTGATCAGACCTGTTGCTTTAATTTCGAATTGGTCTCAGAACATATTCATTCGAGAGAAATTCAGTGAGTGTGTCCTGTGTGCCAGGCACTGCTGAGGAAAAAATATTTGCGATACATATGGCCCCTCACCTCACCATGAAGATTCTGCATGCACTCAAGAAGAAAAGGAGAATGGATACATTTGGATAATTCATTACTTCCAATCATTTTGCATTTCATTTATGGAATCCTCTTCTGCATGTTTGAAAATGACTTGTATGTTGATTCTTCAGCTGCCATGTGATTTGCTACATGCTGGCTCAGCCCAAGTGGTTTTAAGCCAACTGCCAGTCTCTTTTTAAATTCGAGAGGCACGCCCATTTACAGCCTTCACCTAGGGTTGCAGGAGTGAGGAGTCCCTGCAACTTCAGCTTCGTGCGCCATCTTTCGGTTTTGGAAGTATAGGAAACACTGCTACGCAGTAATGCAGCTGAATTGCTTCTACAATGGAGGTTGATAAAGGTAACAGTGAGATTTGTTCAGGACATTCAGACTTTACCTTTTCCCAGTGATGGGCCTGGGTCCTGTTTTTCCCTAGACTTGGAAAATAACTTACTGATAGCTTAAGACACAAACTCTAAGCTTATACTGAACTCCTAAAACCTAACGCAAGGCAAGGACTCAGAATATACAAGCCAAAATTCCTTTTGCTTTTTGAGATCATTTGCTCATTTTTTTTAACCTATGAAGTTGCACATGTTCATTTTAGAACATTTTAAAATTTTGGCAAATTCCAATTAAAAAAAATCAACCATAGTCCTTCATCTAAAAACATTCACCTTGGTGTGTTTTCACAGGAAAGTTTTTAAAAAGCTTTTTCCATATAGACACACATCTTATTTTCTAGTATACTAATGGAAGCCACTGGTGGAAAACCTGCACGTGCACCGGCTGCTTCCCCAGGCCCTGACTCACGATGCACTTGATTTCCAAGCAGCAATGCAGGCTCTTCGTGCCTCACCGCTGTGTCCTTAGAGGCTATGGACCACTTTATCACTCTGAGCATCTTCCTTTTGGATGTAAGTACCGGAGACAAACAAACCATTAAAAAAGAGAGAGAGAGACAAGGAGATATGAGATCTGACTGCTAGAACACACAAAAGACTTAGAAGAGCCTTACACCAACGACGTGCTTTGCTGTATAGAGAGCCATTGTCTCCCTTGAGGAATGGAGTTCGGGGGCAGAGGTGCCCAGAACGTCAGCTGTCAGTCAGGTGGGGGAAGGGCGCGGAGCTGTATAGATTCCTCAGCTAGGGGTCACTAGGCGCCCTTCAGATGCTGCAGAGGAAGGATGTTCAGCAACTGAAAACAGCTATGCTGAACAAATTCCTTTCGACATACTAGTTCTTTGGCTTTTCTCTTTTGTTAAATGCTCCTAGCATGCCTGTTACTGTATTGATTGTCAAAATCTTATTCTTAAAACTACAGGTCAAGGGTGTTCACTACAATTTATGTTCATTTCTTTTCTTTAGCTGAAATAACTCAACCGATTTTTAAAAATAAATCAGGGTGATGTTTTATTTTTTCACATTTGACTTTTAAATGTTTTGTGTCTTCTGTGAGTTTACGTGTTTTAAAAAAAATTTTAAATAGCCAGAGGTGGTAATAAAAGTATTACTCTGAGAACTGCTTTACTATTTAAAAAAAAATCAGCACGAATTTTCATTTGAGTACTTGCTGGTGGGTCATCTCTCCTCAGCTCTGGCTGTAGTAGTGTTCGGCTGTCTTATCCCTCAAATGGCTTCGTTTCCTATACTTCATCTAAAGGTGATCAGGAAACCAAGCCTGAGGAGAACAAACGGTTTTGGCTAGATTACCACAGAGTTGGGAGGGGTACCTGGGAAAATCCCCTTTGAGGGGCCGTGCAGGGGGCCCACAACAAATGCTACTTTGTAATAAAGTTCATTTCTTTGGCCAGCAAATTATAGCCTAAATTAGATGAAGCCTGCAGACCTTGAATATAATGACGCTAATGCAACTGGATTACAATGCAATAGTTTGAATACTGACATCAATGCCGTGCTTAAAATGGAAGTGGGGCTTCCATCAGCATAGTGTAAAAGAACTGGTGGGTTACTTTTGCCTCAGTGGCCCCAGTTCCTGAATGCTTGGCCACTTCCCCAACATGAATTGGGCCTCGCAAATGGAGAAGACCCAATAACCATCTCTCTAGTGCCACCTGGGACAACAGCACACACACCAGGACGGTGCTTCTAGGACTGCATGTGCCAAGATCTGTGGGCAGAGGTGCTGTCTTCCACAGCCCTGATGGGGCAGCATTTTCCACTGGGACCCACAGGTTGCTGGGACAATGCCCATTTTCCACCAGGAGTGGGCTAAGCGCATCTTTAGAGTTGCTGGAAAAAATACAGGACATCCAAATATTTCATGGGACATACTTATGCCAAAAAAAGTATTCATTCTTTATCTGAAATTCAGATTTAACTGGGTATCCTGTATTTTTCTTTACTAAATCTGACAACCTTATTGCAGTAGTAAGGAGAAATGACCTGCCTCTTTGGATAGGAATCTTCCATTTTCTTCTTCACTGGATTTAAGAGGACAGGAAAGGATATAAAATGTTTGCATGTGTGTCTGTGTTCTCCACTTGAAGGCTCACTAGCCAAAAAAAAAAAAACAAAACCCAAAAAACTAGAAGATTAGTGTTTAGTCAGACTAGTCCAGAATTCTAAGAACTCGAAATAATTGCTTCAGTCTGAAATCCAAGAGTTATACATCCCCAGCATCCACTCCCATCCATGCAACTATTACTAACAAGTTGGTATAACGGCTCCGGCAAATGGGAATCAGGATGGTCCCATCGTTGCTTTGAGTTGACTCTTTTAGAAAATAGCTTCCCAGTGCTTTCATTTTATCTGTGGGGATTCTAATGGGGGAGGGATAACATATTAGATAACAGTCTAAGGTAGAGTTTTAAAATGCTTTTTAATTGAAGTGTAGTTGATTTACAATGTTTTGTTAATTTCTGGTGTACAGCATAGTCATTCAGTTATACATGCATGTATATTCTTTTCAATATTCTTTTTCATTATAGGTTATTATGAGACATTGCATATAGTTCCCTGTGCTATACAGTAGGTCCTTGTTGTTTATCTATTTTATATACTATAGTGTGTATCTGCTAATCCCAAACTCCCAGTTTGTCCCTTTCCCACCCCTTTCCCCTTTGGTAACCGTCAGTTTGTTTTCTATGTCTGTGAGTCTCTTCCTGTTTTGTAAATAATTTCGTTTGTATCATTTTTTAGATCCCATGTATAAATGATACCATATGATATTTGTCTTTTTCTGTCTGAGTTGTTTTATTTTTAAAATCTGACCATGCTTGAGCATCTCAAAGACAGGTAGTCTTAAATAAATGTGTCATGTTATTCATATTGCAAATGTTCTTCCAGAAACTTTTGTTACCTTTTTTAGGTCAGGCATACTTGCAAATGGAGGAACTGGTTGTTTAAATTATCTGAATTGAAGAATACTCGGAAACCCCCTTGATGTTAAATTATTTTCTCTCTCTAGATGCTACAATACTTAAAAGATCAGCATGCAATGTTCTTTTTCAGCTGGTCTCTTTTTAAATCTTCAGAAAGGGATTATTAAAACACTAACACTTTAAAATAGATGGCCTTAAGGGAGACTGGATTGCAGACAGCATAAGCATTATAAATCTGAATTTGAGACACTGGATAGATCAGAAAAAGGATGAGGTAGTGGTCAGAAGTGAGGATCATACCCAAGAAAAATGTCATTTCCCCATAAATGTGCCTATGGCTGCTAGTCCTGACCGTGCTCTGCCTCTACTCCAAAAGTGTCTTGTTTTCAGTTGAAGAGAGGACTGGTTTTATTTAACCAAATCCCCCTTCCTTCCTCCTGTCTGATATGGACCCATTCACCTCGGTACCACTCTTGTCTAGAGCTTTTCCTGCTTGCCACTAATGTGCTGTGTGACCTTAAGCAAATCACTCAACTTCTCTGGACCACAGGTTTTATCATTATGAACTTCCAGAGTGGTATGGGTTGGTCTGTCAGTCTTACGAAGAAAGAAAAAACACTTATATCATCGAGGCCTCATAATTTATTCAGCAGAGAACATATATTGCCTCATCCATCACTGCTCTACAGCTCACTAGCCATATGTTCTTGGGCAGTTTACTTCATCTCCCTTTGCCTTTGTTTCTTATCTATAAACAGAGAAAAAGAATGCTTACCAGATTATGATGTTATGATAATACAATGAGGTAGCACATGTAAAACAGAACAGTCGACGCATAATAAATGTGGGATGTACATTTCAACTGTTGTCATAGTTAGTAGTAGCCACTAATCCTTCAAGAATCATTTTAATTTTAAAGAAAACATTAAGGTAGATCAACATCCCCCAAATATTGCAAGCTCCTGAGTAAAATGTTATAGTTGGCATCTTCATGAGGACACAGTTGTTTTTGCTTCCTGTTAATAATGTTGAAAATAAACTTTTAAAAAGTAAAAATGCATATTATCACCACCAATTGCTCAGAATTCAGAGTATATAAAGACATGCTTTTCACATATATTGTTTTCAACAAACCAGAAAAATAATCTGTACTTTCTCTCCCAAGTGATCCCCGTATTTTGATACCTGGTCATAAAGCAATCCTTAGGCTATACAAAATACAAAGGGAATTCACACATCTACAAAGAAATGATTTTCAAATTAAATTTTTGAAATGCCAAATTAAAATTTTCATTGCTTAAAATTAATTTTTATTAAAAATCCATATTACTTAATGGAGTAGATTGTAGAGAACCACGGTGTGAACAAGGACTTCAGCCAAACTCCCTTCCTTCTTTAGACTTCTTTACAAAACCTGCTGTCTGCTGAAGGACACGTTTCCTCTCCTGTTACGTCTCACCTCTGTCACCACGTTCCTCGTGCTCTTGCTGAATTCCATCAGTTACTGGAACAATCTCTATTCCCGCGCACTTCCCCAGAAACATATTAAAATATTTACATACTGTTTTTAATAGGAAATGATTAAATCATTTATGATACTAATCCTGTCCTGTGTTGTAAGGCATTTTCATTTGTCTTATGTATATATCTACCTCAATTGTTGTATTCACATTTTTTCTTGTTATCTTTTCTCTTTTCCTTTTGGAATGTAGAAAATGTTAGCTCTGGAAGTGGTTAATGTGACAAAAAACACATTATAAAAAAAAAAATCCATCTCAATCCAAAGTGGTGGCATTAAGTGGAATCCAGTGTATCGTGGCACACCTAATGCGCACAAGATGTGGAGCTTGTCACTTAGTCAGAACTTTTAAGTACTTAATAGCAACAAATGGGAGAAATAAATCAAATGGAAAAAGAGCTGGAATAATAAACAGTGAAGATGCTTCATCCTCACACCCCATCAAAGCAATATGAAAAAGTGATCCTGGCTGTCAGAAGCTACTAGCAAGTGAAGAACTTCTTTTTAGCCCTTCTAACTTAAAAAAAAAAAAAAAAAAAGCAGAAAAAAATACCAGAGGAAAATAGCTTCCTTTCTTCAAGTCCCTCAGATTGGTTGTCAGTAAAACAAACTGCTATGTATCATCTGTTTAGTGACAGAAAAAAAATATATCGAGATCAAAGATAATCAAGGTACACCTGGTTATTATTTGTAAAGACTTAACAGTAAGTTTTTAATGATGAATTTATCTGCCACATAACGCCTTAATAGATCATGTGGAACATCAAGGGAGGAATGTGGGACTGCATTTCTAAAGCCTCTTTCTATGTCTCTGAATGATAATAAGCATGGAAGCCATCATTAGTCTTGTTAGACGATGGTTCCTTTAGGAATCTCCTCTGTGTTACCTTTTAGAGGGAAGGTCAGCTGAAGCCGCCCCGGGGGACTCCCCTGCAGGATACAACCAACACAAGCATAAACTGTATGGAAATGGCTAAATTATCTTTACGGAGACCTTGGTCTTTCACATCAATCAAGTCCTTCTGAACTAGTAAAACAGATAAGCACCCTGCTGGCAAAAGTGTTACTATCCTTATGCTTGTCATGACTGGCACTACAAATTTAACAATAAACAGACAGTTATTTGTCTTACTTCTTTAAAAAACAAAATAAGTGAGCCGAAAGACATACGGTTGCAAGGACGAGTCGTTTGTCACGGGAGCAGAGGGAAGAAAATAATGGCTAAGTGGATTCTGTGTCACTCTTTCTCTCAGTCCCTCCTGATAAGACCCTTTATCCAGGAATCCAATCAGAACTGCTATCAGAGCACATGGAGAAGGTAACAGGCCCCTGACAAGCCAAAACAAAGCAAACCAGGACCCCGTGGCTGCTGTGTGGGAGGGGCAGGCAGATTTATCCACCCTCACGTCTCAGCTTCCTAAGAGTGGAGCCCTGTCAATGCCTCATCCTGACACCTAACTCATGGGGGAATTATAAGTCATCAATACCAATGACTGTAAAACACTTTGTAAATAAAAATGGCTTAGAAGTTCCAATTAACCACAGAAAGTAACCCTCTGGGATGAACCACAGAGAAATAACTACAGCCATAAATAAGCAATGTTGAGTTTAGTTTCACCTCCTGTTTCAGTGCCATTAAAAATGGGCCTCCTTCCCACCTTCAATGTGAAGACCCAGCTCTGATTTCTTTTCTTATGTACACCACAAAATGTCACGGCTTATGAGAGAAAGAGTTGAGGAAACAGAGGACTGAGCATTCCCCATGGTTTGAATGTGAGTTCTCACATACACGTACATATATACTGACCTCTCTCTATGAGACACAACAAAAGCCTGGGATGGTATGACTTAACTCAAGTAGCCGACTGAAGACTGATACAGGAAAAATGAATGTGGGGCGAGAGGATGGCCATATCCTGGCCTCGGCTGTGCCCCTGGGACATGCCCTGCCAAGTGTGGGTCCTTGGCTTCATGCAGGAAAGAATTCAAGAGCAAGCCACAGCTGAGTAAAGGTAGATTCATTTAGAGAGATAAATACTACATAGAGTGTAGGCTGACTCAGAAGGCAAGAGAAAGGCCACGAGGTGTGGGGGTTGGGTGCTTAGTTTAAAGTAAAAATAATACACACTCTGTAGACAGAGTGTGCTCTGACCGTCTCACTCAGAAAGGAGAATGGCCACGAGATGTGGAGGTTGTTAGTTTTTATGGGTTTGGTAACTTCATAGGCTAACAAGTGGGAGGATTATTCCAACTGCCTTGTGGGAAATGGCTGGGAGTCCCAGGAATTGGGCCATCACCCACTCTTTGAGCTTTTATGGCCAGCCTCAGAACTGTCATGGTGCCTGTGGGAGTGCCACTTACCATGTTAATAAATTACAATGAGTGTATAATGAAGCTCAAAGTCTACTAAAAGTCAAATCTCCCGCCATCTTGAGCCCCAAGGCCTATCTTGGGGTTAATTGCTGTGTCATTCTTTGAATGGCTGTGCCCTACCCGCTTCCTTCATGTTGCAATGACCACTACAGATGGGCAGGAAAGAGGGCTCAGACGCAAGAGTCCCAAGAACCGGCCAGAGGGCATGTCTTTAGCGTACTTTCATGCCTGCTCCATCTAGAACCTTCATGGGCACACAAAATGGATTGTACATGTGACCCAAGAAGTGTCCACTCAGCCTGCAGTATGTGCCAGGCACCGTGCTGGTCCCTTCCAGTGGAGCTCACTGGTACTGGTAAGGAGACAGCCTTGGGGAGCAATTTGATAAGACCAAATTAAAACCAAGTGAATAGTCACATAATACTTACTAGAGGTCAGGTTCTATTCTAAATGCGTTGTGAATATCAGCTCCTTTTTATTCAGAATAACCCTGTGAAGCACTGCTGTTATCACCCACATTTTATGACCAAGAAACCCAAGGAGAGAGAGGTTGAATACCTTGCCCGAGGTCACAGCAAACAGACTCTAACCACGGGGGCTGGTCTCCAGAGCCCAGGCTTTTAACCGCTTCTCAGAGCTGGAACAAGAGCTCAAGCTCCTTGCTCCACAACTTAGTGTCTCTGGTCTTTGCTTGATTATAAATATTAAAAAATAAACAAATAAGACAAGACAGGATGGTGTATTCCTCAGGTGCTCACATCCCAAGACGCTGACAGACAGGCAAAAACTATAAGGTGACAGGAATCGTAGTAATTGCAAAATAGTTGAGAAGTACAAATAAGGGAGCATGTAAATCAAATTGGGATCTTAAGAGAAGTCTTTTTTCAAAAAGGTAATGAATTTTGAGTTTCCATTTCCTTAGAAAATCTCGTTTGTGCCCCTGTTTTATTACAAGGCTTCATGTAACCTTTGGCATTACTATGCACAGCATGTTCATAAGAAGTAACTTCAAATACCAAATCAAACCAAATTAGCACTGCCCTTAGCTTCTGTTAAAGCTGCTACGAGATCAGAATCCACAGGCAGCAAACATAGGCTTTCAGAGCTTGACCAGAAACCAGAGCCAGTCCCGGGGGGTCAAGCAGCCTCTCTGAAATGGCATTAGCTATTAGGTCCCAGGCATCTCCAGAGCAGCCGCAGGGGGATGGTGCGTTTGGCTGGTGCTACAATCACCGCAGAGGTCCTGGCAGACAGAGGCACTGCCCTGGAGAACTGTGCAAGGAGGGCAGTGCTTTCCCCAGCAGGGACCATCTCTAGGGATAAAGTCACCTCCAACCTGTGAGAAAGATTCACTCGCAGGGAAAGAGAAGCCAGGAGAAAAGGTGTTTGGGGAAGGAAGAACAGAACACAGGCAGCATCCAGCACTTCTGCTTGGTCCTAGGTTTCCCTCTGCAGCGGTGATTTGCCTTCAGGAAAAACCCACCTCCTGGTCCCCCGCACCGCCCTGCAGCACCGCAGTGATACCTGGGCAGGACCCAGCCTGCCGGGTACCTACAAAGGACACATGGAAGCCCTTAAGCTCATGGCTGTTTACTAACTGTACATCTTGTGCCTTTTTATTTTTAAACCATCAGTTTCAGGCAAATTCCCTTGCCCACAATCTCACTTGGGAAAAACATGGCTCAGAGTGTGGCTCCTGGGATGCTTTTGCTTATTTTTGAAAAAGCTTTTGGCTTTTCTGAGTTAACTTAGGCTGAATTCTCTGAACAATAAATATAACGTGCTTCCCGCTGAACTTTTTCTCCAACTCATGTACTAACCAGGCTTGGATTTTCTGGAAAGATTTCAGTTGAGGAACAGGAACTAAGATTATAATAGCTTTCTGACTACCACCAACTTCAGTTTCCTTGGCTGCTGTTATATTCAGCCCCCGCAGCTGGGCCTTGAGGTCCAAGTTCATCTCTAGTTCCAGAAGGGCTTGGGAGATGCTACACTAGAAATCCTCTGGCTTCTTGCCATTGGGCTTCAGGATCTTCTCCCTGGAAATGAACAGGACCTTGACCTTGGCAAGGCGGCCAGCGTCTTTTGTCTTAAAAGGTGTGGTCCATTCATAAAATGAAAAACAATGATGTTATAAATGAATGACATGGAAACATAGTCACTATGTATAATTTAGTGAAATAAATAGGTTATGAAACAGTGTGTACCGAGTCCAGTTTCATAAACAGTTATATTCCTATAAAAAGACAGAAGACATATGCATCAAGACATTAACAGTGAAAGGGTTGTGGGAAATTTTTCTTCCTATGCTTATCTGTATCTCTATAAAGAATGAGTATGATTGACTTGATTTTTCAAAGAGCTATTTTATGTTTCCCTCAGGAAGTGGGAGATTACAGAATAAGTGGTACTGGTAACAGATGTTATCAATCTTAGTGGGTTTTTTTGAGTGTTGTTTAATTGAAAAACGTGGATAAGCTGGTTTTGCCAGCTCTTTCCTGTTGGCCACAATCGAATG
The DNA here is from genome assembly GCF_048564905.1 of Vicugna pacos. Taxonomy (NCBI): domain Eukaryota; kingdom Metazoa; phylum Chordata; class Mammalia; order Artiodactyla; family Camelidae; genus Vicugna; species Vicugna pacos. The sequence continues at coordinate 27,547,171 of NC_132994.1, forward strand.
TGAAATGGTCAATGTCATTCAGCATATCTCCAGAATTAAGATTTTATACCTTCCCTGCAACTCACCCAATCAAAACCAGAGTACCCTAAAGCAGACCTAAAGGGGTATTAATAGATTTCAGAAGAAGGAAAGACAAAAAAATTGAGTGGCCAAATTAATTTGGAAAGTGTTGAACTGAAGAACATTAAATAGGCTCCTTTGCTGTAGGACTTTTCAGAGCCTTCATTATGCTAATGAACACTGTAAATTTCCCCCCAAAATATGAGACAGCCTGTCAGGCATTGCCAAATTTCACATTTATCTATGGAATCCTTTCCCTCCGCCAAAGTATCACATAGAACCAGAAACCAGTAGAACACAAGATAATGCTGTTTTAAAGTAGTATTCTAGAAACACCTATAAACACATGTACTATTCCCTTCAAGAGAATTTAAAAATGATTTGGCAAATATAAATCTATTATTTTCACCACCACTCTTGTATATCAAAAACAGTGACATTGGTGAGAACATTAAATCAATTCCACCAGGTTGCCTCACCAGAAGCACCAAAGAGTCTCATACCAGCGAATCAATGTCTGAACTTCACCCAAAATCTGTGAAATCACTTTCAAGTCAATGGGACCAGTCTGTAAACAAAATAAAATGTACACCTGTCACTGCCATTCATTTAAATATTCACAGTTTATAAATTTACATGCCATGAAAAGCTTTATTCATGTTCATCTGGTGTGAAAATTGCAAGAAAAACTTCAAATTAATGACCTTTTTAAAAACAAAGCAATTTAATTTTATCACAGAGAGAAAGGGAATTTATTCATATGCCATAAAACTTCTGGAACTACAGTCATGAAATATGACTTAGGAGAAGTGGCTCATGCTCTAACATGCCTCCAAGATACAGAAGCGAATTAACTGGACGTAACTGCAGTCCATGGTCTGAAGGCTTCGGATCAGGTCCTCTCCCCAGATCAGCCTTTGGAAGATCTCAACAGTAGAGCTGACCTAACAATATGTTCTTTTTTTCTAGGTTTACTCAGAAATACCTCTCAAGATCGACATAATCTGTTGACCTTTGGGACAAGAAGTTGAGCAGTTAAGACAGTTCAACACGTTTCCCCTCGTGCCACAGGAGTAAAACCACACCTCAGAATCCATTTGACTGAAGGTAAGAAAGACTTCTGGGATTGAGTCATTTTTTTTCTTGGAAGTATCATTTTATTTCACACTGAAATAAACTGATTAGTATGTAGAAAAGCAGCAGTCCCTTGATTTCCACAAATGTATTTTGATTTTTTACAGTCTGGGCCTCAGACTCCTTCCTGCATACATTTCACTCCAGCCCACTCCACCGCCGGGACATTTACCGCGCAGACAAGTTGGGGCTGGCAGGGGATGGGGGTGTGTGCTTCTCCCTGGAATCTTGCTTACATTTGCATGTGAAAAAGAAAGAAATGCTTCTGAGTAATTAGTCATCTGAAATTCCGTGCATGAGGAAAAAATTTGCTTTCTGATAGTTATGGGGAGAAAAATCCATATGGACAAAGAATACAGTATTGATGCGTTGGGGGAAAGTGATGGCGATGTAGCACATTATGTTGAATTTCATCCAAACAATGCTAAAAGTAATATGGCCACTTTCTCATAAATAATAGTTACTGTGGAAAATAGCATGAAGCCTTTCTCCCCCCAACAACTTAAATTTCTTATATTAATTCTATGATTTAAATAAGCCCTTTCTTTTTGACCTGATATTTTCATGCCATATTGAAGAAACTCATGATCAATATGTATTGATTTGATCACTAATTGCATTAATTTTGCTTTAGAAATTAGAAAGGCCCTAATGAGAATGTGAAGTCACTTCAACATAGTACATTACGGGCAGGCTAATTTAGCTGGACTCTGTGCATCAGATTATTTCATTATGAACCATCAATTACCATACAAACGGATGAGGTAAATAGCTTTTTTCTGAGCAGATTTACATTTTTGAATTCGTCTATAAATTTCAAGAGCTTAACTTAATTTATATCCTACAACCATATTTAATATACAAATAGTTCAATCATGAATGCATTATCTGCATAAACCTTTGCTCCAGTCTTTCATATTACGTTTTAAACAACACTGAAAACACTTTTTTTAAAAAAGTGCTCCTACTGCATTTAATCTCTTAAAGAAAAATATGAAATGAATATTTTTGCTAAAATCTTTTATACCATTGCTTAGCAATGGGTGTGATAAAGCCAAAGGACCAAGATGTATAATGTTATTGAAGATTATGAAATCGTAAGAATATGAAATAGTCAAGCTGATTTTGAAACTGAGTGAAGATGCTAAAATAACATCCTAAGAAACAAGAGACCATAGAGGCTTTTAAATTCTGTGAGTGTATTTCTGCTCGTCTTAGAAACCTATCTGTTCAACTGATTTAAATGGAAAGACTCCAGAAGGAAGATTCTCTACAGTAAAATTCTATCTATATTGGTCTTTAGGAACTTGAGTGGGGCAACATTGTGGTGTATGGGGAAAATGTAGTGAGAGGAAAAAGTGGAGAAAAATTTAAGATGTCCAGGATTCTGGGGTATCTTGAAGAAAATCAATGCATCAAAATAAAATCCATGAAACATTTCACATATAAATATTTGAAAGCTCATTCTATTCTCAGAATTCACAGAATATGTCTTTATCCACACTACAGAAAATGAAACAGCTAACACTCGTGGGTCCTTCTTGCAGCCCCTACGAAGTTCTGAAGTGGTACTGATAACGAAGACGCTACCTGTTTTGCTGAGATTTAGTGTTTGTTGATAAAAATCATGGGCACACACCTTGGTACCCAATTCCTACAGTCACTATTATAAGTTTTTAAACTTTAGAAAGTGGTCGAAGGGCTGAATTTAGTCCCCTCATTCATTATCTTTTCACTGGCATTATAAGACCTTATGACATGGTATGCAAAAATAAATCAATGAATTGTGAATTTATACATAGTTTAGGATAAAGTATATTTCACAGTCAAAGCCCTTATGAGACCATGTCAGAGTTGACAGGCTTACTGGAGATCAGCCAGCTCCTTGGCACTCAGTATATGGTCTTAGGTCAGCACCTAGGAGCCAGTGTGAACAACTCCCCGCTGCTGACTTACTGATACCTAATCTGAACTTAACATGATGCCCAGGAGAGTCATGTGCACATCAAAGTTTGAGAACACATGTCTAGTCTTTCATCATCTTAACATGGCAACCAAGGCAAAGAAAGCTTAAGTATTGCTCAAGGTGACAAAAACCAACTCTCTTTTGTCTCTACGGCTGAAATCTATGGTGGTTAAAGTGTGATGCTAAGCAGACCCCAGAAATGGGTTAGATCACAGTTAACTTTGTTGATGGTTGGATCCTGACTGAATGGCCAGGCAGCTTTGGAAACTGTTTGCCATTGTTATAAGGAGCATGTTTTGAGCATGCTGATGGATCAGCACTAGTGTAGCACCACTCCAAGCACAATTGTCCTGCATTTCTGCTCCTCAGAATCACTTCATCAGTCCAGCCCATGAGCAGTGCCAGCATCCCCCCGCTTCCAGCCACTTTCTGTGTAGAAAATTCAAAAAAAGGGAGAATAGTTGTATCCTCAGTTTACCTATTCACGGAACAAACTGCAAAAGTCAAATGTGACATATTTGTCAATAGTTCCCCCCATAGAAATGAGAACAGCAAGGGAGGTAGTAAGTGGAGGAATTTTTAGTGTGGTTACCTGCAGCTGAGTGTGTGTAGGGCAAGTCAATAGTGGCCCAGTATAGACACAGCTGAGGGCACTTAATTAGTGACAATTACAACATTGTTCTTAGCTGCCTGCAACCTTGCTCTTTCCCTTTAGATAAACTCTTTTGAGTAAATAGAATGTCAGGAAAATGGACAAGCCCTTTGACTTGCTAGAGCACCACGAAAGTATTGTATTCTTCTTTCAGCTGAAACGTGCTTCTTTCAACTAGACTTATTAAGGGGAATTAGACCTAACATTTACTAAAAATTCATACAGCCTACATCCCATATGTTATTTGTATTATTTAGTGTTAAATGTGCAGCAAATAGTCTTTCTTCAAAAAAATTTATGCTAATAACAATCATATGCCAAATCTTAGAGCCTTTCAGAGAATAAATATCTATAAATATGTTTTGAGAAACACATATTTATGTATATCAATATTTATACCAACTCACTGACGTTTAATCATTTATAAAGGAATAAAACAATTTGGTCAGGCTCATGTGGATTAGATATCATGTTGAGATTGGGACAGATTATATATGCATTTTGCATTTAAAGCAGTGTTCAGGTCTGACAGAAGAAAAGATATGTTAAAAAATAATATTAACAGGCAATTAAAGTTGTGGCAGGAAAACGTGTCTGGAAAATTTGGAGATAGGCAATCAGATTTCAAGCTTTACAAAGAAAATTCAAACATTAGGGTTTACATAACTTTGAAATATAAAGGAATGAAAAGTATGTAATTTTAATTAAATCTGGCAGAGAAAGGGAACATCAATATCATAAGTAATTATCTTTAAAAACTACTTTTAAAAACCGTAGTTTTTCCATTCTACCAATGCTGAGGGTGTAAGTCAGTATAAAAACTGTTCTCAAGAAACACAAACCATAGCGATTTTCTTTTCTAATTTTGCAGTTCTCACTTACTGCTTCACAATAGCCAAAAACAAATGCTATAAATTTGCAGTTCTGTGATTTCCCTGTGACAATCTGATAATTCTGCCTCTCAAAGACAAAGTCAGATGTGTGGTTGCTGTGCCCATATTGGGACTGGGATTGGGTTTGGGATCAGGTTGAGGGCATTTATTTGCTCTGATAAATTCACCAGCTCTCACCTAGGGCTTTTGAGACTAGAGGCAGAGAAGGGCTCTGACTCATACTAGTCTTTCTGCAAGGTGTTCTAGCCAACGCCAGTCTCAAATCAATCCACCAAAATTCACTAATGTTTTATTTTTCCCTTAACCATACATATTATGTTTAGTCATATGGATTTTTTCAATGAAAAAACAAAGTCTGGTGATCTGTTAAATCACTTAGAAATTTGCACCTGAATGTCTTCACTTAAATATATATATGTAATGCATTACACACAGTAAGGATGGTTCAAAGTGTGAACTGAATGACTGGGGAGTTTAAGGGAGTCAGCTTTCATTCTATGGCATGTGAACTTCCCCCACCTCCCCATACTGTCTCTCTGTCACTGAGACTCCATTCTCCTGGTACCACTGCCCCATGTGACCAGATCATTTCATAAGAGAATGATCAAAGGTAATGATAGGGTGGGAGGATATAGCTCAGTGATAGAGTGCATGCTTAGCATGCACAGCATGCACAAGGTCCTGGATTCAATCTCTAGTACTTTCATCAAATAAATAAAAATCCTTATTACTCCCCTCCAAAAAAAAATTAAAAAGATAATGTAAATGGGTTGGGGCACAGTCCTTAGCTGGGCAACTTTGAGCAAGTGATTTAATCACTTTAAGCCTCATTTTTATCATCTGTGAAATGGAGCTAAATAACTGTGACCTACTTCATCAAGTTGTATGATAAGTGAGAAAATATTTGTAATGTGGATCACAGTCCCTGACACCTTATGAATGCTTAACAAATATAGCTATCATTATCACTAATATTTTTATTGACTAAAGGCAATCCATAGCTTCTGGTTGCCTTGGAAAAGTCTCAAGTGAATACCTTTATTAATTCTTCCACTCAACAAATGTTTATTCAGAACTTAGTATGTAACTCTTTAGTTATTCAACAAATAAGTAGTACATACCAGGTGCTCTAAAAAATAAGATATTGTTTCAGCCTTCAGGGAGCTTATAAGCAATAAGGTCAATATGGAAAGTACACAAATAACTGTCATACAAGGAAGAAGGCAAAACATACCATGCGACAGACTTCCAAGACTAACTTCATCAGTCCTGCAGCCAGCAGTGCCCACAGCAGACAAGGGCCAGGCATTTTCTTCTTCTCCACCACCTGAGTCAACACAGTGCCATGTTGCCTGGGGTGGGGGAGGATGGAGACCTCTCTCTGCCTCCTGCAAAGATAAGCAGGGGCACAAAGACCCTGACAAATGTATGGCTTTTCCAGGAAAAGCAGTGTGCATAAAGTGAATCTGCTTTCATTTGGGTGTTAGTCATTGGACATGGGGGAGTAGGAAATGTTTGACCTACTAAAATCATAACTATATGAGTTAATTTCTTCCCAAACTATATCCAAGCTTGTTTGCTTTAACTTGGCACAGGATCCCAGGTCACACCAGGCACATGTAAGATCTTGAAAACCAATGCTTTGCAGGTGGTGATGACTCCCTCATGGTCTCATGGAAGAAAGGCATTAAAACCTGCGAAAGGCTTTAGGACTCGGTGTTTATTTTTATGGAACTAGATTCAATTGGGGTAGTCATTTAGTGAATTAAGAGAACACTGGAAATGACTTTAGGCTAGAAAGTTACTGCCCTACTATTGTATTAAGAGATGAGCATTTCCAACCTTTTATGGACTGGAGATAAGCCCCGCCCCATCAGTTATTAGTCTGAGATTACAGTCAGCCCCCAGGAAAAGGGTGCTCCAAATAAAGCTACTTTAGCTCTTCATTCACAGCTGTCTCCCTATCCACGGAATTTTCATGCTCATGGCTATCCCTGAGCACGCTTCTCCAAGTCCTGGTTCTGCCCTAAGTTACCTGTGGACCTGAGTCTCTGGAATTCAGACTCTGTACCTGTACGCCGTGAGGCTGAAGTACAGATGCCACAGCTCCATCACGAGCCGGGCAGAGGATGAAACTTTCCCTGGGCCAGGTTGTCTCCTTGGGGCCCGGTACCCGCTTGACTCTCTTCCTCCTCTGGCTTAGATGGGAAGCCGCGTCTGGCAGGTTGTTCTGGAACTCCCCTAGCAGGGCAGCCTAAGAACTGCGGTTTTCACATTCCTCACAGCCAGCAGAGGGAGTGAAAGTTCACAGCAAGCCAACTTGAACAAAATAGAGGCTATCTTTTAAATTCTCTGTCATCAAAATAAAAGCTGCCGGGTGTGACTGGTGGGGAAATGTGACCTGTGTGGCAGGTTTGCCTGCTGCCTGTTCATGTTTGCATGGGGAGGTCAAAATTAAAAGGTCACAAGAGGAAAGAGATAAAGCCCACCTGCCCACGATATTCTTCTGTCTAAAGATAAAGGAGGAGGGAAAGGCGCCCATGGTTACAGCAGCGAAGGAGGGGGATGGACCCCGGCTTGGGAGCAGAACTCAGGTCTCTTTAACGGGCCCTCTAGTTTGTTGTTTCCACTCATTGCCCTCAAAGCAGGTTTAGGGGTAACCGATAAGCTCTCAGGCAGAAGAAAAACAGATTAACCAGCCGTCTTGTCTGCTGCCCCATACCAATTCTTCCCTCCAGCTAGCTTATACCCACCTCCGCCCCTCAGCTACTTGCCATGAAGAGACGTGTGCCTCCAACTCACAGTGAAAGGTGGCCCTATTCAAATGACCGTCAGCAATGCCCACCGTGTCCTCGCTGACCTCTGATCCTGAGTCTCCCCACCTCTCCTTCTACTACTGCCCGCTGGCTTCCTGGCCATTCCTCAGACACATCACGTTTGTTCCCATCTCGAGGTCTTGGCCCTTGCTCTTCTCTCTGCCTAGAACATCACTTCCAGAAGCATCTGTGAGGCTCATTTCAGTACCCTTAATTTAATTGCACATCATCCCTTTACCATGTTCCCTCCTGCTTTGTTTTCCCCCAACTACATACCACATTGTTTTACTATTTGTTTGCTGTTCTCCTAAGCGAGCACAGGGGTTTCTGTCATTTTGCTTACTGCTGCTGGATAAACGAAAACGTGAGCGAATGAATGAGTAAAAGAATGAATGAGTTTTAAATGAAATTATGTATGCCCGGTTCAGAAGAAAGAAAAGCAAGTTTCTTCTAGTGACAGTGACATTATGTGCGCATTGTGATTCTTTCGCCTTACCTAAAAATAATTTGCTTCAATCAGTAACTTCCAGGTTGCTCTATTGATTGAAGTTCTAATTATTTGGCTCTGAGAGCAAGCGTGTTCTTAACTTTACCATATTGTCACAAACATCAGTTCCGCGGTGAGATAATGCTCCAGTCACCTTCTACCGTACTGTCTAATTACCTCTCCTGGGGTCTCACATTCCTTCGTGAAAAGCTAACGTAGCTGATACATAACACTCATTCATAGTCTTTGCATGTTTGGTATGTGTGACCAAATGCCCTTTAATATGTTCCATCCTAATATTACATGAATATTAGTGAATAGTCTAGTATAAATTTCTTTGGGGCCTCTTAAGCAAATGTGTATTTAGTTGGTTATGTTTTATGCATATTTAGAATGTGTTTGCATTATCCAGCTTCACATGTATTATTTACCTGGTCAGACTGTTTAGTGTTCTGCCACTTTATTTTACCCTATGGATAAATTCACATATGTTCTACAATATGCATAACGTTTCCACTAAATCATTCTGATGTCTGGTATATTTATCACTTTTTATGAGGTGTTTATCTACAGCTAGACATTTACGTAATCAGTCATGTTTTTTGTTTATTTATTTTTTGCCTTTCCTACTAAAGACAAGGATCTGGTGAAAAAAAAAAAAGATTTGTCAGAGTCCCCAGAAGGAAAGCAAGCTCTACAAAGAAAGTCTCACAGCAGACTTTTCCTGAGGAGAAGCTTCCTGTGTCAAAAATAAGTAAAGCATAATTAATTTCTTGAAAGTTTGGTTTCCTACCCCAGCTCATAAAAAGAAACCTGCCTCATATAATGGTCAGAGTGAACTCTAATTCCCTAATCTTTATTATTTCATTCTCAGTTTTAATTAGTGCAACTAAAATTGTCAAGTGTTTAATTGCTTTCTATTCTCACATTTCAAAAATCTGACCACTTATTTTAAAAAGTTAAATCTGAAGAACTAAAATTGAGAATAATTGAGAAGCTAAGGGGGAGGGGAGGATAAATAACTTGGTTACATTTTTCCTGTTCAATCAGTGTCTCGTGGGAGTTTAGAAATAATTCTATTTATTTGTCTTTCTTATGTGAGGCTAACATAGTTGACCTACCACAGGCCATTATATCCAACTAGTTTGCTGGTTTGTTTGCAGACTGTTTGATTATGTTCTTAATTTTTTTCATTAAAATCTTTATGAAGGCTAAGTGGCAATTTCATGTTGAAGAAATAAAGCAGTGAAAATTACTATCATACATCCGTCATCTAAGCAGAGTACGTGGGATGCCATGCTTAAGCACCACAGCTTAGGATGCCAATGCTTCGTGCTAATGCAGAAATCTTTCAATAGGCACTTGGGACTGGAGTTTCTCTGCAATATTTAACCTACAGGAATACATGTGATTACAATTAAAATTGCAGAAAAATTTTATATCTATTTGGAGTTTGAAGAAATTTATTTTTATGTATTGATTCTCTGTCTTAGAAGACAGATATTTAGAATGTTTTCAATTTTACTTAGAAGTTACCAAAAAAGAAAGGTCCTGTGTACCCTTTACCCAGCTTCTCCCATGACAAAATCTTACATAATTATAATACTTAAGTAGATTTTTTGATGGGCCTGTGCTTTCTGAGGCAGGACTATTAGAAAGACATAGAGTCCAGTCCCACTGATTATTTCTAAGAACCAGAAACCAAGTGCCATGATTCTTTGGGCAGCCCCAAGATTTCATCTGCAATGCATCTGGTTTCCTTATATGAGTCCAGTCTATAATTTGACCCATTAGCAAAAGAGAAAAGCAGAAAGGAACATACCTCCTCCCACCCATATCGTCCCCCTTGCCAGAAAATATTCCTGGGGAGATGTTTAAGAAACATCTATTTCTGAGGCTTACTGGGCTTTTTAAGTTTCTGGGTTCTTGTTCTCACTGTCCTTAAAATAGGCACCCTATGGGGGGTTGGGGTGGGAAGGGACAGTCTGGGAGTTCAAAATTTGTAGATACTGACAGGCATGTAGAATAGATACACTAGATTATACTGTGTAGCACAGGGACGTGTATACAAGATCTTGTGGTAGCTCGCAGCGAAAAAAATGTGACAATGAATATATGTATGTTCATGTGTAACTGAAAAATTGTGCTCTACACTGGAATTTAACACAACATCATAAAATGACTATAATTCAATAAAAAAAAAAAGTAAAAAAAAATACAGGCACCCCAGGAAGATGAGGACCAGGTCTGTCACAGATCTGTCCATCACCTAATCATTGTTTTGAATTTTATAGCCAAGTATTATGTAGCCATCTCTCTACTAAATTCTGCAGATTAAAAAAATACTCCTCTTTTTCTTTAATAGGATAGAGAGAGTTATTCTATCTGAAAAGATGGATTCTACCTTGTCTGATGAACTGCTGGGTTAAAAATTAAGGTGATTCAAAAGTAACCTTGCTGCACTCTCTTTGGTTTCTCATTGGTTCTGAGTCTAAGAACCTTTAACCTTTCTATTCTCTTGGAATGAATTTGGTCTCTTGTCTCATTCTGTATGTAATCCCCTGGGCAGCTCACTCCAAGTTTCAGCATCAAACATGATATCAAAACCTTGGGACTAGAGCAATTAAAAACAAGCTAATCTCAAGGAAATGCAAATTAACCCCCACTTATACGTATCCACCAGAATAGCTAAAATGAAAAAGACAGAAAATGCCAAATATTGGTGAAGAAGTGGAACATTTGGAAGTCCCTCATGTTTCTACTGTGAGTATAAGTGCATACAACCACTGGGGAAGCTGGCTTGTCTGCTAAATCTGAACATATGCACATCCTATGATCCAGAAATTCTTCTCCCAGCTCTGTATCCAACAGGAGTGTATGTGTGTGTACTTTCCCCGGAAGAGATGTACTAGAATGCTCATAACAGACTATTCACAAAAGCCCCCATCCCCTCCTCCAAAAAAGGAAGCTATTCAATTGCCTGGCAGCAGCGGAATGAATAGACTGTGTTATATTCATCGATGGGACACCATGCAGCAGCCAGAATGGGCAGACAGAGTGCATGATAAACTTGGGTGAGTCTCATGAACACTATGGAGAATGAAAGGAGCCAGATACAAAATAAGACATCGTGTATGAATCCATTTACGTACAGTATAGAAACAAGAGAAACAGGAGAATGGTTAGTCTTGGTGAGGAGGGTTAGTGACAGGAAGGGGCCATAAGGAGACCTTCTGGGGACCGGTCACATTCTGTGTTCTGATCAGGGTCCCAGTTACACAGAGGTGCTCAGTTTGTAAAAGTGTATCTTCTTATACACAGGATTTGTGCACTTTCTCTAAGAATATCACACTTGAATAAGCAGTTAAAAACCAAAAACAAGGTGTCATCTCCTGCCAGCTTTCTCTGGTTTCTAGCCCTCCTTCAGTAGGAGCCCAGATTTCTCCTACTTGGGTTGTGCTCTGAGCAGGTGCAGCTCAGGGCTTGTTTTCTTCTTCCATTTGTAACTTCCCTGCCCACCATGACCCCCTGCTGGACCGAGAAGAGGGCAGGGCTGTGGGAAAGCAACGGGGAAGGGGAGCAGTGAACTTTGCCGGCCCAAGTCAGAAGGTCTCCCCCAACCCTCCAAGAGTTATGCAGACTTGACGAGGAAAGGGAAAGGTCCTTCTGCATGCAGGGTTTAAAATATGGCTTGTGAGAATCTGCTTCAAAATGAAATTTCCTCCAGCGAAAGTCACTTATCCCAGGTCAGAGGATAAAAATAATCTTTACTAAAAAAAATAATAATAATTCAAAGTCTCCTTAAAACACATCCGTTAACTCTAACCATTTCAGCAGTACCATCTCCCTTTTCCTGCATTGTCTCCTGTCTTTGAAAATTGTATTTTTGAAGTGATTTCTCTCTATGTCTTTTCAGGAATAACGATTTTAAGAAGTCTTCCATTTTCCTTTAAAGCAGTAACTACAGATAGGACAACTGAAACTTTGTTATCCTTGTGGTACAAATGAGTGTGGCTTGTAAAGGATTTTCCAGTGTCATTTGCCTGGGAGAGGCCCCTTCTCCTCCAACTTTGTACCAGTTCTGTATCTTTTCTCTGTGACTGTGACAGTAATGGCAACTTACTAACACATATTCAACTGATATTTCCTTTTCAAGCACCTCTTTGGTACCAGGCACCATTGTAAGTACTGAGGACATAGCGGCGACAAAAGCGATCATCAAGCAGGGTTTACACTGTAGTCGGGACCAGTCAAAATAAATAATTGAACAATAAGAAAGATACTATCAGAAGGAAATTGGGATCGTGAAGAAAATAGATCAGAATGATACCCTAGAGAATGTAGGGGCAGGGGACCAGAGCATGGAACTTCTGAGCTGAGTCCTAGGTGACAAGAAAGAGCAGCCACAAGAAAATTGTCCCTGAGAGAGCTCGAGGAACAGGCTGCAAAGAAAATCAAGTACCTGCCTCCTTCAGACCAGCCATTTCCCCACAGAGATGCTGGAATAGATTGTTTTGTTGACTGTTTTCCAAGCAGACAATTTTGTAACTTTATGTCTGTATCTATATAGATCTATACAAATATAAATATATATATGTAAATCAGTGAAAGGTACTTTTGAGAGGCCAAGATTTAAAGTGGTAAGTTAAATTTAAGGAAAATACAGGGGTAAGATATGAGATTATTAAAAAGCTAAAATAAACTTATTCGATTAATATTCTGATCCTATATTAAATGAAGAGGAAAAATGTTTCTGTTTATAATTATTAGGTACACAGATATAAATACTTAGAAAGTTATAAGCTATCACAGTTCTATTAACTAAGGAGAACTCTTGAGGGATAGATCTGAATAAAAATACAAATTCATGAATTGGTAATTTTTATAATCCCTCCTCATAAGCAATAATTCAGCTGATCTACATAGGGCATCTGGTTATCAAACTAAACATTACCATTTCCAGATGCAAGACATAATTAATTCGTTAACTGCCTTAAAATTTTAGGCCACGTTTATTAAAAATCACCAGAAAATTGAGAGACAGCAGAAAAAAGAACAAAGTTTCAAAAAGATTTTTATTTTTCTGAAAGATTCTTTTATTTGAAGCAAATTTGATTTTAAAATCACTTATTTTTCTCTAAGCTTTGAGGTGGAGAAAGTAAAATGCTGTAGTCTTGCAGGGAATTTCAATATTAGCCAGGAGGGTTTGGAAGCAGTGAGCTAGGATAAGAAAGGAAGCAAGGGGTGAGGAAGGTCTCAAGCCAAATGGGGCAGAAGAAAGAACCCAAGTAGTTGTGACAAATAGAGGGAGGGCAGCTGCTGACCAGCCTGGTGACCTTATTTATTACGCGGGGAGGAGAGCTGGCCAAGGGCTGAAAGGAAGAAAACCATATCCTCCCTTGGGGACAAGGTATAAAGATCAAGGGATCTGTGAAGTCTTGTGTGTCCCGCAATGATGATGACGGTGATAATGACCACAGCAGTCCCTCGAGTGTGACCCCAAAGTGAAGGGGAGGAAAAACAGACCCACAGGGAAGTGAGGAGCATTTTGCAGCAGAGCCTTTGTTTCATTTCACGCCCTTTTGTCAAGAAACCCACACCTCTCCCAGATTAGAATTGCCTCCTTTTCTATCACATCCCTTGAGTCGAACAAAACTGAGGAGTGTTCATAGGGTGTTTTTAAAGATGCTTTGTATGGGGGATGAGGGTCACCCATGCATTGGCAGCTCTTCCTTTCCTCCTATGAAAATATACCACATCCCTCTCTTAATAAAAAAGCAGCAGAGGGAAAAGAGAGTTTAGACAGAGGTTATTACAATAACGATCCGAGTAAAAGGAAGACCACTCTAGAATTATGCTGTCTCTTAGCAGCACAGGTATCAGAGGAAACAGATCCTCTGGCTGTTATTCTCAGTCTTACACACTCTCCTCATCATCTCCATCACTTCTCAATCATGAGTAAGGTAGAGTATTGACTCCACTTTACTGTTGTTTGAATTTATTTTCATGGATCTATCTATCCATTTGAATAAATGTGCTCTGATATATATCTCACAAAGAAAAGACTTTCTAAAAATGTAAAACCTTAAGCACAAGCTGAAAAAAAGCATAAGGAGAATCTGGCTTTCAGGACTACTGCTATTTTTTTTCTGTATTCTTCCAAAACAAGTTAAAGCATGCACATCATGAGATAGATTTTGTTCTCATTCTTTTTGATTATTGCAAAAAAATTAATTATGAAACTGCATAAAAATTCTCCTCTTATTTTGGAAGCAATAACACTCAGGAAGCATGCCAAGTGTGAGTGACAGAAGGCCACCCATGCACTGATGTGCAATATGAAGTGAAGACCCCACAACAGGATAGAAACTCTGTACACTGAAATCCCACCTCAGATGTAAAAGCATAAATAATGGCTTCTGGAAAACTCTCTTCTCTGCAAGGTTTTTAGGACCCAAGATCCTATTCAGATGAAGAATCTAAGAAAGGCAGTCACAGCCAATGTTAGATCATACATAACAGCTGCCACTGAGTCTCTGCCTGTGAAAAGTGCGAAAGCAAAGCTCACACAGTGGTTCCTGCAGCCATAGCCTCCCTGAAGAACAGCCATTGGCAGCAAGAGTCATCTGTGCAAATGAAGTGACTCACACTGAACAGAAACCGTCAGCCGGGGCAGGGGGCCTGTGACTTGTCATCAGCACCTCTCAGATGCCTTGGTCTCCTTCTTCCCCCCACAAGGTAAACCATGTGGAAAGCTCTGGATGCTTTCTTAGAAGGAGTTAAACTCACAGAAAATAAAAATTTTATTGATTGTTTTCCAGTCATCATTCCACTTCCTCTTGCAGGCTGTTATTTTGGATGTTACATGACTAAAGCAACTAACAGTCTCCAAATGATTTTGGAAATAAAGCTAATTGTGCTTAAGTACCATTTCTTTTCAATTGAAGAAGATACAAATAAGTGGAAAAATATTCCATGCTCGAGGATTGGAATAATTAGTATC
Organism: Vicugna pacos; assembly: GCF_048564905.1. Lineage (NCBI taxonomy): Eukaryota > Metazoa > Chordata > Mammalia > Artiodactyla > Camelidae > Vicugna > Vicugna pacos. The sequence goes on from NC_132994.1 coordinate 27,562,182, forward strand.
ATTAAAATGTCCATATTACTTAAAGCAATCTACATATACAATTCAATGTCAATCAAAATTCCATTGGCATTTTTCACAGAAATCTAATAAATAATTCTAAAATTTGTATGGAACCACAAAAGATCTTGGATAGCCAAAGTAATCTTGAGAAAGAAAAACAAAGCTAGAGGCATCATGCTCCCTGATCTCAAAATATACTACAAAGCTATAGTGATCAAAGCAGTATGGTATCGGCATAAAAACAGACTCATGGATCAATGGAACAGAATAGAGAGTCCAGAAATAAACTCATGCAAATATGGTCAACTAATTTATGACAAAGAATATGCAATGGGAAAAGGACAATCTTCAGTATATAGTGTTGGGAAAACTGGACAGCAACATGCAAAAGAATAAAACTAGGCCATATATCTTACACCATGTACAGAAATTAACTCAAAATTAATTAAAGACTTGAATGTAAAGCCAGAAACCATAAGACCCCTAGAGGAAAAACATAGGTGGTAAGCTCCCTGACATTGGTCTTAGCAATATTTTTTTGGATCTGACTCCAAAAACAATGGCAACAAAAGCAAAAATAAAGAAATGAGACTATATCAAGCCAAAAAGCTTCTGCACAGCAGAGGAAACTGTCCACAAAACAAAAAGACAACCTACTGAATGGAAGCAGATATTTGCCAACCATATATTTGATAAGGGGTTAATATCCAAAATATGTAAAGAACTCATACACTCAATAACTGAAAGAAAAAAAAAACTTGATTAAAAAATAGGCAGAGGATCTGAACAGACATTTTTCTAAAGAAGCCATACAGATGGCCAACAGGCACATGAGAAGATGCTCAGCATCATTAATCATCAGGGAAATGCAAGTTAAAACCACAATGAGATATCACCTCACACCTGTCAGAATGATTATTATCAAAAAGAGAAGAAAGAACAAGTGTTGGTGTGGATGTGGAGAAAAGGCAACACTTATGCTCTGTTTGTAGAAATGTAAATTGGTGCAGCCACTATGGAAAAACAGTGTGGAGGTCCCTCAAAAAAACTAAAAATAAAATTACCATATGATCCAACAATTCCACTTCAGGGAATTTTCACAGAGAAAACAAAAACACTAATTTGAAAAGATATATGCACCCCTATGCTCATTGTAGCATTTTTTTGACAATAGCCAAGATAATGGAAACAGCCCAAGTGTCCACTGACAGAGGAATGGATAAAGAAGATGTAGTATATAGAGATACAATGGAATACTACTCAGCCATCAAAAACGAAATCTTGCCATTTGTGACAACATGGCTGGACCTCAAAGGCATTCTGCTAAGTGAAACAAGAGAAAGACAAATACCACTTTCACTTATATGTGAATACCAAATTTCACTTTTATGTGAAAAAGCATAATGCAACTTGTAAATCTACAGAGGTGGCCTGAAGGAGGGCCCCTTCCCTCGGCACTGAGAATGCTGTTGATCAGCTGCTCCAGTGAGCCTGGAAAAGCTGACAGTTCATGATGGGGCCCCAGGGCTTCAGACAATTTGGCAGCTGTGATTCTCCTGGGTTCTGGCAGTGACAGGCTTGGGCCTTATAGGAGCTGCTGATGCCTGTGCTGTCTCTTCAAGCATTTTGGAAATAAAAAGGATGTGGAGGTTGAGGAGAGGAGGCTTGGTTCTTAACAGCTCTTACCTTAATCAATGCAGCTGAGGGATCCTCCATAGCCCCTTCTTTGAACTGACTCATTTCTGTGACCATTGCTCCCTCTGCCAACCACAGGCCCTTCTCTTTTGCTCTCTTTTATGTGATCCTCCAGGTCAAGAAATGAAATGTTAAAACAAAGTCACAGTCCCTCACTTTCATCCAACTTTCTGCTTCACGTGGTGCTAGCGACTAGAATGCCCTGAACCAAAAGAAGATAATAATTTGGATTACTCAAAACAGCACCTAGATTTTTCTCTCCAGTCTTTATTCTGTACTCAGAGTCTTTTCTGATCTGGTGTTGGACTGGAACTTCCTAGCCACCAAATAAGGCCAGATTCAATCATCAAATTATGTTATGTGGCCATGGAAATCAGCCTTTGTTTCCACAGGCAGGCTTGTGAAGTTTCAAATTTTAATCTGGCTAAATTGTATCTCTTTCATAAATGTTTGTTGATTTGTTTTAAACTGAACGGAATGAGGAAATGCAAATGTTCTTTTACTTATTGTTGCCGTCTGTAAACCATTTAGTCTATAACCCAGAGAAAGACAAAAAAGAAAATATGCATGCATCACTCTTTTGCCCATTATTTAATTATTATTAACTTTGTATTTCCCAAATAGAAAGACTTGAGTTATATCATAAAAACACATTTAATCCCTCATATAGAAATTAGCAGGGACAAAAGAAAATGCCAGACTCTGAAAATCTTCTAATTATAAGTTCAAAGAAAATTTTTTGTGAAAATTAGAAGCATAATCAATATTATTTTTGCTGCCTAGCTTTATTTAATTCTTTTAGGAACACAAAAGGAGGAGTAGTCACACCCATAAAAATGGTCAATTTATTTTTGAAATGTTTTTAAATGGTGAGAGAGTGGAGAATATATAATTTTTAAATGGAGTACTGAATTCAGAGAGGATTGTGGCTGCAGCAACCCGAAGGTAGTTTGTGCTTAGAAGCAGCTGGGGGTGGGGGGGGGCAGTTTCTTTGAAAATACACAGTGGAGTTTACTAGAATACACCAACCTGGGAATAAAATTAAAAGATGGCTTAACAACAGTAATAATTTTTAAAATGTGTAATAATTTCCGTACTTGCCAGCCCCACGAGTGAAATCACTAATGCTTCAGACTGCCTGTTCCTTCCTTTCTTGTAAGTAGCTTCCCACAGTGAGGATCACATGTTAGTCACTCTCTGTCCTTTAGATGCTCCAGAAACTGGCAGTGCGACTTTCCCTGGCATCCCCTCTTCAGCAGCGTCCTGTTCATCTTGTGACATCGCACTTTGGTCCCTGATATTAATCCATCTCTCCAGGAACGGTCCCAGAGACCCTTCCTCTCCACTGGGCACCAACTGAGGTGAAGACGGGCCCTTCCCTGACAAGGGCTGAAATTTTCTTGTCCAGAGACTATGGAGTAGCTGAGGGCTTTCAGTATTGAAACCCTTTTTATCTGATTCATTCTTTCCATTTATGGCAGCAAACCATTTCCCTGGGATACTTGCACAGTTTCCTGCAAAGGTAATATCAGAGGATCATTCATGCATTCATTCATTCATTATTTAGAACTACTGTGTGCCAAGTCATTGCTCATGTCATTGAACAAGACAAATATCATCTCTCCTCTAAAGCTTACTTTCTAATAAGGAAAGGCAGGTGGGAAACAAACACATCACTAATCCCAACAGTGAAATGTGCAATGTAGGAAACAAATGTAAGTACAGATGGAGAACAATGAAGGGGTAGACCCATAGCATCTTTCAGTGGGTGGATGGGGAAGGCATCTCTGAGCCCTGTTAGTGCTGTGTCCTGGGGAAAGGCAGGTGGCAATGCGCTTGCTGCATTTGAGAAACTGAAGGTGGGTTCGTGTGGTTGGAGGATAACGTGCTGGGAAGGGGTGGAAATGAGGTCAGAGTGGAGATTCTGGGCCAGATCATATTGGACCTAGGAGGTCACTGCAGGCTCTCGGCTCTCCTCTCACACTATTGTAAAAGAAGAAACACAGCCACGAAAATCTATACATTTATGTCATTGATCCATCTGAAAAGAGATTTGCTAATAGGTTTATGTACTAACACATGACAGAGCTACTGCCATGCCCAAGCAGTTATCAACCTTAGCAGTGCTCACACATTAGCCATTTTTAGAAAATGTAGAAAGAACAAATTCCTGGTGCAAATCAACCGGTGTTCCTATACAAAAATTGCAAGGGAAAAACAGAAATAAAATGGTATCATTTCTCAATGCTTTGTTATGGAAAAAAGCTAATAAGCTTTAGCTTTTCAGGAATAAGGTTACATGCGTCAATCTATGAATTGGTATGTGAAAGTGTGATTCGTACAAAATATGTCCCAGGAAGTGAGAATTTCAATTTAATTAAGCAGTGCCTGCAATATCACTGAAAAAAAGTATGCCAACATGTAATGCCAGGATGTACTTTAACCAAGAAAACCCTGGGTTAAGTTATCTCCTTAAAGGAGTAAGTCATGATTTCAATTATTCTAACAGAAAGGGCATTTTAAAGCATGCCACTGGGCACATTTTGTCCCATTAACTACTACTTATATCTATGTGCAAACGCCTATGTATAAACTATTCTTCAAAAGCTCTGGCATAATTGGGAAAGGGGACCTAAATTTTGAATTCGTATTTCCTCCATGACTACATTGCTTTTCAGAAAGTCAGTAAGTAATGAACACTCAAAAGCACCCTAATTTCCTACAATATTAAAGCAATGGGTATTTAAGGAGGAGAAAGTTAATCCACACATCCTGGTTAACTGACAATTAACTAATTGTTTATAATAGCCATTTGATGTCCAAAATGTTTTGCAAGATGTTTATAAGCTTCCTTTCTTTGAAGCAAAAAGATCTATAATTGTTAAGAGTAAATAAAACTTAAAGGCACCTGTACTTCAACACAAAAACAAACAGGAAAGAAAGCAACAATGGCAAATCCACTCAGCGGCACGTGGAGCGTGTTTCACTATTGAATGCTCCGAAATGGTGCACAGCACTCCAAAGGGAGACAGTACATCCCCTGGAGAACTGGGCACAGACCCAGGCGTGGTTTACTAGCCAAGCACATCTCATCTATTCATTTATGATCCGATGGGTGGGACACGGAACAGAAACGTAACCGTTACATGCAGACAGTTGCTGTGACTGACCCCCCACCCCAGAACAGCTACACAGCTCCTCCTCTCACATCTTGCTGTGATCTTAGGCCACCACAGTAAGGCTAAAACTTTCTGACCAAGAGTTAAATTTAAATTTCCGAAACAGATATGTAGTAAAAATAGAGTTTATTTTTCCTTTAAACCATGTGAAACAAAGTAGGAAGTATTAATTTCACTAAGCATGGGACTTCACGGCAGAGCAGCCTAACCAACCCTAAAATGGGGTAATTTTCTTTTGACCAGTTTACAAATGGGAAGAACATCTTATAGTTTGGCCCATAGGTGTACCTGGACAAAGAGACAAATACAGTGATGTAAAATGTACAAGCCAACTGAATCTTTTTCAAACACAAAGAATATGACTGTTCAGTGAGTCAACGTTTAGAATCTAATAATTGTGTACATCTTGGGTAAAGGATGAATGTGAAACAACACTATATATTAAAAATAATGTATCATAAAGAGATGTTTTTAAGACCCAAACTGTTAGTATACATGCTGAAAGTATTTGTGATCCATTAGAAATCCAAAAGTACTATTTTCAAAAGTTATTATAGGACAAATTCTTATTGACTGTAGAAAAATTAGAAGATACAAAAAAATTTAAAAAAGAATTCAGATCAACTGCATTTCTGCCTCCCTGTAATAGTCATTATTACTATGTATACACTTCAATAGAGCTATTTTTTTCTTACAAGAATAAGATACCACTGTAAATGCTGTTAGTAATTTGAATTTTTGAAATTTATTCTATAGTCTTTCAGCAAATAATGGCTGACTACTCCAAGCCAGGCACTATGCTGGAGATTTGAGTAGATAAGAGTAAATAAAATAGATATAATATCTACACTACTGCTGCTTACAGAATACCACACACACATACACATTCACACATGGAAAAATTAATGGCAATGGCAATATTAATGTAATGTAATGGCAATATTACACATTAGACTAACTGGTTTTAAAGAATCAAACAAGGAACTCAGATTGGAAATGCAAGGGTGGAGGTAAAAATGATGACGAGATCTATTTTAAAAAGAGATGATAGGGTAATAGAGGAATTCCTGTGGGTGATACCCATATTGTGAACATATTTCTATATCAATAAATGTAACTCCACAATACCGTTCTTAATGTTGCCCAGTAACTAGTAAAACTGTACTATGCTTTGTGTGGTGTCAAGATATCTCCAACTCATTCATTTTTGTAAACACATTTTGTGTACTTATCTGATCCTTGGGGCAAATTACTTATGCTACAGTGTCAAAATTGCCTTACTGTCACCTTGGTGTGTAAAAAATATTAACTTTTTAATTTCTTACTTCTTATTAGTTTTTTTTATTCTTATTTAACTTAGACTTGATATGATCTTGCTGAGGAATCTCTATTTCCACTCAATAGTTGAAAAATACTAAATTACCTAATTAAAGATAATAGCCTAGTCACTTTTTTAACTAAATCCTTTTCAAGCATAAATAAACTGAGTTTAAAATTGAAGCCATCTTATATATCTGGAAAGGACAAAAACTCTTAATTCAAAAAGACACCTGCATCCCAATGTTCACAGCAGACATACATACATATAATGGAATATTACTCAGCCATAAGAGAATGAAATAATGCCATTTGTAGCAACATGGGCGGACCTAGAGATTATCATACTAAGTCAGACAAAGACAAATATTAAATGATATCACTTATGTGGAATCTAAAAAATAATGCAAATGAATCTATATACAAAACAGAAGTAGACTCACAGACTTAGAAAACAAATTTATGGTTACCAAAGGGGAAAGAGGGGAAGGGATAAATGAGGAGTATGGAATTAACAGGTACACACCACTATATATAAAATAAACAACAAGGTCCTGCTATTTAGCACAGGAAACCATATTCAGTACCTTGTAATAATCTATAATGGAAAATAATCTGGAATATATATAGACACATATATATACCTGAATTTTTAAAAATTGAAGCCACCTATCTAGGTAACACAGTAGGCCCTCTCTATCTGTGGGCTTCTCAGCCACAGATGTGGAGGGCTGGCTGCATTCATTATACTATATGCCATTTTGTATAAGGGACTTGAGTATCTGAGGATTTTGGTATCCACAGGGGGTCCTGGAGCCAATCCCCCACAGATACCTAGGGATGACTGTACCTCTTCTCCCGAGGTTTTTAAATTTTCCCTCCTCCTTCCCAAGATGCTATGTGGGTGCAGGGGTGGCTTGTGAATGAAACTAGCTCTGTGAGGAAAGATCTCATTCTACTGGTCCCTGGGCACCAGCCTCCAGTTGTGCAGCCCCATGTGTGGAGTCTGCAGCTAATAAAACCCTTGATCTATTCTCTGGCCTGAGCCATTCCCAACAACAGGTCTGGGAGCTTGTCCACACCCCACCCTCAGCACACTGGTGCCCACCTTCTGAGTCCACCTTCAGGTTGTGTCTTTGCAGGCTACCATCCTTGAAAGACGCACCGCTTTAATTCTTAGTTGTGCATAGAAGTCTTCCCTGGGCCTTTGACAACCTCTGGCATATTGCCAGCAGTGGACAGCCCATGGAGACCCCACCCCTCTCTAGTTTAAGCTAGTCATGTTGCCATTTCTACTCCCCTGCTGGCACAGGGCACTCTGCAAATCTCCGGAAAGGGTAGCAAATGAAAAACAGAGCACATGCTTTGGCGTCCCACTCAAAACATTCCCTTTCTGTGATGTTCAAATGTGAAGGGTGGAAATAAGGACATTTGCCACTGACTCCTTGCCTTCTCTCCCTTCTTTTCTGGCTTCTCCTCTTTAACCCCAGGAAAAGGCTTACATAATATTCTGGATATTTCCCTGCTTTATCATCTATTCTGTGGTCAGTCCTTCAAGTTCTGACTCATTGAAATGTACAAACTTTTCCCATTTCTCATTAAAGTCTGGCTTTCAAAGAATAAAAAATGTTTGCTTTTAGGCTATTAATTCACACTGGGTTCAATAACCTTGGTTTTGAAATTTAAAGTCAAACAATGATTCCCTTGTTTTGGGCAACTCTCCACCCCACTTCCACATGGTAATGGATTCCATTGATCCATTGGGTAGGGCAGCTACCAAACAACTCTAAAAAGGGAATTGTCACATAGCATACTAGTTTAACGTCTCAAAAATGCATCCCTGATACCACTAGAGGTGGGATTTTTGAGTCAAAGGAAAATGTTTTATCTACTCCTTGTAAACTTGGTGATGTGTTTTGGCTCTAATCATTTTCATCTTAACCTTAGCCATTATCCCGTAAAGACTTTTAATACATGCTACTAAATTATCCTCCAGTAGCCTATGATGAAAGTCCTATGAAAGTCCTTTGAAAGTCCCCAAATGTGTTAAGACAAAAAATGAGTATTAACATGTTTCAATATTTGTCAAATTGATAAGTGATAAATAGTATATCATTGCTTTAATTAATTAAAACTATGAACAAATTTGGTAAGTAATTTGATAGTTATATTCATTCATGCATTTGATAAATGTGTATAATGTTTCATATGTGTATTAGGCAATGGTAAAAATCCACAAGACATGACACCATGACTCTTAAGTTCAAGAGGCTCACAGTCTAATGGAGACAGCTTGTAAATAAACAATTACCTCTGAACATCAAAATGAAGAATGGCAGGAATGGGGAGTAACACATTAAATATTTTTAAAAGGTTCATGAGTACAAAATGGTACTTTAAAAGTTTTTTTTCAAAAGAGAGAGATGGAGAAAAGAAAAAGCTTTCTTTATTAAATATTTTTAAAAACCAGCTAATAAATGTAGAAGGAATGATAGAAACAGAAAGTCATCATTTCACTAGCACTATAAAAATAATTTGTTGAGTTAGGATCATCCTTGGATGCTAGAATTATTGGATGAAAGCTTGTTGGGAGCGGTATATAGAGAATCTGAGTTGAGAGACACTATGTTACTAGATTACCAAGTTTAACAACACTAATAGCAAACACTGGCATCACGTGTCTTTGATGTGATTCAGTCAGAAATGTACATCATCTATGAAATATTCTTACCAAAAACACTTAACCTAAATTAATCATAAAGAACCATTCAAGCCAGACGAATTCAGATGGAGGAACATTCTGAAAACAACGGTCCAGGAGTCTAGAAAAATATCAACAACACAAAAGCTCCCTCTTTATCTACTCTCATCCTCCCTAAAAGACTAGAAAATTTTTCTAGATTAAAAAAGAAAAAAGAGTCATAACAATTAAATCCAAACTGTTGACTGGACTCTGAATCCCCCCCCCCAAAAAAAACAAAACAAAAGCTATTTAAGAAATAATTGAGCAATGGGGGAACGTTTGAACAGGAATATACATAGTAGACAATAGTATTGTGTCAATATTAGATTTTCTAGTTGTGGTTTTGAAGGAAAATGTACTTATCATTAGGAGACACACATTGAAGTATCTAGAGGTGAAACATAGTGATATTTTCAAGTAATTTTCCAATGCTAGAGATAAAAATGCACTGACTATGCCAGCAGATGTGGTGGAGACTGGCAGAAGGGACGTTGGTGGTGGAGATTGGATGGTGGGGTCTATCCAAGTGGAGCTGCAGTGACTGAAGGAGGATTGGAAATACGCCGTCAGAACTGGTAGCTCTAGCACCTATGCCCTCTACTTTTTAGCTCTTGCCTTCACCGACTAAGGCAGGACCCTTTAGAACAACCTGTGAGAACCCCAAGAGTGTTGACATGACATTTTTGCTTCAGCAGCTTGGCTGCCATGACACAGAGCGGGCATGCTTCACTTGCCCTGGTCGTGGTGACTTGCAAGAGATGATCTGAGTCCAGGTCATCCAAAGCAATTATCTACCGTGTCTGCACCCCACCCCCCAGCAATAAAAAGACTTCCTCTGCGATATGTTAGTTGGTTATACAGTTGGTAATAACATTTTCAAAACATAATTTTGTTCTTTATATTTCATACTCTGAAATAATCAAATTTCTTCTCTAGGAATGACATGATAAAAGCATCCAGCTTTAAATCAGCGACTTTTGCCAAAATGTACAATTTCCTAAACTCATTTCCTCATTTGGATTATTATTATGTGATTAAAACTGTTAAGAATGAAGACTTGCCATTCTCACTGACATCATTTCTTTTCATCCTTAAAAAAGCAATGTGGGGTAGATGTTTTTATGCCCAAAACTAAGATCCGGAGAGGTTAAGTAACTAGCTTCAGAACACACTATGAGAATTACCTGACTTTAGAACTTATCTCACCATTAGACGCTGAAAGGTTTAACCTGAAATAAGAAACTACACTTTGGCATTACGTTTTTCATTCTTCTCTCACATTCCCTCTCTCACTGTATCTCAAGTTTACTACATTCAGTCCCTATAATCTTATACTTAGAAAACCGTTACAACTCCTGATGGGCGTCCATGATTTTAGACTCTCTCTCTTCTCCTTTCCAAAACGCAGACCAATGTTACTAAACTATCGCTTTCATGTTATCACCCTCTTCAACAACATACAATCCAAAATCGGAGCCCATTTCACATAGTCCACTATTTGGGAATATTGTTTCTTCACTACCAACCATACCCACTTTTCCATGTACAACTCTAATCCTATTTCCTCTGTGAAGGTTTATTTCTTTCACTGTGAAGAGCTATAAACCCCCTGAGACGGCACCCTACTTGCAAGCTAACAAATTAGCCTGCCAAAATTTCATAGGTGGTGGTGGAATACATGAGGCTCCGATATGAGAGATAAAGGACTCATGTCACAGCAAGCATCACGAGCATCATTATATTTGCTTTAGGTCTCCTTGTCCCCCATCCCATGGGGTGAAGGGAAGTATACGTGCACATGCAGTGGACTGTGTTACATGACAGGGATCCTGAGTTTAGGGAACCCAAAGCTGTTATAATTGATGCACGCATGCCGGATAGATATAGGCTCATGCATATATATTCAATAAATTTATGACAAAGGAGCCAAGAATACACAATGGGGAAAGGATAGTCTCTGTAATAATGTGCTGGAGAAACAGGGCGGCCACATGCAAAAGAATGAACCTGGACCCCTAAATCACACCATAAACAAAAGTCAACTCAAAATGCATTAAAGACTTGAATGTAAGACCTGAAACCATAAAACTCCTAGAATAAAACATAGGCAGTAAGCTCTTTGACATTTGTTTTAGCAATAAATTTTTGGATTTGACACCAAAGGCAAGGCAACAAAACCAAAAATAATCAGGTGGGACTACACCAAATAAAAATGGGCAGAGGAACTGAACAGATATTTTTGCAAAGAAGACATATAATGGCCAACAGGTACTTGAAAAAGTGTTCAATATCACTAATTATTACAGAAATGCAAATCAAAACCACAATGAGATATCTCACATCTGTTAGGATGGCTATCATCAAAATGCAAGGGATAACAAAGGTTGGCAAGGTGTGGAAAAACAGAAATACCTCTGCACTGTTGTTGGGAATTCAAATTGGTACAACCATTATGGAAAATAGTATGACAATTTCTCAAAAAATTCAAAATAGAACTACCATATTATCCAGCAAATCCACTTCTGAGTACATAGTCAAAAGAAATGAAAACAGAATATCAACGAGATATCTGTACTCCCATATTCATTGCAGCATTAGTCACAATAGCTAAGATATAGAAACAATTTGGGTGCCCATCAATGGATGAATGGATATAGATGTGAGATATATACATAGTATGTGTATAATATGCATATGTGTACGTATAATGCATATTGCTCAGCCACGAGAAAGAAGGAAATTCTACCCTCTGCAACAACATGAATGACACTTGAAGGCATTATGCTAAGTGTAATAAGCCAGACAGAGAAAGACAAATACTGCATGGTATCACTTATACGTGGAATTTGAAAAAAAATCAACCTCATGAAAACAGAGAGTAGAAAAGTGGTTGCCAGAGGCTGGGGGTTGGCAGAAATAAGGAGAGGTTGATAAAAGGGTCCAAACTTTCAGCTATAAGGTGAATAAGATCTGAGGAGCTAATGCACAACATGGTAACTATAATTGATAACATTGTATTCTATAACTGATATTTGCTATTAAAGTAGAATTCAGCTGTTCTCACACACACATAAAAAGATAAATATGTGAGATGATGGATGTGTGAATTAACTAAATGGTGGAAATCCTTTACAATATATAGGTATATATAAACCACCAAGATGTACTCTTTAAATATCATATAATTTTATTTGTTAATTATACCTCAATAAAGCTTAAAAAAAAAAAAAGAATGCCATGTGCCTTGCTACCTACTCGCAAACTTCTCCAGTAAATTTCTGAAGCAGCTGCACACCAAGAAGTGTGAGCCAAAGAAGCAAAATTCAGCACTACTGCAAATGTAGATGTCTTCAGACAACTTCTTGGCTTCCTAGAACTCATAGACCCCAAAAGGTACTGATTTGATAGCTCATAAGAAGAAACAGTTTTTTCGGAAGTTAGTATTAAAGTTTTCCAAAACACCTGAAACTCCCTTTGTAAAATTCTCACATGGAGACATTCCATAAATAAAAGATGTGGAGTATACTCCCTTGAATAACTCACGTTATTATGATAATATAACTCAAGTTGTATTTCATGCTGGTTTAGGTACTTTTTAATCATAGTAGGGATTTCAGAAATTTTTTTGCATCAGTGAGAATGCCCAAGTAAATCACTCGTGTGAATTAACATGTCACAACAAAGGAGCAGACTCTTGATTTAACATTTTGAGGGGAAAAGGAAGGGGAACAAAACCCTGGATGTCCAGTTAAAAAAATTTTTTTTCCTTAGTGAAAGGAAAATAGAAAGGCATCTAGAAAGCTCTGTATGCCAGTTTCTCCTAGGGACTTAAAACTCTGATGGACACATAGCTGTGTCATCTATGTCTAGCTATTCTGAACAGCCATTGAGGATCATAGTCAACTCAAAACTCATCTGTACTTCTAGTTAAAGTTCTCAAGATGAACATTTAAAATTCACCTTTCATTTTTTAAACATTTTTTATTGAGTTATAGTCATTTTACAAGGTTGTGTCAAATTCCAGTGTAGAGCACAATTTTTCAGTTATATATGAACATACATACATTCATTGTCACATTTTCTTTCGCCATGAGCTACCACAAGATCCTGTATATATTTCCCTGTGCTACACAGTATAATCTTGTTTTTCTATTCTACATTTTGAAATCCCAATCTGTCCCTTCCCACCCTGCATCCCCTTGGCAACCACAAGTTTGTATTCTTTGTCTATGAGGAGTCTGTTTCTGTTTTGTATTGATTTATTTACTTAGATTCCGCATATGAGCGATCTCATATGGTATTTTTCTTTCTCTTTCTGGCTTACTTCACTTAGAATGACATTCTCCAGGAACATCCATGTTGCTGCAAATGGCATTATGTTTTCAGTTTTTATGGCTGAGTAATATTCCATTGTATAAATATACCTCATCTTCTTTATTCAATCATCTGTTGATGGACATTTAGGCTGTTTCCATGTCTTGGCTATTGTAAATAGTGCTGCTATGAACATTGGGGTGCAGGAATTCACCTTTCATTTTATTTATTTTTTTTATTGAAGTAGAATCAGTTTACAATGTTGTGTCAGTTTCTGATATACAGCATCATGTTTCAGTCATACGTATACATACATATTCTTTTCATATTCCTTTTTATTATAGGTTACTACAAGACACTGAATATAGTTCCCTGTGCTATATAGGAGAATCTTCTTGTTTATCTGTTTTATATATAGTGATTAGTATCTATAAATCTCGAACTCCCAGTTTATCTCTTCCCACACCCTTCCCCACCTGGTAATCGTAAGTTTATTATCTATGTCTGTGAGTCTGTTTCTGTCTTGTAAATAAGTTCATTTGTGTCTTTTTTTTTTTTTTTAGATTCCACATATGAGTGATATCATATGGCATTTTTGTTTCTCTTTCTGGCTTACTTCACCTAGAATGACGGTCTCAAAAATATGGAATTCTTCATGAATTTGCCCATCATCCTTGCTCGGGGGCCATGCTAATCATCTTGGTAGCCTTCCAATTTTAGTATATGTGCCACCGAAGTGAACACCAAAATTCCCCTTTCAAACGGAGAGAAAAAACAAGACCAAGTAGCAATTTAATGGCACTGTTTTAGGAATATTTTCTGTCACTGGTTACATTCAGCCTTGATTTGACATCTTAATTTCTCAGTCGATCTCATGACTTAGATGCCTACATTCTAAATGAGGAAATATAGTTAAATACTGGCAACCAGGCTACTTCGATTTTTCCATCACTGTAACTTCTAGACCATACCTGGTGCAAGAGTCCTGTGTTGCTGCTACCCCTACTGCTACTACTATTAATAGTAATGGATGCCACAACTTTAGTTTTCAAAGTCTTTATGTAAGTAATACACCCCCCACCCCAATTCTCCAAAACAGAGCTGGCAGTGATAGATAAGATAATCAAATCTGGAGATGGGCGTATTTAACACTCATGCTGCCACGTCTCTTCCCACACCAAGGGCAGACATTACTAATCACTCCCTCTCACTAAGTGTAGATGCCGCTGAGTCTTTCCCAATTTTCAGTAGGCGTGTCTGCAGCCACTACCAATCTCTCATAGTTGGCATGACAAGAAGTATATTGGCTGTTTGTGATAGAGCACAACCTGACCTTTTACAGATAAAGAAATGCTCACAAAGGGATTGCACAGCAAATTCAAGGCAGAGTTAGGACAACAGTATGTCTCACCACCCTACTCCCAGATCGGTGCTCTTTCTACTGCCCCACCTGTAGTTTGCCAGAATATGTCACCCAAGGACTAATCAGGTTCCGGTTTCAAAATTTAAAAACTCACAGTGACTTTTAAATTTCATTATTCAGAAAATTCTTCGAACAAAGAGACTTTGGTCCAACATATTTACTACTTCATCTGGTCAACATGCTTCACACAGCCAGTAGAATTGGTTATCCCCGGGGAGCTGATGAAGATTTCAGCAGTTGCCGACATACATGCATTTACAAAGACTGCTAGCATGTTCACATCCTACAAAAATGCACACCGTCAATCTCAAAACATCAGCAGCCCTTCAAATAGAAGGATTCTAGCTACACATGAGGGGTAGCTGATCAAAGTCAGCTAAGACTAATAAACATGAAAAAGAAGAGGCGAAGAGAAAGACAGATGCTGATGCGTTCTTACCATTTGAGACAACTTATAATTCTAACCATTCGGCTAAAAACAGACAACGGACTGATTGCTATTGTTTTACTGATTAACCATTCTCTCCGCTTTTTCCCAGAAGGCACCCTGGCAAACTTTGCTTAGTAAATATTGACACCTGTAAACCAAGCTGGCTAATGCCTTTGGCTCTCCGGCTATCTTCCCATCTGTTGCCTGAGAATTTTAAGCAACGTATTTTGGGACTCTTGCTCTCCTTCCATTGTAAACTGTAAAAAATGCTACCCAGAAGCTAATCCGAAAGCCACATGGCCCTAGAGGGGCCTGTGGTAAGTAAAGGGAAATGTAGTCTAATATGTAAAACGCATATCCCACTGGCCTCCTCGGCCACCCCGTCTTTAGTTAACAGCATGCCGGGGTAATCTGCTTAGTTACCAAGTGGGGCTTTTTTCCGTCTTCCCCATGAGATCACCCAGACCACGATCAAAGCCCAAACACACTCTCTGCCAGCTCTATTGTTCCCCAGAGTGGGATTAATGACTAATTATGTCAGGTCACTCATCCAGATGGCCTCTCAGATGTTCCTTTGTCATTGTCTGACCTTCCATATGCCCCTTTGACCTTGAGGTTTATTTCCATGGAAACATGAAGCCTCAGTTTCCTTGCTGAGATTGCCAAGAATTGGCCAAAAGGAGGGATATGGGATAATCTACCCACACTTTGTATTCTGCTTCCATCTCATGCCTTGTTAAATCCAATGAATAGATAAAAAATGCTATGTGGTCCCAGCTGAGTGATGACCATGGTCATGATTCTATGTTACATGCTATGTTTTTTAAATTAGCAGACAGCTTTGTACGTGGAAACGTGCATTCAATTTGAAGAACATCAATCGCCATAATGTGATCTTTTTATCTCATTAATGTTAAGCAAGGGTAATAGAATGGAATTACAAAATATCACTGTGAAAGGAATACAATTCAGAGAATTATAGATATCCCCCATTAAAGCCCTAGAGATGTTTGGATAAGTCAACTTGTTCAGTTTCATAAATTAAAGATTCTTTACTCACTACTTTTTTCTGGGGTTTAAATTCTAGCCTCAGATGTTGATCTTCATCTGCAGAAGGATTTTAAAGTGGTTAGTAAAATAGAGAAATTTTCCTCAAAACTACCAAATAAGTAAATAAAAATAGGAGATGGACTCATGAACTCGATTATATAAAAAAGGTTGAATATGTATTTGCATGGGATGATCTGTATTTCCCTTTGCAGTTTAAAGAAGACTGAAGAATAATTCAAATGCCTAAAACGTGGAGGCTGATTCACCTCTCCTGAGTTCATCCAAGAATGAAATGTCTCTCTGCTCTAAGTGTGAATTCATGCAGGCACAGAGCTCTCTCAGGGAATGCAAACAGAGTGGGAAGCATTCACCCGTGCCCACATCTCCCTGGCAAGGTGGCAATCAATTAATCTCCCCTCACCAATGGTCGGGAAGCTGCAGATTCCAGCTGAGAGTTATCAGTTTACTTAAGAAGAAAATTTGAGAGCTAGGTGAAAGAAAGGATTTTGTTTCTTGTATTGTTCTTAATGGGCCATTTTGCCTTCTGAATCAGGAAAGGAAGACTTGGGTGAGAAGGAAGACCTCACCCTGGCTAATGGCATCCCAGCCCCCCAGCCCCACAACCCCCCTCGCTCTGAGTGAGCGCTAAGGCCTTTTGAAGCAGCGATGGTGCCTTGCTCATGCTCACTCCAGGATCTCCGGCACTCCCAGGCCCCTCACAGTGCCTGGCATAATCTAGGTTCCTAAAACCTTGCTGAATGAATGAACATTAGTGCCAGTTAATGTGAACCAGAAAGCTTGACCTTTCTCTTCTTTTGTTTTCTTCCAATAATATAGTCAGGAATGGTTTATTTAAAACAGCTTTCTGGGTATGCAAATTCAGCCTCAAGGAACACAAATTCAGTAAAGAGAGAAACCCTTTCCTTTCACTAAAAGAGAGACAATTTTATTTAAAGAATGATAACTACACAGTAGATTTCCACAAAGTGCAAAAGAACAGCACGTTCCTAATCATTTGAGAATGTGGCCAGAAAACTCCTTCCACATTTCAGAATGGCCCTTTAGTAATGGGCCACATAGATACTCACTACATCTTCTGGGTTTGGCATAACCACCTGCAGACGAAGTTTCTCTCTTTTCTCAAAATGGCATTGCTCAGAGACATGGCAAACTGATAGCTCACAAGGTGGACAAAGAGAGGTGGCAGGTGATCTGTGGAAAGTAGTAGCTATAAATCTGCCACCTTCCATATTATGCCATAGAGTAATTTAGTGGGCTTATCATTTCCATTTGTAGAAGACAGATGCTTTCCAAGGAATATATCTACATAAATAATTTTTTTTATTTAGAAAAAATCTGGGGGGGTTGATTAGTTTTTTATGTATTTAATATTTATTTAATGGAGGTACTGGGGTTGAACCAAGGACCTTATACATGCTAAGCATGTGCTCTACCACTAAGCTATACCCTCCCCCTTCATAAATAATTTTTTTTAATTTCTAAGAAATGCTTTGTCATTCATAAAACTTATAGACCTGGAATCATCATAATTAGCAACCTATCTGAAATGTTGACATTCTATCTCAGTAGAAATATGAACTGAACATAAATTCAAATTCTCCATTAACCAAGGCTCATCATAACAGCATCTGACACTTGTCTGGGTCCTAGTGTCCTCACCTGCAAATCACAATAATGTGCCCTGTAAGTCCTTGCAATAACGATGAGCTGAAATTATTCTTCCAGCAGGAGGGACTTTAGGTTCTCAGATGCCAGAACTAAAATTCTCATAGTTGCCTAAAAGATTCATGAGAGTCAGCTAGTATATTAGAATATTGCATCAAGGGGGAAATTACTGTATCAGGGAACTGGACACCAGTGTCATCCAAGTACTGCTTATTTGATTTTTATGGTCCTTGTAAATTGCCTCGTAAGTAGTTTTATATCACTGAAAAAAAAATTAAGTGTCTGCAATGTGCTAGGTCCTGGCTTAGTTTCTGATGATACAATAATGATGTCCTCAGATTGCTTTTAGCCCAGTAAGAGGACTGAGGAGTAAACCCAGAGTGACTAGGGAAGGCAAAGGGCAGCTTCCTGGAGGAGGTGACAGCTAAATAAGGACAGATCCAGAAAACAGGAGAAGAGTGAGGAAAAGTATCCAGGTGGAGGGAACAATTTATGCCCAGTCCTGTGGGGAGAAATGAACAGGCAAATTCAGAGATTTGCAAGTAGTTCAGTATGACTGAGGTTTGAAGTGTGAGGATGAGGCTGGAGACGTGAGCAGGACCTCCGTCATCAAAGGCCTCGTGAACCACCTGCAGCACAAGGCGTCCAGGCATGGAATGCCAAGAGATCGACAGTGAACTCGGCCCTTGGCTGGCTGTGACTGAGACTTCTGGCTGGAGTTCAAGTGAAGGATCCCATTCCAGAAAAAGGGGTGACCAGGGAAAACCAGGACCCCAGTTCTAGAAGGACTCAATTACTAGACAGTCCAGGTAGAACATGGGCCTTGGGAATAAGAGGGTGAACATCATCATGTGGAAACTGGTTTTAGGGACAAGGAAGAAACCCAGAACTCTTATCTTTCCCAGACAACATTAAAGGTAACTCAGAGCTGAGTTTCACGGTGCTACATCATAAATTTCCTCTTTCTAGAGAAAGAGGTTGGATGGGATTGGAGGGGGCAGGCTGAGCCTTTAAGAAGGAAGGGACAGATAGAAGAGAGAGGCAGAGGCAGGAATTCAGTCCATCTTTCTCTGGCAGCAAGGTGAGACAGAGGATCTGGAACTGGTTAGCTATGTGGCTTTGAGAAAATTTCCTTCTGAACCTCTCCAAACCTTCGTTTCCTCAACTATAAAATGGGAGCAGTGATGTTAACAATCCTTGCTGGGTTTTTGAGTAAATTAGGAATAATAGAAACAAAGTCCCTGACATCCAGAAGGCACTTCACAGTGGCAGTGAGTAAGTAGTCGCTTTTATTAAGAGGGTGATACTCTGTGGGAGACTTGCATCAGCCACAACAGGGAATAACTAATAATTATCTGTTCACTTATATTATCTGGATTTCTTTCATAGCATTTTCATTCCACTTAACGTTAGTAATCACGCAAAGATTATAACTCACTTATCAGTAGGTTTCATATTATGATTTATCCATTTTTGTATCCCCTTGAATGGTTATTACAGCTTTACATGGGCTGGGTGCCTGGTGAATAATTGTGGAATGACTAAATAGCCCCTTTGGAGATAAAATATGAATCACAGGGCCACTCCTAGAAATTGCTTAAGTTATTGGTAGCGAAGTATTTATTCCTCTACTTAATTCAACACATATTTATTGAGCACAAATTTTGTACCAGGCATTGTCCCAAGCTGCTCCAGATCCATCACCAATCCCTAGTCCTTTTAGCAAAGCAGTTAGGATTTGTTTCTGTTTTGTTTTGCTTTTCATTAAGGCTCTGGTTCCAAGGAAAGAACAGTTTTTGGATATTGTCACTGTGCATTTGTTAGAAACAGTCACAAATGCATCCCTAATTTTGGCTGCTGGAAAGGAAAGAGATAAAGAATGAAAAAGCGTCTCCCCAGGGCACAGTCACGTGAACCCCGATGGTATGAGAAAACAGCAGTGGAGATAGCCCATGGCAACTCCTAGCCAAGGGGCTCTCCCGGCGCACAGTCACTGACTCTCTGTCAGAGCGTTATCTTTGCACTATGAGACGCTCAGAATATAGCCCCAAATAATTGTTTAATGAACTGACTCCCCAAAGGGTCAGCACAAGAGCAGTAGGCCCTAGAAGACACCCTTTTCATTCCACTTTAAAATGGAGCCATCTTTCTTGAGTGAGTGAAAGAAATATTTAAAAATATGTCTCTTATGAAAATGAACATCCATATGCATATGTATGACTAAAACATTATGCTGTACACCAGAAATTAACACAACATGGTAAACTGACTACACTTCAATAAAAAGAATGCAAAAAATAAAATAAAAATATTTCTTTTAGATTTAATAAAATTTTATAAGAATATTCTCATTAGTCAGGTAAAAATTATATAGGTAAATACTACTTTAACAATAAATTAACTGAGTTAAAAAAATAATATGAAGTATCCAGAATGATTTGATGTTTGATGCAGTAGGTAAAATACCAAAGGAAATATAATTACATCTTGCCAAGGTACCACTCTTATTAGTAGATTTTACCATCTTTGGCAGCAGAGTAACTTTCAGCTCTCCTCAGCTACTCAGACTCTTATTTGGCACTTTATTTGATCTACTGTCTGATCTAAATAAACAGATTAACTCCTATTTAAGAGAAGAAGAGACAGAGATACAACAGAGAGAATGATTCAAAAGTAAGCTTCAAATACACAAAGGGGCTAGACAGTTCTTTTATGAAAACATTTCCATTCATAGCTTTGCTAAAGCCCACGTGCAAAGATACTGAAATTCAGTACAGTAAGTTTCTAGCTGCTGGGTATGTAGTCAATTAGCTGACTTGATATACGTAACAACAATTGCAGATACCCAACAGAATCCACTTGTAGGCTGGATTTCTGTTTAACGAAGTCTGCCTCTTTGGCATTGAAGCAACTAGCAATCTCTTTCTGAGTATTTCTTGGCTTCTGAAGTTGTTTTTTTTTAAGATGTCAGGTTTGACTAATAAAGATAAATGCCATGTTTTAATAACAATTATTTTTGTGCAATATAAACATTCTATAGAAAACAAGAAATGTATGAATGAATGATAGGCAAAGCCTCAAGTAGAAAAGAATCTGTGAATTTAATATTCTGGACCCCAGAGATAGGTACCACATGACTAGCATGTTTAAGATAAGCAGCTTAATAAATTTTACCACAGTTAGTACTACAGAAAATAAAAAATTATAATGTAAAAAAAATAAATTTTCAAAGGCAAAGAATTATAAGGGAGACCAAATTGATTATTTGGCAAATTTGTTATCACACCCTTCATTTAAATATACAAAACTAACATACAATTTTTTTCTTGCAAAAATAAAGATATCAGACCTAATTAGCCATTGAGCACCAGGAAATTGTATGTACTTCTGTACTTTATAAGACAAAAAAATGGGTTGCAATTAAAAATGTGCTTAGGAAAGGATAACTCTTTCCCTACCATCGCCTTGTCCCTCCTCCTTAAGTCACATC
Source organism: Vicugna pacos (assembly GCF_048564905.1). Taxonomy (NCBI): domain Eukaryota; kingdom Metazoa; phylum Chordata; class Mammalia; order Artiodactyla; family Camelidae; genus Vicugna; species Vicugna pacos. The sequence continues at coordinate 27,583,509 of NC_132994.1, forward strand.
TGCTTTTCTTACTAAAGAAAGAAGCCCATGGAACAGAGGAGCTCATATCGCTGAGAAGGGAAAGTGCATTCCTTTTTGTCTGGTACATCATCAACCAACCTGTCAGCTACATTCCAAATGCAGAATCTTTATTTTGCATGATGATTCTAGGAGGCAGAAAGCACAGCTTGGCTGACTGATCCCAGGTGGAGTCTGAAGTGCTGACAGCAAGAGAACTAATGTTTAGATTTATAAACTGAGTGAAGTTGATGTGGAAATCATTGCAAATGAATAAATATAGAGCCTTGCATTATCATTTTTATCAACTCACTTTGCTCACGAGAACTCTTTCTATGTAATTACTAGCGATGAATGTGAGTTGTACCTACAGCAGACGTATGTAACTACAACTGCCACATATGTATGAAATATGTAGCCTCTTCAAGGGGAAGAAACACACCAATTTATTCAGCATACAGATTGCAAATACAAAAGGCAAGCCAGCATCCTATGCAATGGGGAAGGAAGAGACCGTGGCTTGTATAATTCATATCCTTAAATGAGTCAAGGAGTATTCATACCCAGGAGTGAAGATAAAACCAGTATTTTATTGATGACATTATATAAATGTTAAAATGTATATATTTTATATACTAAAAAAAGAAAAAGAAATAAAAGCTAAATCAAAGAAAAAATGGGTGGTTGGAACAGCACTCTATCTTTCATATTGACTGGAGTACATAGTAAGCTGAGCTATTGAAATTACATTGAAATAATAATTAAAGATGAATAAATTTGAGTAAAAAATATGTATTTACTGATATTAATAAGTTTGATCTATCAATGGCTATCAATCTTATCTCCCAGCTATATCATTTGTGTCCATAAATTAATATATATTTTATGCTTACAAAAATGTTCTTATGAACAATTTTGTATTTTTATGCCTGGATGAACCCACTGGTGGCCAGATTTCGCTAACAGCCCTTTTGGTGTGAAAACAGAATCTGGCCATAGAGGACAACACCACTCAGATGCCACTGGAGCTCTGCCATCCATATTGTGCCCATTTTTGCTGCTCTCCCTTGGTGACTGCTGACTTGCAATCTCATGGCCAGAGTTCATGAAGGCATGTAGACTGCAGTTAGGGACAAGTGCTAAGCATCTCTAACTTTTCTGAAAAGACTGGTTGAAGTTGTTTGAAGGTACATCCAAGTTGGATTATCAACACTAAATGCATATTTAAATGCATATGTAAAAAATCACTTCTTCCTTCCAATGTATAGAAACAGTAAGCAGTAATATTAATAACATTTTCAATATAAAATTTCATAACTCAGCTAGGATGACAAAAAGTTTTATAGATAGATAATCCCTTATATACGAGTACATTTTATTTTTCCTGGCACATTATCAAAGATTCTTAATAATTCATAAAAGCGATAAAAGAAATTTTTAGCTCTTCTTACTTAACTCTAATTAAGTAAAACAAAATGCAAGTTGTTTCCTGGGAGAATCATTTGAGTTTGTTTAAGCTTTTTTTATAGGTTCTGTTATTCTATACTTCAAATAGAATAAGTTTCATCAAAGTTTCTACTAAGAAATTGTAATTACCAATGATGTATTAATATGAGAAACATTATAAATTATTTATTTAATAGTGACACAGTAATTAATATTCACTTTCTGGATAATGAGACTATTTTTGTAGTTTCTCTTTCCTGGTTTTCAAACTATAAAATCCTACTGGATTTCATGCTGTTGTGTCAAAAAAAAAAAGTGCCATCTCAAAGATTTTTTTCCATTCCATAAAACCAAGTCAAATGTGTCCAACATTTATTTTAGCTAATTCATTTGGGACTAGATCAAAATTTAGAATGCTTTCCATTAATAAGACTACGAAAAAAATTGATTCAGTGGGTCATCACCATGTTCTGTCTGATTCTACAGAGATATGTCCAAGGCAGATTAAGGAGGCAGTAGGGAAACGGAGTGGGAAAAGCCTGAGAGGGAAGACACTGCAGTCCTTCTCCAAGTTTTTTTAAGAATGTGACTTTTGACAGACTCTTAAACTTTCAGTGTCTTTGTTGCCCTGGTATAAACCAAAAAGCTGATAAAACTATGGCTTTCTTCTTCACAAGATTATAGCAACATTTCAATCAAAACACTACATAATTATGAAGAATTGATACCTTTAAATAACTCAGAATATTTCCCAATCAACGATCTGTATAATAAACAGATGGTGATCAATAATTTAACATCACTCAGTACATGTTGTCTGTGCATAAATTTTGTTAATACAAATACAAAGTATAAAGTTGTGGATGTACTTTTTCTTCTTTGTCGGGGAGGAAAAAACCTAAAAAAGTCTATTTGCACTTAGATTATAGATCTAAGTTTTAGAATTATACATCACTATCCCAATGACCTCTTCCCTTTTATCTTTACACAAATCTTTATATATATACATAAAATACACACAGAAATAGATGTAAACATATGTGTGTATTTGTGTATGTAATTACACTTTAATGTAAAGAAAAATATTAATCAAGACTATTGAGATGCGAGTCTGCTTTGTGATGTGAATCATGTTTACTAAATACATCTTAGAAAAATGTGTGCACTATTTTGAAATGCAAGATGTTCAAGTTTCCCCATAATCTTTTGCCTAGAACCCAGCAGATAGGAATATTTGCTATATTTTGATCCTGAACAAAAAGTCCACACTAAGTGTTTAAAGTGCTGGGTGTTTGGTTATCTAGATAATTTGAAACTTGATTATTTTATTTTACAAGTAGTAATAGAAAAGAACATAATTTTGAGAGATAATATTACTACACTACTGATTTTACAGTCAAAATCTATCTCTTTGTGAATCATGAAGATTGCAAAATAGCGAGTCACGGGCCTCTGGATTAGTCCCCAGTGTGGCTCGCATGTCAGTCAAGAGCAGAGGTGTTCCAGTGCTGTTGCCGAGGGGAGAGAGGTGGGAAGAAGGAGAGAAAGTTATGACTGTAAAATGGTTGTAAAACATGGCTCCTGCCTCAGAGGGCTTGCAGTCTGGTTGGGTGAGTAAGATATTATAATGATAAGCAAGAATAGGCAGCAAATCCAGGGCACACCAGGAGAAGGAGAGAGGACTTGTTTGCAGAGAGATCAGGACCTACTCTGCTGAGAAGGTGGTGTTGGAGGAAAGTCTTGATGGGGGAAAGGGCTTAGATGCAAACACAGCTGATTGTGAAGTGGGCCGAGAGGAGCAGAGGCAGGAAAGGAATATGAGAAAAATACGAAGCGAATTGTTCAAAAGCAGATGTTGACTTCAAATCTTATTTGCATTGTGAAATATGTTGGTGATTTCCTCTTTCCTTGTGGTACCAACTGTTTCTTTTCTACTAGTACCGGAAGAGAACCTAAAATGCTGCTTTTGCTTTCTTTGTATTTAATTGTAGGGCAATAAATGGATGCTTAAGCCAGAAAACTGGAAATTTCCTTAACTCTTACCTCATCTTTACCTTCCTCCCACATGTAATCAGTCACCAAGTCTTGCTGATTTCAGCTTCTAAAACTCTCTCAGATATATTCAGTTTTAATCCTTTCATCCACCTCCCCAGCCCAAGTCCATCCTCTCCCAATGTAATAGAACTCTTTATAGTTCTCCCCGCTCCTAGCAATTGCACCCTTTTAATATATTCTGCATGGAGTTACCAGATAATAGATTTAAAACATCAGTTAAGGGGGGAAGGTATATCTCAAGTGGTAGAGCACATGTGTAGCATGCCTGAGGTCCTGGGTTCAATCCCCAGTACCTCCACTGAAAAATCAGATAAATAAATAAACCTTGTTACCTCCTCCCTGCAAAAAAAAATTTAAAAAAATAAATAAAACCTCAATTAGGTCATTCTGCTGCCCTTAGGAAAAAAATCTAAAGTATTTCATTGTTCTTGAAATCCCACATGATCTAATCCCTGCGTACTTCTTTGGGCTACCTCTTCAACATCCTCTCATACAGCCCTTTAAGGTACTGGGAGCTTCCCTCCACTGGGAATGCTCCCCCTGTTAGGCAGTTAGATAAGTGAGGGCCCCAGGCAGACAGGTGGAGGAGAGGGAGGATGGTCCGGAAGATGTCAGTATGGCTGGCTTCAGCATAAAGGGGCTTTACTTCCTCTAGATGAGTGCCAGCAAGAAACCGGCAAGAAACCAATTAGAACCCAACAGCCACAATTGTGTGGTAGCAACAAGGACCTAACTGGACACGACAATGTAATATAATTAGCAGTTCAGTTTAGGTGCTCGCCATAGGTTTTTCTGTGTGCATCATGAGTAAGGCCATGTGCAAAAAGGGGCGAGCATCACTAAGCACTCTGGGGGCAAGAGCCATCAATCAACACCTCTAAGTGAGGGTATGAAAGAAAGGTCAAAGACCATTGCTATCTGCCCTTGGATCAGCCTGCCCCTCATTCTTGGAGGTGTACCTTCCTTTTACTAATAAAAACCTTTAAAATCCTTTGCTAAACAATGCTTCCATCTCCCATATGAATTCTTATCTTTTGGATAAGACAAGAACTGGGGTCTTTTCCCTTCCTCTTTTGGGGTAACACTGCCATCTACCACCCTGGGCTCCTCTAACCTGGATTGCACCCTGCTCCTGCAGGTCCAGCCTGAGTGTCCTTTCTCTTGGGAAGCCCTCCTTGGCTCTTATTCGCTGTACCTGCAGACTTGGTTGGTCCCACATCACGCTGTCTTAAAGTACATTGCACTTCTTCCTTTCTCATGAAGCTAATCACATTTGGTTATGACCTCTCTTCTAGATCACACCTGTTTTGTTCATTGCTGTGTCCCCAGAAGTTAGTGCAATGGACATCCCAGAGGGAGCACCTAGTAAATACATATTGATTAAATGAATGAAAAAAAACTAATTGAGATATTGATGGCTTTAATACTTGGCTAGAATATATGCAGGTTGCATGAGATACGCTTGTATATTTCTAAATTGTTTCTTATCCCAGGTACTAATTATATTTAATATAAATATTAAAGTAGTGCTCAGCAGTTGAAATTAATTAATTCCTAAAGAACCTGGAAATAATCGGTTGATAAGCTTTAGAATAATTGGGGATTGGAGCAGAGGATGGGAATTGTCTTCACTGAGCTTGAAGATCAACTGGAAATGTACAATCTGGGGAGGCAGAGCTTTTTCATGGGAAAAACATTCAAAGCATAGGATGGAAAAGGCATTTCTTTGGAGCAAAGGGAAGTATCACAGTTTATAAAAGGCAAATTAAAGGGACTGTTCATAAAAAAATAGAAAAACAGATTAGAAATGATGCAGGTGTAGCGAGGATTAGAAGTCAGTTTCCATGTGTTCCATCCTTAAAAGAAAAAAATAATAGATAACTGACACTAACGTGGTCTAAAATCCAGCATTTTCTCTCCAGGCAGCACCTTAGAAAAACTTTCGGGCAATGTAGCAGAAGATGTGCATAACAATGCTCACATGTCAATGTTCAGAGTAGCAAAAGAAAAAAAAATACTGCTAACAACCTAAATGTCTATAAAGGGGAGAATCGATAAACACCCTTCGGTCTATTCATGTGATGGAATACTCCCCATCAGTGACAATGAATGGAACTATAGCTATCCACGTCAAGGAAAATGAATTTCAGAAACACAATAATGAGTGAAAAAAGCGAGGCTCAGACAATATATGTAACACAGTACCATTTTAAATATTCAAAACAAGATAAAAACAATACATTGCTTAGGGACATATACATATAGAGTAGAAAAGGAAGAGAATAATTTTAAAATTAGGTTAGTGTTACCTCTTAAGAGGAGGCATGGGATCCAGGAGAAGAAGGTTGTTGAAACGATATTGGTATTGCTCTAGTCCTGAGCTTGGATGGTCTGTTCACGGACATTCATTTCATTATAATGCCTTAAACTTTACACATACACTACACACATCCTTTTGAATGTATCCAATACTTCACACTTTTTAAATGAGTATAAAAATCAAGTAACTCCAGTTATAAAGATTAGATCCAAAGTCTTGCTCTTAAAATACATAAATAAGAAAAACAAATTTCAATATGTAAGTGGATGGTCAGTTTAGGATAGTAAGTAAACCTACTATGTAAACTGCAAGTTTTACATTCATCAAAGACACAGTATTTATCACAATCTATTCAACAATATTCATATACTAATGAAACTCTTGCTCCCCTAAAAGGCCATGGCAAAAAGTATATATGGGATTCAAAAGATTAGAAAACTCAGAACTAACTGACCAATGCATGTCTTTAAAGGACACTGGTTTGTTGGGGTGACAGCTCTAACCCCTGAGCTAGACATTGACCATTATCACGGCAGTCTACACAGACAGTCATTTGTCAATAACCACAACTTCTACTGAGGACATGACACATGGTCTTGAGTAAAGTCAGGTCAATCATAGAGCCTGGCACATAATTACTCAGTAAATATTTACTGAATTTAAATGAAAAAGTGAGAGTTCTAATTCCTCTTTCTGTGGTCTCCCAATGCAGGAGGAAAATTTCTAGTAGGCAGAGTCCACCTGTGGGAACTGTAAGCCTTCCTCAGGCAAGCCGACTGAGGTCAGCATGACTAGTTCAAGTTCTTGTTCAGCCTTCTCTTCAAATCCGACCCCCAAGCAGCCAAGGGAAGCGTGGAATGAAAACTAGTTTCCTCCAGCCTGACCCCCAAAAGGAGGAGGAAAAACACACCATGCACTTTGGCAGGCGATTGCTTCCTTCCTCTGCGCAGAAAGCCTGAAGGAGATGTGTGAAGGTCACAGATATCCCTGTGGGTTATTCTATAACTAGTATTTTTTTAAATCATGGTAAACCATGTATAAGTGAAATTTACCATTTTAACCATATTTTAAGTGTCCAGCTCAGTGGCAGTAAGAAAATTCACGCTGTTGTCCAACCATCCCCACCATCCCTCTCCAGGACTGTTCATATTCCCAGACTCAAACTCTGTCTCCATTACACACTAACTCTCCATTCTTCCCCATTCCTCCAGCCTCTAGCAACCACCATTCTACTTTCTATTCTTACGACTTTGACTACTCTAAGTACCTCATATAAATGAAATCATACAGTATTTGTCCTTTTGTGACTGGCTTATTTCACTCAGCACAATGTCCTCAGCATCCAGCCATGTTGCAGCATGCCTCCAAGTTCCTTCCTTGTTAAGGCTGAATGACATCCCGTTGTATGATATACCACATTCTGTTTATCCACTCATTCATCAATGGATACTGACTTGCTTATACCTTTTGGCTATTGTGAATAACGCTACTATGAACATGGGTGGACAAACATCTGTGCAAGCCCCTCCTTTCAGTTCTTTTGGATAAATTCCCAGAAGTGGAATTGCAAGATCATGTGGTAATTTGATTTTTTAAACTTTTTGAAGAACCATCATACTATTTTCCATAGTGACTGCACCATTTTAAACTCCCAGCAGTGTATAAGGGTTCCAATTTCTCCTCATGCTTGCTAACACTCATTTTTTATATTTTTAATAAGATGTAAAGACCCTTACCTAGTATTTTATAATGTTTTTCTTATCAGAGCTATTTCCCTTTTTGTAAGCCCCCTCACTCGTGCGTGCTTCAGCTAACCACCCACTCCTACCTCTTTGTCCTGATTAATCATCAGTCCATCACAGGAGGACACCTGAGCTGTCTACTGCAACCAAGTCACAGTCCAGCCCACTGGAGCTTTCAGGAACGTAAGCACTTTGTCTGGGGAAGAAGAACCTTCTGTGGTGGGTGAAAGCAGGCAAAAGAACACGCCCTTCATTCTCATACTGACGAAGACCCCCTCAGGCTCTATAAGCTTTAACTAAAGCCAAAGGAAACTGAGGTTTTGAAACACAATTATCTTCAAACTGATGGGAAACATCACATTAAATCTTCACTATTCACTGTCATTAAACTTAACCAGGAAGAGGTAAAGTGAGGCAGTTTAGAAACCAAACAGATTTTTTTTTAAATAAAAACAACCCACTGATTAGAAGATGTATATACTTCAGATGACGTTTAGGCTGTAACAGATTCTAATGATTATGATTATCAGGTCGCTTAAGGTGTTGTTTTCTTTCCTAAGCGAGACAATCACAAAGCCCCAAAGAAATTACTGAACACTGGTAAATTTCTTTCTTGCTTGTTATCATTCTCTCTCCCTTCTCAGTTCTTCCTGCAAACTAGCATATTACAGAATCAGACACAGTGACAAGCAAGAACCTTGTCCTCCCATGCTTTCTATCTTAAATAATAATAATCATTGTCACCCAGAGCAGCTACACAGCTGGTTCTTCCTGCAGAAATATTTATGGTATCACTTAAAGCTTCAAGTTAATAGCACTACAGAAGAAACGTAGAATCATCTTGGAGGCATTAACCAGCAACACCGCAAAATAAGGGTTTTATAGCACGACAGTCACCTGTTTCATTTATGAGATGTAGAATATACTTGAATTCTGTTTAAGTTTTTTGGTGAACATGTGATCAATTAGATGGGCTTTTACTGCAGGTTCAAAGTCTGCTGCTTCTCACCGTGGATATAATCACTGATGACTGAGAGAATTAATCTTGTAGCATACACTATTATATCATTACACCACAGGCCACTGTAGTTTAGGCTGCATCGGATCGCAAAGATTTGTCATTTATTTACAAAATCTCACCGGTGGCAAAGTGATGGGTGAGATTCCACCAACGATAAACGTGATGACTTCATGGTTTCATTACTGCCACATCTAAATGGAGCCGAGCTCTTTAACTGTATACTACTAGCTTCCTGTACTCATGCTTTGGTAGAGCATACAAACAAAAAGTATTTAAAAACATAGAACAGGGCTTAAACAAGGCAACACCTCAAAGGAATGGGGCTGAAGGGAGTGTCATCATCGTGATCATTGACTGTCAGCAGTTTTATTCAAACAGAACAATAGTTCTCGTACAAACGCCACTAGGTACTCCTGACGGCACTGGACTAGCTACTTGGGTACAACAACTAACACAGGAATGTATAAAAACTGAAACCCAGCAAATACAGGTCGAGTGGGAAAACCTGCCCATAGCCCCCTCTGGTGCCCAACACGCAACCCCGGGGTACTAGGCGTCTCAGCCCCGGGCAAATCAACCTTGGTTCACCTTACAGTCCTGGCACAGACAGGGCTCCATCAGATATTATATTCCCTGCCTGCGCTGCTTTGATGCTGATTGACAGCCCCTCCCCTCCGGCCCCCAGCTCGGGGCGGCCTCCTGTTTTGTCAGCTGCCCGGGAGCCCGCCCCGCCCGCCCCGCCTCACCGGTCCCGGCCGCCCCTCTGCCCCCGCCGGCCGGCCCGGGAGACCTTTCCAGTCTGCAAATAACACTGGAGAATTCAGACTAATCGGTTCAGCTTCCCTGAGGCAAAGGGGGAAAAAAAGGTTTCTTAAAAGGAAAAGGATTAAGAGGGAAAGTGAGCAAAGGCTTGCCTGGTCTTCACTTAGGGACTCAGAAAGAACACAGTCGGTGGAATAAACGGTTCACCTAATCGTGGGGGCGGCGGCTGGGAGAGGAGCTCTGCTCTGTGGCTTTTTCCTCTTGTGAGGTCGCTTAGAGAATCGTCTCAGAGTATCAAGTTCTGAAGAGTGAGAAAGAGAAGACGTTTCCTTCACTCCTCCACACCTTATTCTGTGTGATTTTCTCTCTCTTCTTTTTTGGACGTGCACACTCCTTCACACCGGCACGTGTGCCCACACATAGCTCATTGCTACCCAATTTGAGACCAAATTGGTTAAGATACTAGATTACCTTAAAACAAAAGTGTAAGCTAGGAAGACACCTGTGGGTTTGATAAAGGTCAAGCACCGTTGGAGTCTATCATGAAAGAGCTCTATCCAGACAAACTGGGAATCTGTTTACCAAAATTTTATAGAGAAATATTAGTGACTCTTCTTGTGTTCTTTGCGTTTGCCCTTTTTGCTATATACTTAGGTTTTCCTAAAAGTTCTCCAGGCTATTTTATCTGGACTTTCCAATTTCCTAGGAATGATCCCTGCTTGGAAATTAGCTGTCCCAGTGCAACTACTTGCTAATTGTAATTTAATTTGAATCTCACTTAAGGAAGTATTTCCTTTGGTGGGGGAGAAATCTTCAAGGGAAAAAAATACCTTCAGGTTCTGATTTGTATAACTAACCCCTTGCACTTGGCAGGTCATTAGATCTCACTAGTTTGTAATGCAATCAGAGTCACCATTCTGCTCTTAAGGGCTGCTGGGTAATTTGCTTGTTAATATATTAGCACACAGCATTGATCAAATGGCTAATCCAATCACACGCTTGTTATTGATCCCTTATGGATTCCCCAGCCCGGTGATCACTTTTGTTGGGTCCAGTCAATAGCAGATGCTAAGTAGCCTTTCACACACCTAATTAGCTTATGAAATAAACCAAACATTTTGCTTGGCCCCGAAGGCCAAGATCAATGGAAAGCTTGGGGGCTGAATTCAGATGATTTTTTCATCAACTTTTCTTCTTCTCTTCTGCAGCCACTCAAGTTCCCATTAACACTCTCCCTCCAGTGTGAAGACATCTGAAAAGCAGCTGCCACGTCTGAGACACTGAAGCAGCTGTAAGCCATAAATCACGAGGGTGAGGGATTCTGGGTTGCACATTGGCATGTGGTCTGTCAGGCCAGAGAAATAGAGACATAAAAGAGCTAAAGGTCAGAGGTATGTAGAGTTTAGAAGCCTGAACTTGTGCTATATTTCATGCAAGGAAACCTTGGCATTGGTGGTTCTTTCCAAAGGCTCTTTCGCATCACCTCGCTGAGATGACACTTGATTAGATCTTTACTCATCCAAACAGGCTGATTCCAGCTTCCTGCTGTCTGCCCTGCTACTACTAATTTGATCACGTGCCTTGCTGCCACCAAGCAGCGGACCAGTCCTTTCAAGGGAAACTGGGCTAAATAACAGCCTTCCAGTTGTATCCAAAACCTCTGACCCTTCTGAAACAACTCATGCTACCTTAAACTTTAAAATGAAAGCAACATTTGAAATGGTTTGGCTGATGCTTGTCCCTTGACTTTAAAAAGTATCCACTCCCATGGCCCCAACCTTGTTCCCCACTTTCCCCACCCGCCAGACTGGTCCTCATCACAGAGACATTTGCCCAGGGGCCTGAGTAATAACAGATCTGTTTATTGATTCAGGGCAGGAAAGGGAGTCAACTGGATTTCCTGGAAACTACAGACAGCTACACAGTTAATTTTCCAGAGCGATGCATGGTAATGACCCCCAATGATGGGAAGTCCCAAGTTCCAAAATACAACAGCCAGTTGGTGGAGTGTGACTAATCTCTACTGGCAAAGTAAAGGACAGACAGAACTGCAGCATGAGTCCAAAGTCAGTCCCAGAATGTTCTGCCCAAATCACCAGTTTTGGAACAGAGAATTCACCAAATGTCTTTCAATACAAAAAGAAAAGCAATTTTCCAGAAACCACAGTTGGGTTACATACTCACGGAAAATTTTCCTGAATATTTGGGAGAAGAATAGATCTAAGGCCAAAAATCAATCAATTAGTGAATCAATCAATCTACATGGTAGAGCAGACTAACTGCTCTGTTCGTATCTAGACATATGGACACATGTAGCCTTTCCTTAGGAATTACCTAGACAATTTCACCAACTTTTCACCTTGCATTGGAGGTAAGATCTATGTATACAATAAAAATGAAAGTGATTGTTTAAAATTTCACCTGTTTTTAAAGGATTTTAGGTTCCAATGGCTTTTTATTTGGGCTACTTAGCTCTTCTGTTTTTTTCCATATTTAACAAAATAATTATCAAAACCAGTGTCATAAAATGATTACTTCACACTTAAAAATATTTATGCTCATTCATTTTCTTTTGTAGAACCAATTTATTTGTTTGTAAATTAATCTGAGATGTAGAGAAAAGATAAATTTACCCAAAGTGGCAGGACTTAGCAGAGCTGAAATGAAACACAGAGTCCTGCTTCTGGGAGAGATCAGGGGATTAAGACTGTCTCCTTCCCTGAACAGACTGTAAAACTGATCTGAAGCAAACCTGAAATTTGTGATTTAGCTGGTGAGGTTCTGCACTCCTTTTCTGGGCTCGTTTCCCTTCATAGGTTCTCAGCCCCGAGTCTTCACTCTTCTCCATAAGGTGAATAGACAGTCTTGCTTCAGCTCTACACTGCTGGCTACCTGGGCTCAGATCCTCACACTGTCCTTTACTCTGTTATCTACTGTGGCCTTAGGGTTATTTAATTTCTCTTTATCTTAGTTTTATTGTCTTTGGAAGGAGATCGTTGTAGAATCATAAGGTGTTTTATGATAATTAAATGAATCAGCATATGTAAAAAGCCTTAGGACAGTGCCCAGCGCCTGGTAACTCTCTAGGAATGCTGGCTCTTGTCGCCAATAATACCTGTGTAAGACCAACCCCTCCTGATATTTCTCCAAACCCCAACCTTACCACCTCAGGACCCCCTCAAGATAGATCATCCCCATCCAGTACTACCCACAGGGTTTCAAATTATCTGACAGTTTATCTGAGAAACTCTACCTTACGCATATGCCATAGAAAACAGAAACCAAATAGCTTTGCAAGTAAGATGTCATCCCTTCCGGGGTTCTTTGTATTTAAAAACAGGCTGCTCAGAGACAATAATGAAGTCGCTTTACATTTCCAAATTTAACTCTGGATTCAGCCATTCAAGGCCTGGTCTCAAATCTGACCATTGTCAGGGCTCAAATTGGACGTCAGTGTCCTAGGGGGCGGTGGGATGCTGGTGAGAGAGAGCTATCTTGTGAACTTAGCAGACTGGATTGCCTTGCTCATTTTAACGCAGTGTCTGCAGGGAAAATGGCCAACTACTGGAGATACTGTGGACAGTGAAGAGAAAGTCATGAATGTAAGGAAGTGATGGATTTTGACTCCTCCAAAAATAATCTTATGGGGAGATGGCTTTAATTTGCCCAGACGGGGACAACCAGGTGAAAAAAACAGTCTTGCGAGCTTGCCACTGAGGAATTACTCCTTAAATGAGCCAGGGATGGTTTGGTACCTAGTTTCTCCCGCACTGAAATCAAAATGGACATAAGCAAGTCAGATATAATTATTAGTCTTGTTAACACTTAATTTAATCAGTGTTAAGAGGAATAAATTATATAATATCATTCCATGGGAATTTGTAAAATAGGACAGAGCACTACCTTGAGTAATTGCTTAGCTACAAGGTGCCTGAAAGATCGGCTTCTAGAGTTTTTTCTCCCTGTGCTGTATGTCTATCGTTCTGTTATTTCAAGATGTCTTTTTTTTCCACTTTTTTATCCACCGCACTAGTGAAATCAACCGAGAGGGGAGAAAGTACACTCTCTCTTACAACTATTTACAACATTTAATCACCCAGGACTAGTCATAAGTACATGTATAAGGGTATCTCATCTTGTAAAATAATTACAACCTGCCTACCACTAAAAATAGTTGCTGATCCTTTGGTAAATTATGTATTATTTTCCTCACATGCAAATAGCATTCCCATTGGCCATAAGCTTTTAGAGTATACAAACCGCCAGTTGTGTATAAAAATATCAACAAAATTTAGTGGACATATCAGAGCTAGCAGGATTGTGAAAATCTGTTTTTCTAATTTGTAGAATCAAATACATTGTGAGTTCTCAACTGTTCTTTTAAACATAAAATAAATATACTGGATTTTCATTATCATTTTCAAATTGGAGATAGTTTTTTTGAAATACAACTATTGAAAAATTTTAATTAATTTGGTTAATTTTAAAGGTAGGCAATCATTTAAATACACTCAAAAGAATCACCAGACTTGACAAGCGTGTACGTTTTAAAAATGTGAATAAAAACTTGTAATCACAATGCCGAAAGTTATTATATTTTGTGTAAATATTTCTTTTAAAATGACATAATTCACAGATGTGAAGTATACGTATTCAGCCTAATATTTAAGGTAATCATAGCACTGAATAAAATAATGATTAGAGAATGTATAAAATACACATAGACACCAGTTGTCAAATGATTAACTCCAACAATTTTTTAAAAATTAAGCGTGCGAATGTCTTTCTCCTCCATAAATACAAAATGAAAAGTAAATCATGAGATCTATGTGAATATTAACAACTACAAAATACTTTAATACCTGTTTTTTTGTTTGTTTGTTTGTTTGTTTGTTTTTGGTGGCAGGGGAGGAGATGAATTGTTCTGTTTTACTATTAGTGTATTAGCTTTGGTGGTGACGGGATGGAAGAGTATTTTAAGCAATTAAAACATAAATAAACATTAAAATGCTTCAAAAGTTAAATGTAAAACATTTATTCTTTTTAGTGAAGCCAAAGTTGTAAGCAGTATACCATTGTGTATTTATAAGATTAAAGCAAACACTTCTAAAGCAATAAAAACTGATTTAAGTGGGCAAAATATAAACTCGATGTTTATATGAATCAACTCTTTGATCAAATTGCAGATTTCTTCCAATCAATGAAATTCAAACATACTTCCTAAATGAATGTTTCACAAATTGTAACCTTGCTTTAGTGCATTATTTACATCAAATATGCTAATAAGGAACTAACCTGTAACTCTAAGTTCCTGCTGTGGTTCTGTACTTCAAATACACTTTCAAGTTTTAAGAAAAATATAAAGTCCTTGAAATCAGGCTGGACTCAAACTTCTATCCATTCATAGTGTTTGCTTTTAACAGGCACACATTTTAACCAAAGAGGAGGTGACACAACTTCAGGTTTGCCAGACCAAAAGTTCATAAAAGTGACACATGATCTGGTGGCACTTTCTGGAAAAGTGATTTGGCAGTGAGGTCAGAGTGTTAAGTGCAGGGGCCTTGGATGGTGACCTTTGTACACCGACCTTCTACCATGGGCAGGATGGCCAAAGAGAGGGAGAAGAGAGTGAACAAACAAGCTTTTCCCTATTTCCCTTTGTCATGTCCACCTGGGGAAAAAGAGGGAAGAAGGAAAGAGGGGACAAACAGGCAGCCTAATGAGGTGTGAACTTCTGTCATCAGCCACTTCACTGTGGAAAGCCACTGAAGTAGCAATACTGGTTCTTGAGGATTTTTGGTAACCCCAAATAGGAATTTGAAATTCATATTCAACCAACCAGTCTGTCTTGTGTTTACATATGCATTCGTCAAACTTAACCAAGTTATTTTTACTCTCTAGAAAACAACCATTACACGTGGTAAATTATACAAAACATTGTATGTGCCCCACCCCAATCCAGAGCCAGATGGCTAGAGTAGTTTTCCTTCCGCTACAACTAAACTCTCTTCTCAAAAGAAAGAGGCAAATGGCAAGAAAATGATTTGATTTATGTGGTATTCACCCAAAGGGAAAGCAATTTTCAAAGTATGTGTTGAGGTCAGCAAACACTAAAAGTGAAAGGTGTGTTAATAAGAGCTAAGAACCACTCAGCACCTGGACTCTGCCAGAGGGTGTGCTGAGACATTGATATGAACTAACTTCTTCATCACAGCATCCCTTTGAGGTAGTTATTTAGAGATGATAAGACTGAGGTTCAAAGGAAATAACTTGTCCAAGATCAAACAGTACCTAAAGAACGTGGGATTGGAACCCAAGTAGGAAAGGACTCAGGGAGGATGAGTGGAGGGGCCACCAGCTGCCAATTTGCAGAGCTCTGTCCAGGAACTGCATGCAGATAATGAACTTAGATCCTGAGTGTGCATCAGCCACCAACAATTGCATAATATTCCATTTGCTACGTTTACAAATCATTTTTTCAAAAAGGATTGTTTCAAGACTTAACCAAAAGGACTTCCGCATGAAATCTAAATTAATTAGAATATTGGCTAAATCAGAAGGCCCTCTTCCTCAGCCATTCCTCCTCAGAGGACTTGGTTGCTTGAGAACTCAACAGAGCAATATAAGAAGTAAGAATACTTTGAAAGGAGTGAAAAGCTTCAGCAGATGGAGGATAGCTGCCTTAGCTAAAATTTAACTGCCACATAGCATCCCCCTACATAAAAGGACAAAACACTTTGTAAGTACAAGTGCCGATAACTCTGGGAGGAAGAAAATCCCCCTGGCACCCTTTCCTTCAGCACGGTGCCAGGACCTCAGTTCTAGTCCAGCTTTAGAAAAAGGGGGTCACTGGGCAGCCCCTTGTGAGACCTTCTGTTATGTAGAAGTCATTATTTATTAAATCAAGTGCAGTTGAAAGCAGGGCACCGAACAGTTTGTCCTTTCTGAAACAAACGATCAGAGATGTATAATCTGGGGATGGGAACATGGAAGGGGGATGGGAGAATAAGCCTGGGAATCACACTGTCAGCGATTTTCCTATTTTAAACAAAATGTCTACATCTTTAACCACAGCCCTTCCCATTTGTAAAAGGCAAAGTGCTGGAAAGTGGACCCTTGCTTAGTGAAGAGATGCAGCCATTGCCAGAGCAGGGTGTCTGCAGGCATGGAGGTGGGGCTGGGCTGGGAGAGACCCTTCTCCCAGGGCTGCCCTGACTCAAGCAAACCCCTCTGGGGCCGTCAACAGGGCTTGGCGGACTAACACAGGGCAAATTTCATGTTGGCTTGAACCTAATACCGCTCTGTTTCCATTGCATTTTTTATTTACAAAGAGATTCATGCAAAAAAATCTAGAATAAGATTTCAAAGGTTTTTGTCGGGGGATGAGGGTTTGGCCACAAGTTGTCAGAGGAACATAAAACCAAAAACACAAGTCTTGGCCTCATTCTGAGTAATTTCAGAAGAAAACAAGCCCTTTCGGAAATTTATGCCCTAACGGAGGAGGTTGTGGTGCTGGGACGTGGATTTGCACTACATATTGGAACCAGGCAAGTCTGAGTTCATGTCACATCTCTGTTATTTATTATTCTCATAACCCTGGAAAAGCCCCTTAATTTCTGTATTCCTTAATTTCCCCACCTTACAGTGGGCATTAAGAGACCGCTTACTTCATAGGAGAGGGGTAATTACGTGAGACGAATTATGGAAGATACTTTCTGCAGTGCCTACTAGGTAGTAAGTATTCAGTAAATCCCAAGTAAGGTTTGCAATTTGAACTTTATTAAAAGTCCAGAAGATTCTCTCCCTCCCTCCACTCTCTGTCTCGCTCACCTATTCCAGCTCTATTCTTTGCCACCAGATTTAGAATTTTGTAACACTGATTCTCAAAAAATTCACAAAAGGATGCATAAATGATTCTGGAAAGCTAACATGGTAACCTCAGAATTGGCATGTTTACTGGGAAAATGCAAAGACTAAAAGGTAAGAGATTTGAAGAAAACACGCAATGGGATTGAATTCCAATCGGATCAAGCCATTCCAAATATGTTCATAAGATACATTCAGAGTGACTTGGAAAAAACTGAAAGACAACTGGGAGGAAATACATAATACATGTCATTCACAAAAAAGCAAAAAACAGAACTTTTTCACTTTGGGACATTTTAAATGATCCCATGAAAAGATTTTTCAACTTTACAGTAGATTATTCATATTAATTTGCAAGGTAAAAGGGAGAAGGGGGTGAAACTGTAATTTTCTACAGAGTGAAAATGAATACAAGTTGAAGAGTTAAATTCTGAGGCTAGGAAGTGATTGACTTCAGAAAGAATTGTGCGGTTCACTCATATGCCCACATTTATTTAATGAAATTGCTTTCCACCAATACTCTATGCCAGAGTCTAAGAAAAGCTGAGGAGTAATAGCAGAGAAAAATAGCTCTGTGTTTGGCTGAATAAATATCACACAAACACTGAACTCTGTGTGGGATCATTAGTTTTTTCATCATACTATTTCCAGAATTGAAAAATCACAAATCCTTCTCCAGCTTAGTTCTTTTATGCAACAAAAGCATTAGCCAGACCCGCTAAGATGTACTCTGCAGGACTCTGTCATCTCTGGAATGTCAAACAGGTTCAGTAGACACCAAATACAGATTCTCTGCTTCATGTGGAAAGGTTAAGTAAGAAAAGACTTCATGTGAGGAAACTGTCCCATAATTCATGGTTATTTTACTTTAATCTGAGTGTGTTTCAATTTACATGTAGACTGGAATGCAGCCTCAGAGGGGGGAAGTATCTGTTTTGAGTAAATCAACATTTTGGGGGGAATAAAACTGACCATTTAAAAAAGCGATGCACATTTTAAGCCAGCCTCAATATAATGTCTAAGATTGGCATTATTTAAAAATGAACTCTCCATAAAAACATTATGAGTATATTCTTTGATTAAAAAGATTCTATAGCCTTCTGAAATTTTGAAAGACTTATGGTCTATAATACACCATAGCTTTTAGCCAGACAAGCATATTCTTTTGGAAGATATTCCTTCCGTAGAATATAAATTAACCACAGACAGGATGAAACGGGCAGGACTGGCAAGAAAGGGAGAGAGCTGGATAATATTAGAAATTAAATGAATAAAATATGGTGAACAAATAGTTATTCTTATTTTAACCTTGAAAGAGGAGAATGTAATTGGTAAGTAGTATTTGTGTATCTGCTCCTTCTTAATTACAGTTATTTTGGCTTAATCTGTTGACTCTTAAGAATGAGTATACCATTATGATTTTCCGGAACGTCTTCAACATATGATTGTAGTCACTTTGCTTAAAAGTTTAATTCAAATCCTGATTAATTATTTCAGTCCCCTTGAGAAGTCATTAAATGGCTGTATTTAATTTAACATTTAACTTTTAGCACCATTTATGCTAATTAACCTTAAGCAAAAGTCTGGAGAAACCCTACAATTAAAATTTAGGACGCAGAGATTTGAAGTTTGGTTTTGGTTTTGGTTTTTCCCACTAGGTGTGAAGTCAGCTTCATGAACTGATTAATTTAGTGTCTACTTTCACAAACCATACTTGTGAGGCACCTTCCCGGTGTCACCTCTGGGAATCTCTTTTAAGTCTGAAATTCTGTCATTAAAACTTTCTTTCTTTCTTTTCCTGTATTTGCAGATGACTTGTCTATGTGAGACACTCTAAAGAATTTACCAAAAATCTACTAAAACTAATAAATGACATTCAGTAAGTTCCCACGATCCAGGGTCAATATAAAAAACAATTGTATTTCTGTATGTTAGCAATGAACAATTGGAAATTGGAACAAGGAAACAATGTTGTTAATAATGACATCAGAAGATACGGAAATGTTTTTAAAACTATGCACAGGACATGCATACTAAAAAACTGCAAAACATTGCTAAAAGACATTAGATAACAACTAAGTAAATGGAGAAGTATACCCTGTTCATGTATTGGAAGCTCAATATTTTTAAAATGTCATTTCTTCCTAGATTGGTGTACAGATTCAATGCATTTCCCATCAAAATCCTTGTAGGTTTTTTTTTTTTAAATTACAAACTGATTCTACAATTTATATGGAAATCTAAAAAAAAAAAAGAAACAAAAAACCTTGGAATAGCCTAAATAACTTTGGGATAAGATGGGAGGACAAAGTTGAATAACTTCCATTTTCTGAATTCAAGAATTATTCCAGTAAACAAGCTAATGTGGTATTGACATAAAATACAGATCAATGGCACAAAATAGAGAATCCAGAAATACATCGAAACCAATATGGTAAATGGGTTTACAACAAAAGGGTCAAGGTAATTCAATGGGGAAATAATAAAATTTTCAAAAACAATGCTGAGACAATTGTGTATCCATATGCAAAAATAAATATACTTCACATCAGAAACAAAAATTATTTCAAAATATATCATCAAAGCTATAAGATTTCTAAAAGAAAGCACTGAAAAAAGTCTTTTTGACTCTGGGTTAGGCAAAGATTTCTTAAGACAAAAAAAAGTTAAAAGGTGATAAATTGGACTTTATTAATCCTAAAATTTTCTGCTCTTCAGAAGATACTGCTAAGAAAATGAAAAGGTAAGAAAAAAAGAAAAAGAAAATGAAAGGGAAGCCATAGACCAGGAGAAAATATTTGCAAAGCATATGGCCAATAAAGAATTTCTACTCAGAAGATTAGACACTCTGTCAACTCAACAAGAAAACAAACAATCTGATTATTTTAGTGAGCAGACTAAAGACTTGAACAGACACTTGAACAAAGAAGTTAAAAAAAAAACAACCTGGAAAGAAGCTCAACATCATTTGTCGTTAGGGAAACACAAATTAAACCAGGATGAGATAAGACTTATATACCTATTAAAATAGCTAAATTTTAAAAATAAGAAGTGAGATAAAGACCAAGCTCTGACAAGAATGCAGAGTAACTGGACCTCTCACACATCGCTGGTGGGAATATAAAACAATATGGTCTCTCTGGAAAACAGTTTGGTATTTCTTATAAGGTTAAACATACACTTACCTTACAACCCAGCCATTTCACTCCTAAGTATTTACTCAAGACAAATATTCATACACAAATGATATTTTAAAAACATTTTTTTTTGGTAAGAAGCCAAGCTGAAAATAACCCAAGTGTCCAACAACATGTAAATGGGATAAATAAATTGTGATCTATCCATATGGTAGGATCAAAAGGAATGTACATGCAAAAACCCAGATGAATCTCATTAACATTAGACTGAGCAAACAAACAAACAAACAAAAAACCACACACAAAAGATTTATGCCATATGATTACATTTATATGAAATTCTAGAAAAAGCAAAGCTAAGTTATGGTGCTTTTTGCAAAAGGAAAGTAAATATGTAATTATAAAAGTGCAAATGAGTATCTTGCTCTTTATTGGAATGAGTAAGACTAGATGCTGCCTCTTAACTGCTTTGGCCCAGAAGTCACATATGTCAGTTCCATTCATATTGCACTGGTCAGCCCCAGTCACCGGGTCCTAAACTCCAAGGAAGGCTGGGAAATCTTGGGGACAAAAGAGAATATTTAGTGAGAACTGAATCTGCCCCGTATACGACCCCAGGTTCAAGATGTGGATAAAGGCTGAAGGAAGTTAAAACCTGAGACAAGGAAAAAGGGCACGCTCTACTTTGAAGACTGGAAGGGAAGGAAGGTGGGTAGGAGAGCACTGAAGACGAACTGTCTCAAAATTTCCCTCAGTTTGGCCCAGTTCACTTCTGCTGTCCTCTCTTCTTGGGCTGGATAATGCCCATCTCTCTGCTCAGTTTCCTCATCTGCAATATAGTAGCAATGAACATATTCCATGAATATATTCAAGCAAGCATAGCAGTGGTGCCCCAGGGACAGAATTGTTGTTAATTCTGACCATAGCACTATAAATGGGGGCTGAAAAATTCAACCATATAAACTTTAGTGTCATTATTCCAAGATTAAAGAACTGATCAGGAACCTTATGGTTACCAGGGGAAGATGAGGGGCAGGAAGGGATAAATTGGGAGTTCGAGATTTGCAGATACTAACTACTATACATGAAATAGATGAACAAGTTTCTACTGTATAGCACAGGGAACTCTATTCAATACCTTATAATAACCTATAAAGAAAAAGACTATGAAAATGAATATATGTATGCATATGTATGACTGAAACATTATGTACACCAGAAACTGACACAGCATTGTAAACTGACTATACTTCAAATTTTAAAAGTTAACTGAAAAAGAGAGACAGAGAGAGAAAGGAAGGAAGGAAGAAAGGAAGGAAGGAAGAAAGGAAGAGGAAGAAAGAAAAAAAGAAAGAACTAACCAGGTTAAGCCTGGGGTAGAGAACAAGACTCAATTATCAGTTGTGTCAAACCCAAATGTGTGTTGTCGCAGGATACATTACCTTATGGATTCTCTGTATGTAAATGAAATCATCATCACCATTAATTTTTGTGGAGAATAAGCTAGTCTATGAAAGGTTATTTCCTACTGTTGTATGTTTGGATATATTTACTTGGAACAAACTATGGAATGTCCCATGATACAAAGCTATCTAGATGGAAATTCAACTGGAACAATTAACTCTCAACAAGCTTAGTGTTTTCATTCAATGGCAAATGTTTATTGCACACTTAATAAGGGCCAAGCACCATACAAAGTGTTGTGTTCTCTCATTTAGGATCCCACAACTCTGATTTAGAGTTACTGTCTCTTGTTTTCTGTTTCTACAACTGAGGGTCTTTTCTCCTGTCATAACCTCTCTTGACCTTATGATTGTGCTCTCAATTTTTACTAAACATAACCTATCTTGTAAATAGCTACTAAGTAGATGAAGAAGATGGGGTATATTGGAACAGGTATTCAGTGGAAGAGACAGTCCTCATGAAGCAGGTACTTCGATCCTTTTTGAAAAGGAAGAAACCAGGACTCAAAGAATTCAAGTGACTGACGTCAGGTGACACTTATTACTACAGAGCCAGAATTTGAACCCAGTCTGTCTGATCCAATTTCATTTCATGGTACCCAGAGCCTCTTTATTTGTGGATGAAGAAAAAGGCGACAGCCCATAAAGGCTCCACTTACTTATGTGATAGAACTATCTCTGAAATAAATTAAATTTTGTAGTGGCACAACTAGCTAAAATGATTCACAGTCTCATGCAAGAAATTTTACAACATTCATACATTGGAATGTGATACTAGGACATAAACAAACAAACAAAAAAACAATGTGAATTAGTGGAAAATTCTTCTAATCAATGAACTGTAAAAATATTCATGTAATTATTATAATAAAAAGAAAAGTATCTTTAATAGGTGAATATTAATGGAATAGTCTATCGGCATTCATCAAATGTTCCTAAAACTTGTAAGGTTATACATGTTTTACAAAAGAATTGCAGCCAAAGATGAGGTCAGCCGCCATCAATTGACTTCTCTTCGTGTCAGACCGACCTGGCTTTCGCTATAATTTCTGATGAAGGAGCCAGAATCACACCTCATCATTTAGATACTTGGCAATCTTGCGTGGTCGCTAAGGAAAATCAAGGCAGCTAGATGAACACTGGGCATGGGGATCCAGAGAAATCCACTGCCTTCTGCATCCCACCCAGTATTCTGTGAAATCTTACTGGCTTTATTAGGGGAGCCAGCAAGGGCAGCTCCAGAATTTCCATGCAGGAGGACTTAGGGCAACATTGCCTCCATTTCACGTTCGACTGAAGAAGTGTCAATTGTCCAAATCATCCTGAAAACAGGACGCCAATATTAACACTGTTCTCAGCTTTTAGTCAGCCCTACCCTTTCACACACTATGAAACCCCCTCCATTAACCAAGTGCAGACTTTCAGCACTTTCTAAGATCTCACCCTAAGCCTCGCCTCCAGCCCTCTGTCAACCCACTTGCCCCTGGCCTGCCTGTGCTCCAGTCTCATCCCCATCTGGTCTCAGACTCATGATCTCTGACCCTGCCCTCAATGCTACCTTTGGCATGGTGGACGTGATGTTTATACGTGGTCTCCCTGGATGTGACCTTTGACATCTTTCTGTGGACTTTGACTTGACTTGTATTCCCTACTCTCAGGGTCTTAGTCTACCCTGAGTATAAAATTCCCTACTCCAAGTTCAGCCCTCCCGAATGCAAGTCCTCATCCTTGCAGGTCTATGAATGTCCAGTTTGGCCAGCTCTGGCCTCAGTGTGAATGGTGAAGTTTGGCAGATAAAGTGGAAGGGAAAGCTCTTTGAGAGTTTTAAATATGAAGATGTACTGTTAAGAATCACCACTTCTCTGGTAAACATCCAGTACCTAAAAACAGCACACTGCCTGCTCTTTCCCATTGGCACCCTGAAGTCCTCTGACTGCACCCCATCCGATCCACTCTCGCTCTGACTATTTACCATCGAGTCTCCTTATAGTAACCCCAAGGGCCAAGAAGTCATTTAAGGTTTGGACATTCTATGAATGACAGCATGTGGTAGGATTCAGATGAAGTTCCAATATTATCTCCACAATTTACCATTAGGAGCTGTGGTTTCTTCATGGAGAAAACAAGGATTGTGATGTCACTCGCAGGGCTACTTTGAGGATTAGCGTATGTAAAACTCCTCGCCCAGTGCATGGTGCCCAGTGACGGCACAATATTCATTTTCTCTACTCCCACCTTCTCTTACTTGGTCTTAACAGTTGGGTTACTTGGCTCCTGAAGGAGTCACTCTGCAACACTCTGTTTTGGAGAGACTAGAACTGAATGGGCCATGTCAGTGGGTAGGTAAGGATGGCACGTCTTAGTGCTTCATTGTGCCCCTTTTATCAAACTACACCTCTCTGTGATGTTGCCCCATGGTTTACTGACTGGGGTGTTTTGAGAAGCCAACTGCAAAGACCAGAATTCCATCGGGCCCACCCGAATGCTCCGATTCTGGCATAATTACTTAAGAAGTGCATTATCACTTCGAAAACCTCCCTGTCTGTATTTTAGCTCAGATTTAGACAGGCTGTTCTATGACTGATGGAATGGTCTCTCAGTTCTTCCCAGGTGAACATAATGCCCAGATCTCATAGGCTGTTGGGTCACTACCACACCCAGAAAGCAGGCAGAGCGGATGGGTTCAGTGCTCTTCTGGGGTCAAATTAACAATGGTAATTAACAAATTAACCTGCTGAGCACCTGCAAAGTGATTCATTGTGCTTGTGGGACAAAAAAAAAAATGTGGCAGATGGAGAAAGGCAAAGGTGGGCCCATCAGCCCAGAAGAGGTGAAAAGGCAGCCATTGTGCTCCTGAAGATTCAAAGTGAAGCCTTCTGTCTAGTTTCTCTGGTTAAGGGACAAGAGGTCAATCTCTCTTCTCCATCTCTTGGGGCTGGAGTGTTTGCCCTTAGTCAACACGAAGAATCACCTCGAAGTGATTATTATCACATCCTTATCACCTCCGACAGCTGCTGGCTGCTTATGGAGCAGGAACCTCCAGGGATGACAAGAAGCAAGCCCATCATGGGAAAGGAATGTGAGACGGTTGGATGAGAAAGCTAAGATACTTTCACACCTCTATCAGTTAAAGAATGAGAGAACACTGACATCGTTCCTTGCTATGCTTGCTCTGATACAGGGTGTCCAACATATTTTGTTCTTGTTGGATTATTTAAAAAAAATAAGTTCCAACTTTTGAAGATGGAAAGTACCCAGTATACAAGCATATAATACCTGAATCTGAATATGTGAAAACAAAACCTAAATCTAAAGCATCTTTAAAAACATCCTAATTGTAACCAAAAAAATAGGGTGAGATATTGAAAAGTTCCCGTAGCTGTGTCTTGAAAGGTTGAAATAACCTAAATTATAAAATGATAGAGGTCCCTATTGAGAGTGGATAATTTATGGTGTTTGTACAGGGAGAGACATTAGCCAACCACAATTCATGCTAAGGAGGATTTTGAACAAAGTCCAGATGGTGTTTCAGCGGTAAAATGCAGTTATCCTGGGACTATCTGGTGAAGAACAAAAATCACAGAAGTCAAGCTCACTTTCTCTTATAAGAATCAAGTTCAACAGAAGCAGAAACAGAAACAATGGAAAATGGTCATGCAATATTTTATATTCAGAATGACACTGTTATCTTCATTTTATCACCTAATTTTTATTTAATGCACAAATCCTACTTTTACTGCAATATAGGAAACAAAAGGGGGAAATTCCACATTCCCATCATCCAAATACATACGATTACAAGCACACACAATTCGACACAACTGAAATCAAAGCACAGCTTCAATTTGCATTATAATTTTTTCCATTTAACTGAATTATTATTTAATATTGTTATGTTTCATCATTTTGGGGCAGCTCAAAAATGTTCTGTCTAATTTATGTGCCATAATATACTATTCAAATTCCCCCTAAGCTTGCCAGTTAGGATGCCCTCAATTTTTTTTATATTCTTATAGATAAAACTGCAAAGACTATGTCAAGCAAATAACCCTCATGAAACCCCTTATGAATTTTTTTCCTTAGATAGCATAGTCCTTTTAGAATGTGACAATAATGTTTCCTTCAAATGAATTTCAAGACTTTTAAAGAAAGACAAATTATTGTCTGATGTTTAGTGTTTCTTCACATCTGTGCTATTATCTCCACCTTAAAATTTTCCATTTCATAAAACTGTCACCAAATTCTATTGAGCTCAGATGACTGCTCACAGTAAGTTCCATTTTACTTGGCTCCAATCAATTACAGGAATATAGATGATTTACAATCCAAATCATTTGAGCTCATACATTTCACATAGGGTAAAACGGAGTTGACAACCTCACTTGAGAATGTTGAAAGGGAAGTCCATGTTTGCATGCGCGAGTAAGTGATTTCTCAGTTAAATCTGAATGAATTTGAATAAGTAATAGAGCCCAAATAGCACACAAGTCTGGATTTTGTGGAAGGCACAGCATGGGATCATTTCTATACTGAGATTAAACATTTCATTAATTAGCTAAGTCTTAAGCCTATTTTCCCTTTTTATTCTTGATTCACTAGCTCCCTTCATGCAACTACTTCCTTTTTCAGAAATGGAAAAAGATGGGAGTATTTTTCTTAGAAAAACTGTTAAAGTTTTATTTTAAAACTGCTCACAGAAATCTACTTGTGACAATATTGTATGGTTTCTAAACTACCTGAAAGTTCATTACATCCTTAAGTTGCTTTCTTCTCTATTTTCCCCAGTGATTGTTTACTGAAGGAGGGTGTAGGCAGGCAAGGCACACCCTGTTACACAGGGGGAGGGTGGGGAGCGGGGCTGCTTGCGGGAGGATCTGGACACCAGAGAACAAGCTGTGTGTTGTCTCCCTTCTACAGGAGCTGCCGAGCTGACTCCATGGTACGAGTATTAAAGAGGAACTGGTACTCATAGCCTTATTTAAAAAATCAGGTTTGAATTTTTAGAGTCCTCAATTACCCTGGCAAAACACATTGTGGGGATGATAAAAATGAGTTGTTAAATATTTTAAAAACATCTTTTAAGACATAATTTTGCAGAAGGAAACTAAGAGAGAGGCTATGGGTTTTCATCTGGAGCTAAAAACAGCAATGAAATTCAATTCCATTTTCACAGATGATGAATGTATAGTTCAAAATCAGCTATTAGAACAAAACTCACTAAAGTAAGAGAAGAGGGGGAAAGGTAAACATATTATTCCATACATCCCACAGCTAGAGATGGATATCAGTTTACCAGTGTGGCTGCTGTTAGCCTAATCTTCACGTTTCTGTTCTTTATAATCCTGGCTCACATGAAGTAGAAGATTGAACAAAATCAGATCTAGGAAAGAAATTTGCCTGACAGACCAATAACTTTAGGAAAGAAATAACGTTTTGTATTTAAAACCATAATTCTGGCAGATTTCACAGCAAAATTAAGTAGAAATAACTGGATTCACTTAGAAACAAGTTAACAAGTATCATGAGGGCATTACAGACAGTAAGGTGCTTTAGGAAAAAGTCAGACCCAAGACTGCCTCCAAAACAGGAGGCAGGGATCTTGCATGCCAGCTGAAGGGTTGCAATCTGATGTGGAGTAAAATGTTGGATAGTTATCCTATGCTCCACATTTTTAAAAGGAAGGACCATTGAAAACACCTCCCAGTTACATTTATGTTGGACTACAATGATTTTTAAGAGTTACTGATCATATTCAAGTTATATTCATACGCTGTTATACCAAGCTGAATCTTCTCTTTTCTTTTTTTTTTTTTAAGTTTATATTTTCTGGCTTCCTCTTGGCACCTGTCTCGTTGTTATTTTTTAAGGAAACAATAGGGTATAATTTATAAATAAATATACCACAGAAAGGTAAGATGTTTAAAATGATCTAAAAGCTTTCATCTTGGTCTTAAGGATTCCAATAAACTGAACTTCCAAGATGAATTAAAGATCAATAGGTGTTTAGTAATTTCTTTTTTTTTTTTTTTGAGTAAAGGTAGATTTATTTAGAGAGATACATACTGCATAGAGTGCAAGCTGTTTCAGAAGGCAAGAGAAAGGCCATGAGGTGGAAGGATTGGGTGCTCAGAAGATATACACTCCATAGACAGAGTGAGGCCCATCTCTCTCAGAGGGGAGAACAGCTATTTATTCATTTCTAAGAGTGTGTGTGGAAAGAAAGTGCTGATTCTATGAGAAATGAAGAAGCTTGAGACACAACACTTACTCAAGCTGAAGATTGAGCTCTTTGGAGTTTCTAGAAAGGGAACTACCTCTTGGAAAGGTAGAAAGGCGATTCTGGTTGACACAAGGGGTAAGGGTTGGGGTACTACTGGCATTTACAGTCCAGAAGCCAGAGATACACCATGTCGTCAACACTCCAGATGGCTCTAAACACCAAAGAATTGTTCAACATAAAATGCCGACCACTTCTACCACTGGACTGAGAAACACGTGGCAGAGTCCCTGGGGAGAACAGATGTGCTATTACAGACCCCGTGCAGTCACTCCTTAGCAAATGACTGTCGGGCGCGCATTGTGGGCTGGACACTGAGCCAGGACTGTGAGAGATGCAGAGACAAACAAGGCTCAAACCTGCTCTCAGGAACTCACAATCTACTGGGGGAATGATATGAAAATCAGCAATCACACCACAGAGATGATTGTTACGGTAAAGTGCAGAAGGAAGAAAAGAGTTCCAGGAGGAACCCAAATGTCAGCAAGTTTTGGCCAAGCCTCAATTCAGGTGGGGGATTATTAGGAAACGTTTCCAAGAAAAGACACACCTAAAACGCATGCTCATCGGGTGTTCATTTATTTCTTCTCAAATATACATTGAGTGTAGACACTGGGCAACACACTGGAATTACAGCGCTGAACAAGACAGACATTCTGTCTGTTTTCAGGGAGCATGTATTCTAGCAGAGGTGATAGTCAGTAAACCAAACATTGCTAGTGTGATCAATTCCACGCAGGGAAACAGTTGTTCTGGTAGAAATTATTAAGGGGGGTGGAGCTGCTCTGTAAAGATGGCGAGAGAAGCCCTGTCTAAGAGGATGGTGTTTGAGTTATGGCATGAAGGGTGACAAGGAGGGAGTCAAAGGAGGTGGTAGAGAGAAAGGACTCCAAGGAGAAGCAGCTGTGGGTAACTGAAAACAACTTGGCCTGTTACACCAAATAAGAGAAGGGCAGACTGAGTGGAGTACATACAGGGCACGGTACGAGTGGAGAGGGTTGAGTCAGGGGTGGGAGGCAGAAGGCAGGTCCTTTCGGGCATTGAAGGCCATTGCAAGAGTTTGGGGCTTTATCAAAAGTGTAAAGAGGAGCCATTGAAGGACTTTAAACAGGAAAGAACTTGATCTAATTTACTTTTTCTAAAATGTCATTTTGACTATTATATGGAGACTGAATTATAAAAAATGCAGGCATGGAGGCAGGGAAGCCAGGCAGGAGGGGCATTCAAGACAGTGCCCCAAAGATGGGGGCTAGCTTGATATAGACACTGGAGACCTACGATGTGCTTTGGAAGTAAAATAAATGGGACCCTGATGGGTTAGAAGTAAGTGATGATTTACAACCTGGTTTATTTTTGGCTCAAACCCTGGGTACTCCATGGCACCACTTAGCAAAATGGGAAAGGAAGGAAGAGGGGCAGAGAGAGCAGGGAAGAATCTCAGATATTCCACTTCAGATTTGTTAAATTTAAGAAGCCTGAGACACCCGAGCAGAGTGTATACACAAAGGAGACTTCAGCCGGAGGTCAGCTTGAGAGTCATTAGCATATAAGTAGTCATTAGCCATGGAATCTGATGAGGTCTCCAAAAGAGAAAATTTAAAGAAAAAAAGAGTCAGGGATCAAGCCTTGAGGAACACCAACCTGGGGCTAATCAGAGGAGGAGAGAGCAAAGAAGCTTGTGAAGGAGCAGTCAGAGAAGTCTGATGAAAATCTCTGAGGAGCCAAGAGAACAGACAAGGCCAGTTTAGCCAGGAAGGGAACGGTTGTGGAGAGGAGTAGGGAAGGGGGAAGAAAGCTTCAGGAGGTGACGAGAGACATGAGCAAGAGGGCTTGGGCAGGTTGGGGACTAAGTAGTCCAGCAGGGCTGAAGGAAAAGGTACATTTGAGGAGATACTGAAGCTATTCCGGGGAAAGTAAAGAAACATCAGATTATGACAGACTGTATTTCACATTCTAAAGAGCTGGAACCTTGTCATGAAGGTATTAGGAATCCAGTAAAGGATTTTAGGCAAGGAGGTGGCACAGCGTGATGTATGTTTTAGAAGAAACTCTCTCAAAACTGGATAAGGATGAGGAAGAATGGGATAAAAGAGAGGAAGCAAGCTCAATTTCAGGAATTTAGTTTAGTAACTCTTTAGAAAAACCCAAATTAAGATGCTGAGGATAAGAATAGAGAGGAGGGACCAGATTAGAGAGCGACTCAGGAGGTAGAAGGGACAGGATTTGGTGATGGGGGTTGATGAAGGACATCTAGGATGATTTTTAGGCTTAACCTTCCAATGATTCCAAGATTTCTGGTGCCAGTACCAAAGTGAGGCAAACAAGAGTAGGAGAAGGTTTGAGGGAAGAAGATAACATGTTTTGCACCTGGAAATATGGCCCTGAAGCAAAGGCAAGTGGCCTAAGGTAGAAATCTGTTTAGGAGTCCAGGGTTCATGGATGGTAGTTGAAAGTCCTGGAAGAAGATGAAAGGGGAAAGGCCAAGAACTCAGCGTTAGGGAATTCTGCTTTCAAAGGGCAAGTTAAGGAAGGACAGGTCAGAAAAGTTGGAGAAAAAATCAAGAGAAGGATATCACAAAAATTAATGAAATAGAGAGAAAAGGAGTGGTCAAAATATCAAATGTCACAGAGATGTCAATAAAGATGGTGTATGACCAATCAGAATGGCCGTCATTCAAAAGTCCACACATGACAAATGCTGGAGAGGCTGTGGAGAAAAGGACACCCTCCTACACTGCTGGTGGAAATGCAGTTTGGTGCAGCCACTGTGGAAAACAGTGTGGAGATTCCTCAAAAGACTAGGAATAGACTTACCATATGACCTAGTCATCTCGCTCCTGGGCATATATCCAGAAGGAAACCTACTTCAAGAAGACACCTGCACCCCAGTGTTCATTGCAGCACTACTTACAATAGCCAAGACATGGGAACAGCCTAAATGTCCATCGACAGATGACTAGATAAAGAAGATGTGGTATATTTATACAATGGAATACTATTCAGCCATAAAAACCGACAACGTAATGCCATTGCAGCAACAATGGATGTTCCTGGAGTACGTCATATTAAGTGAAGTAAGCCAGAAAGAGAAAGAAAAATACCATATGAGATTGCTCATATGTGGAATCTAAAAAAATAAAAATAAATAAAAAATAAAATAAATAAATACAAAACAGAAACAGACTCATAGACATAGGATACAAACTTGTGGTTGCCAAGGGGGCGGGGGGTGGGAAGGGACAGACTGGAATTTCAAAATGTAGAATAGATAAACAAGATTGTACTGTGTAGCACAGGGAAATATATACAAGATCTTGTGGTAGCTCACAGAGAAAAAAAAATGTGACAATGAATATATATATATGTTCATGTGTAACTAAAAATTTGTGCTCTTCACTGGAATTTGACACAACCTTGTAAAATGACTATAACTCAATAAAAAATGTTTTAAATAAATAAATAAATAAAGATGGCGTATGAATGTTGATGGATGCATACAAAGAGGTAAGTAGATATTATTAATATAGAGATGTATATACACGCTGTTGTGGACTGAATGTTTACATTCCCCACAACTTTATACATTGACTGCCTGCTCCCTACTGTGATGGTGTTAGGAGGTGGAGCCTTGGGAATGTAATTAGGATTAGATGAGGTCATGATGGTGGAGCCCTTGTGAACAGGATTAGTGCCCTTATAAGAGTCACAAGAAAGCTTGCTTCCTCTCTCTGCTCTCTGTCCTGTGAGGACTCAGTGAAAAGACAGCTATCTAGGAAGTGGGAAGCGGGCCCTCACCAGACATTGAATTTGCTGACCTCTTGATCTTAGACTTCTCAGCCTCCAGAACTGTGAGAAATAAGTTTCTGTTGCTTATAAGCCAGCAAATCTATGGTATTTTGTTATAGCAGCCTGAATGGACTAAGACACACACACACACACACACACACCCCTCCCCATTGTTCCGTTAAGAAGTCATTGGAAAAAATGACCTTCAAGTTTTCAGAAAATAAAATGAGGAGATGAGCACAGAAAATTTCATTCTTGAACAAGGGAAAATAAACATACTGCACTGGAGTCAACTTCTTCCATTGTTGTCATTTAAGCTTTATGAGAGTGGAAGTGTTTTAATATTTGAATATTATACTATGTATAGTATCAAGAAAAATCAAGCAGTGATGCCTATAAAATTACTGAATAAATAACAAATAAAAACCTGAAAAGCTATGAAGTACATATTTACTGTGAGCTGCAAACCACCTAATCTATAAAGCAAAATTATTTTGAGCAATAATTATGTAATAATCAGTAATCATTATTTTTGAGTTGTTCTTTAACTTTAAAGGAAATAATTTTAAAAGAATAAATTTAAATTTTAAATGTACTATTTAAATTCAGTAAAATATTGCATGTATGAGCTGAAAATTTCAAGAACCACACAAAAATATCACACCTTATGGTTCACACTCCAATGTACTCTTGTAAGTTTTAAACACAAATAAAGACTCCAAGGGATCACCTAGTGTCACAGAATTGAAATAACTCAGGTTCTGTCTTACATTCACTGGCTAATTTTGACTCTTCCATTTAAATGCAAGAATATGTAAAATATGTAGCAGCACAGAGCCTGGGGACAAGATCTGCCCCTAAGGTGAACTCAGAAGACTCAGAATAATTTTGACCTTTTTCTTGAAAGGAACACGTATAGTAGCTGAGTCCTTATGTGTTGAGGGTGACTGTATAAAAGGGAAGTTCTTCAAATTAACTTTCATGTAGAGTACAATGTTTATTACAGGCCAAGTAATTAACACGTCCTAATATGAAGACTGTACAGGTAAATACCAACAGTAATCATGGCATTTGCTTAGAATGTAGATCAACAAAGGACTTTCTTTAAGGAGGAGTAATTTCCTGACATTGTTTAGAATTGTTGGCACATGGTGATAATAAAAAGCAGAACGACTTCTAGTCAGTTTTATTAGTGTTTCTAAATTCTACACCAAAAATGCATGCCTTTCCTGCCTGCCAGCACCCAGGGCAAACCGCTCCCACCCGCTCTGCCCCTGGGGAGAGGATCTGGCTGACGTGATTCGGTAAATCTCCCTGATCACCACCATCCCCAGGCTCCACCCCACCTCAGGTAGACCCTACTGAGAACCACTGTGTGACATGGCTTCAGAGAGCAAAATATCCAAAGTGGGGACCTACAGAAATCCCAAGATTTCTTTCTAATTTCTGTGCCTGGAGCGAGTTGGCATATGGAACTGGGGAGAGAAGGGAAGGGCTAGGACGTAAAAAGGTGATCACTGTGGGGAACGTATTTTCAAAAATTAGTATTTCTTCAAGGGAGAAAGTATAAAGGACAAAGGCAGAAGCCTGGCTCTGGAGCTTGGGTGGTGCCCCCAGGTAAGGAAAGGGAAAATAAGAGAAGAGCCAAATGAGTAGTCTGAAGTTTTATTAAGTTTAAAAAAGAAAACAATGCTGTTTATGAAATCCAAGGGAGAGATGGGCATTTAGAAAGAGCAGGATCCACACAAAGGTGGACGTTACAGAAACCCCAAGAGAACGGAGACCGAAAGAGAGCCTCTATGCTTGTTCAGGAGCTCACTGCTGAGCGTTAGAAACTAGCTTTAAGAGAATAATGGGGTAGAAACTTGCTTCCACATGGAGTTCGGGAACGGATTAAATGGTACCAAAACGGAGGGCAGAGGGTTTGGATCACTGACTAGAGAGTCTGACACAAAATGAAAGAAGTCAGTTGGATAGTGGGTCAACATAAAGTTCACAGAAAGTTATTTTGTTTATTGATGATGTTTTTTTTTTTAAGATGAGAAAACACATGAGCACTATAAGGATGGGGGAGGAGATGTGCACAACACATACCAGTAATGACCCAGGTTAGTGCTACACCGTGCCAGCTGGTCCGCCGGTGAGCAAGGCAAGGGGGAAGCGGCGAAGCACTGAAGTCCCTGACTGCGGCGTAACAACAAGCTGGGCTCTGAGGAAGACAGGTGACTGGCTGGATAAAGTTGGAGGAATCAAATAACTGGAGGCTTGATGCAGACGGAGAAAAGGTTTAATAGTCACAAAAGTTGGGAATATGCAGATTGTGGTTGCGGAAACATTCATTTCAAGATTATGGAGTTGGTGCCAACATTGCTGATGATCAGACCAGAGGGGATGCCAGACCCTAAAAAACACCTGCATTTGAAGGCTGTGATTAGGGAAGTGAGTAAACAAGTGCTCTAGAGAAATTGCGATGAATCAGAATAGCAGACAGAGCCTAGGGGACATCTGATGCCACTCTCAGGAAGAGTTTGTGGCAAAGTACTTTTCAGATACATGCTAGACTATGTACAGGATTTTGAATCTGATTATCTCTGGACCTTAAATAAGGGATATGTAGGGTTCATGATAGTTTTCATTGAGATTCAGGTGGCAAAGTCCTTAACACTTTTTTCTTATTCTACCTAGCATTAACTACTTCTTCTGCTGGAGAAGAGATTTACAGAGTTTCAGGATGAAGTAACACCCAGAGACTGACCAAAATTTATGGAACCTAGTTTGAAGACATTTACCATAATTAACTTTACGAAGGTTTTTCCTTTTTTTCTAATCATAAAAATAAGGCACTCTCAATAAATGAATTTTGGGAAAAAATACAGAAATGCATTAAGAAGAAAACAAAACTCTTCCTTAACCCCATCACAAAAAGACTGCCCAACATGACTCATATTTTTGCTGTATATGTATGTGTGTGTTTATATATTTTAAAGAGATGACAGTTTTGGAAAATTGTGACATTTTCTTGGGAGACATGAGAACCTTCTCTAAGTACAAAGATATGAAAGAAATTGGAAAGTGAAACAAGGATTTTGGCCCAGTTTGTTGATTTCTGGTTTTAATTTAATTAAATCTTTTGCATACATACTGGACATCTCTAATTGAAATCAGAAAGCTTGGTGTCACCCAGTATTGCTTTTGATTCCTAGGCATTAAGACTTTTAATAAAACTTACTGTATAAACTTTTGGAAGATAGATAAACTGTTTTAAATCTTTAGAAAATTATTTAAATTTATGGAATAGATGGCTAATGACTAGAAAGAATTAATGTAGGTTGTCAAAGAGTCCAACTTAACACTAATTTTTTCTTATTGTTCATAAGAAGAGAAGGAAAATGTCATTAAAACAAAAGTAAATAGATGAGTTCACATGAAAATCAGGAAGACTATAAAAAGAAACTGGACTAGATGGAAATAAGGCCAGAGATCCTCAACCGATCTAGGACCTGGAATTAAACATTAAGCAATATTTTAAATAATAATACTTGATTTTTGGTTAATGATACACAATGGGTAAATTTGGAGTAAAGAAAACCTGTAACTTCTTTATTCCTCCCATTTTAAGTTAATAAGTAAGAATATGTCACATAAAGCAAAATGGAGAAGCAGTGCATGATAAATCTGAATAATTCGAAAAAGGAATATTCAATAGAAAAATTTGCATCTTATATCTCCAAAAATAGAGACAAAAGAGAGGATTTAGTCTAGTGATGATCTAAATGGTTATCCAAACCAATCTTATCAGAATTAGCATTTAATAGTTTATGTTTATCTTTAATCTATTGTTCTAAATCATACATCAAAATAGTATCAGACAGACTTTTGCTATTTTGATGAAGTGCTAAAACCTGAGTACATGGGAAATTTCCTCTAAATAAAACCTTTTAACTCAAATTGGAAGAAATGGACTGACCTTCATTTTATTTCATGTTAACAGTGCTGGCTGGTAAAATTTATAGCTAAAGAAATTGGCTTGTTCCTTCAGGCAGTATCTCACCATCGCTGGAATAAAGCTAACATCCAATGTGTTGTCGGGGCTGCCTGACTTCAGCTGTTTATCTCACAGGTAATTAGTAGAGATCTTTTATATTCTGCTAAAATGGTCATTCCAGGAAGAAACAGAAAACATCGGACAAAGAAAATATGAGCTGGTCTTGTCAGCATCAAGGATTTCTCTGCAGGAGATCTTGCTGTGACTTTCATTATTACAACAACCAGTAGGTGTTGCTATAGAAACCATACTGTTAACAAGCTAACAGGACAAGGCAGAGGCAGAAAAATGATGAAACTGAAAAAATAAGAGGAAGAAGAAAAAGCTGTAAGGTTTGGTTCTTATAAATGAGTCTCCTGCTTTAAAACCTTACCTTATCTCTCCTGGCTTTTCCGTTAATACTGCATGGATAATGTATGACCAGTAATAAGAACAGTATGATAAATTCACACAGCCCTCTTCAGCAAGGTCTCCGAGAGCTTTATAATCCAAAGTGAAATTAAAAGCAACAATAAACCAATACCTTTAAAAATTAGGACTTTGAAGTCCAAAGTGATCTAGACAAGTAACGAGGTATCTTCCTGCCCTCAAAGATAGAAATACTGAACATTCATTACCGAGGTGTGCCAAGTGTATTTGAGAAACCTAGTCAATGTAGTCAAAAGTAAAATATACTATCGCAGTCCAATTACTAATTAGGTATCAAAGAAGAAAATTCTTCCAGGATTTTTTTAAAGTATATACATAGATTGAAATGTTATAAGAATTGATGTGATACCTCAGTCTCAGACAGTGGAAAAATTGTTTGAATTTGACCTTTCCCCCCCTTAACTCTTAATATTCAGGTTAGATGGAAAGGTAGGGGATTAAATCCCAAATACACAGGAAGTATGTTTATAAATCAATTGTCAGGAATTGCCAGCTGAAGATCTTTTCCCATTTCTATTCTATAATTGCCTCCTTTTCAAGCCTAATACACTCCCTGCAAAATTTCCACTTTCCAGAGGATCTCTCTGTGTTTAGACAGGAAGGAACAGCCATGTCTTTTTAACACTGCTTCTCAAAAAGGAAAAGGCCACAGCTGTCAGCCTCCATTCTTCACCAGCACAAGTTTTTCCTGCAGCCTGAGGATATCAACAAGGTTGTATCCATGCTCAGTGTTCAAATTCCTAGGTCTCTTTACCGGATGATTTCTGTGCCCCTAGATAATGTCTCCCAGTTATTTCTG
The DNA here is from genome assembly GCF_048564905.1 of Vicugna pacos. NCBI lineage: Eukaryota > Metazoa > Chordata > Mammalia > Artiodactyla > Camelidae > Vicugna > Vicugna pacos. The sequence goes on from NC_132994.1 coordinate 27,620,654, forward strand.
GAAGTCCCCAAAGAGGTGATCCCATGTGCTAACCAAATGTCCCCCCACCCCCCGTCACAGCCCGAGGGCTGCCTCTGCCCTCCTGTCTTCTGTTTCCCTGGTCCCCCGCTCTCCTGCTCACAAGCCACAAGGAGTCCTCACCATCACTCCTGTTAATGGATTTCTTTGCAGGACCCCAGAGTCCACGAAGAGGTGAAAAGAATGTCTTGCACCCCAACTCCAAGCCTGTTTTCATTTATTCAACAAATAATTTGGGGGCAACCATGCCCAAAAGTTGTCCTGCATTGGTCAGGGTTCAGCTCCTATGCCTCAGCTCCAATACACAGTACCTGTTTTTAAAAAAATTAGCAGTTTCCATGAGGAGTAACAACAGCATTCAAGCACAAAGCAGTCTTAGTCCTCCTTAGAAAACAGAATCTGCCAGGAAGCAGTATTTGCAGAGATGTGACTACTCACCTTTTAGACCATAGGCTATGTTTTTATCTGGAACTCTTTGGTGTCACTGATCTCAAGCATCAAGTTTGGTTGTAGCCACTACTTTAAGTTTGCAAAACGGAATGCCTCATTCAAAAGCTTGTCCCAGGTAAAGAGAGAGACCACCTCAACCTGTACCTGTATTCAAGGCTCCATTCCACTCCTGGGATGAGAGAAAGCTGAAACTTTTAAATAATATTTCATTCTCTTTTTACCCAAAGATGCCATTTCAAAGATCTTAGGGCTAAGTTTCAGTCTAGACTCAAACTCAGGAACATCATTCTGTTCTGCACAGTATTTCTGCACAATGGAAGAATCAAAGCATTTCAGGACCTTGATTACGGAGAGAGAGAGTACTTGTGGGGATTGCCGAGAAGATCGGAAGGCTGGGGCCGGGCCAGAAAATTTCTAAGAATAGACTTGTTTTTCTGATTGTACCAACTTCGACAAGAGGGACCTAATATGCATGTTTGCCCCAAGAATGTTGGGAATTCTGGCCAATCCATCAGTAGTCCTCTGTGCACAAGGGAAATCACAGAATGGGTGTGCTCTTGAGTGAGGCTTAAGAACGTGTACACAGGGATTGCATTGTTCTCGGTTGCAAACAACCCACCTGTCCTTCAGTTGCAAAACGGACATGGCAATTATGGCATAGTCCCACAACAGAATATCATAGAGCAGTTACAGTGATAGAACTAGATCTGCATATGAAAAGATGAAAGTAACTCAGAAATAATAGTAGTGAATGCAAAAAGCAAGCTTCAAAAGGATTTTACCACTTCTCTCTCTCTCCTTGTGTGTGTATATATATATAATATTTATTTATTTTTCAAATATGCCCAAAGATGACTATATGTTATTTATATATGCAAACAAATGTGGTCAAAGTGTAAACACAGGAAAGATAAATATCACCTTCAGCATGACATGTCTCCTTCTGGGGAGGGAGGAAAAGAAATGAGAAGTAGCCGAAAGTGGATCGTAACTTTGCCTGTAACATTAGTAAGAACAGATTTGCAACTACTGTATCTGAGGAAAATATGGCAACAGTGTGCTGATCCATGTTGAATCCTGGTGCTACCCATGGGGTCTGTTATATTGTTATTTATACAGATTTATGTTTTTAATTATTTTATAATTTATTTAAAATCTTAAGTCCTTTTAAATAAAACTTATCAAACTTATGAAGGGGACATGATTTCCACTTCCACTTATATATTTTTTAAAAATCTCTTTTCTCCCTCTCATACATCCCTTCTCAGAAAGGGTCTGAATAGTTTTGTGCAGAAAGGCCGCCGGCAGCAGCATCTAGCCTGCTCTCACGCCAAGAGGTGGCTCTGATGAGATTCTGCTTGTTGGAGAAGGGGCTCTGTATCTTCCGACAAAGTTGCCAGCCACTGAGCAGATGGGCTTCATTCACCCGGGGGGGCCCCTTCTTCTCATCCATGCAAAGCATATGGTGGCCCGCCGCAGGACTGCCTTCTTTTTGCAGGCTGAATACTATTCTGTGGTCTGTTTATACCACATTGTCTTTATCCATCGGTGTGCTCCCACCACTTGGCTGTTATGAATACTATTGCAATGAACACGGGGGTGCAGATATCTTTTCCACATCCTAGAAAAATACCCTGAAGTAGAATTGCTGAATCAGGTGGTAGTCCTATTTTTAGTTTTTCGAGGACTCTCTGTACTCCTTTCCATAGTGGGTGCACCATGTTACATTCCTCCCTGAAAGCTATGTTTTAAGGAACTGAGACATAGCTTTTTTTAAAAAATATATTTTTATTGCAGTGTAGTCAGTTCACAATGTTGTGCCAATTTCTGGTGTACAGCACAATACTTCAGTCCTACAGGAACTTACATATATTCATTTTCATATTCTTTTTAACCATAAGCTATTACAAGATATTGAATATAGTTCCCTGTGCTGTACAGTATAAACTTGTTAAGACATAGCTTTTTAAAAAGAGTGAAACTCTCCCCTCCAGGTTAGCCTTGATTGAAGAAAACATGGACACCCACAAGCCCAGCTTGGTGGAGGAAAAGGCAGGGAGGGGAGCAAGAAGAAAGCCACATAAGTCTCTGAACACCTGGGTGACCAGCAATCTAGGGAAAAGACTGGAACCACCTCCCTAAACTAAGAAAGCTGTTCTCAGCATCTCTAGGCCAGAACAGAGCAGTTCCCTTAATGTCCCTACTCTGAGTAACACACCTTTCCTGGGCCACACCCCAGAGCCCAGTTCCACAGCCAGCCTTCACCTGCGAGTCTTCTCTGGGGACAAGGACAGTGGTGTGATCAGGCATCTCTGGAGCACACGGCACGGATGCTGGGGAGGGATCCCTTCCAGCCATTCTCTTGATCCCTTACAACCCAGTCTGCTCAGAGACAATGGGACCAAAGGTGGAAACATAGTGGCACATTTCTCCTTCAGATGTTCTTATACATAAACACCAAAAAATTTCTGCATGGCAAAGTTCTGTTCAGAAAAAGCAATTAAGAATTAAGAAAAACCTGGTTATATCCGTGTGGAGTTCTACATTATGCAGTAGGAAGAAAATATTGAATTTCTTGTATCTATCAGGACTCTGGTTGCCAGGGCTAGAATTTCATAAATCCTAGCTTAAGAAGAAGCAAGGAAGGAAAGGAAGGGAGAGAGGGAGAAAGGGAAGAGAAAAGTGACAAATTCAACGAACAGAACCAAAAAGGAAAAACCCTCACAGTGCTGACCTCAAGACGTTTCTTGTTTTAGATAACCCTTAAGCCCCTGTTATTATCCTGCAAAGAAAGCTCCCTGGTGGCTTGGAGGCTGGGAGTTGGCCTCGGTTGGGGGTGGAGAGGGTAAAGGCTGCAGTTAGGAGGTCTGAAGGGCTGTGGGGGAGGGGTGCGAGGTGCGGAGGCCTGGGGCCCGACTTCATTCTGGGCTGGCCTGTTTGTGTCAGCCTGGCTCTGAGCCTGGGTCTCTGGAGAAGGTGGGCTTGCTGTGATGGGAGGCATGGGGTCCTGCCCTGGACTAAATGATGCTTGCGGTGTGACTCTTTTCTATGCCGATGCTGCATGGAAGTGAAGGGGACTGGGCTGTGTTTGCACATGCATCATTTTTTTGATGATTGCAAAAAGCAAGTGTCAAAAGGATTCTCTCTGTTACCTCTCTGTATCTCTGTGCACCTCTCCGCCCCTCTGTGACCGCACCTGTCAGCTGCCTTCTCCCTCCACACACCCACTTTCCCTGCCTCGGGGAGGCATGCCTAGGGCAGCTGCCCTGGTGTACCCCCAGAGCTCCACAGACAGAGAGAGAAAGATTTCTTCCCTCAACTGTAGTTCGAAAAACCTCAGGGAAGAATGGCCCAAGCAAACCAATTAGAGTCAGTGGGGAGGTAAAATGTTATCACTGGCTGAGCCCAGTGGGCTTGGGGGGTTGGGTCCATCCTCCAAGACAAAGCACTGCGGTCGAGAATGAGTGAGTTAAAAAAGTATCAGAGATACCATATGATATTACATATATGTGGACTCTACAAAAAAAAAGATAAATAAACAGACACACAGACATAGAAAACAAACTTACGATCACCAGAGGGATTAAACGGTGGGAAGGGATAAATTGGGAGCTCAAGATTTGCAGATACTAACTACTATATATAAAATAGATAAACAATAAATTCATGCTATACAGCTTCAATGTCTTGCAGTAACCTATAATTTAAAAAGAATATCAAAATGAAAAAAGAATATGAAAATGAAAAAAAAAAGAAAAGGAAAAGAAAGTATCAGAGAGAAAAACAGGAGTAGAGAGAAGATTCAAGATTGAGGCCCAGATAAACTCACCGCCAGCACACGGAGCTGACCAGCCAGGGCAATTCGGGTCCACTCTACCCAAATTATTTCCTTTGTAGGGTCGCGCCATGTAAAGCAATTGAAACCTGGAAGGCCTGGAAAGAGTGGGGGAAACTCATGAATAATTGGCTGGTTTGACATTTCATTTGTTTTCGGCATCAGAGAGAAAGGCAGTATTAATTTAGAACATAGCTTTCGACCCATTCTTTTTAAGGATGAACACTTCAAACAGAAAGGAGAAGAAATTGATGAATTTCTCCCACACACAAAATGGGGACCAAAGGCTGCTTTCTATAGAAACACCATTTTCTTAACATTAACCGCTTTCTGTTTCCTAGTGACATATATGCAGTCCTCTCCTCCTAAGGTTCTGAACACAAAGACCCACATCTCAGGAACAGGCTAAGAGCAGATCTAAGTTGTGGAAATTGGACTGCTCTCCACAAAAGTGTATCTGGAGTTTTTCTTACATAGCTTTGAAGAAAACTCAAAACCGTTTGGAGAATTTCTTAGAGGTGTCATGCCACAAAGTCCACGGGCACCCCAATAATAGCTTCAATGCAAAGGAAGACATAAGCTTGCTGCTCAGAGGCCTCCACAAAACGTAATTTTCATACAGGTGAAAATGCAAAGTAAAGGCAAGTGCATGTGAATTTTCTTTTGGTTCTTCCTTCTCAGACTATCCCTGCATTATAGCTAAAGGAACATAGGCTGAAAAGCAGAACAGCAGAATTCTGGATCTGGTTTGGGTAGACTACCTCCCTCGACAGTGTATGAATATATAGAAAAGATGGAAAAGCAAATTTTAAGTCCCTTTCAACTTTGTATTTAATAATTCTTTTTGGTAGGGGACCTTTTAAAATGTCTGACTGGTACCCACACACGGAGTCAGGAGCCTCATTCCCAAGACAACATCAACACTAGCATCAGATTTCAGTCTTTGCTAAGACTTTACGGGACTCATATATAACAGTGCGTCTCCCCCGGGCTCTGGAGCAGAGGTTAGCAGATAGATGTTGGCTGGGAGAACCAAACAGGAACAAGTGGTCTGAAATATTCAATTGCAACATAAATTCACCATAGGATTCAAAGGACACATTTATCAAAAATAGTTTTTAAGGTAGCTTGGAAAGTCAGAAATGTAGCCTAGCTCACCCATGGGAGCGTGTAGACGGCCTGACTCCCGGGGCCTCACTGCTCACTGTTTAACTCTGATGGAATTTCCCCTTGTCCTCGGCTGCCTTTCCCCCTCACTCCCATTGCTATCCACCTCCCTACATGTTCCCATTTTGCTCTCTGAAAGCCAGAAATAGAATATAGAAACAATCATTTGACCAGTTTGTTTACATCCACAGAATACACCAAAGATGATTTGGAAGTAAAAAATACAGTAACACAGAACAGTGAAGCCAGTGAGTCCTGCGTCCATTCAAACTTTTACGTGCCATACACTTTTCCCATGCTGGGGAGGGAATAATGGCGAGAGAGTCCTCCTCACCATGGAATTTTATATCCTAGTGAGGAGAATTAAATAACAAACAGTAAACAAGTAAATAGATTAACATTATAAGGATACACTTACGGAGAAACTTGAGATGGGTCAAGGGAATTGGGAGAGCCACGGGTGTTGGGAAAGAGGTCAGTAATTTTGAAAAGGTGACCAGGGAGCGGGGTTGATCATACAACTAATAAAGCTGAAGTATTGGGGCCCCTCACTCATATGCCCTGTTTCCAAAGTACTTTTGTTAAATTTGCAAGTGTATGAAGTTTTCACTGCAACGGGTCACTCTGCTATTTTTTTTCCTACTCTGACTTCCCCTCCATCATACTTTTCCTCGTGTGGTGGCGTTGCGGGGGTGGGGGGCTCAGGCATGTCTAGGACGCAGCTAAGGGGAAGCTGGGCTGGAAACGCATTCAGTTTTGGTTTAATGAGGTCTGGTTATGTAGATCATTGGCATTTCTGCTGACAGGTGGATAGGAAGGTGTCATGGACCAGTAAGCACCAGAGCTAGGATTTAAACCAAGGATTTGTTCTACTCTAATACCAATTTCAATGTAATACTTTTTCACTCTTCGTATGCTTAATTTTCCATTAAGAAGCCTTCCATTCCTTCATTTAAAGGAATCATAACTTAAAATATTCCTCAGCCCCATACCAGCATTTGACAATTGTCCCACCTGGCTTCAGCACATCTTTCCAGTCTTACCTTCTGCAGCTGCTCTCCCTGGACACTGCATTCCTCCAAACTGGACTTCTTGCCTTTACTGGACCCCACCACTACCCATGATCTCCTCTCGGCCTGAAATATCATTATTAATTACTTAATAATCAGATGCAAAACACTGATAGCAACAAAGATAATATAAAATATATAACATGCCACTACAATGAAGACAAGCAAGTTAATGAATGTTGCAACCAAAGAATATTTAAGATGAGTCACTGCCTAAGAAAATTTGATATTCCCTAAATTCTTAAAGCTCATATATAAAAAAAATCTTCATAGAAGTTTTCCCAAATTTGACAACAATTCTTAAATTTACATGACCTTACCGATTACAAGTTTTTAGAAGCTAAAAGGAACTTTCTTAAACATTCAATGATAACAAAACAATGTTTTATAAAATATGCTAGAGGATATATTTCTATTCTTTTTAAGAAGATGTTATAAAATTATCACATGTAGAGGGGAATCAAAGGAGATAAAATTTAAAAATGGGGAGGGTGGGGAGGCATTGTATCTTGTCAGTTAATACAACTTACCATATTATTCTAGATTTTGTGATACTTATAGTAGTTATAAGTTTCTTAATTGTTTAACTTGTACTTTCTCATTCTACATCAACACTCCCTTTCATATGCAAATATCCAATTTCATATTCACATTTTTCCTGTTCCTTAAAGGGGCCTGCCATATTGTGTAAGCTTCAGACCCTGAAAAACCTGCACTGATTTCCAGGCATCAAGGAAGTCCTCACTGATAAGATCAAATTTAAGCAGAGACCTGAGTAAAGCATAAAGCTCTACAAATCCCTGGGGGAAGTGTTCTGGGCAAAGGGAGCAGAAAGGGAAAGGGTCTCTGGGAAGGAGTGTGATGGGCAGTCATTGTGTTTCCTAGTGTGTCCTCATGAGAAGTTGAAATTACCTTGAAAGACATCTCCATCTGCATAATACATTGCCCAGCGGGTTTGGTACTGTGCCTGCCATTCCTGCCTTGCCACAGCCACATCTGCAGCAAACAGCACTTCTTGCCTGTTCAGTATATATATATTTCCCTTCTGCCTTTCTAACAGAGCCTTGATACTATTTGGGGCTTCAATATGCCCAGATCAAAATCTGTTTTTCCCAGCCTCCTCTGCGGTAGGTCCTGCGACGGAGTTCTTTTCAATGAGATCTAAGTCGGGGTCCCTGGGTGAGGTTGTTGGGGAACGCACTTTAAAGGGGTTGACTCAGTTGGAAAACTTGTTTTCTTGGCCTCTATACTCTTGCCTGAAACTCAGCTGTGAGCCTGGAGCTCTGGCAGCCATCCTGAACATTTGTGAAAATCATCACTCCCCTTCCCCTAAGGATGGCAGAAGAGACAGCTAGAAGGATTCTGGGTCATCGGAGACACTGTGGAGCCATCATGCCAGTCCTGAGCTTCCAACCTCAGGAATTCGTTTATACAACAAAAAAAGAAAAAAGGCCTAGTTTGCTTAAGCTGCTGTGTTGTTCAGATCGCTGTTACAAGTGGCTAGATGCAATTCCTAACTGGAATGCTAGGTGACCACAACAATATATAATAAAAACACACATAAAATGCAGTGCAAACTTGGAATTCCAAATTACGTATTACTGTAAATGAAAAACATTTTCTTCCATGCCTACTTGTTGAGAACAGTCCACATAGAATCTACATTCTATTTTTTTAATGCAGGCGGTGAAGTAAGACGTCATTGAAGTTCGCTAAATAGAAGAATACCAGTATTCAAGAAACATCAACATCAGTCCTCTTTTTCAAAGGATGCAGAAGTATTTAGCCCTTATATTGCCTTGGACAACAGCGCTACCCGAAAAGAAATGACCTGCATTTTCTTTACTTATCTCTTAATACACAGTTCTCCCTGTTTGTAATTTAGTTATTAATGCTTGAAAAATTTAGCTGCCACAAAATGTCCTTTTGCCCATAGGCAGAGCTACCACTAAATACATCCTGCAATCTTTAACAGGGAACACAGAGAGAGAGAGAGAGTGGAACCTGTGAACCCGCCTGCACTTCTGGCTGCGGACAGTAAGGGAGGGCAGGTCTCCGAGTGCACAAAAGAAGAGAGCAGGACGGTAACTGAAATCAGACGGTTGTCCTCCACCACTGATGCGCAGTGTCACAGTGAAGAGAGTCAGTGGCAGGAAGCAGCGTGTCTGGTGGCTTCTAGAATGCCACAGACCAAAACACCTGTGTGGCAGAAAATGTTCCTTGGGCTTAAATTTTAAAGGTAACTAAATACCGTTTATTGTCAGAGCCAAGGAGCTGGGCAACAACCCGTCTTTGGCTGCCTTTTACGCGGTACCCCTCTCCCTGCCAAGGAGTGGCTTCTGCCCGAGCAGTTCCGAGGCTGCCATGCCTCTCCCATATGGTGTTCTGAAACGGTTAAGGAAAATGAGAAGCGCGGTGAAAGTACGTTTTTGGCTCAGCACAAACCATTCATTGATTTGTGGGCTGTGAGTCCTCCAGGGGGTGTTGCGAATCCATATGATAGCTAGATTTTTACATCGGGGTCTCTTCTTTAGCTGATAGATGTGTAAAATTTCATGTGAGCCTGGCTACCCCCTATTGGCTACACATCTGAGGAGGTTCAAGTGTATGAGTTATTTCTTCCAAAGTCAATTGTAATTTACACTCACTAAATTGCCTCCAGATCCACCTTTTAAAGATAGTAGATTCAAAATTGCATTCATTTTGGCCCGCACTGCCCATTTGTGTTTAAACCACATCTCTACTTTGGAGAGCCGCCATCGCTAATGGAAAGACATTATGTAGCTGAAGATCCACATTTTCCACAGGAGAGCAGAACGCTGGCAAGTCAAATGGACAATGTACAAGCAGTTTTCAGCCCAGTGACAACTGAGCTTTAGTAGTGAGCAGGCAGGCTGGGGGAGGAGGAATGGGGGTTCAGGATATCAGGTCTTCAGTTCAGAAAATCAAAAGCACCATAGTTTCACGCTAGGGAAAATTTGCCTTCTGCCTGGAAATATTCTGGAAATGAAGGAGTCTTTTACTTCTTTCTTTTTGCCCTTTCCCATTGTTTAGTGTGTGCTTCTCAGGGTGAAGCAGTGTTGAGCTTTATTTTGCTGCTCGATTTAATTCATCTTACTGACTGGCTTTTAAAATTAGCATCGTTAGTAGTTCTGGTGTCTTTCCAGTTGCAACCAAAAAAAAAAAAAAAAATCCCAGCAGCACACTTTCCATCCCTTAAAAGCCCCAATGCCAAACGACCACTATGAGGAACATTTATAATTCTCAATTCCTCTCGCTAATTGCTTCAGTGTGGTTTTTGTGGAATCTTAAGTAGAAGTTTAGAGGACTTGTTAGAAAGGACTGTTTGTTTCCAGACCAAAAAAGTAAAAACTAAAATTATGAAAACAGTCATGGATTAATAAGCCATCAGTCTCAAACAACCACATTAAGCTCAGATGTAAGCCAGTGCGTACTTGAGGAGATTAATTCATCCCACGGCATTGACCCCGAGGCCCACATACCACTAAAATGTGATGAGTCTGTGAAAGGATTGTTTTTTGAAAGTTCTGATTCTGTCAATGGGTTTTTAAGTAGGCTTTCTCATTTCAAAAGGAGCTCTTGCTGACTGAGCTCCAAATGCACCTTGGGGATGATGAGCAGGGTAAATGGGATCAACAAAGAGCTTCATCAGCCCCAGCACCTGACGACTCTCTCCACCAGCCTTCCCCTTCCTCTCCCAGCAGAGGCTCCATTCTGAGTCCTTTTTAACCCAATTAGGTGGCATCCATCTTCTACTACAATCTCCCTACAACCTCCTTCTCCCCAGCCAGTTTTTAACATCACAGCTGGAATACTCCCCATGTGTTCATCAGTCAGAGGTCAGTGTAAAAAATTCATGTGACCCATTTACAGCATCAAACCAATACAGCTGTCTTTCAACCTAGGCTATGTTTTCCAAATGCGTTTATATTTCTGACTGGTGTCAGTGGCAGTGCAAGTTGTTGCTCTGGCTCTGTGGGGACCTTTCTGCTCTGAGGGACCCAAGTTTAGATTTTTGGCCATGCCACAAGGTTGATATTCTGTACCCAACATGGAGAGGACAGGCTCTACCACTCAACCATGGCAACATTTGCTCGTGGGAGGTCCTATAGTTTTAAACAAAATGAAGTAGAAACATCTGGAATCTCATGGTCAGCTTGTTTGTTATGTTCAACAGCAGGGGAGCCCAGAGACCACATCCAACCCCACTGTTAACGGGGCTGGCAGTCAACAGCCACTCTTCAGTATAGGATTGGGGGAGGGGAGGCACTCCATGTTACATGTAAAACATCGAATAAAAAATGTAAAAATTATAGCCAAAACCATCTAGTTATTTCAGTAAAATTCAGAAATCGAACCTCCACTTTCACTTTGGAATTATAATAAAAAATTATTTCTTTCAAATATTTTATTATAAAATTTAATTTTAATTAGTAGTTCCTTAGAGATGATTCACTTAAAATACCTGTATACAGACACACACACCCATCCTGTGTCACATGAAATCCTATTTTGAAGGGCCATTTGGAATAACATTATGAATAAAAGCACCTTGGAAATTTCAAAGTGTATTACAAATATAAAGATAACAATAATGTAACTATTATTATTAAGAAAGCTGACCATATTACAATATAAAATTTAATTCTTGTTCTCCACTAACATATTACTGGACTTAATCTGGCCAAATGATCATATAGCTCTACTAAGCAACTCTTGTAAATAGTGAAAATGAATGGAAAAGCTCTCAGAGAGTCTATAAGTTTTCTTTTTTTCAGCATAGACTGAGAATTTGGCATATCCAAGTGAGTTAACAGAAATGGGATAAATTGGGAGAATGAGGTTGGAAGGTTTTACCTTTTAGCCAAATGGGCTGGACGTTATCAAATTATCCAAATTTGTCCTTCAGAGTCTACCTCATTTGGCATATAAAGATGCAGTTTAAAATCTTCTGAATCTTAATAACAACACTGCTCTTACCAAATGGGGTCTAGCCTCAAAGGAGGAGAAAAAAGGCTGTGGTGCTTAAGAATGCAAAGTATGAGATCTTGAAGAGCCAAGATAAACACAAAAGTCAGGGCAGCCACAGCAAACTGGAGAGACTGCAATAAGGTTGGGAAAAGGGCAATGTAAAACAAAAGAAAAATAAAAATATTCCAAATTTTTTTCTTCTGGACTTGCTCCACTTGATAACAAAATATACTATAAACTTACTATAATTAGAATAGTGTGATACTGGCACAGAAAAGACAAATATATCAATGGCACAGGAACCGAGAGTCCAGAAAAAGACCCTTGAATATATTGAACTTATAAATATAAAAGTGGCATTTCAAAATGTGGGGACACTATAAATTTATTTAATGATTTGAGTTAGAATGATGGTTGCTTACTTAGAAGAAATAGATAAAAGTAAATCCCTACCTCAGAAGGTACACAAAATAAATTGTAATTCAATTAAATTGCCAAAAAATAAACAATAAATCTAAGAATGTTCTAAAAGATAAAACTTAAATAAAAAATTTTAAAATACTGTTTGGAGTAAGAAAAGACCCAAATCTTAGAAGTCATAAAGGAGAAGACTGACAGACTTAATCATACAACTATTTTAAGCCACTGTACAGTGAAAGGTACTATAAACAAGGTAACAAACAAATGACAGACAGAAAATTTTGCAACCCATTTAACCAGAAAGGAATACTATCCAATATGCAAAAATGCAAGAAAAGAAAATAATCCATTAGAAAAACATGGGAAAATCTCAAATAACAATTTAGAGAATAAATGTATGTAACTGTAATCATGTGTAAAGTCACTCGATTTAGCTAGCAATTAGGGAATGCTAAGTAAAGAGAAAAACTATTTTTCTGAAAAATTGGCAAACAGTGGAACATCTAGTGCTCACAAAGTCGTGGAGAAACAGGCAGGGCCCGGCAATGTTGGAAGCAGTGGAAATGGGAACCATGCTGGCAGATGATTTAGACATTTTAAATGTACATATCTTTAAAGAACTCTATCTATAGAAATACTAGCATGAATACCCACATTCCTATATACAAGGCATTCAGTGCATCATTATAGGAGAAACAAATTTGAAATATCATAAATGTCTGTCAACAGACTAGAACACACAGAATCAAAAATGTGCGTTTATTAAAAAGAAAAACCAATGGACTGACTTGAAAAGGTAAACAAGTTATGTCAAGTGATACCCATCTATCTATAGAGATATTCAAATATGCATATTTGAGTAAACAAAGAGAAACATCAGGAGAAAGGCGTGCCAAACTATTTCTGCTGATTATCTCCAGGGATGTTTGAGGGTGAGAAAGAGATGTTCTCTCCTTATTTTATACACTTCTGTTTTGTTTGATTTTGCTGCTATCAACGTATGTTACTTTTATAATAAAAAATACCAATCAAAAAAATTTTTTTAAGTTTTTAATGTGAAGGTGCTACCTGAGACAGGCATAAGGATACATTCTCACACTGTTATTCATTCAATCAACAAACTGTACTGAAGCATCAAGAAACAAAATGGACACAAACTCTCATGGAGTTTACATTCTAGTGCAAAAGCAAAAATAGAAAAGAAGCACAATCAGAAAAGTACATTACAAATATATACGAAAGGAATAAGTGCTATGGAAAAAAAAAAAAAGAGCAAGACAAGGAACGAGATCCAGAATGCAGGTCGCGGTGGATGGGGTTAGTTGGTGCAGCTGAAATTTGAAATAGGGTAGTCAGATAGCCTCACTGAGAGGACAGCTGAGCAAAGACTGGGAGAAGCTGAGGCAGCCGGCTCTGCGGATGTGGCTATCTGGGGGAAGACAGTGCAAGGTGGAAAAAGCAGAGACGACGAAGGCCGTGGTAAAAGTGCTCCTTGTATTCTTTGGAGGAATCACAGGGAGGCTAAGATGAGAGAGCCAGGAGCAGGTGGAGGGGCGTAGATATGGGGTCGGGGCCAGGACATTTCAGACAGAGGTGCTGAGAGTGCTGTGAGGATTTCTTACAGGCATGCTCTCTTCCTAGGGCATGTCTCAATACAGACTTCCTATCTGACTATTATTCCTGCTCATCTTCCCCAAAGTGTGGTATTGGAAAGGTCCATGTAATTTTAAACTTCTTTTTTCCCATAAAAATTTCTTTATATTTTCTGGGAAGTTTTAAGAGCATTTATCTCTACTTTTAATAGTCTCCTCTGAGAGGATGAAGCACTGAGACTTGGACTATTTGCAAGAAAGCTCTTAGCTATCTTATGTGTGATCCGTTGCAAAGACACAGCCTGCCACTGGCTGGGGCTTCTCAGAACAGAGAAAGGCGATCACTACCCATGGGCCTACCCATCACCCTGACATGCAAGTTTGTATGACTCCAATACAATTAATTCGAAACGAGCTTTTAAGAATTGGGGGGGAAAGCTCACTTAATTAACCATCTATGTGAATCTTGAAGACAGAATTTTAAATGGCCTGGATATGCAAAAAATAATAGCTTGGAACAAGTGGAGTATAGCTGAGTAGGAGATAGTTAAGAGGGAGTGGCAAGACTGGAGTTCAAGAGCATTGGGCCGAAAATCAGCTGTGGAGTTTGGGGCAAGTTCTCCCCATCTCTGGGCCTTGTTTCCTTGTCTGTAAACTAAGGGCTAAATGAAGTCTACTTCTTTTAGTCTCATGGATCTCCAAACTAGCATAGTATAATTTACTTAAGCATATATCACAACAGGGATAACACTACAAAAAGAATTGCAAAAAATCAAGAACAAGTTGCTCAAGAATAAAGACGAGATAACAGTCTTAGAAGACAATTTTCCCCGACACGCATTTCATTGGAAGAATGAAACGTCAGAAGGAGGCGATTGGTTAATATGGGATTCATGCTGATGGGAAACAGCACCACCAACATGGCGGAGGAAGGGACGGGTCAGCGCAGGGCTGGGGAAGTGGCACTGAGCACATCCTGAGAGGGCCTCCTTGAAATTCCCCTCTCATCTCCCGTAGTAACCAGAGTCTTACAGGTGAACTTTACTCAAAAGCTTCCTGCAAATTGTCTGTAAGTTAAAGTTTATTCAAAGTAATTCCATAACAGTTCCTACAGTAAGCAAATAATGACCCTAGCTATATCATGCACCTACTTTACATCAACGCGATGTTTCCTATGACAGCTATACTTTAAAGGAAAATAAAGCCCCGACCCTGGCATTTAGAGGGTGCCCGGCTTTATACCAGGCACTCACGTGCTACTGTTTCATCTTCACAATGTTGAGAGGTGGGTGCTATGTAATCAGGGAGAAATAGAAAATGAGGAAAGCCTTCATAATTATTAAAACTAACTCATCGGAGACTTTATATCCCTACTAAGAAAACATTGTAAAAAAAAATTCTTTAATTGTGATCCAAAAGAGGTGGGTTATATCGTTTGTATAAACAGATTTCTGTGGGGATCACCAGGTTCTGGAATATTCTTCCACAGAGGGTGCAGGATCCTTCCTAGAGGGCGTCACAGGCAGGCTAGCAAAGGTCAGGTGGCAATGTGGCAGGCGGTGGTAGGAGAGAAGGTTCTTCCTGGACTGAGTCAGGAGACCTGGGTCCTCCAGGTGGCTCTCTGGCCTGCAGGCTGTGGGACCCGGAGCACATCCGGTGGCCTCACTGAGCCTGTCCCCGAATTCCTGCAGGCCTGAGTTAGGCCTTGTGGCCTTAATCTCCCTCCCAGTTCTAAGTGATTCCAGCACCGCCTGGGCTTGGTCCACACTGAGCCATTTATGAATCATTAGTAGTTCATTTTTGCAACATTTATAGGCTTTGCAAATATAAACAGGTAAAATAAAGTAAAGGTGGACAATTACTTTTTTCTTGAAGGGAATTGACAAATTTCCATCCTAGAGAAAGGAGAAAAACCATATGGGAAAGACTGGCTTCAAGGAACCACACCAAATCATTGAAATCGAGACTTGAGGCCCTACTCAAGCATTCATTCCACAAGTTTCATTCCATTCTCTCCCCAGAGACCATCCTCCAATGATCTAAAGGGACAAGGCCAGTATAAACTCTTATGGACAAAGAGAACAGGAGAGGAGTCTTCTGTACACAAGGGGTTTCAATGCGTGTTTGGAAGGTAAAAATCAGAGCAGAGGGGACACTAAAACGAACTGAGCCAACTCACCTGGGGAGCTCAGGGTGCTCGGGGTTTGGAGGGGGGATGAGGGAAGTCAATTCAAAGTCTGGATATACACCAAGCAATCGGACGCCAGGTGCCCTCCCACACCCTGCGCAGCTTCAATCAAACGGGAATCAGCTGAGAAAGAGAATGGCATGGGGTTCAGGAATAGGGGCTCTGACACAAAGGTAACGGACTAAATGTTCCAGTAAGAAAGCTATCCGCAGATCTGGGGGTAACAATCCAGATTAGAGCAGGAGGTAACAAAGCCCAAGGGGGAGGTTTCCCGAAGAAAAGGGGGGCAAACTCAATCTGATATATTGAAGCACTGGAGAGAAGACATCACTAAGAGCCTGTATCAGATCTGAAGGAATATATGGGGAAAAATAATGATGGTCGAAGAGGAAACTACATAATTAAGAATAAATGGCCGATGCATGAATATTCATACTAGCATTATTTGTAATAGCCAAAAAGTAGAAACCATCCAAATATCTACCAGTCGATGAATGGATATCTACATGTATCCCTACAATGGAAAAGTACTGGACAATTAGAAGGAATAAAGCACTGATATATGCTCCAACCTGAGTGAATCTTGAAAATATCAAGTGAAAGCAGCCAGACACAGTGGAGAGAGCATAGTTCAGTGGTAGAGTGTGTGCTTAGCAGCACGAGGTCCTGGGTTCAATCCCCAGTACCTCCACTAAAAATAAATAATAAAAAATAAATAAATAAACCTAATTACCGCCCCTCCCCACCAAAAAAAAAAAAAACCCAACAAATATTTTTTAAAAAAGTAAGTAGCCAGACACAAAAGGCCACATATTATATGGTTCCGTTTATATGAAATGTCTAGAATAGGCAAATCTACAGAGATAGAACAGACAAGAAACTAGTAACAGATTGTACCTAAAATGGGCAAAGCAAGAAATGTTAGAGAAATAAGCATATAAGTTAGAAATTGAAAGTAACTATGGTGCAGAAGCCCTAAGGATTAGCAAGAGGTTTCCTCTGGAAAGCAGGAATTAGGGGAGGGTGGGACGAGGTAGAAGCTATAATTGTTAGTACAAACTTTTTACTGCTATCTTCTGCTCTTTTAACCATGTGCGTTTATTACTTTAATAAAAATAAAAACTAAGTGTAAGACAAGTTTGTTTTTTACTGCCAGCTCAGCCTCTAAGGAGTCACCCTGCCTGGAGCCTTCACCTGGGAGAAAAGGATCACTCGCCATTGGCCCAAGACTCTCAGCAAGCAGGCGTCACAGTGCTGATTCCCAAACTGACTCAGCCCAGGGGGGCACGTTCCAAAGCAGGATTATTTGCTAAATCTGCCTTGAGTGGGGAATTGAGGAAGATCTGATCTCTTTTGGATTTTGAAATGTTATCATGATATGAGGTGCAAAACCATACAAGTCTTCCCAATAAAGAGATTAAATATGTGAAAAAGCTGGCTCATCCCTTTCATTAAGCATCTCAGGATGCTGTCGCTGGTGGGTCATACTTGGTCTGCTGTCTTTGAAGATGAAAAACTGGGGCCTAGGGAAGCTGAATGTTTATCCAAGGTCACAAAGTAAAGCAGAGGCAGAACTCAGATGAACAACTCTAAAGATTTAAAATACAGCCACCTGAGCACAACCACTCTCTCCAGTCCTGGGCACCATAAAATGTACACCACATGCTTCCAGGCTGAAATGCCTGGAGCTGATGCCAAGCATATTTCACTCACTTCCTGCATATCTTAAAAAATATGTAGTGGAATGTTTTCTAGATCCTCTCTATATCTGAGATAAAATAGGTAGATAAAATTGAACCAGTCCTAAATCTTTGTACGTATCCTCTTCTTACTTCTTTATCCTCCCCCCTAATTATTTTCAACCACCATGTCATGTAAAACACATTTGTGTAAATTAGATACATGTGTGGAGAATATGACACCAAAAAATGAATATTAAGTAATAATTTTAAGCATTGCTTTGGTTTGGAAAAACTCACATCAGATTCATTGCCTGAGTTTCTGCCTGACACATTACTATATCAATTTCACAGATACTCTTGTAATATTTGCTATATAGATTGTTAATTGTCTATAAAATATTTTATTCTGGGTCGTGTAAGGAATATCAGATATAAAGATAAGGATGTGGATATAGAGATATAGATAAAGGTAGGGATACAGATATGGATATAGATATCACCATTTCGTTCTCATGGTCGCTTTTTAACAGAGGAAGAACCAAGGCACAGGTGATGGAGGTGCCTTGGTGGATGGATAAGGTGATGGATGGATGACTAAGCACTGACTCCAGCTGAGGCGCCTGTAATTAGTTCCCTCATCTCTCTCCACACAACCTGGATTTGCATGTTTTTATTTCGGGCAGCTTTCAGAGTGATGCAGAAAAATGCTGTACAGACCCGGTGTTTTGAAATGTCCTTCATCAGCAACGGCTGCCCAATTACCCGCCGAACAGCAACAACTCAGCTTTAGACGGTAACTCGGTGGACATCTGCAGCGATAACTACCTTTCTCGTATTGACAGGTGGCTGATTAAGGAGGAGAAATGTATCTTCAAGTTTGCTATCATGAAGAAACATATATACACCACCCTCTCCAATGGTTCGGCACCTCGTGATTCCGCGTGGCTCTTTTCCTTCTGAGCAGTTCAATTAGCGGGAAATCTCTCTCTGATGGACTGAAGCAGCTTGAGTGAACGCCCGAGCGCTCAGCCAATTAGGCTCATTTGAAGTTGCAGAATTGCCTTCTTTGGTGTTAAAACCCCATGTCAAACACTGGGTCTAAGATCATTTGTGCTTCAAAATGAGATTGACAGAGCAGCTGCAACAGGGGGCATGCCTGCTGGACGACTTAATTGTGGAGCCTGAAGGGCCATCATGAACCGGCGCGCGGAGACCGCCTCGCCGCTGCTGCATTACAAATGCTCTTTATTAACAGCGATCTGTAATCAATGGGCTCAGGCTTTTTGCCAGAGCCCCCAAATCAGACAGGCGGGCCTCTGCGTCAGGGTGGGCGGAGCCACAGGGCCAGGCTATCGAGCTGGGGAGAGAAAGCTCTGTTGTCCTTGCCTGACTCTTGGGTGCGATGCTAAATCAGAAAGGGCCCCTTGTAATCATTCCAGGGGCGCCCTTCTCTCGCTGCTGGTTGAATATTCATTAGCCCTGGTGAGTGCGGCTCACTGTACATACAATTACATGTTATTGATGTGAATGAAACGAACTGCTTTTGTTTCAACAAAGGCAAATGTTCTAAATCGGTTCAGCTTTATGTGGAAGGGTACGTTCGATCAGAAATATAAAGGCTTAGGAATATATAAACATATGTAGTTACGTAGAGACACACAATTCAGTAGGTGTTAGGAGACAGTAGGAGTTGGGAGGATTTTGTTAATGAGACAATCGGTTAATTTCAGAAATTTTAAATCTGTTTATTTGGAAGCAATCTGTTAATTCCAATTCTGATTTCCTTTCCTTTAAAAGAAATCATTACATGACATTCTTTCTGAAAGTGTGTAACAAGAAAAGCACTGGACGGGGAGTCAGAGACCTATAAGCCAGACCAAGCTCCACTGCAGGGCCCTGCATCACCTTGGGCAAAGCATTTAACCTCTTTGGACTGCCTCGCCTTACCTGTAATATGTGAGGGACAGACGAGTTGTAGCATCCACAAAGTTCATTTTCTATCTGTCTTCTCTAAAATATATCTAGTGTTATTTCTTTCACTCTGTAGTGCAAGAAAGCCATTGCTTAATTAAGCTATTAAGAGTGAAAGAAAGGAAGAGTACAGATGGGGTGGCCAAACCACCTTGCCTCAGTCCCCTTGCCCTATTCTCAAACAAATACCATTTGCAGATATTCCTTCTGAAAAGTCTTGTGTTAAGGGCTATGGAAAACAGGGCAGGACCAGAGTCACCTGGGCCCTGCTTGTCAAGAGCTCAGAGTCTACCAGAGGGAAACAGACCAACGGATAAGTAATTTACTAGTCATTGTATAAGCTTGCTTTCCAGTTCAACGGTAGGTCCAACTGCATCCTATCCAGGGTCAATGTGTATGGCCATCTTATCTATGCACTGCACACTCGCACAGGCACCATTCACACTGACCACCAGTTGAATGGAAACCCTCAAGTTATGCCACACGGACAGCCTAATCCTATTAGATCAAATCAACATGCATTCACATTCCCCCAAGTTCTGAAAGAGATAACATGAGCTCCCTGGTCTCTGGTTGCTATGCTCTAGGAAAAACTCATGGAAAGTATGTGAATAAAAAAAATGCAAAATTTGTTACATAAATAAGATATTAACTGTAGAAGAAATGACTGAAGACAGCAAAAACAAAAAAAACACAAGCAGTAAGTGATGTTATTAAGACTCTACCATGGTCTGAATTAAATGAAATTATGAATGCAAAGTGCTTAAACTGTGCCTAATACATAGCAAGCTTTAAATAAATGTTAGTTTTTGTCCCACTCATTTTTACAATGTTTTGCACAATAATATTTGCTAGAAGGTAGAGATTATGTTAGTTTGGGATACCTAAGAAAGAATTTATAAAGGAAGCAGGGTTTGAACTGAATCTTGAAGGACAGATAAAATTCAATGAATAAAATATTAAATCGTAACTTTAACTTTGAAGCAGATTCCTACAAAATGTGCCTAGAATGGTGGTGGGTCATCAAGGTGGGACACCCTGGGGACACTCAAAGTTCTGACCATTTCTCATAATCATAGGATTCTAAGGGGTCTGAAGCATCAGCTGACTTACCATTCACTTACCTTCTGACAGCCTCTATTGGAAAGGTCACAAGTCTCTGTGTTATCCTTAAGTCCCCCATTTTCTCTTCAGCCAATTCTGTAGGGAAGCTCTGGTCCTTCAAATCAGAAGGGCCCCACCAAGCCAATTCTACATTTCCAAAGCCACCTACAAGGTTTGTTCAAGGTGACCTGGCTGCTAGCCCATGTTTTCAAAGTAAATGGAAGAATTTTGAGTTGAAGACTAGAGCATTCCACTTTCTACTGAGACCTGCATTGCCACGACTAACCAGTCTTATCAGATCTCTCAGGTCCAACCAGAGCAAAATTGAACCACCATGTTTCGACCCAGTAGATCACAGAGCCATTCCACTGTGAAAGCTTGGAAGAGGAATGATAAAGACAATGAATAATAATGAAAATAATAACACTTATATTTCCCATATGCTTTACATATAAATAGAGCATGAACGTTTTAGAAACTCACTTAATCCCCACAGGACTCCTTTGAGGTCAGTATCATTGCTACTCACATTTCACAGTTGAAGAAACTGAGGCACAGAAACTAATCTGCCCAAGGTCAAAGAGCTGCCTAGGGTCACAGAGATATTAAGTAGGAGAGCTAGGATCCAAAGGCAGGCAACCTGGCTCCAGAGTCTCTACACACACACTTCACTGCCTGTTTCCCCTCCTGGTCCGGCTCCCTGCTCAAAATGACAGAGATGTCACGGTGGTCTCGAACTTCTGCAGGTATGGTGATATTCATGACTCGACCATTTATATCCATTAGCATTTCAGTCTGGTTCTGTACTGAGTACTAACCACTATGTATAACTGCCTGCTGGAAACCTGACCTTTCTAACTCCTGCCAATCTCAGCACATTCCAATTGACCCTACTGTCTCCTTCAGTCTTCCCCATCCCCACTCTCTTAACTTACTCCCCTCCTGAACTCCTAAGCTCAGGGAATGGCACCAGAATCAGCCTGAGCCAGAACCCAAGAGTTATTCAAGATGATTCCCTCCTATGCACTCTCCAAACAGGTGCCATAATGAAACACTCAAATCTGAGAATGTTACTCTCCTGCTCAAAATGCAGTGCTCCTTCTTACCTATGGATTTAATCTACTCTCCTTGCAAAGCATACAAGATTTTGCACATTTGATACCAGCTTCAACCATAGTCTCCTCTGACGTCAAACTCTGTGCTGCAGCCATGATGATCTTTGTGCGGTCCCCAGCATGCCACCTTTGCTCACCGCTCTGCCTTTGTCTTCCCTTGGATTCCCTGTCTAGCCTGCCAACCCCTCACCTGCCTGCTGATCAATGCTTCCTAGTCCTCAGGTCTCTGCCCACTATCAGCCTCCTCCTTGGATGCTCCCCGCATACACCAATTTCCCCACTCTCCCAAGTGGATGAGTGGTCCTACTGCTCTTTGTACATGCCCCCTGGGTAGAGCTGTAGTATTGTATTGTAATTTATCTCTCTCCACAATACAAACATGATGTGTTTTCATCCCCAACATCTAACCCATCTAATATTTTATGTGTTCTTAATTTGCACTCAAAAAGCATTTAATAATTTTCATTTTTAATGGAAGAGTTCAACACTCTAATTTCTTAGAATCTCCAAAATTAATATTGAAATTTTTTTGGTCATCTTGCAAAGTGTCATCATTTGTATTAAAATATATGGCTCTGCTAAAGTACAAAGGTAACCATGCTTCTTTAAAAATAAATTCCCTTAGCCTGTGATCACCAAAATGAGCAAATTTGGTGACACATGCAACAATGTTAAAATGTTACATTCTGATTATATTCACTGGTGTCAACAGCTGCATCCTCTGTGATCCTGTACAAACAGGAGAAATCTATGATTGTTTGTATGTCATCTTTCTAGAACTTTCCAGAACTTTTTCCTCTCCAAGGACATGTCTTAGCTGATCACATAGCTATTTTTCAAGCTCTAATATCTATCATTTAAAATAGTTGAATGATTGCTGTCCTTAAATAATGTCACAGTAATAAAAGAATTAGCATCGACACTTGACACTGTTCATGCTAATATTTTACGCTCTGGATTTTTCCACAGTATGAAATCAAATTGCACATCCTGAGAGAAATGCACATGCCATATTTTCATGCACAGTAGATCAAACTAATGTAGTAAAAACCCTAAATGGAAACCTTCTAAGGAATTTTAAATACACAAGCTACATCTGCAAGATATTTAGCTATTGTTCTTTCACTAAAAATTAATGAGATTTAAATTTAGCCTGAAAGATAGAAAAACCAAAGTTTAAAGTGCATGCTAAATTTGTGTCCTCGGTTTGGTCCCTCGGGACTTTACACAGCCTGCTTTGGATAAAATATTTGAAGTTCAGAACAATGCTGGGTAGGGCTAGAGACTTTAACTTCACTTCATTTATTTGTCCATGATCTCAACAAATTCCGTACGCCTTTTAATCAATGTATTAAATATCTTGGCTTATTTGTGAGGCATACATAAAAGGGGAAATGAGAGAACACAGTTACAGGATGCTGGTCTGTTTTCAGATGGATGATTCACACTTGGAATTTGTCAGATACAAGAAAGCACTGGCAAGATAAGTGTAATTGGCAAACTGGTGATTGCTTCAGTCCAACACTTGACCACTTAAGTCAGCAAACTCTGCCACTGTGGTTTTATTCCATATGGCACCAAACATACTTTCATATATACTCCCAGAATCCTGTAAGTTAAAGGTACAGTTTCTAAACATACCTACTAAATTATCTTTATGTCTATTTTTAGAAATGACAGTCAAATGTTATTTATTCCCCTTGCTACACAGCATCTTCTCTATTCTTGGAGGTAGCAATTCAAAACTGCGGTCATCCCTCTTGGAGAAGTCCTGTAATTGCAACTAAACACTAAAGAACACACAGGCTCACCAACAAATCCACAAAAACATTCAGCTGCACTATTATTTCTTTGGCAGCTTGTGTTTAATAATTTAATTCAATTCCAGTAGTGTAGTGCATAGCAACACTTTTTTTTTTGAACCAGTAAACTGTGACATGGGAGTCTAATGGAGTATGAGTTTGCATGCTGAGGTGTCATTTTCATAAAACAGCATTTTCACTAGGGGCATACAATGAAAAAGCAGAGTCTTCAGATCTGATATTGAACAGTCATCAGCTATTAATTCATCATAATTTTATTTTACTATCTGTGTAATTTATCATTCTTCAGAAACACAGACAAGTGGTTTACATTTTCTTAAAGACTATTAAACAGGAGGATGAGAACTTAAAAGCTACTAAAATATCAGATAAATACCATTTTCAGGCAAAGCATTCTTTGAAATATCCACAGGTGCAAGCCTTTTCAGTTACTGATGTTTTCAAGATAAGATAATGAAGCTACAGCTAATGAAAATGAAATATTTAAAAATTATACTTTATCCCATTTCTATTCAATGCAAAAATATATATACAAGAGTCAAAAATGGCATAGGATGGACCTAGAGATTGTCATTCTAAGTGAAGTAAGCCAGAAAGAGAACGAAAAAAAGTACCACATGATATCACTCATATGTGGAATCTTAAAAGAAAAAAGAAAAAAACAACAGTCAAAAAGACCATAGTACATTTATTTATTAATTTATTAAATTTGGATCTTACTTATTATAATAAATAGAGTAAAACATATGATAATCACTTAATAGGAAAATCCAAATTCCTTTACATGTGAAGTAGGCAAAATAGCACATTGAAAGATTGTTCTTTTCAAACCATGTAATCTCCAGCATCTGAATGAAACATCTCCATCATGACGACTCAGTGTTACTGACCAGAGAAGACCCTGCTTTGCAACCAGCCATGTCTATCCCTATTGCTACAGACTTTACTCACCATTTTCCCCATTGTCAGAATCACCTGGCAGCCGATGATAGCTGGTCACCTTTCTGGTCCCAGCTCTCAGTCTTGCTAAGACATCAATGGCAGATGTATCCATACTGGAGACCTCTGGGAGAGGGTGATGGAGGGTAGGAGAAAAATAAAGCTGTCCCCTCAGGTAATTCAAATCTATGCCTCAACATTTGCTGCCAAGTGGCAGTATCTTTTAAAGCAACTAATAGCCACTCATTTTTGTTTTGTTTTATTTTAATGATTTACATATGCTTCACATTTGAATATATCGATTCTGATTTGTCCGTATAAGGAATGCCCAGGTCTTATAAAAATGCTAAGCTTGTATCTGGGAGAATTACCCATTTGTTGAGATGGTAATTGTTTTAACTTTGATGTCTCTCACTCTGCACATCTGTTTCAGCTCTTCTACCAGACGCACTCACAAGTTTATCATCTCTGCATATGTTCCTGGGTTAGGACTGCCTTAGTGGCAGAGTGCATCAGTAAATTCCACTGATCTATTAAGTTTGTTATTATAGGGTTTGGCCATGAAGTACAGGGTTTATGACCTGACCGATTTTTTCATGCTTACAGAACGAAGAGGCACTAACCCAGCAACATTTTGTTACCTGATCTTCTAACCCACAGCGGCCTAGGTCATACTTCCTAAGTTACATCGTTTTTTGTGCTATCATCAAGCAGATTTTTTCATTACTTTTTACCTGGAAGTCTAAGCCCTTTCTGCTGCACCACATTGCTTCACTGAAATATTAGATTCAAACCCTGACTCAATTAATTACAGTTTGCAAATCCTTAAGTAGTGTACAATTTTCTCATTTATAAAGTGGGCCCAAAATACCAATCCCACAAAGTTTTGTTGTGAAACCCAGGGAAGTCCTAACACAATAGTGTTTACTGTCCTTTATACAGTATTTCAACATTAATATGCATGACTCAGAGCTCATCTGGCCTTAACTGTGTACAGTGAGATTTGAAGAGTAATAATTTAATCCTCAGTAGAGATAAACTCATGCAACAATTAACCATATTCTAAAATGCTTTAGCCATGTCTCATATAAACAAATTAACACTTAACTCTCAGACACGGGGCTCTGACCACATCTTGGTCCAGGGACCTCTAAACTGAGTGGAAATAATGTACCAAGGTGGGCACTAAGATATTTTATATCTTCTATATCAACTCCATTAAAGCAAATCATTTCAGATGAGGTGTCCATAGAACATATCATGCCCATACTAAGTTCTAAAATCTTTTGTATTTTTAATTTAAAAAAAGACTATGTTTTGTGACATGGAAGTCATAGTGGAAAATGAGTTTATATGTTAAGGATCTGTTTCCTAAATCAGCATTTTCACTAGGAGCATTTGATGTAAAAGCAGAGCATTTGTTGCCAAAAATAATTTAAATGATAGAAGAGTATAAGATAAAAGAATTTCTCTTCCTAATCTCATTTTCCAGAGTTCACCACTGTTATGAGGTGAATTATTTTTCTGAATGTTTCCTATGCTTTTAAAATATTTTCAATGTGTATTTATATAAGGACATATTTTATAATTTTACAATTTGGAACCTTTTTTGTCTGTACCTTGCATGTCTTCATTCACCATGTTGTAGATGTCTCCTCATATTGGTGCGTGTAGGGAGATAGGTCCCCATTGCTTGTCTGATAGCAAAGTCAGAGTGTACATAAACAGTCTGCCACTGACAGACATGCAGGTAGTTTTAATGTCTTGCTGCTGCAAAGAATGTTGTGTGCATGGATGGACATCTCTGAACACTTACAAGCATCCTTTTGTATGACAAATTCCTATACTTACATTGCAGATCAAAGGGTATACGTATTTTTATTTTTATGAGTTCCCTCAAACTGCCAAGTAAAAAGTTTGTACCAATCTACATTCCTTGAAGCCATGTATGACTGACTGCCTGTTTGTCTAAATATAAGCCAACATTCAGGATCATCAAGTTTTTTAACTTTTGTTAATTTGATAAATAAAACAAAACTGCATTATCATTTTAATTTGCACGATCACTGTTGAGATTAAACGTCTTTTTAATTGATTGAAGCTTATTTATTATTGGTTAGTGAATCGCCAATATCTGAGTGGCTTAATTCTTTCTTATCGACCACTAGCAGCTCTTAGCTGAAATAATAAATTGCTATTTACACTCTGAAATATAGATTACATAGATAGTCCGACAGAGGCACACAGATAGACAGACAGACATAGAGGCACAGGTAGATAAATAGATAAATGGATGACAGATATAGACAGAAAAAGTCTAGCTGGAGAGAGAGAATATTTTCTCACAATTGCCTTTATAAGATGTATTTATTGGTGCCTTTCCCATACAGATATTTTTAATTTTTAAGTTATCGAAACTATCAATCTTTTATGATTTCTGAGTCTCATTTCTTGCTGAGAAATATTGCAGAACACAGGCCGAGGCTCCACAGACCCACTCTTCCTCCACTCATGGTACCACGAGTGTAACCATACTTTAAGTAATAATAGTGGAGACCCAGTTCTGATTTCCTTAGTTAAATTTTATTTTATTAAGAAGCCCCTTGGCAACCACTGAATCGAATAACTCTCCCACAAAGACTAATTTTTACACTTAATTTACTTGGTTTTTGCCATTATATTGTAACCAAAAATGCTTAAAACAGGACCAGCGGATGACAATCGTGTGGTGTTTGTTGTTCTTTTCATTGAACAAACGTGTCTATGTGCCTCACGCATTAAAGCTTGGGGATAGGTACTCGAGGGATACAGAGATGGAAGCAACCTAATTCTTTTCTTCAAAGTCATTTGGTCTCTAGTAGGGCAAACGTATACACACAGATTCCTCAGGGAAGAGGTGATATTTTGTGTGCTGGGTTGTATAAAAAGCAGCCAGCTCAGGCTCCAAATTGTAACTGTGTGAAGATGCGATCTTCTCTACATCTTCTATCAATGTCAGAAGTCTATATGGGAAGCTTCTCAGCTGACTCTGAACTACAGATGTGGTTTGTTTGTCATGCACGGTGTGTTTGTTTAATTTGATTTACTTACCGACTTTCTAGAATTCAGAGATTGGACACTAAAACATTAACATTTCAGGCTTATCCAGATTTTAAAAAATGGAAAGATCTGGCCACAATAGGCTACCATTACAACTGAGTAACAGATCAAATGATGCTAGGTATTGGGTTTCCCTTTTACTTATTTACTTTTCCTCCCAGTTTTATTGAGATGTAATTGACATACAGCACTGTAAGGTGTACAGCATAATGGTCTGGCTTATGTACATCAAGAAGTAATTACTGCAATAAGTTTAGTGACCACCTGTCATTTCATATAGACACAAAATAAATGAAAAAGAAAAAAATATTTCCTTATAATGGGAACTTGAGATTTACTCTCTTAATAATTTTCATACAGACATATAGCAGTGTTATTTATATTAATCACATTGTACATTATAGCCCTAACGCTTACTTGTTTTATAACTAGAATTTGGACCTTTTGACCAGCTTTATCCAATCCCCCTCCACCCCCTGCCTCTAGTAACAACAAATTTGATCCCTTTCCCTGTGAGCTTGTTTGTCTGTTTGTTTTTTAAAGTATAATTGATTTACAACCCTATGAAATTTCCCAGTGCACAAGATAGTGATTCAGTATTTCTATACATTACACAACGTCCACTATAGTAAGTATGGTAGTTCCACTGCTCCATAAAAAGATACTACATTACTGCTGACTATCTGCTCCGCTCTGTTTATTTGAGACTTTTCTTATTTCCTAAGGTAGACTTGAATCATTATAAACTTTCCTCTTAGAACTGCTTCTGCTGTGTCCCATAGATTTTGGATCATTGTTTCTGTTTTCATTTTTCTCCAGGTGTTTTTGGATTTCTCTTTCTTTCGTTTCTTCAGTGCCCCATTGGTTGTTCAGTAGCATATTGTTTAGCCTCCACCTGTTGGCATTTTTTATAGTTGATTTCTACTCTCATAGCATTGTGATCAGAAAAAATTCTTGATATGATTTTAATCTTCTTAAATTTATTGAGACTTGTTTTGCAGTCTAGCATGTGATCTATGCTGGGGAGTGTTCTATGTGCACTTAAAAGAAGAACATGTATTCTGCTGCTTTTGGATGAGATGTTCTATATATAGAAATAAATATATTTAGAGAATATATGGAAGTGAAGTATTAAAGTCTCTTACTGTTATTGTTATTGTCAATTTCTTTCTTTACATTTATTAATATTTGCTTTATGTATCTAGATGCTTCTATTTTGGATGCATTTATATTTACAAGTGCTATACCTTCTTGTTGGATCCATCCCTTTATCGTAATGTAATGTCCTTCTGTGTCTCTTGTTACAGTCTTTGTTTTAAAGTCCATTTTGTCTGATAAAAGTATTGCTACTCCAGCTGTCTTTTTGTTTCCATTTGCACATAATACCTTTTGCCAGGTAACTCCAGAGAGAAGAATTCCCTCGCTCTGAAGGAAAGCTACACTGATGAAGGGTACGTCACAAGTCCTCTCAATTTAAAATTAGATTGTATTCTGATCACCTAATAACCAGAAATGAAGAGGCTGATGAACTACATAGACAATCAGGAGCTATTGTAAGTGGCTCTGTTTCAAACATCTGATGAATGCTTAGCAATTTACTCCTCTAACAAGAGAAGCAGCATTAAAATGAAGGCACATGAGATCCAAATAATACATTTGCAGTCACCATATCCTGAGGGAGAAATACCTTCCTGGAAATCAGATAGGATCTTTCAGTAATGCAGAGGCAAGAAATCTGAGGAGGGAGGGAACTGGCAGGTGTCTTCACAGCTGTACGGCTAAAATCTGTAAGTTACATGTCATCTACAAGTGTTAGATAACATTACATCTTGGGCCAAATTCTTAATGGGGCCTAAACCTTGCTTTTCAGATTTGTGACAGTCTGGGAGGAAGCAAGTATACGCTCATGTTTTATCCTTGATCCATCCAAATTTTAAAATATTTTCTTTTCTTGTCTTGCCTTTTCTTCTTCTTCTGCCTCCCTCCCAGGACCCAGGCTGTTTGAATGTGAATACTCTGATTGGCGTGAAAGAATGAAAACCACTTGAGGAATTTTCTTTCTCCCATCTCAGATAAATAAATTACTTCTTTTAGTTGTAACGTGTCATAATTTTTTTAATTGTCAAAACATCTTAGAATGCACATTTGTGTTTAAGGTAGAGAGCTATGAGCATTCATAATGAAGCCTCCCCTTGAAGGGAAATACTTTCTTCATTAGACAAAATTGATTTATCTTAGCAATTTCAGTGCAGGGCTTAATAGTATCTTTTGTCATCTTCTTAATCACTCCTAATAGGCCAAGACATTTCACACTTTAATGAGGAATTAAAAAATACAGTGGATGTGAAATAGGTTTCAAGACTTCTTGCCCACTTATAAATGCAAGAAAATATTGAGTTTGGTATCTTTATGTTCTTACCACATTCTAATACTACTGTTACTATATTTTGCAACCATAACTAAAGAAATAATTTGTTTTAATTTGGTTGCTCTTTTTCTATTCTCTCTCTCTTTCACTTTCTTTCTGTCTACATTTTTTCTTTGCATATATTATATAGACTAGTTCGAATATTTTGAAGTATAAGAAGCAAGGAGTTGATTAATACATGAGCACATATTTTAGCTGGTTGGAGAAGCTTGACTCTTCCAAAAGGGTGGTTAGGAGAGATAAGGAGAATTAGATGGGGCCAATGCAAACCTTGAGACAAGAGCAAGAATTTTGTGAATGACGGAGCTGAACAGAACCAGGCAAATAGGTGTTGACTAAGTGAGTAAGTGAAGTCACTTGTGTAGTGAGTCTCCAGTAAACACCTTGAAGTGATCTTCCATGCTGCTCCACTATGAATTCCACCTTCAGTTAGCACAGCTTATTTCCTGAAGATTTATTACTTGATAGGCATAATAACCAAATGAGCTTTACTGGTTTAGAATAAAGTTTCCAAAACTGAGTCCAGTCCTGAGTGATACAACAAGAAAAATGGATTCCAAGTTCCAGTAGGTTTAAGAAATGTTTCATAGTGAACTGACTTCCCAGGTCACTCCCATTACCACTGTGGTCATCTGCAACTCACTATAGTTCTTTTTAGGGGATGTGAGCAGTATTTTGTTTGAAAACTATTGAAAGGAAAATAGGAGGGAAAAAAATAAGAGAATAAAACTCACTTACACCTTACAGTTTTTGAATAGTATACAAGGTAAAAACTTGAAGCTCTCTTCTCTACTCATTTGATCTCTCTCTCTCTCTCCCTCACACACATACACACACACTCCCAGATGTGACTACCCCATTCTGGCTTTATAGCAATCCACCATTACTTTAATTTTAATTTTTTGTTCTCTTGAACTAACTCTTGAATTCTCAAAATATATCCTCATTAAGTAGCTTCTCACGTCTGCAGAGCCAGTTTCCTCAACTCCATACCCAGACAAAACAACCCAGGATATACACTTTTCCTGGTGAGATCATTAGCAACACTGTTTTCAAACTAGAAGAATAATCTACATGTAGGTGACAAGTCATCAAAACCACAGACATAGAAAACAAACATGGCTATGGGGCAGGGGGGAAGGATAAATTGGGGGTTCAAGATTTACAGATACTAACTACTATATATAAAATAGATAAACAAGTTTCTACTGTATAGCACAGGGAGCTATATTCAATATCTTATAGTAACCTATAATGAAAAAGAATATGAAAAGGAATATATGTATGTATATGTATGACTGAAACATTATGCTGTGCACCAGAAAGTGACACAACGTTGTAAATTGACTATACTTTAATAACACACGCACACACACACGCAGGCATAAAACTATGGAGTAGTAAAGCCAAGGACCCTCCATTGTCAGTGAGGCGTTTGGTATTAGATCACAGGGTGTGACCATGTGTGGTCTGAGACATTGGAGTACAGGTCTCCTTCACACAAGTGTCTCCTGAGTGTTTTCCAGCTTCTCAGGTAGCGGACCCCTAGTTTCCTTTTCCTTGATTTCTAGATTACTTTCAAAGCACGTCAAGTTCCTCTCCTTCTCTGGGAATGACTCTTCCAGTTAAGCTCCGTATTTACAGATGTTCGAAAGTCTTTGAACCATTGAAACAGGAGCAGGAGCAAGGAAGGTTCTCCCTACCTCTCCAGAGTCACTGTCATGTAGAAATAATTTTTAAAATTAATTTATATGTAACTTACATACCTTTTTTCTTAGAAAAATATAAAACATTCAGCTCATCTGCTTTTTAAATTAAGGGCAAAGAAACTAAAGATTTAATCAACAAATAAAGCAAATATTTAAAAAAAAAAACTCTCAGGCACATTTTATTCAGTTTGGGGCAAAAAGTAAGGGAGCGGGGAGTGATAGTGAAGATTAAGGTGAGTGGGGGGATGAAACTACATAAAGAGAAAAGTAAGATGCAGACAGAGAAAGAAACACAAAGGGAAAAGAGAAACCAAAAAGTAAAATAGTTACCAGGGGAAAGAGAGGGTAGAAGGCTTCAGTAGCTTGTGAGGTATAAATTAAAAGCTGCAATAGTCCACTAGGGCTGTAGATTCCAGAATGTTATCATCAGGTACTCACTAACTCACTCACTGAACACCTACTAGGTATCGGGCCCTCTCCCAGGCATGGGGTGTGCTGTATTGAACAAAAGAAAGTTACCTTTCCTTGAACCCTATGAATACTCAAGAAAATATTTGTTAGATACATTCTTTTAAGATAGAACAAATGGGCTGTGTAGTGACTGAAGCAGCTATTTTAGATTGTGTGGTCAGCGAAACCTCCCAGGAGGGGAGACTTAAGCTGAGATCTAAATGGCAAGAAGGAGCCAGCTATGTGATATGACAATCGTCCAGGCCAAGGAAACAGTGGTACAAAGTCCTTAAGGCAAGAAGGGGCGTATCAAATTCCGGGAAAAGCCCGAAGACCAGCGTGGCTGGGCACAAAGAACAAGAAGGAGTCAGACGGTGGAAAGCCAGAGGGGCGGACAGAGGCTAGGTCATGAAATAGTGGAGGAAAGTGTCCATTCCCTTTGTAATAGCCTGGATATGAATGAGGAGAGAGAGAGAGGAATCAGACATGTTTACTGGGATTTGGGATTGAGGATTAGGTGACTGAAGATGTCATTTATGCTCAGGAAGTTATCATAAGGAGAGTAGAAATGTTCCTTTTTTGATGAATGTCAAAATGTTTGATGCATGTGATATTGGGGTCAGTGGAAAATCAGGCCTTCTTTGCACATGTTAAATCTACAATGCCTTTTGGACATTTGAGTGGTGGTGATCAGGATAGTTAGATATAAAACTCTAGAGTTCTTATTAAAATTCTCAATTACTGGAATTGCCTTCTCTACAGATTTTCTGCTACTCAGATTCTACTTAAACCTGAGTAAAATAAACAGGAAAATTAATGAGAAAGATTCTCTCTATTATTATATCAACAATCAAAACAACAAGTCACGAGATTCAGATGAAATCATATTTAAGGTAAAAACCAATCCCTGCATCCTGAGGTTGTCCTTGTCCCAGTGAAAAGGAAATACATTTTCCATCTGGAAAGTTGAGACATTGGGTCCCTGTTAATGCCCCTGATATCTTGTCTGTAAACACAAATTCAGCCAAGTCAAGAAAAATAAGAAAAAGGGGTTACTTAAATTTGAATCAATTAACTTGATGAGAAATACTCTTCTCAGGGATAGATATTGTCCATGTTTACTGGTATTTAGAATACTAATTAGAAGCTACAAAATGTGTAGATGTCAAGCATTTTGTCATTTTGCTCTTGTTATGTAAGATTGATGCATGATTCTGGTGAACTAGTTTATTAATAAAAAATATTAAAACTGTGAGAGAAGAACTATTTGAACACCCATTTATGATAAAAATTCTCACCAAAGTGGGTATAGAGGGATCATATCTCAACATAATAAAAGCTATATATGACAAACCTACAGCCAGCATAGCACTCAATGGTGAAAAACTCAAAAGCTTCCCACTAAAAATCTGGGACAAGACAAGGCTGCCCACTATCACCACTCCTATTCAACATAGTCTTGAAAGTCCTAGCCACAGCAATCAGGCAAGAGAGAGAAATAAAAGGGATCCAAATTGGAAAAGAAGAGGTGAGAGTGTCACTATATGCTAATGACATGATACTATATGTAGAAAACCCTAAAAGGTCCACACAAAAACTACTAGAAATAATTGAAGAATTCAGCAAGGTAGAAGGTTACAAGATTAATGTTCAAAAATCAGCTGCATTTCTTTCCACTAATGATGAATCAACAGAAAAAGAAAGTAAAGAATCAATCCCCTTTAAAATAGCACCCAAAGTAATAAAATATCTAGGAATAAATCTAACCAAGGAGGTGAAAGACTTATACACAGAAAACTATAAACCACTGATGAAGGAAATTAAAAAAGACTTAAAAAAATAGAAAGATATCCCAATCTGCTGGATTGGAAGAATCAATATTGTTAAAATGGTCATATTGCCCAAAGCAATCTACAGATTTAATGCAATCCCTATCAAATTACCTGGGACATATTTCACAGAACTAGAACAAATCATAATAAAATTTATATGGAACCACAAAAGACCTAGAATTGCCAAGCATTACTGAAGAAAAAGAAAGAGGCTGGAGGAATAACTCTCCCAGACTTCAGACAATACTATAGAGCTACAGTAATCAAGACAGCATGGTATTGGTACAAAAACAGATACATGGACCAATGGAACAGAATAGAGAACCCAGAAATGAACCCACAAACTTTTGGTCAACTAATCTTCAACAAAGGAGGCAAGAATATACAATGGAATAAAGACAGTCTCTTCAGCAAATGGTGTTGGGAAAACTGGACAACAGCATGTAAATCAATGAAGCTAGAACACTCCCTTACACCATACACAAAAATAAACTCAAAATGGATCAAAGACTTAAACATAAGACAAGATACAATAAACCTAGAGGAAAATATAGGCAAAACATTATCTGACATATATCTCAAAGATATTTTCCTAGGGCAGTCTACCCAAGCAATAGAAATAAAAGCAAGAATAAACAAATGGGACCTAATTAAACTTACAACCTTCTGGGCAGCAAAGGAAACCATAAGTAAAACAAAATGACAACCTACGGAATGGAGAAAATTTTTGCAATTTAAACCAACAAAGGCTTGATCTCCAGAATATGTAAGCACCTCATATGACTTAATAAGAAAAAAACAAACAGCCCAATCCAAAAATGGGCAGAAGACCTAAACAAGCAATTCTCCAAGGAAGACATACAAATGATCAACAGGCACATGAAAAAATGCTCAGTATCACTAATTATCAGAGAAATGCAAATCAAAACTACAATGAGGTATCACCTCACACCAGTCAGAATGGCCATCATTCAAAAGTCCACAAATGACAAATGCTGGAGAGGCTGTGGAGAAAAGGGAACCCTCCTACACTGCTGGTGGGAATGCAGTTTGGTGCAGCCACTGTGGAAAACAGTATGGAGATTCCTCAAAAGACTAGCAATAGACTTACCTTATGACCCCGTAATCCTGCTCCTGGGAATATACCCAGAAGGAATCCTACTTCAAAATGACACCTGCACCCCAATGTTCACAGCAGCTCTATTTACAATAGCCAAGACATGGAAACAGCCTAAATGTCCATCGACAGATGACTAGATAAAGAAGAGGTGATATATTTATACAATGGAATACTATTCAGTCATAAAAATGACAGCATAACACCATTTGCAGCAACATGGAAGGCCCTGGAGAATGTCATTCTAAGTGAAGTAAGCCAGAAAGAGAAAGAAAAAAAGCCATATGAGATCACTCATATGCAGAATCTTAAAAAAAAAAAAACACATAAATACAAAACAGAAACAGACTCATAGACATAGAATACAAATTTGTGGTTGCCAGGGGGACAGGGGATGGGAAGGGACAGACTGGGATTTCAAAATTGTAGAATAGATAAACAAGATTATACTGTATAGCACAGGGAAATATATACAGGATCTTGTGGTGAATCACAGTGAAAGAGAATGTGACAATGAATGTATGTATGTTCATGTATAACTGAAAAATTGTGCTCTACACTGGAATTTGACACAACATTGTAAAATGACTATAACTCAATTAAAAAAAGTTTGAAAAAAAACAAAACAGATGACTGGATAAAGAAGATGTGGTATATTTATACAATGGAATACTATTCAGCCATAAAAATGACAACATAACACCATTTGTAGTAACATGGATGTTCCTGGAGAATGTCATTCTAAGTGAAGTAAGCCAGAAAGAGAAAGAAAAATACCATACAAGATCACTCATATGTGGAATCTAAAAAAAAAAAAAAAAAAAAGAACATAAATACAAAACAGAAATAGACTCATCGACAAACTTGTGGTTGCCAAGGGGGAGGGGAGTGGGAAGGGATAGACTGGGAGTTCAAAATTTGTAGATTACTGAAAGGCATATGCAGAATAGATAAACAAGATTATACTGTATAGCACAGGGAAGTATATACAAGATCTTGTGGTAGCTCACAGCGAAAAAAAAAGTGACAATGAATATATGTATGTTCATGTATAACTGAAAAATTGTGCTCTACAGTGGACCTTGACACAACATTGTAAAATGGCTATAACTCAATAAAAAAATGTTTAAAAAAAAAAGAACCATTTGGAAAAATTCTATTTAGATGCTCACCTCATAACATATACAAACACAAATTCAGACAAAATAACAAATTGAAAGTTTAAAAGAAGTATCAAGCCATAAAAAGTTTACAAGACAGATGAATATTTGATTATGGTAGGGTGGGATGGTCTAGGATTAAAAACTATGAAACAATTTTTTTTTAAAAAACTGATGGATTTGATTTATAAATGATCTTAAAAGGTTAAAGTAAACTAAAAATTTAAATGAATATGACAGATAAAAGATTAACATTTTGGCTTACAAAAACCCCATGTGAACTGAAAAATAATAAATAAATAAAGATACCCAAAAGATAACAGTATGAAGAACTCGCACAGTTCTCAAAGGGGGAAACATAAATAATGAAAGATTTCAACTCACAATAATCAAAGACATTCAGTTAAAACTGAATGATCCAACTTTTGCTGGATTTAGTTTAAAAATGACACAACCCCACTTGGAATGAGACTTGTAGTCATTCCAAGGTTAGAAGAGCACACTCCTTCACAGCTGATATAAATGGTACAACCTTTAACAAAAGCCAGTCGGCATGTGTCAAGAACGTTAAAATGTGCAGGCCCTTTGGCCTGATTGTTTTCATTCTAGTAATCAATTCCAAAGAGATGATCCAAAACGCAGATAAAAATTTAAGCACAAAGAATTTTTTCATAATGTTGTTAATAAAAGCCAAAAAAGCACAAAAAATGGCCTAAAGTTTTGATACTATAAATGCATGCAATAAATATTTATTAATCATCTACAACGTGCCAGGCCCATTAGAGGGCTGGAGATTTAGTGTTGAATGAGACCGACAAGTAAGTCTTGTTCCAGGAGGGCCAGGGCAAACAGCCAATGAGTGACTCGACTCCATCAGTCATCCTCCCAGAGCTTCCCTGCTACTTGCCTCTGTCAACCTGGGCCAGAGCCCTGCAGAAAGAGGAGATGGCAGTGCAAAGGCCCTGAGTTCCAGGAAGGAACCTGACTTTTGAGTAATTGCAAAAAGAAAGAGAAATGAAAGAAAGAAAGAAAGAAAGAAAGAAAGAAAGAAAGAAAGAAAGAAAGAAAGAAAGAAAGAAAGAAAGAAAGAAAGAAAGAAAGAAAGAAAGAAAGAAAGAAAGAAAGAAAGAAAGAAAGAAAGAAAGAAAGAAAGAAAGAAAGAAAGAAAGAAAGAAAGAAAGAAAGAAAGAAAGAAAGAAAGAAAGAAAGAAAGAAAGAAAGAAAGAAAGAAAGGAAGGAAGAAAGGAAGGAAGGAAGGAAGGAAGGAAGGAAGGAAGGAAGGAAGGAAGAGAGAAAGAAAGAGAAAGAAAGAGAAAGAAAGAGAAAGGAAGGAAGGAAGGAAGAAAGAAAGGGAGAAAGAAAAGAAAGACAGACAGACAGACAGGGAGAAAGAAAGGAAAGAGAGAAAGACAGACAGGGAGAAAGAAAGGAAAGAGAGAGAAAGAAAGAAAAGAAAAATGAAAGCCCACACGACCAGTCCTAGTGTTAAGGCGACTCCACAGTAGGAGAAGGGCTGAATACTACCTGCATGCTATAATAAAGTGTTTAACATGAGCAATGAACATATGCAAAAATTATTTAGTAATATGGGACATGCCTATGCTATAATATTAGGCAAAAAAAGGCACAAAATTGCATATATTCTATCGTTACAACTATGTAAAAAATGCGTGGGAGACCCCTGGAAAGAAAATAACAGTGTTAAAAATAGTTGCCCCTAAGAGAGGATGGTAGGATTTTTTCCTCTTTTTTGTTATTGTATTTTGTCCTTTTCAAATTCTCTCGAAGGAGAACGTATCAGTGGAATAAGCCAGGAATATTTATAACTGGAGAATAAAGAAAATATACCCAGTCAGTATTCACTCAACTCACCAAAAAATCAGCTGAAAGTTACTTTTATTAGCATTCCTTCACGTAGACTACAGAGAGTTTTTATTACCTTGTGCTAGTAGGGCATCGTTTTACTATTTCTAACACATGCCTTTGTATTTTGCAATCTTATTGATACGTTTTACTGAAGTTGGATTTACAGAGGCCCCGGAGCAGGACATTTAAGCTGACTTCACGCCACTGTGTCCCATCTCACTCCCATCTTGCTAATCCCACTCCTCTAAATTTATATGATGAAACATGAGATAATTTGAGGGCCAGCTTTGTTCAGATGATGGAAGATCTTGACAGCAACTCCATCCCCTTGTAAAAACTCGCAGTCAGCATGAGACTCACTTAGTATAATAAACACCACAGCATGAACTGTTTTTGCAGGTGAGTTGTCCTGTGGGCAGCCCACCCATAAATTAAGAGGACAGGCTAGAACAAGAAGAGTGGCTCGGCAAAAAGAGGGGGAAGTGGAGTTTAGCCCCAAACCCCCCACCGACTGAAGGTCACAGGCCTGTTGAGACTGACAATTCATTATAATTTATTAGTGAGAGCATTTTTCCTTAAGCCAGCAGGAGCATTAGAACCTGACACATTACTGTTAAAAACTCAATAGAAACCAAAAAGTTTTCAGGGGACATGAGATATATGGAGGACCAGAAAGGGAGGGAAGGTTTATGGCCTGTCAACTGAACTTAGATTTTCTTATAAACCAAAGGATTTTCAAGATGTTATTAGTGGGGGCTCTCACAATGAAGTTATAAGCCACCAGGAGAACTGCTCAGACTTATGGTTGATGCTCAGAGTTTCCAGCATTATTTATAAAATATTCATCAGGGATTAACAGTTTATATCATTATCAATGTGAGTGGGTTCTAATCCCATTTTCAACTCCCAATTTGAACTAACTTTACTATAATTTGATTTTAATCTTGCAACTCTCCAACAAGTCTTCAATAGAGCATTTTGAAAAGCGTGTTCCATGTAATACCAGTATCTTGAGTGGTATTCTGTGGTTAAAAAATACCCATGGTCAAGTAAGTTTGGGAGACAGCTGACTATTATGCCCCTCCCCCTCCCCCATTCTCAGTACACATTGGTATATTAAAGGCTTTGAGAAATCCAGAAGTAAAGAAAACTGCCTAGTTTTGTTTACACCACTACTAACTTCTGAACGTTTCTGTACAAGGTATCTTTTGAAACTAATGCCACAGAGACATTTGAAACACGCTTCCTTAGAATGATTTTCCCTGCCTATCAGAATTACAACGAAGAAAAAGATTTCTTCTAAGCCATGAATAGTCCAAACATCAGGTGCTGGTAGGAAGACCAATAGTACTCGCATTATTATTTGGTGGCATTTATTTCCCTTCCAGAGGTTCTAAGGTCTTGGTGATTTTGGACATGATTGGAACCTCAATGTAAGACGGAGGAGGACTGAGTGGCCCAACCAACAGCCTTCCTCTCTCCCCATACCTCTCTTTCTCTCTCTCCTTTTCTTATG
Source organism: Vicugna pacos (assembly GCF_048564905.1). Taxonomy (NCBI): domain Eukaryota; kingdom Metazoa; phylum Chordata; class Mammalia; order Artiodactyla; family Camelidae; genus Vicugna; species Vicugna pacos. The sequence continues at coordinate 27,660,197 of NC_132994.1, forward strand.
TAATGAATCCCATATATAAAAGGGCATTACAGCCTCATGCAGGAGATGCCACAATGCTCCGCAAGCACGTCCTTGCCCAGCGTGCACCTGGAACCTGATCAGTCAGGCCAACGGCCAAATCATTGTTTTACTTCTGAATTCTGGATTTCCTACAAAATGCACAGTCCAAATTTTACACAGTAAAAACTGAATATTTTAGTTCCACTGCCCAGTTTCAACCTGATTTGGTCCACATGTCATTTGAACTTTTACCAGGGTTGACTAAGGCTTTTCCCCACCTCTGTGAATTGGAATGGAAATGTGGTCACAGTGATACAGAGCAGAAGCAGAGATTGAATCCAAAGACGAGTATCACCCATAATGTGAGAATAGTCAGCTTGTGAGTCAAATCAGATGTGCTTGCCCTAGTTCCACTTTCACTGTAGTCTGATGAAATGTTCTTAATATGTGGACACAGTACACTGCCTATGAGTTTATAATATAAATGGAATGGAGAAGAAAACACATGAAAGTATTCAAATGTACCACTATTATTCCGGTTACGAAAGCTGCTTAGAATAATTGTTAGTTTTCTAGAGTTCGCAGTTTGTTGTCCTTTCTAGGTTTAACACTTCATCACAATTCTTATAAGGTTTCCCTCCTTGAAGCCCTTAATAGACCCAAGGGCTTCCTCTCAGAGCGTGAGCACTAAAACATGTGTGATACATTAGGGAAATCTTATCTAGAACTTGTTCTAAAATGTAATATTTCCCTTGATGACAAAGGGGGAAGAAAGGCATACTTCTGAATCGGCAGAGCATCTGATATCTGATAAAGGCGTACTTAGTGAGGGAGACAGAAGGGGGAGCGCTCCAAAGGAGGCTGGCTCGTGGCTCGACTTTGTGCAGAGCGGGAGGCCCAGGCGTGGCTTTCTCCTGCTCACCCTGTTCATCCACAACCTGTCTGAGTGAGTCACCAAGGTGACTGACCTGAAGGAGAAGGGCTTCAAGCCAGACAAACAACAGTGTTCAAGGACGGCAGAGAAGGGCTGGGAAGAAGTGATGAAGAGCCTGCAGAAAGGTAATCACTGCCAGGAGCGGGTGTTGGACCTGAGAGGGGAAAAAGAAGAAGAAAAAGAGTAAAGAGAAGAGATTCTAGTGTGGACTCTCACCTGGAGTGGTCTGAGTTTAAGCCCTGACTCAGCCTCTTACTAGCTGTGTGGCCATGGGTGAGTCATCCAATTATTCTAAGATTCAATCACTGAGGGCACTAATGGGACTTATAATAAATACAGTGATTGGATGAGACCATAGATGTAAGCAAAGGATGGAGCCTGCCATGTGACTGGTCTTCAATTAACATTCCTTATGATTAAGAGAACACACTTTTCCTTTGTGTATTCTGTGGGCATACAGTTTGCTATGTACTGACAGAAAGCAAAACTAGGACTAAATAAAGGGTTTTATAAAGAGAGGTAAATTCGAGAGAAGAAAGAAATCGATAAAGTTTGTGAGTAAATTTGTAAATAAAAGGATAAGATGTGTCTTTTCTGTTTCCAACTGTAATTCATATTGTCCACCTGTGGAATGGAATGTCTCCCAAGCAGTGTAACGGGGTTCTCCCAGCAGACGGTGGCACTTACATCAATGGTTGTAAAGGATGTTTCTCCAGTAGTCAGTAGATCAGTTCTATGTTCTACTCTAACGTTTCATAATCAGTCAGCATCTCTGCATATCTATACCACAAAAAACTCCAAAAATCAGTACATGTAGATTCCTCATAAGGGAAAGAGAAAGCACAAGAATGTATTCACAGGCAGGTTTGATGTGACTTCTCTAATGATACCACACACACACACACACCCCACCCAAAGCTGCTTTATTTGCTCCTTCTCTTCGGTTGCTCCGACATCCACAAAGCATCTTCCAGCTTCTGGTTCCAGATTGTCACTGAAGTTCCTGCACAATTTTGCAACAAATTTGCACAAATTTGCAATAAGATCTTTCAGGAGTTCAAACTCTCTGAGCAGTGCTAAAACACTGCGTGTTCAGCAGAGACGACATCCTGAAATACCGTCCTCTGTCTTTCCCCTGTATCGACATTTCTACTCATTTTTAAGGATTGAGAGGTAGAGGCAGGATGATCAAAATCCATGTGAAAAGGAAAAATAAAATTCAGAAGAGGATGGATAATTCATCCACAAAACACAGTATTTGGCGTGAGGATTGGAATCTGAGGCTTCAGAATCTCCCTAAGTCAGAGGAGTCCTCTCTAAGCCCCAAGCTGCTCAGGCTCTCTCATCAGCGTCATTGCGTGGACACCTACCACCCATGATCTAAGTTTCGAGAAGCACCAGCCATCACCAAAAGACTCTAATGGATAAAGCTGTCTCCAGGCAGCTGTAACCAGCTGCCCACTCAACATAAAATAAGACATGTGGCAGCTGGGAAGACTGAATAGCCAAAATAATGCATTTGACTTTCATTGCAAGAGGTACCTCTCCATCAAAAGGGATTATGCAACAGGGGCCCAGATCATGGCCAGAGCCAAGGCAAAGCCTAATATGGAAGTCCTGTTGGTCTATAAACTATAGCATAGGTTTCCCAGGTTCTTCTCAGAACACCCAGGGTGTCACAGAAATGAGATTCTGCAGTAATCTGTATTGACTGTCCTTGAAATCCCAGCTCGAAGTGTTACACACATTCTGGCAAAGGATGCAAAGGGAAGCAGGTGTGTTCTCAGCTCAAAAGCAGGCCAGTGGCCCCAGTGGCTATTACCCAGGATTAAGCTTAACTACATTACCTCTTTGTATTCTGACACACTTAAACATTTACTGTCTTGTGTCGATTCAACCAGACTATGTTGCTGTCTCCTACCCCTATTTCTAAATGCCCAAGAAAATAACAAACGCACTCGCTCCGATTGCTTTAATGCCCAGTGTAGCTTAAATCCACTTCTAGAAACCGAATCATTGATTCAATGTGCGATGATCCTGGATCTTCACTGAGGCAGGTTTATGATGTAACGTGATTTTATCACTTAATTTAACAAAGATATGAAACGGGAGACCAACACCGATACGTGATTTGAATAACTTCATTTCAGTTTAATCCAAGGGATACTAGTATTGTTCAATATGCTTTAGATCTTCTTTCATTTCCTAAAAAAGTGACAGAAAAAATCAGATATTTAACTGCTCCTTACCAAAAATGTAGTATTAGGGAAAACAATTAAAGCTATTCTTTCAGAGCTTTCCATTGAAATTAGACATTTCAAAAAATTGCCCTGATATCTTTGATGGGAGAGGATTCAGAATTTCTTAACTAGGCATTTTGGGGGAGAAAAATATGTAACATTTCAGATAATTTCTATGAATGCTTATATAAGTTTATGTTAAGCAGAGGTTAACATTATAATATGTAAAATGAGACCTCTAAAAGTTGAATTTGCTAAAATATTCAAAGTCACTATGAACAGCCTAATAGTAAAATTTTTTCAACAGAAAGCTACTGGAACAGAAGCTACTGCTCACCGCATCGCTGGCTACTTCCACTGACGTCCCACACTTCCAAACGACGTTTCCCATGGTGTTGCCTGTAGTCCGTCCCTTTATCCTGCATGGTCACAAAACATTTTCTTCCATCTCAGGGGAAAAGACCAGGTTAGCTACCTAGGGACTGAAAATACTAACAATTTTGAGAATGTAGTTTGAAATACAAAAGGAGCATGCAACTTTTAAAATACTTGAAATACTGAGTTGGTGCCTTCTAAGAAGTCACACAGTTGCATTTTGGGACTGAGCTTTCAAGTCTATTCCAGGATGAAAAGTGAGTAGTTCTGACTTGTACAGTTGCCATATTTGGGGGAGATCTGTTATAATGTACCCCAACTTACACAGTGGCAATTGGGAGCTGTAGGGTACCTGCTATGTAAGCATAAAAACACTGATGAAAGTAAGTGTACAAAATGTATTCTTTCAGAATCAGTAAAAATTAAACATGAAAGGCAAATTTTTCCAAAAAAAAAAAAAAAAAGGATACGTTTATGACCTGGGGAAAGAAAGAATTTGCTAACATTCAAAATATGCAAACCATAGCAGAAAAGATTGATGGATTTGGCCAAGCAAAAATTAACAACTTCTTTTCATCAAAAGTCACCAGAAATAGAGTGAAAAGAACAAGTAGCAGATTGGGGAAAGGGTTTACGACACACACAATCAAGCAAAAGAGAAAAAGCTATATCCGCAGAAGATTTTTTTGAATTCATAAAAATAAGTCAGAATAGATAACCCAATCAAAAATAAGCACAAACAGGCATTTCACAGGTAGAAAATCTAGGTGACTAACAAGTAAATAAAATAAATATAGACACATAATAAAACATATTAAAACTTACTAGAATTAAAGCCATATTGAGATGCCATTTTGCACCCACAGGTTTAGCAAAAGTTTTGAAAGACTGAAGATATGTGTAGCAAAGGGTGACTCTTTCACTGCTGGTGGGAGGCAAACAGGTGTAACTATTTTGGGGAAAAAATTGGCATTTCTCATAAAGCTGACTTTTAAATAACTGCCCAAAGTCACACAGTCAAAATTCACCCTAAGCGGTACAACGTCGTGCCTGGGCCAGTCTTTTAAAACACCTCTTGATTGAGAAGATATTTAGCATGTGTTTTAATTTATTAACCACAACAACATCTGCTTACATTTGCAGCTTATGGGTACATATTATTGAATGCATACCGTCTGCAGGCAATCCTGAGGGTGCATGTGGGGTGCAGCCTCTTTCAATAGCTCCACAGCTGCTCACGATCTTCAGCCCATGGGCGAAGGACTCTTCTTTGTCCCAACCTTTGTGAGAGCTGATACTGAGTCACATCTCGGTTTCCCTACTCTCTTTGAAGGGCAGGGAAAGAAAAAGAGGGAAAGATCACAGACTCACTAGAAGAATTTGATTTGATGAGATAAATTAACAATCTGCATACAGTGAGGTCCAACGAGACCAGATGTCAGAAAGTTTAGGTAAACATTCTTACGAACATGAAATGTTCTTTTTCATGTTCTTTCTCTAGTTATCTGTAAATACCCACCTGATTTCCTCTGGTGTATGAAACTTTCAATAATCTACATCTTCATTTGAGCTGCAAAATTTTCCTTGGTCAGTATGACCACACCTACTTGGTACTCATTTATCCTACTATGTGCTAGCATATACTGGTGATACTTTTGAAAAATAATTTAATTTAAAAATTAATTAAAGTTCTTGCTCTAAATCATTCAGTAGAAAGTTAGATAACAAGCATATAACTATACATACACGTAATACAAAGCATGATGCGTTCCATAAAAGAAGCTGCAGGTGCAGGAATGAAGCTCCAACTCAGTAACAGCAAGATCTATTTGGGGTGTGTGTGTGTGTGTGTGTGTGTATAGTTTACAATGTTGTGTCAGTTTCTGGTGTACAGCATAATGCTTCAGCCATACATGAACTACATATATTCGTTTTCAAATTCTTTTCGCCATAAATTACTATAAGATATTGAATAGTTCCCTGTGCTATGCAGTATGAACTTGTTGTTTGTCTATTTTATATATAGTAGTTAGTATCTGCAAATCTCAGACTCACAATTTATCCCAACCTCTAACCCCCCGGTAACCATAAATTTGTTTTCTATGTCTGTGAGTCTGTTTCAGCTAGGTCCACTTGGATGAGGCAGTCTCTGCAGATCAGCCCTTTAAACTGAGATCTAAAGGATGGAGAGGAGCCAGCTGGCCCAGGGAGGTGCCCTGAAAAATGGTAATTCTGCTTGATTTCTTGGTGTCTCTTAAATAAACACATCGTGATGTCACCCATGGTGCTTGTTGTGGAATTCTAATTTGGCGCTTCCTTCTGTAAGTGAAACATGAGGAATGTAATGTTATCCTATCTTTTTTATTTTCATAATAAAAATTTATATTTTCCTAAAAATATTTAATATTGGTAGACTGAACCAAGATGATAGGTTAAAAAATACTATTGTGTTTCTCAGATTCAAGATTCCAGTGAACTTTAAAGGAAAGCACCTTGAAATATAATATCACTTTCTACCCCTAACATTTCTACAATTCGATGTGTCATTTGAATTTTTAAAAAATAGGCTACTTTTCCTCTAAGAATTTTCTTCTAAGAAGATTTTGAAGCTAAAACATCTCATAGTAATTCATTCTACTTATGAGAAATGTACATCACCTTTCATACAGTAAATATTCAATACTTGAATTTCCATGTATTAAATGTGTCTTTAGGTACTAAATATTGATGTTGTGTTCTTTTCCAACGGCATAAAAAACCCCACAAAAACTGTAGGAGAGAGAATGGGTAATGTGTGGGGTAACTGATTTTACTTTTACTTCTTATACATTCTTCCAAAAATATTGTCAGAAAAGTGTCTCCTGATGCATCTTAAGGATTTCCTACACTTTGTGCACACCGAAGAACCCTGGATGCTGTAGGTTAGCTGTTCAATTACCCACTAACTTCAGTTTGTTAACAGAGTATCCTCAAGGTATATGAGTGAGATATTAAAAGGGGAAGTAAGGAATAAAAAAAGAGCAAAGTCACACAGCGATATAATGCAGGCATTTGTGAAAGGATGAGAATGGAAATGGAGAGCTGTTAAAAGAAAACAAAAATATAAAGAGAAATATGGAGTATGTCAGCCCCTCATCCTCTCAATAATTTTCTTCTGCATTTTAGGCTCAGTAGATAAGCTGTAGATACTATTTTCATTTCCTCCTCTTCTTTTCTTTCTATCACCACTGTGCCCCAAGCTCTGGGTCATTGTCAGATTTCCTTATTCTTTTCAAAACAGATGTCAGATATCATTCACAATGAGCGCCCTAGTCTGCCCCAAGCACAGTTCCTTTCCGTGGAGTGTTCTTTCAGGAGAACTGGGCTTTGGGCTCATGTTGATGCCGAAAGGGTTGCAGGTCAGTGAGAAGTACAATCTGCTACATTCTATAAAGTGGCTGACCCTTAATAAGGATTTCTTCTTAATTTTCAGATTATTCTTAACCCCTGTTTTTAAACTTCTTGGGTTATGGTTCCCATCTGTATAGTGTCTGTAACTATTTTCTCTGAAATCAAACAACAGGGAAAGCCAATTATCTTCTCTTCCAGTGGAATTTATCCAAATTAAAAAAAAAAAGTCCTTTGGCTTCCATGAAACAAAGAGAAGTTGGGCAGTGGACTCAGAACTCAAGAAACAACAGGCACTTAAAAACCCCATCCCATTACCAGACTACCACCACCAGCTTCTTTAATTTGTGTTTTTCTCCTTCTAATGCCAAAAAAGCTTTTACGAATTTCTCACTAGTTTCATCCCATTGTTTAGATATGATGTCAACACAATCTTGCCCCGTCATACTGTCCATCCCTTCCTTTGAAATTTGGGCAATAGACAGGGAGGGTGAGGGAAGGCACACTGGGTGTAATCAAAAGTGGGAAAGGGATTCTAGTTCATCAAGCAGCTTGGACTTGCTCCCAGCCATTTTAAACCTGTTGAAATCTAGAATGCATTTTTTCAAATACTCTGCTCTTAACTTAGGACCAAGATCTATTGTCTTGAAAATCGATTCCATATGTTTCCATTCACTTATACTTGGCTTACTAAAGACACAGTAAAGATTATTTGAGGTCAAGTCTTGCTGGAGCCACTTAAATTTGTTCAACTTTTAGACCTTGGGTTAAAGAGAAGGATAGGAAAACAAAATACAAAAAAACTCTGCCTTAATCAACCCTAAACACTGCTGTCCATCAACTCTGTACAGAACTATTTTATTCTTCACAAGAATAAATAAATTGGTTTGCTAGCCAGAATCATCATCAAGGCAAAAAGTATCTCAATAAAACTGATTGATTTGAAATGTAACATTATAATTTAAAAACAGTACAGAAATAGAATCAGGAAAACTTTTTGTACAAGGCTTCTCTCTAAACCCAGAGCAAGAAGCACATTGTTTCAATATATTACTCTCGTGGAAGAAATTCATGATTAGCCCGAATCTTCAAGAAACGCACTTTCCCTGCTCACATTCCTCTTGTCCATCAAAATTCTGAGGCAGGTTTAGAGAAATTTGGTGATTATCAGAATCAACCATGCTTGATTCTGATAAGGTATATTTGGGACCTCAATTCCTAAAGAAATGCGTTGGGATCAGATCACCTTACAGTGGAGGAACTTTTCATATACGTGTCCATGAGACACTCCTTTGCCTCCATTTCATAGGCATGCTAGAGAAATGTGGCTAACAGGGAGGACCCTGGGGAGAGAGGAGGTGGCAAGTCATCTCTATTGTTATTCACATTTTCTTGGAGAATCCTTCTTCAGTTCCTCACGGCTTCACCATCGTCCGAGACTTCGGCATGAGGCAGATGTGAGCCAGTCTAAACAAGTTAAATCTCCCATTAGCAAATATTCTCAAAGCAAAGGAGGAGGTGATCGCAACAAGGATAATCCAGGATAAATGAACTCAGCTTTGCTTCTGGTAATTAGAACTGTATCTCTTTATAATGTTTCCAGCTCCAATGTCGGAAGAGATCATATGAATCAATTTAACTCTCATCTACCAAGGGTTTAACAAAGATAATTGTGGGAACAAAGCACCTGTTCTAATTTTAAGTTTACGTTCAGAGTGAAAACTACCACTCATTATTTATTTACTTATGCCCTACTTGGACTTGAAGGGTATTTAAGATAAGTTTATTAAAGTACAGGATAAAATCTTTAATGAACTCAAAAAAACTGGCTCTTCACCTTCCTGGAAATCCAGTTAATAAGAAAACATGATTAGTTATAAGATGTGTAATATCCTTCAGTAAAAGTGAACTACTGTAATTCTCAATGGAAGTGTAGGTCTCCAGGTACCAAAACCTGGGACACTCATTCACTAGATGTGGCTTTTAACAAAATAAAAGAGAAAGTTTAGTGGATTTTATTCTAAAATTTAGCCAAATACTTTAGATATTTAAGGCTTAACTTGGGTTAGTTAGTCACTCAACAAACATTTTGGTAGCCACTTTTGCCAGGCACTGTACTAAGTACCCTGGCCAACAAACAGTGGATGACATAGTTATATTCTCTGTCCTCATGGAGCTTGTAAACAGTCAGGGAGACAAACAGTTAAGTAAATGGTAGCAGAATATTGACAAACAAGACTTATAGTAGGTGCACAGAAACAAAGCACAGAGGGCTACACTTAAAAGAGGCACTAACCTGGTTTTCAGGTCAAGGAAAGCTTTCCTGAAAAAGTGACACAAAGGATGAACCAACGTCAACGAGCTTACAGAGGGAGGTAAAGATAGAAGGGCTGCTACAGGGGGGAAGAGCATATGTGAAGGCCTCAGGGCTCTTTAGAACTATTTTAAGGGCACACGCATATACACACACAATTATCCTTATTATATTGTATTAGAATATAATATTATATGGGAACATTCTAGAAAGTAAAGGTACTACTGCTGTGAGCATCTGTTGTTTTTCGCCCAGCCTTTTCATAACAGCACCAGACTTCCCTTTGCCGTACCTCCGTCCCCCAATCCACGCAATGCAGTGGAGCTGACTTCACCACAGCCTCCTTTGCTGGGTCCAGATCTGGCCCATCAGAGCGTCCCACTCCTCCAGGAGTGTTCAGAGATAGGCTAGTGACTCAAACAAGTGACCCTGAGTCACCCTAGGAATTTCTGCCAGGGCTTCTGAGGGGCTCATTGGGTTAGTCTGGGATTTCTGGGGCCACATTATCACCTTCTAGACAGAGCCTGCCTGAAAAAGCCAATACAAAGACAAGCAGACTGCAAGATGGAGACAGACCAAGTCTTCTGAGCCCCTAAATCTAGATAATGCCAAACTTCAGTTAAGTGAATCAATAAACTCCTCTTTCCCTCCCTACTTTTTATTTTCCAGTTTATTTAAGCCATTTTGAATTAAATTATCACTTGCAGCCAAAATAATTCTTATATTAAAACTATACCCCCCCAAAAAAGCATTTATTTTGCTTTTAATAGATTCCACATGTAACTATAAAAGAATCACTGGCTGACCCATCACTGTTCCTTTTCCTTCCTAGTTCGGTGTTATTTGTTTCTATGATGTCTATATTCAGTATACCATTTCCTGTCTCCATTGGGTCCCAGAATAATAAAAATAGGTTTGAGTCTGCCAAGTCACAATTAGTCCTTGCTTTAAGCTGGCCCTCAAGTCTAACTTCTCCAGGAAATGTTCAGATTATTCTATGTACCCATTTCCATTCCGCACTCACCAAGGTTTCTTCCCTGCTCTCCCACACCACTGGCCTCGCCCCCTACCGTCCTCCTACCAGAATAGCAGCCCCTGGGTGCTAGGGCTTTATTTCATCTTTACTTTTTACTCTCCAGCAAGTAGCATGTACTCTGTGCCTGAAGGCTATGTATAAATGTGTATTAATTAACTCAAAATCTTTAGAAGAATTCAACTTGTTGGTTGTATTGTGGGAAAAAGAAAAATTAAAGGAATTCAGAAACGCTGTGGATTTTTTGTTTCCTTGTTTTGAGCTTGCAGGAGGAGGGGTTACTTTCATAAGAAACGTCTCAAATTTACCATTTGAATCAGTAACAAATTATTTAACTTTTCCTGCTTATTCAAATTGCATCCACTATCCCAATCATCCTCATAAGGATCATAAATTATCTCAAGTATGCACCTCCACTGGGACAAACCTTAGATTTTCTGGCTGTACTTACAACTCTAAGGATAATCTGAGAAACAGCATTTCCTCTGTTCCCAGCAACAGTTCCCTCTCTTATCAAAACATTTGAAATTAATTAAACAAATCTGAGTAGCTAGGCATTCGGTCTCTGGAGGGCCACTTCTGGATTTGAACTCCAGCGCTGCCGTTTACTAGTTTAGGTGAGTGACTTCCCTTCTCTGGAGCTCAGCTCATCACCTGTGCAACGAGTACCCACGTCACAGGGAGTTCATGGGGGCTCAGTGAATGTCATCAGCGAGGTACGGAGCCCTGTGCTCTGGGCCTTGCAAAGCAATTCAGTGAGAGTTGTCTTTGCCTTCCTGTCCTTAGGAACTTCACTCTCTAACTCACCCAACCTCAAACTCTCCTAAAACTAAAACTAAGCAGAATGAGGCTGCCCCGCCTCAAATTCCCAGGGCTTTGGAGAGCATGCAGGATGTGTCAGTGATCTCTAACGAAATTCTCTCTTCCCAGGAAAGCCTAAAGAGGTAGTCATAGCAAAGAGAGGAGACCAGGAGGTCATGTGACACATGTCCTTGGCCCTGAAGCCTACCCATTGCCCTCAAGCAACAAGGAGCCTCTACTAACATCCCCGACCCCTGGAGAGAGGGGTCTTATACCAGAAAAAGCATCACTAATGTGTTCTCCATACTTCTGTATTCACGCTCCTCCAACCGTCTCCTCCACTGCCCAGACCACCTTCCTCTGTCAAGTCTAGAGTGATCAGACTGAGATCAAGCCCTTCTTACCATGGAATACTTTATTGTCTGTTTACTTCACTTGGCCACCTTCCAAAGATGAGGAAATCTGGAACTTACCTGGTTATTACACGGTGCAGACCCTTTCTGCACATGGCTTCTTTGCAACCACATGACAGTCAAATTCACAAATCCCTCCTCACAGAATTACTCACTAGTGCATGGTACCAAACTCACATAGCATTTCCTAGCTTCTAAAGACATGCCAAAAAATAAGTATGTTAAAGAGGAAGATACATTAAGTAGAGAATCAGGGAGGAAATTCTAACTTGCTGGATGCCTCCCCCCACCCCCCACCACACACACACACACACACACACACACACACAACTTTTCTTTAGCCATACCACTTGGTAATGAGTACGTACCTGACAGATTTGCTGTGGAAATGGTCTTCTTAGTACGGATCGTTGTAGATGAAGTTTGTTAATAGAAGATTACTTGTCAAATTAGATATATTCTCATATAAGTTAACTTTTATATACTACCTAGAAGGACAATAAAGACATTAACTAAAAATATGAAGTAAAGTTTAAGAATTAAGATAATATCCAGAGAGAAAATTATCTTTCGTGCTAATTTAAAAACCATCTGTGAAGACAGAGACCTGGTTATTTGAGGAAGACGGGTGGGGGTCCCCACAGCCAGATAGGTTAACACGGCTGTGAGGGGAGGAAACAATATTTTAAAGATGATTTGGGCTTTTTGTCTCTAAGTGATATTGGGGGAAATCCTACTTGTTAAAAAGGAAAATGTTAAAAAACTTTAACTACACTTTTGGAAATTGCATCCTAATGCATTATACAGGGATGTTTCTTGTTTCAGGCACAGCCACCCAAAAAGTGTGACAAAGATGCAGTGACAGCAAAAGAAGCAATCACACTTATAATCTAAGACAACAGTAAGCATAAATAAATGTGTAGTCCTCGGTCTATTATGGTAGCTAAACTTCAGATTTCTTTTCTTGAAAAGAGAGATATCCAGAGAAAAGATTACTTCAAAGAGTTTAAGCAAAGCAGCTTTCCACTAACTACAAAGTTTAAATTCCAGCCAAGCAGCTGAATAAGAAATGGATCTGTTCACTGGGAAAGTGAATTAATAGAACATGTCCAAATTCTCCAACCAGGGGCATGCAATTGTTTTTATTTTGTTTTATTTTCAGGCAAGAGGAAATGATGGATTCATTGGTCTACACTCAAGCAAATTACCTGTAGAGACATAAAAGATTCAATTTGGAATGCAACTTGCCTGGACAGAGAGAAGAAAGATTCAGGGGTGACACAAAACCATCAGGAGCTGATAGAGCTGAACCTGGTGGGATTCCACGGTATCCACCTGGAATAAACAATCTTCTTCAGAATTGCCCGCCCCGTTGTGCTGTGTTGCTTTGTAATCATAACGACACATTTGAGCTGTCTGACTTACCAAACTGCTTGGTAAATTCAATTTTCAGATACCAAGGCACTGTATGGCATCGTGCCTTTACCATTACCCTCGGCTGAGAAGTAACTTTATGTGAGGTTACCCAATGGGAATAAAGCACGTTCGGGATCCTGTCCTCACAAAGCTGTCTACTTTTCATCTTCTCAAGCCTCTCTCTCCACCAGTAGCATCAACAGCTTCCCGGTGGGAAGCTTTCACGAGCATAGCGATGTGTCATGGACATCCCAACTGAGCAACGGATCCTAACTGATCCCAAATCATCAACTTCTAGAGTAAAATGTGACATGAATTGTTATTTGCAGTCCCTTTCTCCTTGCCATCTGCTCCAGCTCAGCCATGACCACTATCAGACTGAGCATATGCAGTCACCATCGCATCTTTAACACCTTCGTCTTAATTCCAAGCACTCCTTATTCCAAAGCCTTTTCTCTGCCAAAAAAAAAAAAAAAAAAAAAAAAGACTGCTCCCATCTACTCTCAGCATTGAGCACACGCTGCTGTACTGAGCTTTCAGGGTCTGTATCCCATCTGCCACCTGGCAGAAAAAGACTTCAAAATGTGTGACATCATCTGCAGAGAAGTCCCACTAGTATCCTGGACAAATTTAATGGTGATTGTAGATGACATGTTGAACACCCTGTCTTCCCAGTTCTGTTAATGTTCTGTTCCATTCCTTCCTCTCCACTTTATTTCTGCTACACAAACTTATCTTGTATCTTAGAGTTAACATAACCGATATAAAGCCAAAATCTTAAACACCAGCATTCCACACTCTAACCACAACATCCGAGCCTTAGTTCTCTCATATGCTTGCTGTTCAACTCCTTGACCCTCCATTTCCCGCCCATCTCCCTTTCTATTTCAGTCTTTGTTTCCTTTGATAGTTCAACATTGTTGACCCTTGTCCTTCTGCCATGCTATCAGCAGAACTCCAACTACAGATCACCCCAAACACCCAATTTCTCCCTTCCAAATGTTGAGTATGATGAGTAGAAATCACACATACACAGACACAAATATGATATTGTTCCATTATAAATTCACAAATTGATTTCTTGGCAAGTTCTTTAGTAATATATTTAAATAATGCTGAAGATACACACTCCATGCAAGTATTTTTTTAAACAGAACACAAAAGGCACTAATCACCAAGAAAAATATTAATAAAGTAGATTTTGTTAAATTTAAAATTTCTGTTACTCAAAAGAAATAAACAGAATGAAAGGCGAACCACAGATTTGAAGATATCCCCAACACAGGCCCAAAAAAGTATTTTCCAACACGGGACTTATATCTAGAAGATAAAATCAATTCTCAGAAATCAATGAGCAAGAGACAGACAACACATTTTTTTTTAATGAGCAGGAGAATGAACAGGTATTCTACAAATGGCCAGCAAGCCATGATACCCGGTAAGCACATGAAAAGGTGGTCAGCAGCATTAGTTCTTCACAAAATGTGAAACAGAACTGTGACATAACACAACACAACCCTCAGATTGTGAAAAAATTTTTAATCTGAAAATTCCAACTGCTGGTGAGAGTATGGAATGCCTGAATCTCTTGATTAGTGTTGATAGGAGTATAAACTTATTATAATCACTTTGGAAAATTATTTGATATATCTACTAAGGCTGAACATACTTATAAGCCATGACCCAGCATTCCTCTTTTTTTATTTTTCCCAATTGAAGTATAGTTGTCTTACGATATTATATTAATTATTAGCTTCAGGTGTAAATTTTCATGATTTATGTCCTTACACACTACACACAATACAAAGGTGTTACCATATTATTGACTATCTCCCCTATGCTGTGCATCCCATCCCAGTGACTTGTTTATTTCCTAACTAGTTGTTTGTATCCCTTAATTTCCTTCACCTATTTCATCTATCCCCCTACCTTCTTCCCTTCTTGTGGCAACTAGTTTGTTCTCTGTATCTATGTGTTTCTACTAGAAATGCACATAACATGCACCAAAAAATGTACAAAAATATTAATGTATTATTAGTTAAATTAACATAAAAATAAAGACAACCCAGGGGTCAACCAATAATAGATAGGCTAAATAAATTGTGATATAATCACACAAAGGAATACAATTATAGCACTGAATAAAGTATAATCTACTACTATATGCAATAACATAAATGTTGAATAAAAGAAGGAAGACAAAAAAAATACTGTATGATTTTATATAAAATTCAAAAACAACCAAAACTAACCTATAGTAACAGAAATCAGAATAGTAGTTTCTGTTGGAAGATATCTAACTGATCATTTAGTCATCTCTTAACCAGCTTTTAAACTCATCCTCTCTTCTCCATTTCCATTGCTTTAATTCAAGGTCTAATGATATCTCTCCAGGATTACTACAATCATGTGCAACCATCTCCTAACTCTGGCCTTGTCCCACTGCATTGGAACCTTCATTATGGACCTAGCGATTATCATACTGAGTGAAGTCAGACAGAGAAAGACAAATATCATATGATATCACTCACATGTGCAATCTAAAAAAAAAAAAAGAAACAAATTCTATTTACAAACTGAAAACAGACTCACAGACATAGAAAACAAATTATGGTTACCAGATGGGAAAGGGTGGGGAGAGATAAGTTAGGGGTTGGGGCTTAATAGATATAAAATAGATAAACAACAAGGACCTACTGTATGGCACAGGAAACTATATTCAATTTCTTATAATAGCATATAATGGAAAAGAGTCTGAAAAGAATATATATATGTTTGTATATGCATAACTGAATCACTTTGCTGTACACCTGAAACTAAAATTGTAAATCAACTATACGTCAATAAAAAATTTAAAAAAAAACTTTCATTATGTATCTTGAGCAATCTTTCTAAAACACAAATTTAATCTCATTTTCTCCCCCCAGTTAAATCTTTAAATGGTTCTTCATAGCATTCAAGACAAAATCCTAGGTCCTTAGAACAGTATACAAGGCAGTTTATTTTACAGACTCTATTTCTCCAAATATTTCTCTCTTTCTTTCTTTCACTTCGTTTCCTATGCTCCATGCTCTAGCCACGAAGTTATGAAGTTTCCAAATCAAGCCCAGCTCTATGTCTTTGTACCTTTAAGTCTGATGTTTCTCTCCCTGAAAGGGTCTCCACTTCTTGCCTTCTCTGACTCGAAAACTTTTACACATCCTTCAAAATGTATGCAGCTCAAGGATCACCTCCTCCAGGAAGACTTCCCACTCCCCTTCAAACTAAGGAAGGTAGGTGATCCTTTTCTGTGAACTTAGATTTGCCTCTGACCTAGTCCTGCTCATATTACTTCTGATTATCTATTTATTCAATTGATTCCCCAACCAAACTGTAAGGAATTGAGAGCAGGAGTTGTGTCCTTTACTTCTAGCTCTCAACAGACAACATAAAGCCAGCAGTAAATAAACCAAAAAATGATTCCTCTCCATTTGTTCAATCATGCCCCAGTTAGTTACCTGCAACTTTTTTCTTGAATCTAAAGAGGCCACACAATTGATTTTTTTCTGTAAATCTAAAGCCTACCCTTAGACAGAAAAAGTATTAAGCTAAAACTATTCTTCCAAATTTTACATTGTTGTGCTCATAAAATTGTGTTAGTGTATAAACCAAACAATAAAATGGAAATTCAAACTTTCAAATAGATTGGAATCTCATATCTATGGCAGTTAAAACATGGGCTCTGGTGTCAGGCTGCCTGGGTTCCAAACCCCAGGGCCGCATTAGCTAGTTATGGAACAATGACCAAGTTACTTAATGTCTCTGTGCCTTGGTTTCTCCATCTGTAAAATGAGATAAATGTCTCTGTCTCATGCAGTTGCTTCAAGGATTAAAGGGGACAATACATGTAATGCATTAAGCATAGTGCCTGCAGGGAAATATACACAAGATTTTGTGGTAGCTCATGGTGAAAAAGTATGTAACAATGAATATATGTATGTTCATGCATAACTGAAAAATCGTGTTCTACACTGGAACTTGACACAACACTGTAAACTGAATATAACTCAATAAAATAAAATTTAAAAAAACAAAGAAACAGATGAAATAAATTTCAACAATTTACTGAAAGAAAAAAAAAAGGCATCGTGCCTGGAAAGAGTTAAGTGTTTGATGCTATTTATTGGTAGGAATAAGAGCAACAGCAGTAGCAGTAATTTAGACAAATGTCTGTTTACAAAATGAAAGTATTCTAAAAAAATTGTACGACAGAAATTTGTGGCTCTAAGGCAAAAAAATTATTCTGTTAATGCATTATTTCCTGAAAAAATCCACAACCAAAATGACAGAGCTTTTGAAGCATAACTTAGAAAGATATTCATGTGAGAAATGTTGCATCACTGTCATAGTAATTATGCAAAGCAAACTTTACAGATATCTCAAAAATACTAACTTACTTTTTTAAAAAAAGAATGGAGATAAACTGACACTGCAGGTCTTTGAATATCATGTTTTAAGTCAGTAAGTTGCTTTCTCAATAGTATAATATTAGTCTTAGAAAATATAAAATCCATTATTGATTTAAAAGTAAGCCAATGATGAAAATGCTGCTCCAAGAGTTTGACCCTTTTTTAAGAATAAACTTATTCTTTACTCTTAAACTTATTTTTTAAGAGTAAACTTATTTTACTTTAAAAATTAATTTACATGGTGCTTAATTAAAATGATCTGCAAATAAAATAACTTTCTTGATCCTAAATAATAAATATCTCTTCCTCCTGCACTGAAGTACTAAATATTGTGTCTCTCTATACTGAAGGAAATCTTCAAAGATCAATAATTTCATTACCGGGTGGAGGGTGGGAGGGGATAGACGGGATTTCAAAATTGTAGAATAGATAAACAAGATTATACTGTATAGCACAGGGAAATATATACAAGATCTTATGGTAGCTCCCAGAGAAAAAAATGTGACAATGAATATATATATGTTCATGTATAACTGAAAAATTGTGCTCTACACTGGAATTTGACACAACATTGTAAAATGATTATAAATCAATAAAAAGTGTTAAAAAAATAGTAATAATAATTCATTACCATTTCCAGCAGTTGAAGAACTTCTTTTTATTTGGGATTAAGAATGCATAATAGTAAAAAAGAAAAAATCATGGTGCTATACCACCTCCTTAATGGTAGATAACCTTCAGTTTTCACTTTGGGGAAAAAGATTTTTGAATCTCTGTCATAACATTATCTGTTACATGTATAAAGAAGACAGTGACATGTGGTTCTGAAGAAAGCAAAAAGACTGTATAATTTTTAACAAAAATTATAATTTTCAACCAAAAAATGCATAGCAAAATGAACTCAAACTTAAACTTGATTTGTTTGTTATTTCCCACAGAGACTTTCATGACAATATATAAAATAGAGTACAAGATATATATTTAATCTTGAAAGCCTGCATGGTATCTATAAACTTCAAAACGAATCTTCTACCTTTGAATTCAAGTAACAGTTTTTTACCACATCCTCATTATTTATATCACGTGAATTTTTTTCAAAATTATTTTCTGTATTGTGATTGAGACAGAAATAAGAATAATTTTATTTTTATTTTATAGTATAGATTTAATATAGAAGCATGTCATTATTTATTTGTTTTATTTTTGCTTCATTGTGACATCAGAAACACTCCTTAAAAATTGAAGTATTCAACTAGTCAGTTGTTTTCACCAAAAACTTTCTGACGGTTGTTTCAAATGATTTCGTTACTAAACTCACTGTTTTGTCATCTTTTAGACACAAGCTAGAACTACATAATTCTGTTCCTCTCTTGGCCAACAGCAGAACGTATCTTGGAAGTAAATGAATTATTACTTCACATGTATATCATTCTAGTTACAGAAATAGATAAGTAATATCTTTGAAAGCTGACTTTGCTTTTCATTTTAAAAATCCTATTCCAGTGTAGGACAAAATTAAACTTCTTCCAGATACTAAAAGTATAACTATGAAATGGAAAAGACAAGAAAGAATATGGGCATTATTTAATTACACCCAAATGGATGTTTAGAATTGAAAGACACTGCAGACCTATCATATTGCACACAAAGTCAGAGCATACTGATATGCCTGCCAAGCAAACATAAAATCCCAAATAAGATGATGCTGGTACAGAAAATCCTATCACTTTAAGGAACACGAATACAGGCAATCGCTATACAGGACACTCCACTTCCGCCCGGCATAGGTTCCCAAACCCATTAGTAGCAACTAGGCAATGTCACAGGGAGTTCTCAGCATTGATTTTTTTTTTCTATAGAAAATCAACAGAAAAGCAGCTAACTCTGAGTCAGGGAAAAGTCTGATCATCAAAATATCCAAATATGAAACTTTGTACAAGAAGTGGCACAAAAGCAAGAAGCACAATTAATTTAAAAGATTTTTTTGGCCACTTGTGACTGCTCTTTAGCCTATTCCTAAAAGCAAAGTAACAAGGCTGCTTAATTTCAAGCTTTTTAAAAAAAAAAAACCTGCTTAAATCTCTTTTATTTAAAAAAAAAGTTAGTCAAAAAATTTTAACACAGGAAAGTATAAAAAAAAGAAATAGCACATAATTCCAGTTAGCATATTTATTTTAAACATTGCCTTTAAAAAATAAAAGTAGAGCACACACCATTAGAAAATTCCAACCGTTCAGAAGGGCATAAAATGAAAAGTAAAAATCGCCCTCCTCCTCTCACAATCACCAACCCCAGCCTCTTTCTAAAATTATTTAAAACTTTTAAATACATTCATCTAGAAATACATGTTTATATTTGTACCCACATTTACATATACTCACCTACCATTGTACAAATGTTTTTAAAGCAAACATAAAATTTTGAAACTAGGAAAACAATTCCACCTTAAATCGTTAAAATGCTGGTGTAGAACAACAAAAACCTTATATTTATCATCACTCCACTAAATTTTGTAAGAAGCATGATTTTTCAATGAATTCATCAATTGTATCCGCTTTGTTTCACGTTGTCTCTAGTCCTTGGAACTAATTCTAGGACTCATCACATGCAACACAGCCAAACCCACACTGAAAGTGACAGGGAGAATTACCCACGCAATTCTACGTACGCCCAAAAGAAAATGGAATAAAAAATAAATAAACAGAAACTCCTCACATATTCATATTAAAGAAAAAAATAAAAACCTTAAAAGAGAAACAAGTCAGGGAAACACCTAGGCTAATTTGTAGGAACATAAAATTCATTTTGTCAACTGCTACTTAAGGTAGTACTAAAAAACCTAACTTCATCTACCACTGCTTAGATTGAACATAAAAAGCTACAAAAATTTAGGTAAGAGATGCAAACATTTAAAAAATGTATATTCTACTATTCATATCTATTTTATATCATAAGTATATGAAAATAAGTAAAACGCTCCAAAAAGTTCATTTAAACTTTTTAAAAGGCAGCTGAAATTAGAAACATGTCTCAGTTGTACAACCTGTTTTGAAATCTCATCAAATTATAACTTCAGTGCTTGTCTACTATATCTGAACATATTTTGAGTATTTTTAATTGAAGTAATTCAGTTCTGTTCTTTAAGTCCTCAAAAAAAAAAAAAATCCCAGTTCTGTTCGTATACATGAATAAGGAACTATTTCTTTACTTCAACATATTCTGCCCTGAAACAGAATTTTTGTCTGTCAAAAACTTCATTTTATCATAAATCATAAAATTCCCATTTTAGTTCTTCTACAGCACAATTTATTTCATATGAGAAAAATACTCTTCAAGTAAATCTGTAATTATTTATTAATTCAGGATTATTGATCAAACCATCTCATAACCCAGTAGCAAATATTGTCAATATGGGTAATGACTCACGATGGAGTGAAAAGTCAAACTTCTAACTTGGCTTTCATATGGAGAAACGCTTGGGGAGGAAGTTATCATTCAAATTGATCATCTCATAGACGAGGCAACTTCTGTTAGAGGAGGATACAACTCTTCAGGTGGAAAAGAGCCTTTGAAATTCATAATACATAGACAATTAAAAATAAAAGTGCCATACTGCAGAGTAGTTTCAGGAAGCAGATTATGTGCATTTGGTCTGCATAGTTCAGAAAAAGGTTTGAAATCTCTCTCATGATTAGTAACGGCTTGCCTTCTGTCAGAGTGCCCTTGCTGTTTGAATACAAGCGTGGGTGACAGTCAGAACACTTGCTTCTCAAAGTGCTAACTTTTCCTCCCTGGTATCTGGTCGCTCTGGCAGTCAGATGCAGCAGCCTCCTCTCAGCCCTCCAACCGCGGCCATAGAGGACCTCAAAGAAGGAGGAAGCTGTGAGAGGCCAAGCTGGTCTACCGTTTGACTCCTCTACATGCATTCCCGGTTATGAGTCCCGACAGCCTCTCTGATTAATATTGTCATTGGTAGTCAACGAAATCGATTCTTTCACCCCCTTCAAAGCTCTACAAAAAAGAAGACCAAGGGATGTATGGAAGGTAGGGGGTGATTTGTCTTCATGATTTACAGAAGTGATGAAGAAATTTAGCAGAAGAAAGGAAGTATTTATCAGTAAGTTAAGGGGCTTCTGTCACAGGGCAAATTGAATCACCAGGTGTTTACAAGAAGTCCCACACTAATTCTGCCTAAGTACATGACAAAATATTTCCAATTTTGACCCAATCTTATACAGATTCCTTGCTGCACCTTAGCTGGTTGCATTCCTGAGCAACTTAGAGACTATTTGCTCAGTATTTGCCACGAACCATATGTTGTGGGTAATTTGTCCTCACAGTTTAAAACATTAATCTCCTTGGCTTCTCTCAAGAAGAATTGTGAGTGAAGAGAAAAATCTCTTACGCCCTAAACCGACATCGTGTACTGATAGCCTAAATGTCTTTGTTCATTAAAATAATAATAATAAAGCACAGTGACAAAAAAAGAACATTTTCCCACTTGTCCATTTACTTCCCCTCTCACCTCTGTTTCTTCTCTGGGGAACATAAAAGTCTACTCCCAGGTTTAGAGCTGTTCTCAAAAATCAGCCCTTAGCTTCATTTCTTTGCCTTTTCTCCTTTTTTGTCCCGAGGGAAAAAATTCCTCTGGAAAAAAAAACGACATTTTCTGCCTGAATTGATAGCCCAAGCTTTCAATTCTAACATTTCAATACATGGAATAAGGGCGATTATATATGTGTCTTGTGTTTCATGGACTTGGGGTTGTGATAATTTAGGTCTAGATTGCTGATAATATTGGGACATTATACAATATATAGTCTGACAGTGGCCATAAAATGGGCATTTGTTACTGCACTGGGCTTCACGTTGCTTAATGGTGTCCACAAATATTTGCAAAACATAAAAAATACTGATATTTTAATGATGCAGTAGGATCACATCAAATAAAAAGCACTTTCGCTATAGCTGTGTGACAACAAAATTTACTGCACGACAATGGCAACAGAATTTAAATGAAAAGTTATATGGAAAAAAAAATAGCCTGCTTTTTCAAGGTTTATACGTATGTGTGGGTTTTTATTGGTGTGCTAAATTGATTCTATACAGTAAATGGCATCATTGCTTTTACATAGCATTTTGATAATTTCCAGATGGTCCATGTTTTCATTTTACATTGGAAATTATGAACATAGAATTATTTTTCCAAAGTTTGAAAATGTGACATGGTTGCAAATCTCAAACCTGGGTAAACACCGTAACTATGCGATAACACTTTTTCCGTATAAATGTAACATTTATAGAGATATTCTTGATTAATTGTGCAAAATCCATTTGTGCCTTAAACTAATACCACGGTAGGTGATGAACCACACTGAAGACAGCCATTGGGAGGCAGACTGTTTAATATCCCACCCGTCCACTAATAATACCTCTTCAATCAAAGCCAAAACTTCAGAAAATTTTTCTTTCGTTCTTTATTCTC
Source organism: Vicugna pacos (assembly GCF_048564905.1). Taxonomy (NCBI): domain Eukaryota; kingdom Metazoa; phylum Chordata; class Mammalia; order Artiodactyla; family Camelidae; genus Vicugna; species Vicugna pacos. The sequence continues at coordinate 27,683,043 of NC_132994.1, forward strand.
TTCCGCTCCCCCAACGGGACTCTTGGCCCAAAAGGAATTTTTCCGTGGCATCTGATTTCCCAGAAGTCCACCTCCGCAGCCTATCATTTGATAATTAAATCACAGTGTTTCTTCTGCCCACCCTGCTCGTGGCGATCCCGTTTCAGCCCGGTGCACAGCCTGCATTGCCGTCCATTCTCCACACATGTCCTCCCCAAAGATCTTGTGTTGCAGACAGCTTTGCCACAGGGTCGGCAGCCTGGCTGAGATCCAGGAGCACGTTGTGGGTGATCCTGCTTCCCGTTTCATGTTAAGTACGGCTGGTGGATGCTGCTGAAGGAATGGCTCAAGAAGCCAGATGTCACATCCAGGGGAGGCTGGACACTACCGTCACCAGAACAACTTCCATTTGGTAGGGCGCTGGATGCCATGCTGGTTTCTTGTCGTCTTCTATTTCACAAAGGCCTGGCAGCTCATGTCCTTCATATGACTGTCTTTGCTGAGGACACCGAATTCATCTAGGTAGTAATATCCATACTGTCTCTACTATGCTAAATCGTATCATTGGTTCCATATTTGCATTTTAAATCATAAAAAAAAATATGTTTCCAATAGACGAAAAACAGACTATTCAACTAATACTTATGGAATCCTCTGCTTTATGCTGGGATCTATGCTGGGGTTCAGGGATAGAGAACAAGACACCCCAGAGAGCTTACCACTTACCACTGGATTCTGTCTGTATTTCTTTCTTTCCTCAATAAATTTTTTTGGCATTATGGAACCAATTCCAGAGCAGTTTTCAATTGTGCTGTCAGTAGGAATGTTACAAATTTAGGTATATGCAAGTATCAGATTATAACCTGAAAATGGCTGAAGTACATCTAATTAAACCATTTCTTTTCTTGTTTGGGGGTAGTTGTCATATATCTAAATAGAATCTTGTGAAATATTCAAAGGAAAAGAGTCATACAGAACAAAATATGTTAATTTCTGGTTCACTGGTCCCTCATCCCACCTGCAAAACACACGTGCACATTTCTACACACATGTGCATGCTCACACATACTCACCTGCACCCCTCCCAGGAGTAACCTCTGTCAACAGTTCAGTATGTGAATCCTGCCTTTATATACAGGTGTGTTCAGAGCACATTTATACTTCATATCTTTTTTGAATAAATGAGATTATACACTGTTATTGTTCCATGCTTTTTTCACTTAACAATATGTCTCAGAGATCTTGCCAAGTCAATATGTGTAAACCTACCTCTTCCTTTTCAACAGTTGAACAGTGTTCTCTACGAAGGATGGGCCATCTTGGATCTAACCCAGGTCCCTACTGATAGATCATGGCACCATTTCTCAGCTTGAAGGAATAGCACTTTATTGCCAATTTTTTTTTTCTTTTCTGTTATAAGGAATTTCTGAGAAAGGCTACACCATACATATGATCTCCATTTTCAATATGCTATTTCTTTTCATTAGGAGTGTTTGAAATGTATCAAAGCTCCATAACGGAATTCTGGGTCTAATTCTCTTTGGAGTCTTCTCTGAAGTACTCATTGCTTGGAGGCATAAGTTCCAAGTTATATATTTGGTGGTAACAGTAACCTCACATGAACTTTACACTTTGCATGTTTTTAAGACAATTAATTAGCTTACAGTATTACACACCCAACACTGAGATTTAAAAACCAAAAAAGATAAAGTGGCCTTGTAAGTTTTTATTTACATGACTTGAAAAAGGGTATATCTCAAAAAATGGAGAATAAGAGTACAGTGTGTTATTCATTGGATTGAATTTCAAAAATCTGGTCCCAGTAGAAACAGAGGATAGATCAGGGTTAAATCTGGGTGCTTTGATTGTAACTCTCACATCAATCAAGACCCCTCACATTTGTCCCCTCAAATTCCTTTTTGGTAAAGATGAAAGCAAATGCCAATGAAAAAAATATATTAGTGGGTAGTGAGGACGATGTGGTTCCAAATAATTCTGAGCGGCAATTTCACCCACTCTGGCTGTTGCTGGTTGACCTTTGTCCCCCATCACAGATGATAAGTTGCTCAAACTCACTATTCTTTGAGAATCTCTCTCAGGTTGTGAGCTTTCTGATAACCCATTAGGACAAAATACGCCAGGACACAAAAACATCAGTGATGTTTCCAAGAAGGGGCGTATCACTGGTGGTGTGAGAATTTCTAAATTGAATGCTGTCATTTTCATCATCTTCTGCTTATCTTTCAAAGATCACTGGATTGAAATGCTGTCCCTCACATCTCTCCACATTTTACCTAGTTCTGCAGAAGGACTAAGTTTATTTTCTATGGTATAGGGGATTAGCTTCATAAAGGCTTTAGACTGAGGAAAAAGCCTCTGTCATCCATGAAGCATATTGGAGACTAAGGGCTTTGGGCACCATTACTGCTGACTCGGGAGTATCCACTTTTTCCTTAACCCTGGCTCAGCTTAGCCAACAGACTGGCTTTGTCTTTCTACGCCCACAGACCTAATCCACATGGGATCCCAGCGAGCCAAACCTGAGCAGAAATGGAAGGGGAGATCATTGCCCAACAATAGTAAATAATTCAATTCCATCCCCTTTGCTCCTGAGTTTAGGAAGTAAAAGAGTGAGTCTTCCTGGAAAGTGGCATTTTATTTGTATTAACATAACCTCTAGCAGGACAATGAGAAAAGGAATCATTCAGCCAAGGGCACTTTCTCAGGAATGTTTGCCTCTTCTGCAGACGGACTGCAGGCAGGCACTCTACCTGTCTCCAGCCTTCTCAAGCAGTTCACCAAGCCACCTCTGCCTCCCTAGCCCCTTCTGATGATGCCTGGGGCCCTAGTTTACTTTAAGCAAATCAAAATATCCATACCTTGCAAAATCAACTTATGTGACAAAATCTATTTTATATCTTTTTATTTCTCTACAAATTATGATTTCTTTTCAACCTCTTTAATTTCTTATTTTCATTATCATAACAGAAATTAAATTTTTATTATTCCTTTATTCCTTTTCTTTCTATTTCCAATATAATAATAGTAATAAAATGTCATAGCCTGGTTTTTACCCAAACACTGTAGATAAAGATCGTATCAAAATTAAATGACCAATGACAATGAGATATCAGTACACATCCACTAGAATAGTTAAAATTAAAAAGAACTGACCATATCAAGTGTTGGCAAAGATATGGAGCAATTGGAACTCCCATCCATGGCTAGTAGGAATGTAAATTGGTAAAATCATTTTGAAAAAAATTGGCAGTTTTCTACAAAGTTAAGTATGTGCTTTTCATATGACCCAAAAATCCTACTAGGTATTTATCCAAGTGAAATGAAAACATACGTCCACACAAAGATCATGTAAATATTTAGATCATCTTAACTCATAACACCCTAAAACTAGAATTAATGCACACGTTCAACAATGGGTAAGTCAATTATTAAACAAATTGTGGTATATTCATACAATGAAATCCTACTCAGTAATAAAAAGAACCAAACTACTGATTTACACAACAACCTGGGTAAATCTCAAAAATATTATGCTGCACACAATCAAGCAGAAATAAAAATGTGTAGTCTGTATGATTCAGTTTATACAAAATTCTAGTAAAACTAGCAAAACTAGCTTATATGTGCCAGGAACAATTACATTCAAGAACATATATATTATATAAGATGTATATTACATAATATACAACAAGCAGGTACATGGTACATAATACTCTGTAGACAGAGATTTGTACATTAGGACACACTTTCGCATTCACTCCTCCTGGTGGAGGTATCACCAAGTCCAAGCTTGTACTGCTTGCCACACCATAGGCCAATAAATCGAGAGAGATGAATTGTTGGGGCAAAGAATAGTGACTATTCTGAAAGCCAGCAGACTGAGAAGATAGTGGACTAGTGTCCCAAAGAACCATCTTACCGGAGTTAGGATTCAGAATTCTTTTGCACTAAAAGGGGAGGGGGGGTGGCTGGTTATTGCCAACTTCTTGATGCCAGATCCCTTGTTCTTGCAGCTGTCCATGTAGGTCTGGTCACAGTGTTCCTATAAACCCTTAACAAGAAAAATTTTATTCTCTGTTCTACAACTTTTTATCTCTATATGAATAAAAAAGTGTTGCACCTATAAAGGTCATAGACTTGAGAATGGGCTATCCTATATATTTCAGACTATTGGCAATATTCTTTTAGTTATTAACTTGTAGCAAAAACAACAGAATGCAAAGGTTAAAGTAAAAGAAACAGATCCAATGTGGAGTTAGATTTGTTCTTTCCTATTACAGAGGCTGACATACTTTCTTGTCCCCTGTGGCCCTATCACTCTGGCCGGCCCTGGTTAGATCCAGAGCCTGGAGACTACCAAATCCTTCAGCAGGAGGAAAAACACCCACAGCTGTTCACCACATTGGATGGTACCTCACTGATTGATTAAGATCCCAGGGGATATATTGTGGGCAGTGTTACTGGTGAAGCAGGAAAGAGAGGAAATAGAAATGCAAAGAGGAAAGGCTGAGTCACAGGTAAGTTCAACCCATAGAGTTGCCATCGTACCCTGGAAAATGCCCCAGTCCTCACTGAGGTCTGGCTTTTTAATACTGGGTGGCTTCCCAGCCTCCTTACTTTCCCACAGAAAGGGTCAACCCTGTGACCTGAGGTCCAGAACACACTATGTTCCTTGCCTCTTGAAAGAGCCAAGACACTAATTTTTATGAAGTGAAATGTTATTAAACTCTCTGGGATGAATCAGAAAAATCTAATCTCCTATCACTGAGAAAGAGACAGTAAAAATAATCAATATCAAATGCTTCAATATTGGGAAGAAATGGTTTTATCGTCCTGAACAGAATTCTGTTTTCAACTACTGAAGGAAAGAAAAACCTTCAAACTTGGAAAGAGAAAGTGCTTTCGGCTTCCCCTCACTTCCCCTCCCTAATTAAATCAAAATACGTGCAGCCGACACAGCAACATGGTGTTGGCCGTAAATGAATCAGTTACACGAGTTCTGTGCAATTTAACAAATTGTTCAGATCCATTTAGGTCGCCTTAGATTTTCATTTAAAACCTATCACATTTTCTTTATTATTGATATTTATACTACAGTGCTGCTAAAATTTCTGAGTCTAGAAGGTGGCTGCGGAGTGCAAGGACCTGGGGCCAGACACTAGGTTCTAGCGGACCTGGAATGTGTGATTTGGTATCCAGTGCTTGCAGGGTGGGCGTTTCTTTCCCAGCACGATCCACACCCTGGAACTGTGTTAGGATGAGAGCATCTGTCCCTATTTTATGAAACCGTGTTTCACTTTAAAGTCACCCTCAGTGCTTGCTATGGCTGCAGGGAAATATATTTTTATAATATAAACAAACAGATAAATAGAGAGGAGACTCCTTGTAGCTAAAAGTTATATGACCCTTGTGTATGTTTTTCTTCTGTTCCAGCTGGTGGCACGTGTATTTGGAGTGTGTGAACAACAAACCAGGAAGCAATGGTTCTTGCTTTAAAGGAAGAAAAACATCACTGCCAATTAATCTATAAACGCTGTGGCCACTTGGTATTCTGTCCAACCACACCACAGCAAGCAGAGTATCTCTTTTCCTCACGCACTCACTCTCACACCTGCGCATAAACTCCTAAGTGCCGTTAGTAGAAAACACAATCTCTGTTTAAAAGATGGTAACTGAGTTATTCTAAGATAGGAAGCTCCCCGTTATTCTCAACACCTGTATTAAAGTGCCCTGGGTATTTAAAACAAGTGGGCTGGTATTTATTTCCAGACACCAGCAGTACTACCCGTGCAGCTCGATAAACATCACGTGATGTGAGGGACACCACACGTTCTGCCGTGGCCTCCAACATCTCTGAGTTTACAGAGATTCAGGCAGACAACACTGACAAACTCAGGCAAGTAAAGAACTTAAGATGTGACTTCTGCCCAGCAGTGTAAAAAGCAATGGGAATTTATTTATTTTTTTAAAGGAAACGTCAAAAGTTTTGTAAAAATAACTTGCAGAGATACTAGTACAGCTACTGGTGTTAAATGAGACATCTCTGAAAGTGGATTTTGACTCAGATAATAAGTGGATCTTGAAACTGGACCATTGAGACCAGTCTTTAAAAGGATGTGAAATTGGCAGGAGCACATATGGGTCTGGTGAGATTTCGGGGTTGCTGCTGGCCAAAAGACTGCCCTTATTTGATGATAGGTAGAATTCCTCCATCGCAGCTTTATTTCAGTGGGTTCTAGTTTGTCTCTCATCAAAAGACCTATATCCCTGAGGAAAGCATTATTTACACTGTGGTGACAATTAGACTGTTATTTCCTCAGGATAGCTTTCAGTTGGAATATAGAAAAGAACAGAAGATCTTGAGAGCTATTATTTACACAAGTGTCCACTCTTACATTGGAATCCCCAAAGTAACCACCAAGGTGTAATTATGGAAGCCCATTTTTACCAAAATTTCCATTCTTTCCAGATGTACATCTACTATTTCTGTTACTGCATGGAATGTATTAATGTAATATAAATGCATAATGAAATGAGAAAAGTAAGAAAATATGCTTTCTAGCACAGGTTAAGGGGGAAAAATCCAGTGTGGTGGTGTACAGTATTTTTCTTTCTCTTTCTGGCTTACTTCACTTAGCATGACAATCTCCAGGTCCATCCATATTGCTGCAAATGGCATTGTTTTATTCTTTTGGTGGCTGAGTAGTATCCCATTGTCTGTATGCATTTATATATATGTATATATACACATATATATGTACATACATATATATATCATGACTTCTTTATCCAGTCATCTCTCGATGGACATTTAGGTTACTTCCACGTCTATACTTCAATTAAAAAAAAGTCCACTGTGGGGAATCAGTGCCCCTTGGTTCTAGTTCCAACTTTACCTCAAATGACCTTGTGATTACAGGCAAGGTTTTTGATATCTCTGGAACAGAACCTTCTCCTCTGTTTAAAAAAAAAATTAGGGGGTAGATTCATACGTCAAATCTGCCCTATCTCCCTCACGGGATTGCTGTCAGAATAAAAGTTAACACAGGGTTGCAAACTCTGAAAAGTTAACGATACTATCCACATGCAAAATGATTTTTATAAAGTCCATAAAGCATGACCTGGGTTCCCCCCACCACACACACACACTGCTCCAGGGGGCACTCCAGCTATCACTTTCCCTCTTGCCCAAAGACAAAAGTGACATAACTGTATTTCTACTCATTTTCATCTAATCTCATAAGAACACTGAGACAGCACGACATTCTCAGGACATTTAGAAATGGTTCTTTTCTTGAATCTGCATGACCAGGGAATCTAAAATATTAATTTGTCTCAAATTCTTGCTGTGTTTTCATTTACACCAAAACCGTACACAAAACAAGGTTTTCATTCTTTCAACAAATGTTCTCTGAATGCATACCATGGGCAGGGCTGGGTACTGGCACCTCAAAGATGGTGGAGGAGGCATTCATTATGTATTTGTTGCCAATTATTTGAATCGAAATGAGGGTAAAAGATGTTGTGAATTAGTAAAAGTCTTCATTGCAGACTAAAAAAAAAGTTGCATTATTTTCAAATATGATAGTAACTCAAGCTGAACTAACAAACTTAACAAAATTAAATGGATATTGTACATAGAGAGAGACTCTACTTTGACATGGACATGAATGCTTCTAAAATATTCAAGAAACATTTCTCTTCTGAACCATTTTACTCCTCCACCATTCTGTCCACACTATTGACTCTTAGTGTCTTCTAATTGACTGAGTAAAGGAAATTTTCAACTGTTTCTATCTAAATACTCAAATTCCTGTACAGGCAGCGACCAAATTCGTATGTGTCATTGGGTTTCTATGGCTCTTCTCCATTCTGCTTATCAATTGCTCTCACATCACATTTAGAACTTTCTTCTTAGGTGTCTTCATATGAATTGTGAAGCTCACTTTACACGCAAGAAGTGTCCAGACATCCAGGGCTCCCCTTGGAAGATCTCCTCACTGTCTAAAATAGGAATATTGACATTCTCATGTTGAAAAATAGAAAAGTGAGGCATGCAATTGAAAATAAACTAATGACTTCCAAACTTTACAAATGTTTAGTGGTTTTAATCATTATGTTAGCAGAGATCTGTAACTTATATTTATTAACACCAAAGAAAAATTCTGTCCTAATAACATCATTCATTATCTTATTATTAATAAACTTCTGTCTGTTGGAGCTGTTTTGTGTAAAAGTAATCAAGACACAGCAAGCCATTTGCGACTTCAACAGAAATGATTTTGCCAGTGGAAGCTTCTGCCGGGATGTTACCCACACATAAACCACAAATGAATGTTTCGTTACCAGAGGAAGCAGGGTAGATACCGTGTTAGGATTTACCTTCTCAGAGACCAAAGAAAGAAGATTTCTCCTGCCTTAGCAGTTTGAAAACAAGTGAAGCAAGCTTTTCACTTCCCAAAGCATTCTTCTCGTGTAGAACACTATGCAATTCAAATTTACTTGCCAGAATATAAAATCAGATCATTTAAGAGGTGGGGGAGGGGGGAACAAGCCAAGGGAAAAAGACCGAAGGAAGCCATGTGTCATTAATTCAGTTATAAATTATTAGCTGAAAGCAGCCTCTCAGCATTTGTATTTGATGAACAAAAATTGATTGCTTCAAGGGCATTTCAGTCCTTTTGATGTTCCCATCTTTAGCCCACCACAAATCTGAATCCTTAACAGAATGATTATAGCATTATAGTAATCCTGAGAGCCAATACTAAAGGATTTGCAAAAGCAACGGAGATCAATAGTTTGAAAAAAGAATGTCTTTTTGAATTGACAGCACTGTCTCGCCTGATCGTGAACCTGAACAAAATAAGCGGGGACTGAGTACACAAGCAACCGCCAGGGCCCTGGCCCGGCCGTGGGGCTGGAGGAGCCAGGCTCGGCGCTGAATAGGCTGAGTGCCGAATATTTCTGAAGGATTAATTCCTAACTAATGGCAACCCAAAGAGATTTTGCAAACAATCAGCCTCTCCCCAAAATAGTTAAGATAATATATTACGGGTCTTGGTCTGGTATTCAAAAGACTGCGTTCAGCTTCAGGTTCAACATTTGCTTTTGCACAGACTTTCAGATTATGGGAAATTGGATTAGAGGTGATGCTGTCTTAATGGCTATCTCCCTGGGGCCACTTTGAAACAGAGAATCCGCTGCAGTATCTCAGGATGCACTGGAGAGAACCACGTCCTTAACACACAACGTATTAGAAAACCCAATGGGCCGGAATTGTTTAAAGACACAATTGCCCACATCTATGGGATTTCCAAGTTGTAACATCATTTGAGACCTCCAAAAACAGAGAAAGGCAGCTGACTGTTAAGGGCTCCTCAAACAATTCGAGGATTAGCATAAAATTATACATAAAGGAGGGTAAGTACCGCAGAGGCACTTGCTCTCCACAGTAGGGGCATTGTTGGGAAACACAAATGGACTCCGGGAAAGTGTGAAGGCATCTTAACATTGTCTGAGGACCTGCGTGTTTTCACATTGATGTATATATTTTCCAGTTCTTTGTTTCCTCAACAAGAGGCCAGCTTAGTCCACCGGAGTGAGGTGTCAGGACACTTCAGATGGCACACATCTGGAGAACATCCCATGGAAAATAGTGAATGGCTAAGTAATCTCTTTCAGAACCAAGACAAGGAGTGGTAATTTATGGTCGAACAGACTACAGAACCTGCTATCAATTCTAACATAACAAACTTTAAACCAAATGATTTGGAAGAGTGAAATACGCAACAGCAACCAACAAAAGGAAAGCAACTATCCTGGGTGACACAAGCTCCACATCCTTTTTCAAAGATGAGGAAAACTTTTCTCCAGCAGAGCTGATGTTTTCGTCCACTAGGTGGGATAGCCTTGCTGGTGCACGCCACCATGACGGTGTTGAGCCCCACATTTCTGGCATCTAAAAGAGTGGCTCAAATTAGAACCATGTCAGAGTCACAGTCCCTGAGAGTTGTGCTGGAGCAGATTAAACATTTTACTTAGAGAGTATGCATGATAACATGCAGTCCTTAGAGGTAACCTTTTTCTCAAGCTGTTTAAAATGTTTTGTAGCTGTTCTTGTCTAAATGAATCAAAAGACGGATAAGCAGGAACTGGCATAAATAATGCTGCCTTAAAGGGGGGGGCGGCAAAATTGATAGCTCTGCAAATGGCAGCCACCTGTACCAGGAAAACTGAAAGAAAGAGAATAAGTATTTGAAGAGAAAGAATAATTGGAGATGTGACAGCAAAGAATAGAAATCACTCCCCAGGAGGTGTTTAAAAAGCTCTTCTGTCTCCTACTTAATCACTATTCCCGTAAGCCCATAAATTAAAATGCAATGCGTATGTTATATGCATTATAAGTATGAATACTCATGTAATCTAAAGCATCTTAACTTTGCCCAGCTTGTTTTCATACTGCCAGAGTCAATTCTATTAATGATATAAGAACAACAAAAATCTTACAGTGAACTGTTCTGATCGCAGTCTCTTGTAATTTTATTAAATTATTGGATTGATGGTCTGTTCCTTAAGGCCCTCTTATTACTGCCTAAGCAAAATTTTGATTTCTTTAACCAATAAAGATGTATCATTCCTCCTTTTAGCAAAAGTATAACAGATATTTCACTAAATTTGAAAGAAACTTGTAAAAGAGTAAAGTACTTGCTGGCAGTTTATCCCCAGAGAATTAAAATGGTGCCACTTGGTGTAGCCAGTTCAGTTACAGCTTGCTACATTAAAGCATCATGTTTTAAAGGCGTCTATTGTGGAAAAAGAAATGCATAGTTTCCTAATTGTTGAAAGAATGAATAACATTTAATTCTAACTCTTCAATAATTCAACTTAACCAATATGACTGGCGTGAACTGGCCCCATCATAGAGATTCCAAGATGAGTAAGGCACTTCACTTCAAGGACTGTGTAATCCAGTAGGGGCAATCTTTGTGCCATTCATAGTCTTGTTTCATTATTGCTGGTGTCACCTGAAATCTGGTACTGATAAGAAAAATATCTATAATTCCAAAGGGATTTTGGCATCAGTTATAAATGAAAGAGCCGTATGTAAGTAATAAGAAAGCAGGGCAAGTCTGGCTACACCAGGCAACACCCACCTTCCCCAGATACTTCCCTTAGGAAAACACACCCAAAATATGTTCCCTGGAACGCTTGCCCCAAAGATGTTCTCTACAGGAAAAGGATTCCACAGTCAGATACTTTAGGAATTACTATGACTTTACACCACTTGGAGAATCACAATGTGTATCATGGTATAAAATCTTTTTTAAAACCTTTAACAAAGAGCTGAATTGTGTTTAAATTCAGTGTTTCACAGCATATTTGTACATAGAGTGCCTTTATTCAATACGCTTGTTAACATAACTGAAAACAAGAATTCGAAGGAACACACTTAGGGAAACTCTGCTGAGGGCTACCCTCTGGCTCTGGTTTCTAGGCTGGACCAAAGTGAGGATTTTTCTGCTTTGAGATGCGGCTTCCACTGATACCAGAAACATTACACAGTTTCTTTCTTAAACATGAGTTGGCACTAACTTTTACAAATATTCTTTACAGAATTTAAGGCACCTTTCAAATACTGGGTTAGAAATAAATGAATTTCGTTAACCATCATTTCTTAAACTTTCAGCAATTATAAAATGAGACTGTTCCAAATTTACACAACTAAATCAAATGAACTGTTCTATGTTCTAAGAGGTTAAAAAAAAAGCTGTTTGAAAATACATGGATATCGGGTGTCACTGCCCTAAAACCAAATAGCACTAGACTGACAGAGGTCATGGGTGAGTGATGGGGTCCCATGTGTGGATGGCAATGGACTTGTGAGCTTTATTTGAAATCATCACTGATCAGAACCAAGAGTCTTTAAGGTGTTTGGTTGCTACTCAGGTACGTTAAGTGAAAACAAAATTCATTACATCGACAGAGACTTCTTCATGAAATGGAAGAGCAAGAACGTAGCTGGACCTGCCACGCCACCAGGAGTCCTGTAGGTCAGCTCCCTTTGAGTCTCTCTGAATCACGTCTGGCTTCTCTCGTCTGCTCCATTCTTCTCTCTGGCTGCAGACAGGCTTTCTCTACTTCTCTGCACCAATGGCTCCAAGATTTGTATATGACAGTACCAGCCACATGCAGCAACTAGAGGTCTCAGTTCCAGAGCCAAATTATCGACAGAAAGAACATAACAGGTCCATTTCAGGACAGCTGTCCTGACAGCCTTGGCTGAAGAAGTAACAGCAAAGAAATATGCGACCTCCAGGCGCCTGCCCTGTGGAGCTGAGAGACAGTTCCCCGGGAGCCACACAGGGCACAGGGTTAAGAAGACTCTTCAAAAGTACCCACTGGTGGTATTGTGATCGGTTCAGCAATTTGTGTCTTGAGAAACCAGCCAGGCTTTTTAGTCCCACAGATATAGGAAGACTACCAAAGCCATTACTAACACTGATCGTGGAAAGGCCTGACGAGCAAATCAATAGAGCAGAATTGCAGTGGTTTGTAGAACATCATAATCTCACTTCAGAGAACGAGATACAATGAGAGACTTTTCCCCCACTTATCTGACCTCATGAAGTTTTTAACAACTAATTTTTTAAATAAGGAACACACTTTTAAGATGATCTTTTAGATACGGTCCCACTTAATAATTGCTAACATTTTCTGCAACACTGTTTGAGATTTTTTAAGTGAAAGAACTCAATTAATAGTCTCGACAAACCTACAATTAGGCACTAGTTTCATCCCCACTTTACAAACTATGAAACTGAGGCTTAGAAAGGTTAAGCAAATTTTCAAAGGTCACGTGGCTAGTAAGTGGCAAAGCCAGCTTTTCACCCAAAAGAGTCACAAGGGAACTCTCAGAGGGATCAGTCAGTCCGATACAGAGTCCAGGAAAGTGGTCACGGATGTGCCCACAGCTGCACAGTCACATGTGACTGGGCACCGCCTCAACATAGCTGGCTATCGACCACCTTTCTCATGAGCTAACATAGATACAATTTTTAAAATGCAATTTAAATCAGTGCACTCATGAAGGTTAGGGAGCACTAGCACTAGCAAAATCCACTAGCAACCCGGGACTAAAAATTATTGCCTCTGAAGGCCGTCGGCACACATCCTGTACACCATATGTAGAGAGACACGCAATCCACAGGTCCTGGGAATTAAATTATTTCCTCAGTTCACAAGAATTGAGGAAGAATTTAAGAGTTTGTGTTGGGGGAAAAAGCTTTCTAACCAGGTTTGTTCGCTGGAGTTAAAGGACAGTTAATTTTAAACTATGTGCACTTAAGAACAGCGTTTGATCTGCCAACAAGTAAACCAAGAATTTTCAATAAAATGGAAAAAGTTTCAAAGTCTGGAAGTGATATAAAATTGTCATGAAAAATAAAATGTTGCAGTTGTGTGATAGCAGCCTGGTGCCAGGCTGATAGATGCTGTAGGATCCAGAGCTTCCCCAACCAGGGGCATATGGTAGAGAATTGTAATGTATACCAGTTGGGTCTAGGACTGTACCAGGCTTTTAGGAATCACCAGTTAGTACTCAAGTATCAGACTTACAGCTTTAGTTGGAAGGGAGACAGTGGTACAAGCCACGTTCGCAGTCATGGTTGCCGCCTCTGGCCACGCCACCAGGTGACTTGGGTGTGCTCGCTCGTGGACCGCCTCAGGTTGCTCTCAAATGGCACTGATGCTGTCAATTAATACAATAATTCTCAAAGAGGTGAGTCTGCTCTTATTTCTACAGTCCTGTTGATGGAACTGCAAAGGCAACAAAAGTTTCAGTGGTTTGGGTGGGGGGAAAAATGTTGCAAGATGAGAAATCAGAGTTGGAAACAAATTTGAGGCGAGTTCTCTGGGACTGAACAGGAGCATCACCAGGGAAGAGTGGAAATCTGAGTCTGAGGAGCACGGGCTTCCTAAGGAAAGAGCCCGACTGCTATATAAGAAGGAAGAATGAGCAGCGGGAAGCCCTAAGATGGACTTTTCTCTGGTCCTCAGCAAATGAGCCTCCTCTTCAAGAAGCTACAGCTAAGGACCCTGAAAAGCTTCATTTCAAGATGAGAAGATATACGAATTTGAGAAACTCAGAGTGTCTTGAGTATGAACTATTCACAGCCTTATCAGAAATGAAATGTCTTGGTTAATAAAATGAGCTCGTTACCTTATATGCTATATACAGAGCATCAATTTCCAAAGATATGAGCACAAAACATGATACTCCCTGCATTACCCAGAATAAACTTATTTGTCCCCTTATGGTGTGGGAGGCCTTGAGGATCTCATTCTACTTCATTTAACACCATTTATCATTCAGCTAGAGATGTGTGAAATTGCTAGTTAACACAATTCCCTTCAATGGGCTGTCAGATTAAACCCCAGCTTTTACTGTTTGCAGTATGTGTTCTCTATATAAATTAATATATTAAAGCTGGAGTCAAAACCACAGCTAATATTGACATTGCCATAGGATTAGGCAAAGGTCCATTTCGCGTTCAGGAACTCCAGTTTCCAACCTTGTACAGATAACGTTCCCATTAACCAGCTCCACTTCTCTCTCCCTGGCTCACCCCTCTCTCTCCCTTCCTCTTCTCCAGGAACCCTTCCAGTCCCTTCCCATTTCACCATTTTTAACTTGGTCTGCTTTCCTTATTATGCCTTTCTTATGACCCTACAGATTGTGGTGTGTCTTCTCCAAATTTTAATGTAAGAATCAGTTCAGAGAGAGTCGTCTGAGAGAATTTGGAAAGACCTGGGGGTGGGAAATGATTTAATGCTTTGCAGAAAAGTCATCCTCCTCTACAAGCAGAAAGCATAAGCCATTAGCATTCCAAGCAGGCCGTTCAGAGCTTTCAAATGGTGAGGCTGAGCTGCTCTTGCTCTCTCCCCAGGCACACGCATCCCAGGGGTGCCTCCGACCTGGAGCCTTTCCACACACGGCTGGCACCGCATCTGGGATTTTATCACCGCTGCAGAGAGTGAGTCTGGATGGACCCACTGCTGATTACTCCAAATTTTTTTCGTGACTGAATGGCTTGATATGCATTAACTCGCATGGTATTCTTTGTAGTTGATTTTTGCAGATATTTGCTCTTTCGACACATTTGTATTACAAAGAGGAACATATGGTCCCCCCAAAACTATTTCTATACGTATAGGTTCCAGAGTTTTCAGATCTTTTTGTTTCTAATTTAGCTTTAAAAAAAAAAAGCTTCTTTTTTTTACATTTTAAAAGTGGTTTTTCTACAAGGAACACATAGTCATACTTAAAATTCCTTAAGGTCACTGGAGTTTGAGTGTGTACATTTTACTTAGGAGATAAATAATGTTCTTTGGGAGGTTACAACAAACAAGAATACACAGAATGGATTTCTGTGGAAGGAAACTGTAGAGGGTTACCAGACCCATCCTGCCCCTCATCTGGCATTTCTCCTCGCCTTCACCCCCGCTAACTCACACAGACCACCTCCACCATCACCACTAGGATCCTGGCCATTGGGACTCAGAGGCCATATTCCTTTGACAGCTGGAATGCACAGTAACATGGTTGATGTTGAACTAATGGGAATAAAAAGTGATCCTGCCAAATCAAAAACAGAAAAGTGGGTGGACCTGTTGTGTTATGTCTCCATTGAAGTATCCTGGCCCAGCTGGGGAAGAAAAACTCTAAAGATGATGCATATCTATTTACATCATTATAAGTGCTGAAATGTGTACCCAGTGACCTGAGGACAGAGATTTTCAGCTATGAAAATTGTAGTTACTCGGAGGTACTTACCACAAGACTTTTTAATGGTGATTAGGGCAAAAATTTATTTGACACAAACTTCATTCCATGATTTACTTCTAGAATACAAAAATAATAATAGTAAATGTGATGTTTCATAGAAAAATATCAGAACAAAGTGGTTAAGTACATGGCTTCAAGGTCATTCTGCCCCACTTTCAATCCTGGTTCTCTCACTCATTAGCTTGTGACCTTGGCCTGGTAACATGCGCTCTAAGCTTCAGTCTTTGCATATAGTTAATATTCAATAGATGTTAGCTATTCTTAGTATTTTGAGTTATTTCTATATTAGTAAAGAAGCATTTATACTGTTTTAGTCAGGGTAAGCAATGTTAGCTAGTATAACAAACAACTCTGAATTTCAGCGAGCTTAAAACAACAGAAGTGTTTTCCATTCACATTATTATGGGACAAGGTGTAGAGGTAGTTCTGCTTACCAGTGTGGGATCGAGACTCCTCCTGTCTAGCAAGTGGCTTCTCCAAATTCTATGGCCTTGGAATCCATCACTTGGATCTTCGCCATCCCAGCCAACAGAAAGAGAGATCAAGAGAGTGCAGAAGTAGTATGTATCACTTCCATCACTCTTTATTGGCCACCAATTAATCATATGGCCCCATCTAGATGCAAAGAGGCTGGAAGATGTAATCTAGCAGCATGCCCAGAAGAGAGGAGAACTGGTTCTGCAGCAATAAGACATCCTCATTCTTATTAGTCATCCTTGATACAAAGGACATTCATAGGAGTGTTACTTGAGATGTAAAGATGAAAAGAGAAAGCAATGTCTTTACAGTCTATCAAAGCAATGGCATATTTATGATGTGACATTTTGCGAGCACTAAATGTCTTGGCCCATGGTAGGTGCTCCAAAACTGTTACTTATTTCATTCATTATTAATTATTGTATATGAATTTACAAATCTTAGGCACATTGTATACCAAATATCATGTGTGAGACCATACAATATCTTTTCTACCAACCTTTCAAAACCTATGTATGTATTTCACACTCACGCTTTACTTGACTCAGAGAAAAAAACAGACAATCCTTTGCAACAAGAGGATAAAACCAAAGCTGTAAAGCAACATTAAGTTCCATATTTTCTAATAATCCTGCTACTTATTTCTCCTCGACCTCATCTCAGCTTCTCTTATTTTCTTGAGAGTCCTGAGAATGAAAAAGAGTAACAATGCAAGGATACTTTTGTGTAACCCAATAACACTACTGGGTTATCGATCAAGAATATAATCTTCTTCCCAGTTTCTCGATCTCACAGTTCTCATTTAAAAATGATCTACAGTTCCACTTTCTTTTCCAGAAGGTCCTGAGAAACAATTAAATTGAGAGCATCATTTTAAAGAGCAATAAATTTTATACCAGCCAACCTTCACAAAACATCGGCCTGTTAAATAAGAAGAAAGTATTATGTGATTCAAATCTAAAGATGACTTGTATCTATCAGACCACTGAAATACACTAGCATATTATTTCTTCCATGATGATACCCTATAAGAGTTAATTCAGAAACGTCAAGAATTATGTTTATTTTATAGAAGCTATAGTTATCAATGGGGAAAAAAATCCCTCCAAAGAAGAGCGTTCGTTGGTTTCTGTAGAAAATTTTACCTTTTGAGTCTAGCAAGTGTTTCAATCACTTTCCAGCAGGGAATAAGCTACCTATATAATGTTGACAAAATTGAATCACAAAATAAAGCTGAATTACCTTCCTAATCCCTTGCAGTGATACAATACTAATATATTTTGAATATTTACCTGAGAGTGGTCTAGACACTCTGAGGTAGATTCTATTGCCATCCCTGTTACACATATAGGAAAATGGAGACCCGGAGAAGGTCAGTAACTTGCCTAAGGTCAGAGTGCTAGTTTGGGGGCAAAACTAGAATTTGAATACAGAATTTTGCTCCAGAGTTCAAGTTCTTAACCACAGTCAGTCCTTAACAACCAGAAGGTGAAAAGCTCTCTCAAACTGATACTCAGTACAATGTATTAAATATTTCTCATGCCGTTTCTGTGTAGAAACATAACCACTTGGTATTCCAAGCCAGTGGTTGGTCCCTAGTTCTGAACATAGGGAAGAAAGTGCTGACACTAAGGAAACTGTTAACTAGATCCCTCCTGCCCCTTCTCTTCACCAAAAACACCTCCCTCTGAAAGTGACTGTGTGCTCCAAGCATCAGACTAACTCTGAATGGTATGGATATTCAATGAGGGCCAAGAGAAACCAAGAACTCCATGGTGTGATTTCCCAATGGGGACTCGGCAGGTTAGGATGACAGTGCCACGGGCTCTTCAGAAGTCCATGTTCATGTGCATCTTGAAGACATTTCCTTACCCGGGTCCCTGGTCCCAGGTCCAATTGTGGGGATTGGCTCTGATGTGCAAGCACACAGCAAACACCCAGGAGCAGGAGCCCCGCACAGCCAGCCTCCTGAAGACAGCTGGGGGCTACTCCACAGACGCTGCTGTCCCTTCCCCAACCCCATGGGTAGGCAAAGCTCAAGCTTACAGGAAAGCCACAGAGAGGGTGTACTCGCTCCAACTTTTACAGTACGGGATAATGGTTAACGGACGGATTGCAAAACAGGATATTCAAATGTTCTTAGTACTTTTTGCTTTTTTTCAGTTGGTGTTTGCATGCAAAGGGTGAAAGCCAGTTGGGGTGGGGTTTTTTGTTGTTTCTTTGTTTTGGGGGGCTTTTCTGGTACATTGAAGGGTGTTAACATTTTATGGAGAAGAGATGGATTGGTCTTTTTGAAGTGCTTGCTTTGCTATTTCTGCTCAAAGAAAGAAATCAGTTCCGCATTAAGCTGAGGCTCTCATGGTAGACTGGGCAGCCAGAGGGACAACATGTTTCCACTTTCTGAATTCAAGACACACAGCTAGGATAAAGTCATGGGATATCTCAGATCTGCTTTAGAGCCACTTGCAAATTAATAGCTATACTTGGATCAAAACTACCCAGCTATTGTTTGTTGCTAAATGGGTACAGCAAGGAGAAGCCCCTCTCGTCCCCAGTGGGAAAAATGCCTCAGTTGGACAGCGGATTAGACAGACAAGAGTGAGGCACTCTCTCAGGCCTTAGAGAGTCTACTGCTTTCATGCCAACTTTCCAAATCACTGTGGGATGAGAAAATTTGGAAACCACTTCAAAAACGCACCCAGCCATTCAGAGCACATGACGAATGCACCATCTTCCACTGGTCTTCCTCATCATCATGCTGGGAAATGGAAGTTTTGTAAAGTCAGATTTGTGACCCAAGTGACCTAGAGTAAATCACTGAGAAATCTCTGAGCCTCAGGTTCCTCGTCTGTCGAGTGAGGATAATAAGGCTTGGGGGAAGAGCAAACACGGACATCCCATGAGGAGGTCCCAGCTTGTCACAGACTCTCTGCCCTTTGTCTGTTGCTGTGGGCATTAACTCCTGCTCTGAGCACCATGGACTTCTTCCTACCTGCTGGGAAACTTGCCCAACCAGAAACACTTAGAATCATTGAGGACATCCCCCAAATTCACACGTATTCATATGAACTTAACTGTTCAACTGCTCGGTTACATTTCTTAAATCTTGTAATTCCAACCATTGAAGAATAAATAACCTGAAGATGGAAAATAGATTGAAGATATCATTACCCCAAACTTCACCCCCTCAGAGGGTTTTTATTCATTGATAACATCTTGACCACAGAACAAAATGTTGTCTAGAGCACTGAAGAGAGAAGAGGAGGAAGTAATAAGTGATCCGCTCCCATTTCCCCACATTCCTTCAGGACGGCTCCCTGTCCGTCACTGGTAGGAGGCTACCTCTGGGACCTCAAGCCAAAGCATCCTATGAGTAGAGTGAGAAAACAGTAAATTTCTGTTTCTACTCTAGGCATCAGAACAGTGTATTTTATAGTGGGCTACAGATGCTAAATTATTTGAATCCTCGTTCAGATGTTTCTAATTTACATTGTCTGTGGCAAATAAAAAGATAAGTACAATCCATATTGCAAAGGCATCACCCTATGATAAATCTATAGCCTTCTCTCTCTGGGGCTTCCTCCACCTCGTGGAATTTATATTGAAGTCATAATAATGTCAGACCCTCACTATGAATATCTTCCTGCTAATTATGCCTAGTTTTTAAAACAGTGCCCATTTATGAAGACAGTGTTATGGTATTCTTGATTATACCCTAAATAATTCTCTAAACATAAAACATGCTGAATAATATTGGAATTCCACTAAAGAACTGCAATAAAAATAAAACTATCACATACATTCCAACAGTTCTTTTTTCTCTTTCTGAAGAATGCTTTTGATGAGATGCAACTCCCTTTAAAAAAAACCCTGAACAACAAAAAAAATCCATAAATATTAATTCTGACTTCCGTTTAGCCCTAGAAACAGAAATTATAGAATTTTAGCTCAAAGAACAATATCAAAATAGTAATGATTATAGTCATCATAGTACTAATCACAAATAATATTTGCGTCCTGAGCTGGTTAGGTCCTGGCGCTCTGCTTCTAGCTTTTTAAACCCTTTCATCAATTGTTTAAAGTGGGGACTCTCCTTATCCCCATTTTATGGTCGAAGATACTGAGATTTAGATCAAGTCCTTTCCTCAAGGTCGCATTGCTGGTATGACAGAACGTAGGTTAGCAAGACGTTGGTTTTGAGATCATATTTTAAATTCTTGGTTTTGTGAGTTCTTAAATTCCAAAAAAGCCAAAAGCAGAAAAGGCAGAAAATTTCTCCAGCTAGGCTCCAGCCTCCAATTCTTTCTTTCTTTTCTTTTCTTTTTTTTTTTTTTTTTTTGCTAAAAGGACTGAGTAGACAGACTTACACTGGTGGGTCTTGTAGGGAGAGTGTCAGTAGCTCCAGCAGTCATATAATAATGTAAATGTCCAAGAATCCGGCTCTGATTCAAGGTCAGGTGTGTTTGTACACAGGACGCAGTCAGGCCTCCCATCACCTCTGCTGCTCGTTTTCCTCCTAATGCTCTCAGCCGCCTCGCCGAGCCTCCTCACTTCACACCCTGCCCCCGTGTTCACAGCTTCTCCACTGGAAAAGTTTCTCAGAACAGTGGCAGTGACAACAGGGTCCCTCTTTTAAACATATTCTTACAAAACCAAGGCAGAAAATGGGGCAGTGTGGCATTTGAAACTGTTCTGACATTTTTAAACCTTGATTCAGTTTTCCAAGCTTAATTTACCTCTAGTTTGGCCATGTTTATGGCTCTAAAGAGCGTGTCTAGCTCTGCAGCATGTGAGAGTTTGGGTGTGTGGGTGGGGATTGTTACTCCTGTCCTGTGATGGTCACTGTGCCTGTGACACACATGAAACTGGGACATGTCCCGTGGGTTGATAGGAGAGTGGAGAGCTGGATTCAGAGTACTTGAAATGAGTATTCAATTTCATTCCAACGAACAATCCTAAACTTAGTAAACACAATAATTAATACACCACATGTGCTAGGGACACTGAAATGTGATTCACTCCCTTTAACATACAACAAAAGACAAATCTAATTTCTCTATAATTTTAAAATCTCATCCTAGTAAAAAAAACTGAAAGGCTATTAGCTTCATTAAACTACATTTCTTCCCCCAAAATCATCTCAAATCTTAGTGTAATTAAGCAATTCCTGCAACTTCTATGTAATTCAGTTTGAATTGAAGGAATAGCCTCTCTGTTACCCCGCACTCTGGGACATCACCACATACACACACACACAAATCTCACACTTAACAAAAAGGAAATGACTCCTGGGAGAAAAATGGAAATATTAGCAGAGATCTGTGCAAATGATTTTTTTCTGATCAATTATAACTTATTCAATAGGACTTGGTCTGAAATAAATATTGCAAGGTTTGGGGTACACTAATTTTTTTCAGTATTTAAAAGGTTTATGTTCTTCACATCCTTCACAGAATCTTCTTTTTCAGGGGAGAAATGAAAATCCAGTTCAATTCATTTCTCCCAATGCAGCACACTAGGACTTCCTCATTTAGACCCCAGGCAATGTCCCCTCTAGTCTCCCTGTCCCCTGAGCCTGACTGGAGGGAGACTGTCTCAATGTATGCTCAGCCCCCGGCTACCACAAGTCACTTAAGTCAACACAGACGCACCTTGGTGAAAGCAATTGCACGGTCTGAATACCATCAGCTGACACTTCTATTCAGTGACCCTCTCAGGTCTCAGACATGGTCTTTTCAAATTCCGAGTCTTGAGGTATTGATTTCAATCAGCAGCTTTTCCTAAGAGCATCATTTCAAAAATAGCCCTGTCACAATTTCTACTATCTCATCTGAGTTTCATCTGGGTTTCGTATTCCTATTTGAAACCACTCAGCGAGATGACACCAGAGGGTTTTCCTTAGGCATTGATTCAACTCCATGCATAGGCAATCCAATTCATTCTCCTGTATATGAGAAAACATTGATATTTAAGTTTGCTGGAGGGAGCTTTCAGGTTTAAACAATCCAGTTCTTTTTTTTTTTCTCTTCTTGAAGAAATAAAAATCTCACATGAGAGTAATCTCATCACAAAATTCTCGTGCTTACTGCTGAACTGGTGACTTAAATCAGCATTCATTCTACCCTTTCAGGTTCTAATAGGAATAGACTAAAAAAAAATAATAAGATGTGTGCTGTGTGTGTACACACGTGGTTAAAGTAGAAAACATGAAATAATGAACTATAATACCAATGTAAATTTTTTTTACTAATTGACCCCAGCACCTACATGATATTAAATTTTTCTCAAATTGTAATTATGAGCTACCTAACAAATATTTATCTGATGACAATGATCAAAAAAAGGTTGACATCCAACCGTTCATTTTGTGGTGAGAAGGTGGAGGTGCAGAGTCACCCATAATCTTCTCCATTAAAAAAATTCTTGGATTGCCCTGATAACTGTCCCATGACAGATAAATTCAGGTTATTTCTCTGTATCAAAGGGAAAATGAAGGGAGTGAACTTTAATTGCTTTTTATGCTCTAAACACTGTAATAGACTTTACATATGTTCTTTTATTTAATCTTTACATAGGCCCTTTAAGGAAGTAGTATTGCATTTTACAAATGGCAAAACAGATTGATATTAAGTGGCCTGCCCACATCATTAGTAAGAGGCAGAATTGGGATTTGAATCCAGGACTTCAGAGCACAAGTATGGGCGAAGTTTTAGAATCTGCTGTGTACCAGGTGTTATGTGAGGTGAAGGGGCATTTACATTTATGGTTCCTGTTCTCAAAGAGCCCTTATTCAAATGGGGCAAATACAGGAAAATGATTACAACTAAAAAAATAAAGGAAAATGTCCAAACTCAAGTATTAGCATATTGAATATAGAAGTATATTAAAAGGATAATTTGATGAAGCAGGGTTTGGCCAGGAATGCAAAGATATTTCAACATTTGGAAAGAATGTTTCAAATTAAGAAATTAGGAGGGGGGAGGGTATAGCTCAAGTGGTAGAGTACATGTTTAGCATGCATGAGGTTCTGGGTTCAAGCCCCAGTACCTCCTCTAAAAACAAATAAATAAACCTAATTAACTCTTCCCCGCCAAAAAAGAAAAGAAATTAGGAAAGAAACGTACTATCACCTTGAGTGCCAAAAAGACATTTGATAAATATGTTATTGATGGTTAAAAACTTATTAATACAGAAATAAAAAAGAAGTAATTGCAAATAATAGAGAATAAATATTATTGCTTACCCAGAAAATCCAAAGGTACACACTATTTGATGTAAAAAATATGTATCTGGCACAAGATACATATACAAAAATTAACTCTTTCCTATACACTATCAATTCCAAATTAGAAAAAAAAAGTTATAGAAGAAAGTTAACTTGTTAACAGTTTACAGAATTATTGAGTACCTCAGAATAAAGTCAAGAAATACACAAGTCCTATGTGAAACAAAAGAGAAAATCATTAAAGGACAAGGATATAGTCTCATATACCACTGAGGGGAGAGTCCACTATTACAGGGTCTTTAGAAGGCAACCAGATAGCCCTTATCAAGAATAAAGATACCCTTCAACTCAGCAGTTTTACTTCTGGGAATCTATTCTACTGAAATTCAGTCACAGATGCAAAAGGATCTATTTGCAAAGATGTTTATTGTATATACGTATGTAATGTAAAATAACAAATAAAAATTGGAAAGAAGTAGATGTCTATCAAAATCAGAATAAGTAAGTAAACCATGGCACACCCATACTATCAACTATCGTGTACCCATTAAAGAGCATAAGAGACACAGAGAAGCAGATGTAGAAGGACGCCCATGGCACATTGTTAAGTGAAAGAGGTTGAAAAATTGTGCACATTCTCTTTTTTATTTTACACACTTCTGCACTGTGTCAATTTTTTTAACTCATGTCTTGTTTTTATAATTTAAAAAAGAGCCTGCAACTCACTGAACACTTGATAAACATGGCAACAGGAATATGAACCAAGTACGATGACAGCCCAGAAAGGAAGTGTCACACTTTCCCAGAAGGAGCCAGGCTTCAGGCATCATTTGTGAACACTGCGCCATGAAAGGTGGAGAGGAACTTTCTCAGCAAAGAATGGTTGTGGAGCATTCGCATAGACAACAGCCCCGGCCAAGGCCTAGGAGAGGGGAAGGCATGGCGCGTTCCAGGAAGACGGGAAAACCCAGTGCAGGGAAGCCTCTGGTGTCTGGGGGGCCGACGGAGAAAGGACCAAGGAGGCAGTTGAGGGCTCAGTTGTGAAGCAACTGATGTGACAAGCTCAGGGATTTATGTTTCCTTCAGCCACAACAGGGATGCAAAGAGCCTTTTTATGCACATGAACGGCATGAATCCTGGAAGAAGACCCTGTCTTCTTAGAATAGAATGGAGGAGAGAAGTTTGAGGGGAAAGAGGAGGATTTTGTAAAGAAAGAAAGGTAGTATCTCACACAATGACAGGGTAAAAGCAAGTTGCAACCCCTCCCCCAATAAAGAAAACATGAAGCAACTATAATGTTTCTAGAATCCAGAGTGTTATTATGGGTAGCACAAGCCCCAGGAAGTTGTATAATATTGACTGTAGGACAAGATGAAACAACCTGAAACACATCATCATCATTTGTGGGGGAGCATGTAGTCACTCATCCAATATATATTTACCTTTTTTTTTTTAATTGAAATATAGACAGGTACAGTGTGCCATTTTCTGGAGTACAGCAAAGCATTTCCATTATACATAAATCTACACTTATTTGTTTTCATATTTTTTCATTATAAGAACACATGTATTTATCTTGCTTCTCTTATGCCTGGGAACGGTGCTGGGGGCTGGGGCTGGGGGGAACGGAAGGATAGGGCACAGGCCCTTTGATGAGGGTCTTTGCTGCTAATGAACGAGCCCAAACACACTGGAGAACATGGGGGAGCAGCTGCCAAGCTGGCTGAGGACGTCAACACGGAGAGTTTGGAAAAAAGTGAGTCCTGAGCCAGC
Source organism: Vicugna pacos (assembly GCF_048564905.1). Lineage (NCBI taxonomy): Eukaryota > Metazoa > Chordata > Mammalia > Artiodactyla > Camelidae > Vicugna > Vicugna pacos. The sequence goes on from NC_132994.1 coordinate 27,708,362, forward strand.
GGAGGATGGGTCGGTCAAGGGGAGGCCATGAGAAGCCAGCATCAGAGGAGGGGCAGCAGAGAGGGAAGTGGGGGAGGAGTGGAAGGGCATCTGGGTACCCCCCCCAACCCCAGCCCCTGGCTGTGACCCTTTTACCTTACGGGCCACACAGGTTTGTGTCTGTATTGCCAGTGGCGAGCTCAGTGTCGTTCAGGGAGGCCCTGGGCCATGTCAGTTGGAGGCTGGCTGGATAATGAATGAGAGGGAGGTGGAAAACTGCATGATCAGCTTCTCAGAGGCCCATAACACTAAATGTCAACATCTATTGAGCACTTGCTGTATGTGGAGGGCTCGGCAGGCATTGCTTCATTGACTGTTCACCACAGCTTTTTGAGATAAGAAGCCCCAGCATCGTCCTTTGACAGAGGAAAGTCCCCTGGCTCATGAGATGAGCAGGCAGATACAGGTACACTTTGAGATGTCGGGAAGAGACATCAGGAAAGTGAAGGCTGCAGAGCACCACATCTTCAACCCACAGTAGGATTCAAGTTGCTCTCAGGATTGAATACAGCCACCATGAGGGTTGAATGGAGAGTAGCTAAGCAGTCATGAGACCTGATGGGCTGCAGGCAGGGCTCCCCCCGCAGACCGCGTGTGCACGGACGTGCAGGTACGCACCCAGTTGTGTGTCAAAGGAATACGAGCACCCTTATCTCGGGGAAGAGCTGAGAGGGGTCAAAAGAGAGGAAGAAAACGAAGGTAAGTAGATGAAGGGGCTGTGGGAGGGCTGAAGCCTGGGAGTGTCCAGAGAGAGGCCTCAGGACTCTGAGACATTGGACAGAATTTCATGCCTGATGTCAGTCCCCTCCTTTTACAAAGTGCCACATATTGCATGGCAAGACGTTCTGGTTAATTTTTCTAGGCATGGGAGTGGCATGATGGTTATAGAGACATATTTTTTAAGTCCTTCTCATTAGAGATGGATGGTCACTGAAATAAAATGACATGATGTTTGTAAGACAAGGGGATCTTGAGGAAAAAGTAAAAATTTGGAGCAATGTAACATGACAAGGTCTCTAAAAAAGGGTGATCTGGCCATAAACCAAACAAAGGGGAGATGAAAGAGTGGTAGAAATCTTTAGCAATCTTACTTCATTTTGGGAACAATAAATGGAGCAACTGCAGCGTCCATGAAGAGAAAAATGAATTTCAAAAATAAAACATTCTGTCTCCTATATTAAAAGACACCTTCTACATATTTTATTTGTGCAGAAAAGGCATCAGGGTTAATTACATAGCAGATGTGGGTATTTAAACAAAGTACACAGGTGACTGAGAGATATATTTAAGCAGTGTGAAAACCAGCTAGCCTGTCCACCTCTTCACCTCTCCACCCTGGAAGAAAACTTCTTAGCTACTGATAACCTTTAATTTTGTAACAGAATTGCAAATGCTTATTAAAAAGGTGGCTCTGACCTTTCAAATTTAAAAGTAGGTTTAGCATGGCACCATAGACAAACCCCGTCTAGCCTCAGCAGGGGGGCACGTGACTGAACACAAGGGCTGAAATTAGAAATTAGAAATGTAGAAATTTCTGCGTCTCTAATAATGAACCTCAGTTAGTTTCTGAACGATTCTTGTCACATTAGATCTCAATTCTCCAGAGTGAGTGAACTCTGGAGATCGTACCCATAAAAAGACTCTTGAGGTTCAATTTGTTAGATATCTATGTGTGTATATGTGTGTGTGTGTGTGTGTGTGTGTGTCTGTGTGTGTGTGTCTGTGTGTGTGTGTGTGTGTGTATCATACACAGCTATCAGAAAATCCTCACCAGATACTGAGAATGATTTCCTTATGGCTTGGGAGGCTTGGGAAATACTGCCAAGATTCCCTTTAAGGTTTCTTTAGATGGCACTCAAGTCAGATTCCCATATGGAATTACTCCCCACACAGGAGCCTGACCTGGGGGAAGCGGAACAAAGCAGAGATTATTTACAAACTCCCAAAGCAGGGGCTGTTTTACATTTCTCCCACCCTGGATCTAATTCCATCGGTAAATACAGCACATATTAACTTATAAAGCACATATATGATTATGAGAAGGCCCAGAAGTGCTACAGAGGATCCACCCTCCTGACACTGGAAGGCAGAGGCCGGGGCCGGGGGATGGCTGGACAGGCCGCCTGGGTTGCTGGCACCCAGGACTTAGCACCATCACAGAGGCAGAAAGGCTGATGCCAGCAGGCTCATGCGTTGCTTAAAGGCATCTTACAGGAATCATCTATGTTCTGAGGGGCAGTCTTCTGTCAGATAACTTTCGGGCAGTTTCCCTTCAAAGGAGGAAAACATGTAGTATGGTAGTTGCAACAGCCCTCTAAGCTCTCCCCGCAAAGTACCCTTGAAACCAGGCCCTGAAGTAACGCAGGCGAGACTGACACACATTGGTTCTTGGTGGAGTGAGCTTTGGCTGGTCTTTATTCAAAGAGGAAGGAAAACTTTCCACAAAACACAACAGTATTTACCGACTAGAGTGAACAAGTAACATTTCTGCTTTGGTTCACCTCCTGAAAATGTTGAATGAGAAAAAGGTGTAGTTTTTCCTTACTATTGAATCCACTTGTGTTTTCTTAATTGAGAAAGCCTCAAAATTGTCTTCAAATATTATGGGGATCCTGTTAAGATACTTTGCCTGTAGCTTATTTAAGCCCTAGACTTTCCTTGGTATCACATTTATTTGAAAGACACATCAGAATGCTCATTCAGCAGGAAGGCAAAATGCCATGTAAGGAAGCGCAGGCTTGGCCTCCATGTCCCTCGGGCTGGTCGTCATGTGTCAGTGTGACAACGGAGGAGGAGCAAGCCCATCCCTAAGACCCCGCGTTGGGCCACTGGAGCCACCACTGACTGGACTTAGTGATCTGTTTTATGCAACCACCATTCAGATAATGTTTTCTTTCACATGTTTATTTATTTACATAAAGAAAGCAGAATGAAGTAAGGTAGTGTTTTGAAGTAAACCTACCTGGGTTCAACTGTCACCCCCATCACTTACTAGCTGTGTCACTGAGTTACTTAATCACTCCGGGCCTCACTTTCCTCATTAATGGGACAGCACATGTTGGCAGTTGCCTCTGCGATGGTCTCTATTCAGACTTCAGTGACAATCCGAGCTTGGTTCCACGCCTGGCACATGATGATTCAATAAATGCTTGTCGTTTTTATGATTATCTTGAGAATTTACACTTTCAAAGCACATAAGGAAAATCAAAGACCCTCTGTGTGTGCTTTCCTATAATGTCCTACAATAAGAAAGATTCTTGGTGTCTCTCCCACGTGGAACATATAATAGGGATTCCATAAACGCTGTGAATTAAATTGGAAACCCAGTTATTTTGAAGTATAAAATAGGTGAAAACAATTTTATTTTCAGAAAGAAAAGCACTAAAACAATTACTTAAAGAATCATGTTGGAAAAAATCTGATGAATGCTATAATATTAATGGCAACAATATTTTGTATAGGTTTGTCAAAAAGCTTTATGAGAGATAAACAATATTTCCATTGAATTAAAAATGTATCATGTAGGTTTGTTGAACTGGCTGATGGTTGATAATTTCTGGAATACATCAAGGTAAATCAGAACTCTCTGGAGGGGGAAAAAAACATGTCAGGTGCTATGAAAATGCTTGAGAGAGAACCTCCTGGCAATCTAATTTTGTTTGACCTTAATTCTTAATTTCTAAATTTAAAAAACACTTTGGATTCCAAGTAACAATTTTCAAGATATGTTTTAATGTGTTTTTAAATCACAGCAAACTAAGTGATCTCAATATTACAGGTTTTATTTACTTCCCTCCTTGGGCATTAAACATGTAACCTATACTCGTAAAGTTCTCACTTTATCTAGCAAAGTGGAGACCAAAGAAGTCCTGCTTAAGATGTTCTAATAAAAAACTGAGAAACTGGGGGAGGATACAGCTCAGTGATAGAGTGCATTGCTTAGCATGCACGAGGTCCTGGGTTTAATCCCCGGTACCTCCACTAAAAATAATAAATAAATAAATAAATCTAATTACCTCCATGGCTCAAAAAAATAAATAAAATAAAAAATATATATATTTTTTAATTGAGAAACCATTCTCTGGTATCTAACGCAAATCAAAGCTGTTACTTAAGAGTTACCGTGCATGCGTAAGCTTCTGTTGCTAGGTCTCTTTTACTGTGCGTCTGTGCGCGCGCGCACGCATGCACACGCGCACACATGCACACGCGCACACATGCACACGCGCACACATGCACACGCGCATGCGTTACCCATTCCAACAGAAACAAGAGCCAAAACAATCCTTATTTCTTTACATTTCTAATGTTCTAGTTAACAGTCTGTTTTGTCCTGTAGAAATTTTTCTTTCAAATGAAGAATTCAGACTCAAACTGCATATTGGTAACTATATTTTAAACCAAAAATTTCCTCACATAATAAATACATTTTATGCACATTAACTTCGAATTTACTTCAGAAAGCTATTTACAATATAAATAATTATAAAGGGGAACACTTTGCAAGATATCATTGACATAGCTAATATTTTCTACTTTACATTCCAAAGTAAAAGTTCAAATTACAGATTTATACTACGATGTCACTAAAAACTATACATTGCAAGATGGTATTTGAAATCTTGGCAATCAGTATTTTCTTTCACAAATATAATCCTTTTTTATAGCATGTCAGTCAAAAAACAAACATAAAATATTTTATCTTTTTTTGAAGTGCCTACTCATATGTTTCACTTTTTGAAATATTTCCCTTTGGGGAAAAATAATGGGAAAAAAAAGTTACAGTACTTCTAAAAATTTTTCCATGCCAATTTCATTTCTTTTGAAATGTAAACACACCAGGGTCGTTGGGTGGAAATTCAACTGTGATTACATGTGTTCCAGATTGGCAAATTAGGACAAACTCTCCACTATACAGGCTTATGAAAGCAAAGTCCCATGCAGCAAAATTGCAATAAATAAAATGATAAATGTTTGGTTTTAAGTTATTAATTAGGATTTCTTATGTGAACCATCAGTTTTTAAGGAGCACAGCAGAACAGAATCTTGTTACTTGTTTTACAACTGTGTATATGTGCGTGTAGACAAAATGAACACACACACACACAGCCTTTCTGCATACCATCCTAGAAAAGGAACTCTGAGCAAACCCCTGTTTGGATATGGGCACAATCTCCCTTTTTGAGTTCAGCATTACCCGTACGACTCTTGTGCACAAAAAATGAGCCCCACACAGAAATTTCTCCCAAGAACATTTTCTATGCATGTGTCCACAGCTGTTCTGTCATTCATTTAAAGTTGACAGTGAAAACGATTGTTTTATCCACAATGCATTTCCCAGCAAAAATTAACCAATTGATTTTGCGATCTTATAGTCTAATTCTGACTCACAAAAGCTGACATTGACATGAGAGAACCATAGGGTTTACATTTATTGTTAAGTCATTTGGAAAATAAGATGTATGTTTATGTCCTGTGATTTGTGTGAATGAAGGAACCAAATCTGGGCAAACTTTTCAAGTCAAAGAGAGTGTATTAAAGCATAAGTTATTCCACTGGGCTAGGTAAGTGACCCCAAAATGGTCAAATCCTCGGTTTTCCAAATATCAGCATTCACTCTGACACTTGCAAATACTATTAGTACTAACAGAATTGCACTGAATATATTAGTAATAGCTGACTCTTGAAAGAAAGAGAGAGAGCTCTAAAATATCATCTCTGTATCCAGAAGGTCTCTTTAGCTGTAGTGTCTTCTATCAAACTTATTTGGTCTAGGTTTTGGGAGTGGGGGAAAAGCCTTTCATTTTATTCTAAAATATCTATGCATATTTTCCAAACGACCTTTTATTGAATCGATCCTCACCCCCCATTAAAAAAGAACAGAAAATGGAGCATATTACCCTCTTCTAGAAGAGCCCATTAAAGCTTAAAAATTTTAAGTGGGATTCTCTGCCCAGAGGGAGCACGTGGCAGCAGGGGGCGGAGGGAACTAAGAAGAGTACTGAAAGGAAATGTGCTAGTCCTATAAAATACAATCAAGAACGAATAAATGAGTTTTCTGTATAAACACTGAAGGCAATCACTCGTTGCATCCTGTCTCATGCTGAATGCCACCTCAGCCCTGTGTCGGATTAGTCTCTATCAGGCAATTACAGTTAAGAAAAAGCGAGGCTATTATCCTCAGCATAGTGTGTCAAAAGACCTGTGGAGCTGAAGCGCACCTAAATGTCTGACCCATAGGGATTGTGACATTAGTATTGTGCATCCCAAAATAATACGTCAAACCTGTATATTCTCAAAAATGGGTTGAACTCACTTTTCCCAAGGAAGATGGGGAAATATTCATTTATTTCTTTGGTCATCCAAATTTTTTAGTTAGGTGGGGCAGACAGGTAAAATGAGAAGTAAAGAAACTCCTTCTATTACTCAAAAGTGTGAGATTTGTATTATCTAATGAATTGCTACATATTGTACTAGTAATTGGATATAACACACTTTTATGAATCCCCAGTGATAAAAAAAATCGTACTTCTCTATTTCAATCATGTGTCATGATTCTCAGCATCTGGGAAAGCAATGAAAATCATGTATTAAAACTAAAGCCAATTTAAGTTTAGTTTTAACTGGGAACATACATATATAGGCATTAAATGTAATGTAATAAAGCTGCTACTATAAAATTGTTGACATGTGAATTAAATAAATTGTTTGTATTTTGGTCAATTTACCAAAATTTTAATCAAGATGAAATTCAAGTAATTCTGTCTTCACTTAAAAATATAGGTCATACTATTTGAAAGAGCATTATTCCTTCTGATTATCCCGTTTGTAGAGTTCATAGTTTATTTCTTTCATCAATTAACTATCTCCCATAAAAAAAATTCCACAGAAATTTATTCAGATAAGAGTCTTTTCTTTCGTAACAGTTCATTGTCCTTGACTCTTAAGATTCCATTTCTTTTATAGCATCTCTCCCTAACATTTTTGTTAAAAAGTGTATCCATCAGTAAAACCCATCTGTACAGATTTCCTTTCCAAAATGCACCATATTCTTGAGATAGTTGTGTCTTTGGACCCTTTGGCCATCTACAGAATTCTGCAAGAACTTTAGCATTCCTAAAACCTTACCTCATGTTGCAAGTGGATCAAAAATCCACCTTAAGTGTGCCAGGGGTTCCCATAAATATCTTTCTCAAAATTACTGAATCCTTTTGCTTGTGTAGTTCAAAATTTAGTCTTTATTGTTCTTTGAACATTTTTAAAAGGATATATGATAAGCACTAACTTTCTCACTCACTTGCACTTTTTCCATTTACAGCACAAATGTTGCTCTGTCATACCCAAGAAATATTTAATTTTATGTAGCCTCTTTACTCATATACAAACAACCCAGTATTCATCTCTCAGGTTACCATCATTCAGAACATCACGTACCTCTGGACTGCCAAATAACTGTGTTAAACGATGAAAATACAGTACTAATCCCTGAGTGTTCAGTGTCATGTTCTGTCTTCAAAATGATAAGCCAAGTTTTGCCAATGCATTCCCATCCTTCCATATGGCAAGAGTTGTGGGCAGAGGATTCCTAGGGAATATTACCTATGAAACTTCTCTAATCACTTATGTCACTTTGCTTTGATTGCTAGAGAATTATGCATTAAATAATCTTACTTGGTTTTCTTCTCCCTCATCAGTTTGTACCATCTACACTTTGACTGAACTAGAAAGCTGACTGTCACTATACACACCTAAAAGAGCCCATGCACCTGCTTGAGTTTCAAAGCACCCAGACCTCTGTACAAGCACAGAAAAGCCAGAATGATAAGACTTGGATACCTCACAGCAGAGAGTTAACTGGTTAACAAGTTCAGTTCTGCTGGACTAACGAAGCACAGAACCAGGGAACATTAGAACTTCCATACAGACAAAGAAACTGGGGTCCAGGCATGCTGAGTGACACATCAGTGCTCCCAAAAGAAGTTACAGGCAGGGAGAGAACTGGAACCCAGAGATCCCGGCACCTAGTCTGCTGGTCTTTATACTGTATCACATGAACTTAAGACCAAGTTTGTGGTTTTTGTTGTTTGCAAACAATAGGCAAAATGAACGCTTTGCCTGATCCTTGGGTCAGAGAACTACTCTTGCTCTTTAACCACGTGTCTATCAGCCCAGGCTTTTATCTTAGACTCTCTCCTGAGGCTTTCCACATGTCACATTTGCACATCTGGGCTTTGAAATGTGTTCAAACACTTACACTGCTGTCATGAAGCACTTCACTGGTTTTCCTTAGGTTTCTTTTTTTTTTTCTTTTTTGCACGTATCAGCCTTTTTTCTTGGTGAATTAGCTTGACTCTTTTATTTGTTTAGTTTTATGAGCCCCAAATATGTTGATTACATGTGCTGACCCTTAAATTGTTTGTTTTGAGATACCATTTCTTTTTTTTTGCTGCCTCCAGCCTTTGCATCTTTACTAACTTATTTTCATTTGGGCACCCCCAAGCTTTTGATGTGTGTCCCAACATCTTGGTGTTTTTACTTAGAAGAACCCTCACTGCTATGTCAGTGTGATCCTGTTCCTTGTATAACTCAAAAGTGAGGTGAAAAATCACCACTTCCTGATTGCTTGTAATGGAAACCAGGTGAAAACTCATTCTTGTATCATATCCAGAAATATTTCCTTAATTTATGCCTGAACCAAATGAGCTGGATGATTGAAAGCACAGAGAAGAAGCCAGTTTACAAGAGGTATCTCTCTCTTTCTTAGTTACTTGGGGAGTGGAAATTTCTTTAAGAAGCTTAATGTGCTAAAGTTAAGGAAAGTAACCTACTCTGGGTGTATTTATGGTATATAGTTTCTATTTCCGTATGTAAAGTATATACAGCAATTTGCAGATAGTGATCTGTGTGTGTGAAGTTCACTGGATCATCATGCCATCCGTCAGTCCTTTCACGTGGTGTATAAGCTCACTTAATCTACATAAGTATTTTTCAATTCAAAATTTATCTATTCTGATTCCCATATAAATAGAGGGGCAATGTGTATATTCACTTCAACTCCACTGTCTGTGTGTAACCCTGAATGCCAACGCTGTTGTCTTCGATTTCACAGGAACACATGTTAAATACCTAGTAACTTAAATTATACACTCTAACAATCTGTGGCATTGTAAATGCTGGTAATGGGGCATTAAATGATAAATATGTTTCAGAGATCCTTAAAGAACAAAATGTTTTAGAAAAACATCAGCTTCCATTGGTTATTATAACAGATGTTCCCTTGTGTCCTTGTGTGGGATCTGGCTGCATCCTCAGATGGGAAGTTACATCAAAGTGTGAGCCATTACAGCCCAAGGAATAGTTTCTAATAGTTTCACTGTCATATAAGTGCTCCAGGGTGTATCCAGTTAATGTGTAAGCATGCTTATCAAAATACTGCCGGTGTGTGCCAAAGCAGTTTGGAGAGACGGCAGGATGGTCTCCTGCTGTCTGGTGAGGAGACATATCCGAATGGAGATAGTCTTTAGCTAGGATCAAACTGGATTTTGAAATGCGATCCGAATTGGGACTACTTATCCGAGACAGTGCTGTGGGACTGTTGTCATAGTCATTATCGTGGGGGCTCAGCATTTTTCCCTCTCTCTGCTGGATGTGGTCACACGGCGAAGTGTTGGCAAGAGCGGAGCCATGGCAGACCTCCCCTGTCGGTGGGGGCTGCTGGTAGTTTGCAAAACAGAGGGAGTGTTTTTTCCCAGCTCCATTAATGGAAGCCAGTTGGTCTGGGGGGCCTTTCCTTAGCTGCAATCTGTTCTCTTCTTCTTTAATCATTTGCTGGGTGGCTCTTATCAGAGTTTCAATTTTGCTAGGTTCATGCGGGCTACTTTGATACGGCTCAGTGCGATACCGGTCACCTGATTCGCTGGCAGACCCAGGGTCTGGAGAGCTGACCACACTCTCTTCATCCCAATGACCTCGCCCTAGAAATCAGAAAAAGTAAAAAGTAAGTGGTCTCAAAACTCACCCCCACCTCAAATGTAAGTATATTTCTTTTTCCCATTAAAAGAAACCTTATATCTTCCATTTTTGATATATGCACCAATATTTGAAACAGACACAGGCTCACATGACAGAGTGTCAACATTTGTCCTGGAATTCACAGTTCTCAGTGGCTTTTAAGTGCAGATGAAATTTATAACAAGTTTTTGAGACGGTAAACTTTGTTCGTGGGTTGTGAATACCAATTAGCAAAGTGGTAAAGTATGTTTATATTTGCCCATGTATGCACGTCCCTGGGCCTGTCCAGCTGTAAATAATAAAAGGAAAATTCATAGCACTTGGTTTCTGTTATTTTTCTACAGAAGTGTTATATTGAATTGATGCTTAGAAAATGCTTCCAGTTGGGTTTGAGGAAGGTGATGATACAGGCTGAACTGTTTTTTCAATTCCAACTAAGTCACCTGAGTGTTAAAATTGCTATATGTATCATAAGTAGAGTTAAAGCTCTAACGTTAGTTTTTAAACTATTATATATATACATATTCATATATATGTATATGTATACACGGATATATCTGTATATATCTTGTTCAATCAAAAATATAAATATTGTCTTCTCAAATCTAGTGGTAAAAAATCTCAATTTCACACATAATTGTACAGTAACTCTGGTATCTTAGATTGCTTCTGAAATAAGGTGAGGAACAAATAAACATTTAAAAAATGAATAACAACCTGTTCTGAACCAAGAAGAGACATCTAATATGGAGGAGGAGTGCATCCAAAATCTATTCCATAAACTGCACTGTTCTCAGAACAGTCTAAAGTCAGTACAAACAGAGAAGAGAGGCAGAAAGGGACACATGAAAGCTGTCAACTGCTTAACGCAGCAGAGAAGCCCTGGATCACACTTTCCCTTTCCCTTTTCTTCTTATTTTATTTCTAATATTTTCCTCCCGACCATGTAGGTTAAGCCAGGATTTTCACTTCACTCCATTCTTTGGCAAGTAATTGCCCTTTGCCCTGGGTTTCCATTCCCAGTCTACTAGAGAAAGTCAAAGCAAAAGCAGAAAAAGCAAAAGCAAAATGGAAACAAAGTAAAATCATTCACAGAGAACAGACAGTGCCTAGGTGGTATTTGCAGACTTTTTTGGGTGAGAACAACAACGTCTAGCACATTTCTCATCCTAGAGACACAGCAAGAAAAATAACACGGCTGTCGGATTGATCTTAATGTCACTGACTTTTAACGAAATAGGGAGCGTTTTCAAGACCTGCCTGGACCCAAGCTTGGAATGGACAGAATGAGTGCTCCTTGTGCAATTTACCTTAAGAGGAACAAAGAAGAGCATTAATAACACTAAGGGCTTTTACTGCAGTGCCCGTCTCTGTGTGTTCATTAAAGCCATGTAACAATCCCCAGGTGAAACTCTCCATAGGTTACACACCTCACTCCATCCTTTATTCACAGGGACACGGTGGGTTGTCCTAATGATGGAGGGAGGGGGCAGGTACTGGCATTTAATTCCCAGAGGTCCAGGAAGGTTAAACTACCTGTGATGTGAGTGAAAGGCCATAAAATAAAGACAGGCATCCCCCAAACGTCAAAAGTGTCCTCACCGAGAAACCCTGCTAAATGAGCCCTAACCTGCCAGGGTCCACATTTGAAGCCAAAGAATACAGAATCAAATTGCACACAAGACATGTAATGCATATATGCTACATTTCAACAGACTGACTCAACAATTCACTTTAATTTAATTCCTTTACTTTTTTTGATGTTAAAATGAGAATCATTTTTACTCGCCTGTCAAAAATAAATTCATTTAGAAAATATCAGCAAAGTTAATACACTTCAAAAGAGTGGATTTGGTTTTTCAAATCCCATTAGTGTGAGTTTCTGATTTGTAAAGCCCAGCAAGAAAACCCCTGGGTGGGGGTCCCTCCACGGTCAATGATGCACCTGCCCAGGGGCACAAGGCTGTGAGTCAGGGGTGGTTGGAAATGGCCTTACCGTGGATCCTGTGGACCGAAGCGATGTGAGGCATGCTGCTGTCGTAGGCTTCTCTGCTCTCTGGGGAGGCCTTGGTCAGGGGCAGGGCTGCTCGAGAGCCCCACCAGGGCTCCCTCCCCGCCTGCGGCGCTCCCAGAAAGTACCTGCCTGCCTCACACCGGCCGCTCTCGCAGGCCTGGGTGTGGAAATGCCTCTCCTCCACCAGCCTGGGATGGTCGAGTGCAAAGCCATAGCAGAGGGCGCTGCGCTCCGAAAACTGCCTGTAGGCACAGGACGCGTCGTGCTGGGAGCCTGGCCGGTCCGCGGGGTCCAAGAGCTGTGGGGAGGCTGTGTCGGTCAGTGGGCTGCCGCCCCACTGGCTGTCGTGATCAGATTCAGATCTTTCCGTGGGAAATCCTGGATACTGAAACCGAGAGGGTGAGAAAAGTGCATTTAAAAAAAAAGGAAGGAAGGAAGGAAGGAAGGGGAAGGGAAAGGAGAAGAAAGAAAAGAAAAAGAAAAGGAGAAGGAAAAGAAAGAAAGAATGGAAGGAATCTGTTTTACTCTGAAACACCCTTAAGGTCATATTGGGCTTCAGTCACCAAAATAAGATTCTAAGAACTCTAGCACCACGTTGGGCACCCCAGACTTGGAATCAACTCATCAGTCATGGTACCTCAAAAGAAAATCCTTTCGGCTGCTGAAAGCAGTTATTATTAGAAATAATAAAAAACAGGGACTGAAAATACCAGGCACTGTTGGAAGTACTTCACGTGAATCACTTTACATAATTCTTAGAAGCGCTTTAGTGGAGATACTTGTAACCCATTATATGGCTGGAGAAACTAAGACTCTAAGAGGGAAAATGATTTACCCAAGACCACAGGATTAGTGGGTGGCAAAGCCAAGATTCAAGCCCACGTTCTCCGTCACCTCCCAAATGGTATTGCCGAAGGGGGAGTCCAAGAAAGCACCATATTTTATTCCTATTTGCTTTTCACATTTTTTCTTACTTAAAAACAAAACAAAAATAAGACTTAAGGCTGCATACTGACTGTTAACTCTCTGAGAGCTATGCTGGATACATGGCAAGGTAGTTAATAAATGCTTTCCTAATCTCAATGTGACTTTGGAGAAGCCTTGCCCCATATAAGGTGGGCCTATGCACGAGGATGTGTTTCTTGCTTTCTAAAGCACAACTTCAAACATGCACGGGCTCCTCGGGACAACACAGCTGCAGGCAAGGCTGTGCCTTGTTGGAATCATGCTGCTCACCTGTTGCCAGCGTATTTGATCAGGTGTTTGAAAGAAAACATAGAAGTCCCTGCAGACCTCCCTAGGAGGTGTGCTCAGTTTGAAGGGCCTCAAGAGCCACTAAAATGAGTGCTGTAATCATTTCTACCAGTTTTTGGTTACCTAGTGCCAAACACAATACTATGTACCATACAGAGATTAACTGCTATACTAATAACAGATGTCATTTATTGAGAACTTACTGTGTGCCTGGCAATGCACTAATCATTCATTATATATTACACCAATGAATCCTTGTAACCACCTGGCCAGTAACGGATCTCCGTTTTATAGATGAGGACACTGCACACTGAGAATTTTAGTAAGATGTTACTGCCACCCCATAGGCTATCTGGTCTCAAAGCCTGCACTCTAAACCATGGTTTTATACCTGAGAGACAACACCGGTAAGGAAGAGAAGAGCGAAAAAAGGATTCAGTGCTGGAAAGATTTCCGGAAAAGTGGCAGGAACTGCTTAACAGTCTCAGGAACCAAAATGTAAGACCAGTTTACATTTTCTTTCTTATCCGCAAGAAGAAAGAGGGATGGGCGTGTGTGGGGGTGGGGGTGGGGGAGAGGAGAAATTCCTGGGCTCCACTGTTCTTGTCACACGCTGGTTAGCTGAGCAAATCTGACCCATGATGAGACCTCCACAGGACGACGCAAACTCTCCCTTCCCAGAGGAAGAGTCCCAGCTCTTCCCAACTCAGTGCCAACCAACAGTTCCGCCAGGTCCCAGGGAGCCAGAAGGATGAGGCCCTCCAAATCACACTGGAACTCCTCCAGGGGTTTTCCCGGGCACTCAAAAGCCTGCTGATACACACAGTGCGCTCAGGCCAGAGTTCTAGGCAATTCCAGGTTCAGGGTTTTTCCATGACCATTTCTAATATTGCTTTAATTATTTTCCAAATGAACATCTGGACCATCAGCATAGTCCATCAAGGAAAAAAGAACAGAAAATCCAACTTGTCTGCCGCAGGCCTGAAGGAAGGGCACACGGAGGCATCCGGAGCAGCATTTCTCTGCACCCGCCTCCACGAGCCACCGCCTTTTCTCTCTGTGACGGTGGCCGCTCTTTTCAGAGACGCCACCTTCGCTTTCACCAAGTTGGGGCCAGCACCTCTCTCCTTCCTGAGCGGGGACCACAGCGCTACCCATTCTCACTCGGAGCGCCACCCCGGTGCGGGCCTAGAAAGAATTCAGATCGTCAGGGCTCTTCCAAGCAAGGAACTGCCCAGGCTTTGCTTGTTTTCATAAAAGTATAAAGCAGGCCTATTTCTGAAGTACTCCAGTCAAGACTTTTGAGCCCTGCTGAGAGGGGGAAAAGCCTTCCCTAAGTGTATGCGGGAAAGAGCTATTGGCGCAGCAGAGAGGAACATTCTGACCTTCTCTGACGAAGAAAATTCAACACGAGGCAACCCTAGCACACATGAGGTACACATTTCAAGAGCACCCAAAGAAGAATCAGACAGACAAGCCTCTTGTCAATAAATCAAGAAACTACAGCAGCAAGTGCACTGCCCTTTGAGCAGGCGGGAGCTGGGTGGTTCAGTAAGACCGAGAATACCCACTGCTTCCGAGGTACGGAGGAGAAGCCCAGCCTTCATTTATAAGGAGAAGGCCTGTAAACTTGAACCTGTGTGCACTGTCAAAACTGCGAGCCACATCTACCCTTTAAGATGAACTGCGCTCCGTTAACTATCCAGCCCTGTAATCTGATCTGAAATAGTTCAGGTGTTCATTAAGTATTTGAAGAAAGAGAAAGGGCAGAAAGGGAGGAAGGCAGCCAGGCAATGTTGGCAGGGCGTGTACCCAATAAACCAATGCTATGTACCAAGGCTTCCAGTCTCCCTCCACCTACTTCTGCTACTTACGGCGTGGAAAGTTGTGAGCAAATGCTTGAATTTCTTTTGTCTCAACAGGAAAAGGGTCATGATGGTACTTAATCTACCAACCTACTATGATACATTTTTTTTGTAACCATAGAACCACCACCTCTTAATTTTACTTAGAAACACTGAGCAAGTTTTAATTCAAGTGGGTGTAAATCTTGATAAGTGATACCGTCTGTCTTAACTGTACCGAAAATAAAACATTTAAAAACAACCATTTGAAGGTCAAGTTCAAAGACTGAAGCAGAGTTGGGGCCACTTAATGGAAGAGGCACTAGGAACAGGGTGCCAGGAGGACCTGGTCCCAGGTCCATCCTTGCTAGTAACTCTCAGGATAACCTCGGGAAAATTACTTTTCCTTTCTTAGCCTCACCTGTAGAATGACAATATTCGGTTAGTCTTTCTTGAACTTTTCCTTCAGCTCTAACATTCTGTAGGACACAATAATTATTTGGTATCTTTTCTAGTGTTGAAACATATGCTCCCTATGCCTGTTCCTATATTGCACTTATTTAAAGTTGATAATTATTTAGAACTATAATCCAAGACCAAGAATTTTTATTGTTATGGTTATAGGAAGAAGGTCATTATGTCAGTTATAATTTTACTATAATGTCAATTTTCCCCCAACTGTCCCATTATGAACAATTTTTATAGGGATTATGAGGCCTTATGATCAATAAATTATTCCATTCTAGAGGCTTCTGAGTATGAAGGATGATGACAGCCATTTGAATCTGCAACTCGTCACACATCCTCTCCCAAGAACCTGTAAGGTCATCAAAAAGCACAAATTAAATCTCATGTGACCTATGCTGTTACTAGGTGGCAGGGAAAATGCTAAACTTCAAATTATGTGTAAGTAAAAAAATTAAAAGACCAACAGCAGCTGTGAGCCTGTGGGTGCAGAAAATAGGGTACAGAGAGGTTTAAGAGACTCCATGAAAGAGAGAGAGAGAAAGGAATTTAGGACATAGTTAATATGAAGAAAATCATTGCCAGAGAAAGCACAGGTAAGTGCCAGACTATGAACACCAGTCAGTATGCAGTGGCTCACAGCACTGGTCACAGGAAAGGGACACAAAATCAGGCAAAAGCCAAAGTGGCAGCCTTAGACAAGTGTCATTTCCATAAAAGAAGGCTATAAATTGAGAAAGGGCTGTGTCCTTCGGAGACATAGCAGTGAAAGGAAAGAAGGAAGAGGGAGAAATTAAGGGTCTAGCAGATACACAAGGAAAAAGCTCCACAAGACAGGCTTATCCTCCCTCCTGCCCATCTCCACCATAATCATCATGTATTTAAAAAACTGACAGAAAAGGGTAACCTTGACATAGTAGCCCAGCCCATGAAATGCCAGAGTAAGAAAAAATTAAACTCCCTATAAAACTCCTGTAGGAAAGAAACATGAAATTGGAAATACAAACATCTCAGCTGATAAAAAATTGACATCAAACAACCAACCATGAAATAAAAGAAAATTGTAAGACAACACTCCAAACTGAAACAAGTACTCTCAACAAGCATTTGGAGACACACACGCACGTGCACACGACATACACACGACATACATATGACTTACACGAGGGTGCACATACCTGGAATCAGAAATTTTGAAACTAAGAAACCATCAACAGCAATAAAAACAAACACCAAACAATAACAAAACATGAAAAAAAAGCAATAAAAACTAACCCAGCTCAAAGAAATAAAGAATAAACTACAAGCTGTAAAAAGGAAAATAGATTTTAATGAAAATGTAATAAGGGAAATTGAAGGCAAACTAGAAAACATGTAAGGAAACAAAAATTGGTCAGAGAAAACAAAAAGATCAGAGAAAGTGGTTGAAAGAAGGTAGAAAAGTTTCAAAATGTACATAGATTTATATAGAAGGCAAAGGAACTGGAATTGCTAAAACAATTTGAAAAAGAAGAATAAACTGAGAGAATGGGTCTATCTCCCTACCCTCAAAACTTACCACACAGCTACAGTCATCATACCTGTGTGGGACTGATGGGCACACAGATGCACAGAGCAATAGAACAGAATGGAGAACCCAGAGACAGGCCCACACAAATGTGTCCAGCTGATTTTTGACAAAGGTACAAAACCAACTCACTGGAGTAAAGACAGACTTCTCCAGGAATGCTGCTGGAGTAGTTAGACATCCATCAGCAAAAATAAAATGAACCTCAACCTAGGTCTCATACTTTATATAACAATTAGCTCAAATGGGTCACAGACTTAAATGTAAAAGGTAAAATTACAAAACTTTTAGAAAATAACATAGAAGAAAATCTTCAAGATCTGGGGCAAGATAAAGAGTTCTTAGACTTGACACCAAAGCACAATGCATAAAAGAAAAATGTGATAAATTGGACTTGGTTGAAACTAAATATTTTGCTCTGCAAAAGACCCTGTTAAGAGGATGAAAAGACAAGCTACAGACAGGGGGAAAACATTTGCAAACCACATATCCAACAAAGATCTAGTAACTAGGATATATAAAGAATTCCCAAAACTCAACAATAAAAAAACAAAATGTGCAAAAGATGTGAAGAAACATTTCATCCAATAGGTAGATAGATGACAAATAATCACATGAGAAGATGGTCAACATCCTTAGCAATTAGGGAGACAGAAATTCAAACCACAATGAAATATCACCACATACCTATTAAACTGGCTAAAACAAAAAATAGTGACAACACCAAATGCTGACAAAGATGAAGGAAAACTGGCTCACTCTTGCATTGCTGATGGGAATGTAAAATGGTATAGCCCCTCAGGTAAACAGCTTAGCAGCATCTAAAAAACCTAAATGTACAACTACCATATGCAATCCGAGATATTTTTTCCAGATAAATGAAACTTATATTCATATAAAAATCTATACATGAATGTCTATAGCAGCATTTTTTCTACCCTTGACAATATATTATTTGGCAGAATGTCAGGAAATGGGTGCTCCTTGCCCCACATCCCTGGTGGAGATACAAACTGATACAACCTCTATGGAGGGGAATTGGGAATGGCTAACAAAAGCTGCGATTCCCTACTTCTAAGAACCACTACACCAAGCAATATACACTGAAGTCTTAAGGTTTAGGTAAAGAGGCATCATATTTGGAACCTACTATAAGATGATTCAGAGAAAATAAATAATGAGAGAAGATGGGAAAAAAAGACAGCAAAATGCTAAGCCCTGGTGAACCTGGATTTAGTAGGCAGGAATACTTTACTATTCTTGCAGCTTTTCTTTATGTATCAAATCATTTCAAAATAAATATTTAAACATAAAAAAATCCCTATAGAGCAAACTTATATCTTATTCTTATAGAAATATTAGAGACAAAGCCATTTAAAATTTTTTTTCCTGACGATAGAGATATACTCTAATTAAGCTATAATTTAATTAAATCTTTGTTTTTATTACTGATGATTAGTATTTTGTGCAAAAAAAAAATGTAATTTAAGTTATCAACCAGGGATTCCAGTAGAAACAGCACTGAAGTCAAATATTTGGAAGACCCTGACCTACTGTCATCCAATACGGCTTGTACAAAGAATGACCTTCTGTGGGCCTTGATTTTTTTCCATCTGCAGAATAGGAACAAGTGCATTATAGAATTGCAGCAAGAATCAAATAAATAATATGTACTAAAATACTTCTAAAAATGCAAACATTACAGATATGTATGTACCATGTAAAGGTCCTTGATTAATGACTTTCACTTGGGTAAATGGGAATAGTTATCATATCACCATCTTGTAAAAAAGAGGTTTTTTCCCTAGACTATTATCTAGAGGCCATATTTTCTATCCCATCCTATAAGCATGTCAGAGATAAAACATATATGTTAAGGGATAAAAAAATCAACATCTCTTATACAGAAAAGGGAACCCTAGGATGTTGTTGGTGGGAATGTAAATCAGTGCAGCCACTACGGAGAACAGTTGGAGGTTCCTTAAAAAACTAAAAATAGAGCTACCATATGATCCAGAAATTCCACTCCTGGGTATTTATTTGAAAAAGAAAAAAAACAAACTCTAATTTGAAAAGACACATGTACCCCAATGTTCATAGCAGCACAAATTATAATAGCCAAGACATGGAAGCAATCCAAATGCCCATCAACAGATAATTGGTTTAAGAAGATGTGATGTATATATACGCAATGGAATATTACTCAGTCATAAAAAAGAATGAAATATTGCCATTTGCAGCAACATGGATGAACCTAGAGAATATATCATACTAAGTGAAGCCAGTCAGACGGAGAAAGACAAATACATCACTTATATGTGGAATCTAAAAAATAAGGCAAATGAATCTATGTGCAAAATAGAAACAGACTCACAGACATTGAAAACAAACTTATGATTACCAAAGGGAGAAATGGAGGAGAGGAGAGATAAATTAGGAGCTTGGGATTAACAGATACAAACTACTATGCATAAAATAGATAAGTAACAATGATTTACTGTGTAGCACAGAGAACTATACTCAATATACAATATCTTGTAATAAACAATAATGGAAAATAAGCTAAAACACAAAAATATAATTGAATCACTTTGCTGTACATCTGAAACCAACACAATATTGTAAACCAACTATACTTCAACAAAAGTTAAAAAAAAAGAAATCAACATCCCAGTTGCCAAAAAATCAGGCCACTGGCCAATCACCTAAACATGAGGGCCTTTTTTTCCAAAGGCTCTGATTTTCAAACTTGAAATGACCTTTGGTACCAATGACTCTTATCACTTAAACTTTGACTCAAAGCCCAAAGATCTGTTTTAAGGGTGGAGGGAGAATGGGACTCATGATCAGTTAGAATCTATGCATGCCTTCTGGACAGTTCTCCCAGCTATATCTAGACTATTTTCAGGTAAAACAAAATCATGTTTCAAGAGCTATAGGATATCTGCTCTTCTTTTGAAAAGGTAACAACACTTTCTCCTCCATTTAAACCTAAAAAACTGAATGATTCAATTCCCTATTTTAATTAGGTTACACCAACCATGAAAGAAAGTTCACTGAAACTAATTTTTGGTTAATTTTGCCCAAACTTCTGCTCTTCTTTCTTAGAAAATTTGTTGTTATTCTGAATACTCTGCACCTTAATTTATCCCTATTTCTTACTTAAAGTTTAATTTTCTAAACAGGCTTTCATGTTGGTAAGTTTAAAAATGAGTCTGATGAAGGATGCCTCGATTCTAATAAACATGAAGCCAGTGCCACTCACTAAAGGGGCTAAAGCTGACGGGCAAAGAACCTGGATGCCTGCCAGAAAGGATGTCAGATGACAGCCACATCCCCCAGCGCCCCTCTGAGAGTCAGGGCTCATGAAAAATTCATTCCTTCTAGAAGAGACTGATACCTCATCTGATTAAAGGTCTGTGCCATCAGCGGGGCTTTATATGCATTCAGTGGGAACTATTCATAACAATTCCTTCTGATTCATTATAATATTTTTTGAGTGCCTGATATTTGCAAGACAGTGTGCGGAGTGATGTGAGGAATACAGCCCCGCCTTCAAGGTGTTCACATTCAGAGGCGTATAAATAGTGCACAGAACATAAGTTTAATACAAGTTAGAAAATGGCAGAGGCTTGAATAAAGAGAAAAACAATATAGTTTAGGAATTCAAAGAAGGGAGCTATTACTCTCTGTTAACACTGTAGCTGCTTAGGAAAATGAACAATGACCTGGAGGCAGTTTGCCATGTGATTTGCATATGCTAACGAATGCCCATAACAAGGACAATAGCTACCGTTATCAAATACCTGCTATGCTCTCCTCACTATACTGAGATCCCACAGACATTGTCTTACTAAGTACCCACAACATCTTAAAAGTCTCATTAATCCCTTTATAGATGCAGCAAACAAAGCTCAAAAGAATTTTTTTGCTCAAGGTCACATGATTGTGATCTTTAAAAGGAGAGATGCAATTCCAGAGTCCTTGCTCTTTCCTGGATTCTGGACTTACACAAACTTAGGTACTGAGCTAACAAAGACAGCAGCGCCCTACCCTGTAGGCAGCACTGGACCCCAGGTCCCCAAGCATGTTCTTACAAAAGGAGCTTTCTCCAACCTCTACACTCCAGTAGACCACCTCCACACAGCGTGAAGCCTGCTTCCACCACAATTACACCCACAGATAGTTGCCTTTGGATAACAGTCATGAGATTCATTCCTGCCTCTGCAGCATGCTCCAGACAGGTGCTCTGCATTCATCTGGATGTGGCAGCCACAAGCCAACTCAGGAAAAATGCCAGATGTTCCAACAATAGATGTTACGGTTATCTATTTTGATTCTGGCAGCTCATTGAGGTTTTTATCATTTTTAGCTGTAAAATATAGAGAAGACCCTCTTATGGTAAAGTCCTGTTTTCCATGAAAAACTTTCACTCTATCAGGCATGAGCAGCTTTCCTCTTGATTTGTGTCTGCACCGTGAGAAAAAACATTACAGATGCAGACGCGTTGTACTAAGAACATATGCATGCTTTTAAATCACTTTTATCTTACTTTTTACTAATGTAACCCTGAAACATAAAATATGTCCTCTTTTTTCATTCACTGTTATGGGAAGAACAGATGGCAAAAGGGTTAGATTAAAGTAATACAGCATGTCCATTAAAGCAACCCCACTGCTGGGGATGCTTCCCTCCAACGGGAGTCGTGTTTACTATAAAGAGCAGCTTTGGCTCAGACACGTTGGAAACTGCCCGGAGTTTTCTCAAGGATAAACACAAGGGTAATAGGAAAAACTAATGGCAAAATCAAATGCATTTTAAAATGACAATTATGCAAGTTATTTTGCTAACCTGGGAAGCTGACTGAAAACACTTGCCTGCGATAATGTAACTGAACAGCAGTCAAAACAGAGTCCATTTCTAACTTGAAAAACTTTACTAGATAGAAATTATAACTAAATGAAACTGTAAAGAAGATACTTGCTCCGTTCCTGCACTACTAGTGGTAGGTAGAAGTTTATTGCTGCCACGTCAATTCTAATTTATTGTCTTAATTAATTAACAGCAAGAATAATTCTGTATAAACTATACATTAAGTGTAACATGATTCTCACACAAGTCTCACAATATTTAGCACTGGAAAAGAATCTTCGTGAAAAATTCACTTTAATTACATATAGCTCCAAAAGAGTTAAGCTTGAAAAAAACCTTCAAGAAAAATTAGAGAATGCATTTAAAAAAATATATATATATCAATCTTGAGTCACATCCCAGCATTGAGGGTGTCTTCACTAGAGGAACTGAGCAGTAAATATTTTCATTTATACTATAAATAATTAGAAAGCATTCACTGATTCAAAATTCAATTATTAAAAACTTTAAATATTTTGGCTTTTTCTTCCTTCATTTTAGAAGATGGTATAAATGATCAGCTTCTCAAAATCAGTTTTTAAGAATGGGCTCACAAGATTTTCACTCATTATTTTTATGATTTGCTCCACTTCAAGGATAATCTAGTATTTGTGGTGACACTGTTTCTAGCTTTAAGCCACATTTTCATTATTGTTAGCTCAAAGAATATGCTGATGAGAAACTTTTCATACCTGTAAGTTCCTGATATATTTCATGAAGTGGAAGTAGAAACATGGGAAGTTTTTTAATATGCCCCAAATGTGGTTTGAAATGTCATAGGTCTTCTCTTAATCCACCCCCCACAGCTACAAAAATGTTCCTGGGATTTGGTTCAGTCATTTTTCTCACAGAGAAGTAACTGTAGTCGACATCTCCTTAGCTGTCAGGGTGATGTGCAGCTGGAGGGGAAGCAGCACACGGAACCAGAGGCTGGGTTTCCTCCAGTGTAATTCTATAGGCAGTCTCCTCTAGGGTTCCATATGGAGAGAGCTATTCCCAGCCATGAAATCCACAATCCACATCCTTTTGTAAATCCAAAGGTAAAGTCCTAAAGACTGGCAGGCATTTTCATTGCACTGAAGATGTAAAACAGGTAATAAACATTTGATTAAGCCCTTTCTGTCCTGGCATTCACAGCTGTCATGATCAAGAATATCCCAGCCTGCATAGATCATACAGAAACGGCTGTAGCCCAGTAGGTAAATCCTGGGTTAACAGGACCAGTAGCACAAGTTTTAATGGTAATCTTCTTCCATGATGGGCTTTGAGCGTGAGCCAGAACCACTTCCGTCTTTTTGCTGGTACTCTGACTCACTCTCTGATTTTTCACATGCAAGTGGCAGATTAGATGGGCTTGAATTTGATGGGTGCAGGTGGTGCCACCTGCTCCAGCCCCTAACTGCTGCTTTGTTTGGTCTCCCGCTGGTTTATTCTGAGTCTGGACAAAGGGCGGCTGCCCGAGCTGCTCTGGGCCACGTCCTAGAACTGGGCCAATAGATTGGCGGGCATGTTACCAGCCTTCTGCATGCTGAAAGGAGAGATCTATCTGATTTGTAATTTTATAAGAAAGAAATTGAAGTTTGAGGCCTTCTACTGAGTTAATCGATTTCAAATTGGTGTCTGTAAATGGAAGGATGGACCTACCTTTTCATCCTTTTCATCTTCTAAGCCAAGCAGAGTAAAATAATGAGGAGAGCTAAACTCGCCATTAAATAATATACATCCAGACCTTGGCCTTTTAGGAAAACACTGCAATTCAATGCACTATGATATGCTTAAAGGGGTTTCCTAAAAAATATGTGAAACATGGAAGAGTTAAAGGAATCTAGATTTCTTAGACAAAGATACCAAAATCTAACTTTGTTAACTTAGAAAGTTTCCATTACGAGTGGGTCAAATCCCACCAAGAACTGTCGAATACGGCATTGCTCTCTTTACTTTCACTACTTAGTTTTAATAAAATTTGATTTTATACATTTTGTTAACATAAATTTCCCTGGGCACATGTTGATGGTGGATTCTGCCACTCCCCTCTTCTCCTCTGTTCGGCTGCAAAGCAGAATCCCAAATTCTAGCCATCACCTCCATTAAGCCAGAAGCAGAGGCTTTCCATTTGACTTAGCACAGCTGCTTTGCCCGCTGCCCAATTTCTTTTTTGACACTAACTCTCCCCTGATCCAAACCATCCTCCATTATGAAATAGAGATGTGTTTAACATGAATTATTCCTCAGAGCCAGGGATCTGTGGGGTCAAGAGGTGGGCTGCAGCTGTGCTTTGGTGAGTGGGGAGGATCTAAGAAGTGCGGCAAGAAAGGTGTCCTCAGGGGCGAGCACACAGCAGACCCCAGCGAGCGTGGAGAACCGATGTTAGGGGCGGGGGTGGGGCAGCTGGAGGTGGCCCACAGAGGCGAAGATGTAGCCTGGGCCACACTGTGGAGATGGTGCTGCATACTATAACAAACACAGAGCTGCTGTAGGTTTTTAAATAAGGTCTGGGGGCAGGGAGTCGGGCAGGGGAGGACACAGAAAATGAGATTTCTGGAAGCTTACTCTGACAGGAAAGATCAAGACCAAAAGAACAGTAAGGAGGCTGAGAAGCAGTCTCGATGTGATGTCCTGTTCTGAAGAGCCTGGGACTGGACAAAGACAGTGAGGAGTGGCTAGAAGAGACACTAAGGGTCAGGAAACATCATGAAGGAACATGACCCTCACAGGGCCTTCTGTGTCCAAGGGTCAAAAACCAAAGAAAGAAAGAAACAAAATTGTGTGAGTCTTTTCACTTTCTCATGGAAGAAATCTGTCCCTCCTAGGGTCTAACCCTACTAAAGGTGTAGCACCAAAGTGCACACAGATAATTAAAGGAACAAGAGAGTGATGTAGAAAGTGTCTACTGATCATGGGAAGTGGGCTCTGGAACTAGGGCTGAGTCCACAGACAGAGACAGTTTCCTGAGATAAACCACGGAGCCAAATGGCATTTCTTGGACAGACACGTCAGGGCAATTATTTTGTAATCAAAACACACACACACACACACACACACACACACACACAGAGCAAACATCAGTTGCCACATCTCTCCACTGCTGCACTGGAGATGACAGTGGAGACATGAAGACTAGAAAGCCCACTTCAGGACGGATGTGGACCGTTCTCTGCCCCTAGAATGAGGGCCAGAGAGTGCTTGTTCCAAGTTTCACTCTTGAAGGCGCCTCTAGATTCCACTGGATCTGATTCCTCCTCGGCACGCAGGTGTCTAGTTTGTACTGCAGGATTCTGCATTTGCAAAACCATCCTAACATTGTTCTGCATGGGTATCTTTTACCTCTTACGTAGGTTTAAGTTCCATAGTAGCAGAATCTTTTCCCTCCTTGGGGGTTTTATATGTTTTTATAGGCAATTAACAAATTACCCCATATTTTTTAATGTGTTTATTTAACTGGTCATCCATTTCATTAACATTTAGTGAATGAGTATTTGGAAGACACTGTACTAGGTCCTGGGGCAAGGTGGGGGGTGGGTATGAAATGACATGGTTACTACTTTCAAAGACATTATAGTCCAAGAGAGGAGATCTGACATATCTAGAAGACAGATTATTCTAGAGGCCCAAAGGAGAAATATAAGTCAGTTATATTTCATGAAAGAGATAGCACTCAATCCTGGCCTTAGAAGATAGGCAGAATTCTTAAAAATAGAGTCAATGCAGGCAGAAATAACTGCATAAGCACAGTGTGGAGGCAGGAAAGGACAAGGCTTTCAGCAAAGAGTGAGCAGAGAAGTCCGGCTGGATCACAGGGTTTAGGTAATTTAGGACCCAATTATAGGTGGCCCTGAATGACGGCTAGGATTGTGGCGGGTCTCCAAACACTGACATGACCAGTGGTCTTTTAAGGTCACTCTGGGAAGCAGGGAAGACTGGAGAGGAAAATTTCCAAATCTTAGTTTTCCACGGTGGGGGGAAGATTAAGATGTGTTGCAATTCTCCAGAGTGAGGGCACTCCTAGGACACAGGTGATGGGAGAAGAAGGGTAGATGGGTGAGGTGGTGAGGAGCAAGGCTGGGAGACGGAGCAAGGCTGGGAGACGGAGCATGAGCCTGGTCCTTGGGGGGCACCCAAGGGGTGCAGGGCCTTATTGCAGCCCCGCTGCAAACCTTGCCAACAGGAATAAAGTTGAACCTGCTGGAAACTCCCTTTGGCATGAAGGTCTCTGAGCCTAGGAGCTGTTAGTTCTCTCACTGTCAGCTCCCAACTCCCACCCCTGGCCCACTGCTGGAGGGCAGGTGAGCCCCCAACACACAGCACCTCAGCTACCACCACGGCCACCATGGCATACATACTACACTGCCTTTAAATCACTTGCTCACGTTTTTATCTCCCCCCGCTGAATCTGGAAGCCCTCTAGGGGAAGGGCTGTATATCCACGTCATCTCATCTCTCCTCTGTTTCTTCGTCCACCTGTCTTACCACCTTCACTTCGGTGGGCTCATCCATCCGTTCATTCACTCACTCATTTCATATGTCCTAAGGGCTTTTGGGTGCCCAAGGCAATCTGGTTGTCAAGGACAACGTCTCCCATCCTCAGGGATCTCAGAATCCCAGCTTACTGCCTCCAAGTTTTCTTCCTTTCGTCTTCTCATTTTTGCAAAATCTCATCCTACCTCCCTCAGTGATACCATTTTTTCTCCTTTTTCCTTCTCATTGGTCTTTTCTTATTCAATAAAGTCCTGCTGGCCAACATGTAAATCTTGTGTGACTAAGTATAGCCATCTGTTTGTTCAAATTTTCGTGAGATTTGTCATCATTGGATTCTCACTATTGGGAATGAATTTTACGTGCCATGTGCCACTATGAAGTACATGTTTTAGTAAACCACACCAGTGAAACAGTTTATTTAAGATACCTGCCCACTTGAGTAAACTATTCAGCAAAAAAGTGTATCATCTTTTGGTCCTCTTTCTATCCCATACACCTAGTTGTCTGCCACAAATGTCTACCTTGCCTTTATCAATATTTTATACTACCGTGCTCCAAAGCAAGGTGCGGGACAAAGAAGTTCCCTACAATGGCAGGTAGACTGAACTGGAAACAGCTACTGCTGCCTGGCCCCACTGATGCTTCCTTCTGTCTCATCACTCATTCTGTTCATAATATCTCCTCAGACATCACCTTTCTCTTAGTCAGATCACTCCTTCACCCTGCACATTTCTGCAGCAAATTTGTGTGTGCTTTACAGCAGACCTTACCAGCCTATTTCAAATAAGGCATCGGGTTCCTTCTGAAACCCATGTACTGAGTGAGGACAGAGAAGCAGGCACTGACAGGTAAATCTGGGAGCAGAAGGATGCTGATTAATGGGGAGTGTCTGTCCTCCCCTCACCACGCGCCAAGGAAATCAAAAGGCAGAAGCAGTGGCCTGAAGGTCCCATGACCAGCCACACCTTACAATTCCTCTCTAAATGTTGGTTGTGCCTCCCTAGTGACACCATGGACATGGTTCCTTAGGGACCCACTGTTAGTGTTTTAGAGCACAGAATAGATATTTAACTAAATGCAAGAGTTAGTAAAAACCAAAGTACACAGAGGTCTCACCTTACTGAGCAAAGTATTTTCTACAATAAAAATCAGGTTCATTTACAAAGACCATCTAAAAAGACCATAAAAGTCCACTTTAATAATCTCCTGATATTTTTATAGAAGAGGGGACATCTCAAGTGTAGACATGACCAGAAAATATAAACAAGCCTGTAGAGTGTAAGATTTTCTGAGTAAAGTTTTTTCTTAGAAAGCCCTTTTCTTTGCAAGATGCATTAAAATTTTTTGTTGGTGTTCACTGTCAAGGGTTACGTTTTCATGTGACATCTGAAACATGAAATGAAGGGATATCTATCCTGGTAGTGATAAAAGTACCATGTGTAGAGGAAAACCATGCTTGAGAAATTTTTGGTCCTTCTTTCCTCTGTAACTTAAAAAGTCAGCATAGAGGTCACTGATTTTTTTTTTTTTTTTTGAGGCCAGAAAGAATTTCGCAGGAAGAAAGTTTCTACCTGCACCAAAAGGAAGCCAGATTGCTGGTCCTGAGAATTAAGAGGGTTCTGAGGGATTATGTAAGGTAACAGATGTGGAGTTAAACCTGCAAGTGTTAATTAACAGTGTATCTGTAGCAAGTGATTAAGTACGTTCAGATTCCAGAAGCATCCATGGTTTTCTGCATGCACTGTTATTAGAGAATTACATAGTGTATTGGTTATTACTGACCAGGCGAAAAGCAAGAAGAGGGTAGGGGAATGCAATAAAAAGGAGGGCACACACTGTCTCTAATAAACATAACAACTATGAACATGCCAAGATGAGAAGCTTAAAAGGAAAGTGGCATCAGGAGGCGATTTATTCATGACTGACATGGCTAAGCTACGGCAAGATCTCTCCCAACCGCACTACAGTAGCAGAGACTAGTTCCATCAAAATGGGTGAAAAATACTCCAGCAGTTGCTACTGGCAATTGCCAGAGATAAGGTCTGAAAAATAGATTCTGTAGACTCATTATTTCTAATTCAACAGAACTATGAAAAAAAAATAAGTTGCTATGTGAATACAACTGTCATTCGGTAGGAGCGCTGCCCCCAGCACAGGAGAGTCTGCAGAACCGCAGAGTTGCAGAGCTTCGTCTATAACATCCCTTACAACGATTTTTCCAAAATCATTCAAAACAGTTCTATTTTGACCTCTCTTGTCCTACGTAATACATAGAGGTGCAAAGGTGACTGAGTCATTCATTAAGCGACTATAATATAATCAAGTCTAAAATCTTTCCCAAGGGCATCTCCTACCAGGTTCATCTACTAGCAGACAGACTGGGTGGTGGCAGTGAATTACAAGTGTGCACATCTTGCATGTTCAAACAAGGGCATCTAAATAATTCCAAAAAGCAGTGTTGCTGTTTGCCATTCGTCAGATGTCGTTAGAAATTTCTAAATATGCTTGATACATAGTAGAGCAAAGAACCTAGTAAATAATATCGATAGGATCATTCAATCACCATTTTCATAAATGAACAAAAGGCACAAGACATTACCCTATGAGCTCAGCCTGGCTGTAGAAACTGCCCCTGGAAAATCTGATGAGAACTTGCATGCTAAAAATAAGGAACATGGAAATAACATAAAAGAAAAGACTTTTTCTTTATTTTTGAGAAGATGCAGAAGCACTTAAAATTAAATACCATTCAAGTCTGATCATTCAGTAAGTAAAAGTACATTTACAATGTGTCTACCAATATATAAAGGGACATTCAATGCAAGTGTGTCATTGCCTCCAAAATGTAAGCTTTAAAATATAATTTCAAAATAAATCTATAATGATCAAAATATATCTATAAAGAGAAAAAAGCATAAGCAGCTAAGGATAAGAAGGAATTTTATCCATCCTTCTTCTGCAATGCCTTTTACTTCGGTTGAGGACTTCAGCTCAGACCTTCCTAGACTCATACCAGGACGATTAAAATGAGTCTCCTGAGTAGTTCATCCTGCTTCAGCCACCTTAATGCTCTCATTTCCTGTTCAAAAACCTTTACTGGTTTTCCACAAAAGAAAATCTAAACTCCTTGGCACCAATCAATGCATTCCTCCAGGCATATAACCACCAGTCCTCATCCACAGGGGCTGACATCTCCTACCTCATCCCCAGGCCCAGTCACACTAACAATGCATTCCTGCATCTCTTCATAATTGTGGTCTTTCTGAAATGTCCTCCCCTCTGCCTTATGTACATATATCTGAATTCTACCCTCAAGGTCAGGTCACCCCTAACACATTCCCCAGTCCTCCAGGCTGACACATCATCTCCTATACACTCCTTACTCTAGTCTATAACTTATTCCAACTGTACCACAAAATTTAAGGGCATTTCTTATACCACTTCTTTCTATTCTAGCACCTTCTACCCAGCCCCTTCCCCCATTCATGACAATGGCCAGAGTAGCATCTTTCTGATGCAGAGGCTCAGCTAATTCTACTGAGTCAAAGACACATAATAGCAATGATGCAGGAAAACTGAAAGCAAACTATTAATAATGTGAGGACAATTTGGACCAAATAAGACTTTTGAGAAGCTAAATTTTTTTTTCTTTAAAATTTCCGAGGATTTAGAATCCAAGATGCTGGCAAAGATTTGTTTTCTCCCAGCAAAAACAGTGAAGAGTTTGCCCTAGACATCCTGCTTTTCTAATGTGACCCCAAATGTGTCTGCTCACCCCATGACAGTTCACTGCAAATGCCTGTTCTTTGGTCTGTCCACAAGAGTGGCTCCTCGAAAGCAAAGACGTGTCCATTTCTGATCTCTACATGTTAGTAGCCCATGTACAAGGAACTCAGTCAATGATTGACCTAGCACCATGATTATCTAAAGCAAACACAATTAAAGAATAACCTTTACTAGGCACATAAATGTTAAGTAAACTTAATTCATGACTGAGATTTCAAATGAGACACAGGACCAAAATTCTAAAGACTATGTTTATGTAAGTATTAATTACAAAAGTGAACACACAAAAAAAAAGTCAAGAGAAACTTTCTGTGAACAAATGTGTGTGCATGTGAGTGATTTCTATGTATCAGACAAAATTGCTAGAAGAAACCATCATTTGTAGGGGGAAAATGAGGGGATGGTGGGGGATTTTCTAATTTCTACCCTTCTGTATTGCTTTTTTAAACTATAAAATATGTATAATTTTCAAATTAACTCCTCCCCACACAGAGTGATGGAAGTGTTAGCTATCTTGATTGTGGTGGTGGATTCATGGATGCATACATCTATCAAAATTCATCAAATTGTACATTTGAAATATGTGTAGTTTATTGAATGGAACTATACCACAATAAAGGTGTTAAAAAAAAAACAAACTCCCCATACAAACCCAAAGAGCAGTCTAATGGCAGTTAAGATGTTTTTTAATGTGTAGGTTGTCTACCACTAGAGTAAACTAAAGAAATTTTAGACTTAAGAGCTGAGTGTGATAGAAAACATAGACAGGTTTTGGATGTCCAGTGGGGAGATTTTGTTTTTGTGGCTTAATGTCTGTGTAACAGTGGACACACTCCTTCTTTGCTTTGTATTTCCTAATTTAAATTCCTTCATCTATTTGTTCAACACTCCTATACATTTAAGGATAGAATTACCCAAAGGAGTAGTCCATCCTTCA
This sequence comes from Vicugna pacos, assembly GCF_048564905.1. Taxonomy (NCBI): domain Eukaryota; kingdom Metazoa; phylum Chordata; class Mammalia; order Artiodactyla; family Camelidae; genus Vicugna; species Vicugna pacos. Next base: position 27,739,666 of record NC_132994.1, read on the forward strand.
AAGTAGTGAAAAGAGATGTCCAAGAGAGCAATAAGAAAAGCTTCTCAGATATTCAGTGAGAAAGAAACAACCCCTCCTCCTCCACAGTGACTTGAACTAAAATGCGCTTTATAAGGAAAGTGCTCAGTCCTCAGAACAGAAGGTGTACATTGAAAAATGTCCAGGCATCTCACATCTCCAGTTCCTTTTATCAGGGTAAAGAAATCTGGCGTCTGTGGGAAGTTTTAAAGCACACGACATCAGCCCCTCGTGGGCCATGATCTCATCTTCATACACGAAGCTCCTAAGATAATCTAGAAAATAGGAGCTTCTTAGTGACCGTTAGTTCAGTGAATGACATTTCCTCTAACAGTACACACCTGTAGAAGTCAACAGAATGACACAGCTCTGGTAAGCAAGGAAAGAATTCTGGACCCACTAGATTTCCATTTTCACTTAAAAAATATATTTAAAAACACAGATGATAAAGACCACCTTGATGAAATGACTCTGAATCCAGTTTGATTTGATACCATTTCCTGACGTTCTCTAATGAGCTGCAGGAATTTGATGTGGTGCCTTAAAAAAAAAAAAAGTAGGGTGGAAGTGGCCACAGATAACAGGAGTGGGAAATCCTCAGTTCTGTTCTACTTCCTTCAGGCCAGGAGAGAGTTGTGCCTACACCTTGACACAGATACATTTCCATATCTCAGTGGCTGATGAGGCAAACATTTTTTATCCTCCCAAAAATCAAGACTCATCTTTGTACCTTGCAGAATTTCTGGAACACCTCCTCTGGGTCTTGTCAGCTCACCACATTGCAAAGATGAGAAGAGAGTTGCTTTTCCTACCATTCCTGCCATCTGGAAGACCCTCTTTGTTTCATTCTTCCCCATAAATAGTCCATCTGTGCTCAAATCTCATGGTGAAATGCATCCTTGATCTTTTGCTTCCACCTCTTAATTTATCCTACTTCAGTTCCTGCCCTAAGGTTTAATTTTTCTGTATCAAGTTCTTGTTTTCCATATTTGGCTATGCTGGCTGCATCTTTCTGGTTAATTATTATGGGGGAAAATTTTAGGACCAATCTCCTTGAAACAAAGTTACGGTTTTGACTACAACTAAGCCTCTCACAACCTTCATATAAAAGCAGTAAACCACAAGATACACTTCAAATTTTTACCAGCAGTTATTTTAAAGGAAGAAGGGGAGGAAGAAGATATTTTTAGAAAGCTTTCCAGATTTATAGAAGTTTTAAGTGTATTAAAGCCAGATAATTAATTCCAAACAGCTTTAATACTTCCCCCACTTCTAGACCAAACCAGGTGACAAAATTAAAAAAGGAAAGGAAAGAAGGGAGGGAGGGAGAGAGAGAGAAGGAAGGAAGGAAGGAAGGAAGGAAGGAAGGAAGGAAGGAAGGAAGGAAGGAAGAAAAGAGAAGAGAAGAGAAGAGAAGAGAAGAGAAGAGAAGAGAAGAGAAGAGAAGAGAAGAGAAGAGAAGAGAAGAGAAGTTGCCAAATGGCAGTGTACCTACCTGAGGGTAAGGGGAAGTCCTGGACTTTGACTTGGAGCTGGAGAGCCTGGACTTGGCCCCCTTCCTGTTGTCAGTCATGGCAGGGGTGGAGCTGCTTGCATAGGAGAAGGCTGGCTTGGAGGCGGAGATCTGATCCAGGGACAGCTGCAGGCCTTTGTATTCCGTGTCCCTGCAGGGTGGGAAGATACAGCCCTTAATCAGCCAGCGCAGGAAACAAATATGCAGGTTCTCTCCCTAGAAATGCAATCACCCGTATTTGAGAAGGAAGCAAGCCAAAGTCAGCCATATAACTGGTTTTCCACCTTGGTTATTTTAGAAGTGCCTAACATTTAACTGGTGTGTATGGATGCGGCTTCCACGTGTACCATGCCAAATTATATGATAGGTTCATGAAGATGTCTTGATTTTAAAATATTTTTTTCATTATTTTTGTATAAGCAGAAAATAAACCTGTAATCCAAGTTCTCTGAGCTTTGTGTCCTCACTGGTGAGATATGGATTATAACATCTACTCTAAAGACTTTCCGTGTGGGGTGAGCTCAGCAGACAACTGACCATCTGATGCTATCTGATTATTGGCAAGAAGAATGTCTTCCATCAGCTGTTCCAAGCTCAGTCATTTTGGTCAACATTCCAAATATTCGTCTGGCTAGCAAACTAGTGTATCCAGGCTTATAAGTGGTTAAAAATCCCTTTCAGCAGGCTAACTAATTCAGTTACCTTAGGGTACACGTTCCCCCCAAGTTCCTTCTACTCCATCATTCAATAAATATCATTAAGCTCCTAATATATACCAGACTCTGTGTCATGTGGAGATGAAAGGGTAAATGAGACGTCCACAGCCCCTGCCCTTGTGCAGAGTACAGTCTACTGGGGAGAAGAAACAATAAACAAACAAGCATCGTAACTGCAGGCTGGGATATGACGTGGATAAAGGGTGTGTCTCAGAGATTCACCACCAAGGCATTGCTGCAGGTATGCAGGGACTCAAGATGACAGCGTGGCCCTGCCCACAGCTACCACCTCAGCCTGCTTCCAGGCAGCAGGGAGTCTCGTCTGACTCCTCAGTTTTCATAAGAGGATATCAACTCTTCCCACTGGCAGCCAAAACAAAATGTTTCAGAGCCTTCTTTATGAGGACCCGTCGGAGAATTTTCTCTCAGGTTCCAGAATTAGCTGGGCTGCGCCTGAGTAATTGATTTCTTTTTATCTCATGAGCCCCGTGAATCATTTCACTCATCATGTTTCCCTCTTTGCACTGAAGTCAAAAAGCCCAGAGCCCCACGTCTGATGCGTAACCAGCTCTAGCAAGCGCACGAGTCCTCGCGGCGGGCGTTTTCTGCAACAAATACCTCTGCTTCCTTTATTTTTCTTATCTTATTTTTCCTTTTGCTAACGGGTTCACCTTTTAAAACATTTTACATGCATTTTCAATCTCTTTGGATTAAGATAGGCATATTAAATGTAATCAATTGATAAAATTTTATATGTAAAAGTGACTGGCAGATTTCCGCGGATCGGCAAATATTCATTTACCTTCTTTTCCTTTTCCCTAGCTCTTCTTCTACAGAGAGATCAGTCAAGAGCAAAAGTATAATTCAAGCAAGAAGCTCCTCCTCAAGTGACCAGGAATAGAAACCAGCTAAAACCAGTCCAATAATATCACTGCCACAAACTGCAGTGTAGAGACAGATGTCATCAAATTACAATGGCTTCATATCAAATAGTCCATCTACTCAGTGCAAGTTAAAAAAAAAATTCTCCTATATGAGTAACAAAAATTTAGAAGGTAGGCATGCAGTTTGTTTTTCAGGCTGGGAGAGTCTGGTCACATGGCTGGTCCGCTCTACTGTGCAAATCACTTCCAAGGACGACACACAGCACAGACTCGAGCACTCCTTGATCAGAAACTCAATGCCCTCCAAAATGTAGCTCATATCTATTTTTCTGGCAATAACTCAGAATTTTCCTTCATCAGCACCTCACTTCATTCAAAATTGTTCTCACTGGACTGACCTTGTATTTTCCTGATATTGTTCCTCCTCCAACACATACTTATAAAACTCCTCTTATAAAGAACTATCTTAAATCCCACTCAGCTCCAGGAAGCCTTTCCCAATGGCTAAACCCATCCATTCCTTCAATAAGTATTTACTGAGTGTCTCTGTGGAGGCCCTGGGGAGACATCAATGAACAGAAGGACCAAGTCTCTACCTTCATGACCAAGGCACCAGAGCCAGTTCCTGAGAGAAGTAGGGAGGGGACTGGAAGCTTATCTCTTTCCTCCTCTAATCTTATTTTTCAAGTGATTATGTCGTATCTTTCCCAGTGGATTCTATGTTCCTAGAAGACTAGAGTCAAGAGATACTCTCTCCTATTCCAATGGCATTTTGTATAGTATTTCACACAGATAGAAGAGGAAGAAGGTAAGGATGCAACCAGGAAAGGATTGCTTCCTTCTATGACTACTAATAATTCATGACCCAGCAGCCTTTCTCTGTGAGAAAAGACCCCTGTGGGCTGTGGGTCCCCTGACCCACCTGGCCCTGAGGTCGCATGCATGCGACAGTGAGCAAGCTGGACCCATCCAAGAGGGAGAGCCCCCATCCTCGGGCATCTTCTGTTTCAAATGTACTTCTGTCCACTGGTCAGCAGAGTATCTACATAGGCCCTGACAGAAAAAGTCATGCACCCCTGAAAACACAGCCCAATAATTTTTGTTAACTCATTCTTGATGTAACATTTCAGCACAGAGACTTCATGGCTGTAAGCAGAGCATAAACAAGGATTCACTTTTCTCTTGCACACTGTCAGACCCCAGAGTACGCATCTCAACAACTGAAAAAGTCCCTCCAAAATGTTTGCATAGTTTCCAATGATAGAAATATTCCAAATTAAATAGGCTTAAAATTTTAAAGCCAATAGATGATTTTAAATTCTACATATTCAAATGAAAAAGCCAATAAATATAAGAAGAGTTATACAAATACTTTTGATACACCAATAACAATATTAATACTTTGGTGCACACCAAAAAATACAGAAAAGAATCCACCAAAGTTGAGCAGAAGACCACAGTCGGGTAGATCACAGTTTGAGCCTCTGACTGTGTGACAACCTGTCTAGACTTCAGTTTCCTCTTTAAAACTCATAGGGATATGCTGAGATCCAGATGACATATTACATGAAAATCTCACAGCATGATGCGTAGAAGAACATAGTAAATGCTCGATAAACAGGATTATTTCTTAACGTCCACGCTCTGTGGCACTTTTTGGCACCTGAATGCCCCAGAACAATAGTTTCACTTTGGTAGCAACTGTAATACATTTCATTACAAACAACTGCCATGCTTATTTCTTTCCTTTCTACCCCAAACACATCTTAATTTGCTCTGTTCCTTTTTAGCCTATAAACTCTATTGTGGTGTGGCCAAAATATCTATTAAAGGTAAGTTCTTTATTGCTAAGTTGGCAAACAAAGACCTTGGCGCAACATAGACCCAGAACTCTGAGAGGAGCTCAGCCTTCCTGTTTCTCTGTTCAAGACTCTAACAGCTCAAAAGATGTGTTAGGATGAAAAGCACAATAAAAAATATATATATCCACTTAAAGACATTTCAAGTATGGTTGATGTGCTGCCAAGAGCAATCCTGAATGGTGGATTCATGCGAACAAAGCATTTGTTTTACTTTTTGAATTCTATTAAATGGAGAATTTCATTTGTGTAGATTAAAGGTCTAGATGCTGATGGGAATCACGTTAAGAGTTCCATTCCCCTCCTCCGAACTCAGACACAGAGAAGAGTCTGGCTCTACCTCTCCTCCTCCCCCAGGGAGGCGCATTCTGGTATCACACACGCATCCTGCAAGTTAAGTGTGTGCCTGGTAAATCTGTTCAATGCTTCTCTGCTGAGCGGGACAAAATTAAATACTTGCCTGCACAGAATTTGGACTCTGAAATGAGAATGGTGAGGAGCCTTAGTTGGCTGACTGTAATAAAGGAAGGACTCAGCCCTGCTCACATTTTTGCTTGAGAAGAGCCATCTAGACCATGGTCAGGACTCTGTAGGTAACCCGCTCAAGGGCAGCTCACACTATTCTCCCAGATATGATTCTCAGATGGAAAGAACCATGGCATACGCCACTTGGCATATTTTTCAAAATGGCTATGATACCAATTTACACTTTTTTCTCCCTTTAATGACTTGAACCAGAACTGAGGACATCCTCAGGTACCTTAGCTCTGAAAGCAATGTGAAACCGATAATTTGCAATCACTAGGACCTGCAGCTTGTCAGTCTCACCCGTATTTGCACAGACCAGAGTAATCCTCTTATTCCATTATGGACAGTAAGAAATCATTCAATTTGCAGAATTAACCATCTGAGTCTACTCTAAACTTTATAATAGTCATGTACATATTTGGAGTTACTCAAATTCCAATAGAATAAAAGGGGCTATTTTTGCGTCATTGGCCTTCTCAGCCTTTCCTTAAGCAATAGTCCACGACCACTCACAAAGTAAATGCCAGCTTGCCACAGGGGAAGCTCAGTGTGATGCCAGTGCAAAGCAAAAGTGTCTTCACCGCTGAAAGGTACTGTCAGCTTCCGAGAAACGCGTTAATATCATGCCTATCATTTCGACTGGGAGATGGCGTCAGTGGTGCGGACAGCAGCACCAACAATGTACAACCTTCAAGAGAACTGGAATGAGTGCACAGAGAAGCAATCAACAGTATTTGACCAGTTCTGTTGAGTCAAGATTCTTTGCAAGAACTCTCCTCTTCAACTCCACCCCACCTTATTCTGCTCCTGTTTTAGACCACTGAAGTTTTGCTTCTGTCACGTCAATTTTGAAGCTGGCCATTCTAGAGTGATGATTTTATGTTATGTGGCAATTCTTAAAAGATTTGCCAATTGAGTTATTTTTTTTTTAAACAGATGAGGGTGATCAAATTACTGGGGAAAACGTGGACACAAAGACATACAATTGATTTGGCTCCAAAGGCGCAGACTGAACTAAACAGAGGATTGCATTAAACCATGGTCGGATTAAGTGGGAATGACTGTGCCTTACACTAAAATTTTTAATTGGATTCTAGAGTCACTGTTACACGAAGTGTATGACCTTCTTTATATTCTGGCAGAGTTACTGCTTGGCCACCGGGTAAACCTCCTCAGCAGAGAGACCTACTTTATGTTTCATTTTCAGGCTCCCACGGAGCCCAGCAGAGATGGTTGATAAGGAGGATTCCATACTGTGAGGGGCTCACCGACTAGGACAATCTGCTGGGGAATTAGGCTAAGGCACCCCTGGAAATGTAATCGTCTCATTATAATAAGTGGATTTGTGTTTGCTCCTTGTGGTTTTCTCCATTTGATCTGGTGATTTTAATAGTTCCCCCAAAGTCCTGAGTTTTGCATAAACATTGCCTCTACCTAGAAACCTCTTTCTCCTCCATCTTGTAGGTTTCATCCAACATGCTATGGAGTGGATGGCCCCACTCAAGGGTAAGGGATGGCTTACCCTTCCCTTATGTGAGAGTAAATATTATGTGGTAGTGAATGAGGCTCACCATCACATTGTGATTTCAAGAAGGAAAGACAGGGGTGTAAACAACAGGCAAACAACAACAACCAAAAAGTAAGTCAAAAACTTCAAGTTGTTGGTAAGATGTGGCAAAACCAACCATCCTCACAACATGGATTGTGTAACACCTTCGTACAAACCCATGACACAAGTTGGAATGTAGCTAAACCCAGAACCGCCACCACTCGGCATCTGACTGTTTGCCTCCCTGCACTTGCCACTGTGATCTTTCCTTGCTCCCTCCCCCGAGCTCCTATACCAGTCACTGTCCCTTCCACCCATTTGGCACTTCTAATTTCTGTCTCACAGAGAGTGACATATCTTACAACAACCTCTTAAATTCCTTCTCTTCTCATAGTCTCTATTTACTGTGTGTCTAGCACAATATCGTACAGAGAATAGAGGCTCACTTGCAAGAGATTAACAAAATAATTCTCATTGCAACAAACTTTCATTCCTCTTTCATCCAAATGACCAAAAGTTCGAAAAAAAGGGCAAACTTTTCTACATAAATGGGAAATAAATATCTGCTAATTAAGCAAGTTTATGTGAGAGATTTCTAAATTCTTAGATTATAATTAGTAACGATCATTCCATAATTCTGAGATCTTAAATCAAAGAAACATATCATATGCTACCATTTTAGTGTTATATATATTAATTAAGTGTACTTTCTTGTATCAAGTTATAATTCAGGCACAGCATATGCAACACTTAGGCAAACTAGAATACTAAGTTAATTTCATCCTCAACCATTTGTTTGAACCATTACAGTTGTATAGGAGTGATGAGGAATAGTGCTTTAAACCCCCAGAGAAACACTTCTAGAAATCAATAATAAATGCAGTATCTCTGCAATTGAAAAAGTGAAAAGGATGTAAATTATGCACAAATTGCTGAGAAACATTTTTAAAGGTTCAGCCTTCCTGGTAATAACCTATGTGAATTAAAGCAGCGATCAGATGTTATTTTTTGCCCTTCAAATTGGCAAAGATTTCTTAAATGACAATGAATCTCAGTGAAGACAGGGTGAAATAAATGGGCATTTTAATATATTACTAGTAAGAGAGTAAACTAACAGTGTTTATCGGGAGTCTTAGGAGTGTTCATACCTTAAATCAAGGAATTCCACTTCTAGGAATGTAATCATAGATCGATATCACAAGTCTATATATGAGGGTGCTGATCAGCCTAATTTATTATATTTAATGTAAATAGGCAAATAGGAAGAACCAAAAACATAAACATTACTTAATTATGGTATACCAATGTGATAAAAAATTATGCAGTCATTATTTTGTTTTTTACTCAGTGTGAAAAATACCATTGATAAAGTAAAAAAAATCTCTCTTTTTTTAAATTAACATGTGCTGTATAGGCATGTTTATTTTATGCATGTAACATACGGGAGACAAAAAACTGAAATGTTAACAGTAGGTATCTGGAAAATAGATTAATGATGTTCCTTATCTTCTCTTTGTACCTCTCCACATTATCTTCATTTTTTCTACAAACATGCATGACTTTTATAATCAGAAAAATATTCCTTGAAAAAGAAACACTAATTGAGGGAAATTTCAGGCACTCCCACCTTTTAATGAAATGTCTCCTCAATTTCTTTTCTTTATATTTCTTGGGTTTCTTCTTTGTGAACAATGCTGAGTTACAACAGAGAAAGCAACACTAAACTCTTTCCCCGTAGGTTCAACTTCTCATGCACAACAGTTATCATTTTTTAATGTCCAAGTGTCCTTATGCTCTCCTGGTGCCCATACATTTCAGTTACTTTCTGATCTATTTTCCACCCTTCCTACTTTACAGAATTATCTGTCTCTGAAGGGTTTCAAGTGAACTACAGGACTTCACGGTTCCTTCTTTGGAGACTACAAGTTAAATTATTACTTGTAATTGACAAAAAGAAAATCTTGCCATGTAGTTTCTTAAAACAATTTAGTTTCACGTGAGTTATAGATGAAATATTCGTCATTCTTTAAATGGAGTAAACCCTACTTTGGGGCCACATCTCTTGCTCTGAGGAACTTAATTTTTTAATGCTCAGAAATTCATTCTATATCTAGCTACTTAAGTTTTAGGTGTGTTTGTGAATCTTCCTAGTCTCAGTTTCAAATTCTATTTATCTTATAGCTGTTCTGTTTCTTATTTTCTTGAGGGGGGGGATAGGGAATGAAACTTTGGGCTTTAAAAGTTAGATCCAAACAAATTAAATATAAAATGTGCTGCCTCTTTCATCAAAGGCATAAATAAAAAATTGTCAGTCTCCTCTCTCAGAATCAGAACCCCAAATTTTAAGCCTACTCTGAAGGGAGAAAATAGCCAAATATAAAAAAAGAAAAAACGACACTAATATCAACCAAGTTTTTCTTACTTTTTAAAATTTGCACAGATATAAAATAAAATGCACACATGTTACTCTAGCCCCCCCCTTTTCTATCTCTTCCCATTCTGTCTCACCTCCGCACCCTCTCTGCCCATCCCCCCCCAACTTCACTGTCACTTATTAAGCTGATGTTTTTCTAACATATGTTCTCTTTAGAACTCTTCCAATACCTAAGATGGATAAGTAATGGGGGAACCCAATAACCTAACACCTTATATTCAGCTGGGGCTCTGTTCTCACAGGAATAGCTTTCTCACCTAGTCCTTCTGACCCTTACAAAGCTGATTCCCAAATCCTACAACTGTCCTCTGGCAGAGAGGATGGCAACACCACATGAACTCCAGGAACAGAAAAGATATCTGTAATCACAAAGAAATAATCTTCCTACAACACTTATCCTTAAGATCACTGGGTCCCCAAATTCCCCAGAGAGTGTGGGGAAGCCCCACAGGCCAAACCTCACAGAACTGTTGGAGGCTCTACCCTCTTCTACACAACACAAGGCACTGGCATTTCTGAGATAATGGAAAAGCTGTACCTCAGGCTTTGAACTCCCTAGGAAAAGATGCAGCAAAAAATGACAGCATGATGCAGTGTTTTTAAATGCACAGGTCTTCATTTGTTTAACTTAAATATTTTAAAATATGTCTTATAGCATTTATTCCTGATTAAACCTCTTCTAGATAGTTAATCATTAACGGTTTCTTTACAGTTGCTGTGCAAACAGTTCACTCATACCTATGACATATCAAATCTCACAGACGTGTTCTTTAATTGGATTCATTTATTTCTAATCTCCTTAAGTCCTTACTACTGTAATGCTTAACTAAATATACATAAAACTCTATTATTTAAATAGCTAAAATTAATTTGTGATGTATTTTATGAATAAAAATTCACAATTCATAAATATTATTATTATTATTATTATTATTATTATTATTATTATTATTATTATATTGCCTGGTAGATAAGTTGTGTTTAAACAAAATAAGTTCTTAATTGTTAGAGATTTTGGATTGCTCACTAAAATGCCAAATTTTTCATTGTTGCCATATTTGGAGTCAGAGAGTTTGTATAACATTATACAGAATACATAGTTATCAATAGAACCCATTACCAAAGACAGGATAGGCAGCTGCCTGCTTTTATTTTTTGTAGGGCTTGAGTAGTTTCTTTGGCCCCCATAAAGATATCTCAAGAATGGGCTACTGGTTGATGTGTAAAATTTACCATTAGACATTTATTTATTTGGCTTTAGACAGATAGCTCATAAAGGATGAAAGGGTAAGCCTTATCTATCATCCTTCATTGATTTCGTTTATCAGCTCCTTTCCCTAGAGTTGTGATTCTCAAATTTCAGCAAGCATCAAAAGCACCTGAAGAGTTTATTAAAACACAGCTTGATGGGCTCCATTCTTTAGCGTTTCCCATTTATAGGTGTAGGATGGAGCCCATAATTTGCAATTTTAACAAAATCCTGGATGGCACTGATGCTACCAGTCAGGGGACCATACTTTGAGAACTGGAGCAGTAGTCATCCGGGATGAGAAAAACTAAAAGAATCAGTTGAAAGAAAGGGTACCACAGAGAAGATGGAAAACCACTGAGAAGGAAGGGACCATTCCAAAGATAAAATTCGCACTTTCCCCAGGGCCTGTCCTGACTGCGTGTGTATCACCAAACTACTCCCTTCCCCACCAGTGACTGTTTGCCTCCTTTCACTTTCCTCTTGGGCACTTCCTGTTCCTGCAGACCCTGTAGCACTAGAGAGCTGGAGGGCTTGGTCTTCAGGCTACTTCTCTATTAACACACCCACCCTCTAGTGGTCTCACCCCCTCCGCTGGTTTTAAATTTAATATGCTGAAGCCCCCCAATCTCCAGCTCAGACCTCCCCACTCCAAGACACCACATCCAACTGCCTACCTGATGTGTCCACCCTGATGAATAATAGGCATCTCAAACTGAACAGGCCCACGCATAACCCTTCATTGCTGCCTTTCCTACAAATTGCTTCTTCCTGCCATTCACTCAAGTCACTCAGGCTGAAAACCTAGGTGCTATTCTTGACTCCTACTTTTTTCACAACTCACATCCAGTCCATCTGCAAACCCCATCGGTCTACCTTCAAAACAACCTGAATCTGATCCTTCACCACTACTTCCCTCTTTCAAGCCATGATCGTCCTTCATCTAGGCGATTACAATTATTTCCCAACTGATCTCTCTGCTTCTTCCCATCACCTTCTCCAAAGTCTATTCTCCACATTAGCCAGATGATCCTTCCATAGCTTAAATTATTTCATGCCATACCCTTGCTCAAAACTCTCCAATGGCTTCCCAAAGCTTTCAAGATCAACATATTCTGACTCTGCCTATTCTAGCATCATCTCCTCCTGCTCTTCTCCTCCCTTTCCCTGCTCCAGCCACAGTGACCTCCTCCTTTCATCAACTTATCAAGCTGGTTTCTACCTCAGGGCCTTTGCACTTGCTTCCCACTGCTGGAAATATTCTCCCTACAGGTCTCAGTATGGCTGCCTCCCTCCTTACATTTAATAGTCTTCAAAGAGGACTTCCTTTACCACTCCCATCTCTTTGTCCTACTTAATTTTTTCCCTTTTATTTCCTGGCATTATATGACATATTTATTTGTTTATAGGTATTATCTCTTCCCACTAAAACTTACACTCCATGAGGGTAGGTACCTTGACTGTCTTAGTCATACCAGAGTCCTACACAGAGCTTGGCATGTAGTAGACACTGGGGAAATATTTGCTGAGTGAATGCAAGAACCAACCCCAGTTTTCAGTAAAAAGGACTATGCTCTACAACATTTCTTACCATTCTCTTAATTATAACAACAGAAATTAAGCTGATTCTAATGATAGAAATTTGTTTATAATGAAGGTCCTATTGAGTCACCCAAGATGAGACACAAATAGAAAAGAGATTATGGTATAAAATGCCATGTAGCGTCTCTAAATATTTTCCCTTGGTTTACAATTAGCCCTCACAGTCAAATGCCACCCTGCACTTCGCTATTTCTTTAACTACTCTAATTGGAGGAATGAAATTGACACCCACTCTGCCCTCCCCTTTGTGGGCTTCATCCTTCCAACATTCCTGAGCTATAACCCTGCAGGAGCCCATTACCCAAATCCAGCACAACAAATACTCCACTTTGCCAGGGCTATAGTAAGATTTCAACAGCTAATAGAAATGCTGTGACTTCCAACGCTATTAGTCTCTTAACGGCTTATAAAAATTAAAACGAAAACACTTGTGTTGCAATTGGTTAGTTCTGGAAGGAAAAAAAATAGCTGCTCTTTTCCTGGCATATATTTGGACACCAATATCAATTAATGGAAGTGTTGAAAGAAGTAAATCTCGTGGGTGCTTACCTCCAGCCACCAGAACACATGACAGTCATCACAGGCGCAGAGAGTGAAATGAATGACTACAGAGCAGCAGCAGGCCATAAACCCCTAAAAATGCTCCGAACCCAGGATTCTATTTTTGTCATGGTTTTCAGTTGCAGGAAGAGAGAGCCAGCACATTCTCAGATTGCATTACCAGAGAATGTTGCTATTCTCAGAGAGATGTAAAAAGTGGCAAGGGACTTGGGTTTAAAAATACAAACACAGAGAGAATCCCACCTTAATGGGTACCATTATGACATCCATTTCAACATAATGAGGCTATTTCCACGGTCTGGCCAGCAGCCCATATTAGCATGGCTTTACTGGTGTGGATACAACAAATTCTGTTTGAACAAGAAATCCTCGGGAAAAAAAAAAGGGGGAGAGAGCCTTTCACAAGCTCTGTCTACTCAGCAATCAATCAAAGGAAAGATACCCTAGTAAAGACAGCAGCTCACATTTGAATCCTGGTAAAAATAATAATAAATGAAATAATGGTCTATGGGTGATGCTTATGGATTGCTGATTTGTGAACATGTTGTAACCACTGATACTTAAACTGGTGAAGGGGAGATGAGCTGAGGCCTGATGGGTGAGCATAACGGCTTGGCAGCTGACTAGTTCTGAGTACAGCCAGACTGAAGCAATGGAGACCTCACATTGAAATATCCATAGCCCTTTGCAAAATCTCTGCAAAACATCCTATTCCTGAGCAATAGGTGGAATCAAATGAAATTGCCAATTATGGACTGTTTTAATGCACAGAAACAGCAATTTCATATGGTTCACCCTGGTACAATATTACCAGCTTAAGGACAGCGCGTCAAAGAGGAAATCAGGTAGGCTCTGGAGTCTGGGCTCTGGATTGGCACACCCACTTATTAGCTGTATTGGCAAAGTCACTTGGGCTCTCTGAGCCTGTGACACAAAGTAGCCACCCCTCTAATGTGAGTCCTTCTTCTGCCCCAACCTTTCTAAGTACAGCAATAAACGGAACGCCTTCCCACTCCGCCTCCAGCTGGGAGCTGACAGTCATCATCCAGTCTGTCCAGGGCAAGGCAGCAGCAGGGCCAGGGGGTTACCCCTTACAAGAGAAAAGTTTAAAATACTATAAAAATCTAAAACAATTAGCAACATTTTCTAAAAATGTAATAAATTTGCAAAGACTATTTTGACTCTAGAGTGAGTCTTCAATTGAAAATTTGCGGAGATTCATAATCCTATTAGAGGTCAGTCCCAGGAAATATTCAAAAATCCCATTCAAAGCAGAACAAAGATCAACTCAACACCGTTCCAACAGGACAAAAATTAACTTGGACACAACTGCTCTCTCTGGCCGAGATAATGAGATACACAGGACCTGCCCTGGATAATGTCCTTGTGAGAATTAGAGTTGGACTTCTTGGCTTGCAGCCAGTTACTTTACTGCCAATCATGATCTCCCTGCACACACACACACACACACACACACACACACACACACACCCCCTCTCTCCAGGGACCCAGCTCCTCCCACTGCCTCCACTCCCTCCCCACCATCTAACCAGAGGGGAGTCTGACCACCCCTACAAGCTTATTCCCCGGGAGTGGCCCCAACACTCCCAGGGTAGTTTAGACCCTCTTCTTTCTAACTGTAGATGGAAGCACTTCTGTCCAGGAAGAAATCTCAGTCATTAGCAAGCCCGTGGGGAAATCAAGCCAGGCTACACCTGTGCTTATTTCTTCTTTTTCCTGCAGATACTGTCTTGTCCGTTTTGATGTCCCCAGAACCTGGCCCAGTGCCCGATGCATCATAGGTACTCAATAAATCTTTCATGAATGTTTAAAGACCTACCAGCACTAACCAGCTGAAGGAGTGTCTCACAGTCGTTTCCAGATGCATCAGAATATTTGGCGATTTCTCATTCTTGGGCAACCCTGGGCCTTCGTAAGACTTGTGCTTTCTCTCTTTCAGCTCAAAGACTTACAGACTTGTATTCTGTGTTTACCAGCAGGACAAAAATTCTTTTATTTAATTTCACTGAAATAATCACCCTGATAATTCCCATTTATTCCATGTTACTTTATGATCAGGCACAGTGCCAAAGAACCTCACACATTATCTCAATTAATGTTCACAACTCTATGAGGTAGATAGAATTATCACCTGAATTTTCAGATTAAAAGAAGTAGAGATGATGAAGCTAAGCAATTTGCCCACAGCCCCAGAGCTAGTCAGTGACAGCACTGAGATTTGAATAGGCAATAGACCCAGAGCCCAAGGCCTTAACTAGTATGCTGTGTTGCATAAAATGTCGTGATATCTCACTTCATAGTACATTTTTCAAATACCTTGTAATGCATCCCTATGGTTATAAGGGTTTGAAACACCTAAGTAATAAGCCTAGGGGAGATACTGCATCATATTCTAACAGCAGGATTGGGATGTCAAATGCAACACTGGGAGAACTCCTAGTCCTGCAAATCTGGAGTTCTCTGCACCTCCCTCACCTCCAATCTGCTGCTGTTTGTCATCCTAATGTATATCTCACATTTGCTATCTACAACTAATTGAAAAAATATAACCATTATAGATGTGGTACCACCATGTATTCATTGAATAAGATTTTACGTTCAACTCAAAATACTGACATCCCTTAAAATTTGAAAAACTGTGCTTAGATGCTAATATTTACATATTTATTACCAAAGTCAGATGAATGTGTTGAATGTGTTGAAGATACACCAGTACCAACTCAGGATAGGTAAGAGCCTTAGGGAAAATAGTTTCCAAGCCTGATAGAACATGCTCAGTTCCAAGGTAGAGACAGAAAGAAACTCAGCTTCGACGAGAAGCAGTGAGACAAGCACAGCTGAATTTGAAAAGTGATACAAACTGTGTCACAGGGACGCTTACTGAGAAAGAACAATAGGACCAATGTACAGAAGTCACTGCTTCATATCAAAAGACCCTGGCTCTGCTTCCAACCCTTAAAATTCTACTCCTTCCCTGATAGCTCCACCCTCACTCCAAGCTCCTCTGAATTCTGTGCCCTTAGCAACTAGTGCAAGTGTACCACAGCATTTCAAACTGGGCTGATCTGAGTTCTTAAATATTTCAATGAAGCGCTTTTACTTTGCCAACTGAACTGTAAACTACTCAAGAGATGCCAAGACTTCTGCTTCATGTATGCAGGCAATAAATCATTGCAATCTGCCATACTCTGTAAAATGCTGGTGATATGGCCATACCCATCCCTGTGGAGTCATGGGGAACATACAAAAGGCTCCGCTGAACACCATCAAGAGTGCTAGTGTTGCACGCCTTAGTCACTTTGAATCATCATTATTGACATTGGTAAAATTGACAAAATACTAGTTTGAACTAAATTAACCTTAGAAATTTGATGAAAGCTTAGTTTCTTAGAATACTCCTTTTCCCTGTAAAACACCATTCCACCATGTAGGGCACCTTCCACCTTGCCTGGCACAAATAAGGTACTCGGTAAATGATGGCTTACCTCCATCCAAGCAGAAATCTCAGCTCCCTCTAGAATTTACAATGACAGCAGTGAAAAACAGGGTGCACTTGACCAAACTATAGAAGCCACCACACAAAAAGAGCACAATGCTTGGAGGAATGTGTATGGAAGGCTGTGGAAGGGAAAAAAATAAACACTTAAATTTGTGGATTCGAGAATTTTGAAATCCAACTTAAAGAGGGGATTCTTCATCTCCTTCCAAAGTGTTTCAGTTGATGTCACATAATTGGCAAGAGCTAATACCAAGAGTTAAGATATTCTGAGCATCTGCTTTCTGCAAGGTACTGTGATATATATATACATACATACATACATACACACAGACATTGTCTCATTTAATCCTCCTCAGTCTTTAAAAAGTATACACAAATGTCTCCATTTCATGGATGGGAAAACAGAGGGTCAAAGGAGTAGAACTGTGCTCAAAGTCTCACAGCTATTATGCAGCGGAGCATATTCGAACCCGGGTCCATCTGGCACCAAAGCCCATGCCTTTTCCTTGCAGGTTGCTTTGAATAATACTTTGTGCTTTTATGAAAACAAAATCATGATCCTAGTGCAATATAACTTTCCAGAGTCAAAGTCACAGATGGTAAACAGATGGCCCGGACTCAGCCAGACCCCAAACATTGTCAATGCCCAACCAAAGCAAGTTCCCCTCTCATGGCCCTTAGCCCTGCCCTCACCACAGACCACCTCTCTCCCCTGCCAGTTCCCTGGACCTCAGGATGCCTGAGGCAGGGGAAAGGAGGTATGGAAGTGACTCCTTCAAACAAGGCAGGATGTTAAATTCCTCCATGCATAGGCACGCGGGTATTTTCAGGTTCCATCTAAACTCCAGCCAGTCCTTTCTGCATGATGCCTTAAACACAGACACCAGTACTTCAGCCCAAATGAATTTTCTATCACCACCTGCTCATCTGGAAAGATGTCACAAGCCAATGAGAACAGAAAACAGAGAGGAAAGCACTGGATAAAGGAAAAGAAGTAGCGGCCTTTTATTAAATTATCGAGATATGCATAACCCACCCCACCCACTAACCCACACACATCTTGTACCAAATATAACACTGTTTGCTGCATGACTACAATAAGTCAGAAAACAAACAAAAAATATTTCTCAGGAATTCCAGTAATGCCTCCTTTGAATTTGTCCATCTATTCACAATAATGTGGATGAATCCTTGCCCTCAAATGCAATGATCCATGTTTTTCCATGATATGACTCATCGATCAGAACCCTTTCCCTCCCCACAGCCAGAGAAGAGTGGTCAGGCTAGTCATTTAGAAAACACCAAGTGATCTCTACCGAGAAAGTAAAAGGGAGAGGGAGGTCCTGTGAGTCAGTGCCCTCCAGGTCAAGGCAACAAAAAAGAAGTGGAAGTCAAAGAAGTCTGCGAAGGGGAAGCAGCCAGGCAGCAGCAGTGCCAAAGGGCCAGAGGATGACACACTCACCCAGAGCATGCTGGGAAGCTTTCCATCCCCAGCCTCTCAGCAGTCCCAGGGGACAAGATTTTCTGTCATTCTCCTTCAAAAGCAGAAAAGGTCCAACCACACCCCACCCCCACCAATACACAAACACACACACACACACACACAAACACACACACCGCCTAGGATACAGCCTGCTGTCACAGGAGGTAATTAGGTGCCTCATCTGATTAAAAAAAAAGGGGGGGATGACTTGACTTGCCAATCCACCAACACTTGTTTCCACACTTGTTTAACAGGAACAAAATGTTAGATCTGATTGCAGAAATGAAATAATTAGTAATAGCAATATTGTATCTGTGTAACCTAAAGGCAAGCAATTCAGTAAAAAACTAAAATGTTGGCAAGCTACATTTTTTCTTAAAGACGAAAATGCCCTTGGTGAGGGGGAAGATACACTCTTAACTGAGTGTCACTGAGAAGGCAGCACTGCTAATTTAACCCCCTAAATTGTCCATATCTGTACAAACTGGTAAAGCAGCAACACAGAGGAAACGTGTTGACGTTGCACCATGAGATCAGGTGAAGGCCTAGCCAGAGCTGGGTGGGCTGAACACTGCACACCTTACTCAGTTAAATCCATTCCTCTCTCCCAGACAGTTTTTCCCCTGCAACCACCCCCGACCACCCCTCGTATACAGGGAACACAGGGAAGACAGTCAACACTCCAGGCTGCACCCCTGGCCTCGCCACTTCCTCGGCAGATCTGACCTCAGCTTCCTCACCTAGAACATGGGCAGTGTGATCCCCGCCCCAACCACTGTACAGCGGTGTCAACACAGCAGGTTGGTAATGAATGTGACAGCACTGAAATATGTATTCAGCAAGGGGGGGAAATGTTGAGTATCAATGATGAATTCAAAACTAAATACAGACCATTTTAATTTAAAAAATTACAAAAAGTGAAAAGCGTATGAAGGTTAAGATTATTTGAGTACTGGCATCATGTACTGTAGAACAGACTAAATCTCCCAGCTCTTTTCTTTAATAAAGTGTTTTGATAGTTATAAAATTACTATTAATTACTATTAGTTTTGGTTGTTATAAATTTCTATCTATACAAACGTGTCTTCAATTTGTTTCTATGATTATTCAGTTACATAAAAGATCAGTTGGGGCTGAAAAGGACAGTTGGGGCTTTGATGCTTAATGTTATCATCAGCATAATTAAACACAACTAAGGATCAAATCTAATTTATGGGTATATACTGGTGCATGATCATCATTTTTAAGGATCAAAAACATTAAATCTATGCAACAAGTGCTCCATAGATCTGAGGCACATGAGAGTAGATTATTTTATATTTTGGTGTAGTTTGCTTCATTTGACATTATTTGCAATATAAAAGGGTGGTTTTGCCAACCAGGAAAACAAAGTCCATTTTATAACTACACATATTATTGGTCAAGTTTTTAAAAAGCATTTTCTAAAATTTCCTCATAGTAATAACATCACTGGCCTTTAAATTAATTATACATTTTTAAGTTAATCACTCAAAGTAACTCAGCTCTACTAATGTACTTGAAAGCGCAAACTAATATAAGCATATTGTAATGTTTGCTGCTTTATAGTAAGGATATGTGAGGTGTCTATTCACAGACTATAGTAACACTTAAAAACCCTTTCTAATTGAGAGAACTACAATGGTTTTATGCAAAGAAGAACAAAAATTAAGGGGCCTGCAATAATTAAAATGTAGAGACTCCTTTTTTTTTCTTTTGCATGAAGGAAGTATGTCTCCTTTGATATTTGCCCTAACTTTTCTGCAAATTGCAAGGGTTATTCAGTAGATAGCAAGTGTAATACAGACCACAGATGTAAATTCTCTCTTTGTTCTGCCTTCTGTAACACTGAGATAGAAGTCGTAACACAGAAAATTACTTTCTTCTATATGTTCAGTGACTCACTCTAAAACAACATATGAGATTTTCCACTGAAACAGTGTTCTATCCTAAACTTCGGAAATAAGCAGAGATGGCTTCTTTACCAACAAAAAATGGCTGAAGATGTTAAATGTATCTGATTTCAAAACTACCAAAACACTCTCAAAATCTTCTCTTTTATTTTCCAGATAAAATATCAGAATTGTATTAGTGTACAATTCTCATTAGAAGTCTAGTTTAAAATACATGAACATTTACAACTATATCCTACAGAAGTCCCCTCACAAAATACTGTCTATCAATCAGCCTAAATGAGGTCACACATCAGCGAGTCCTTGATGAATTTCAGTGGTAGATTGTCTTTAATGGCATCAGTAAATAGATCTAATGTATATTTTTGCAACCTTCTACACAGTAGTTTTGAACACTTTAAATGTGCCATCATAAACGGTACAGTGGCTTTGTAGGAGAATGTTATTTAAGGATGATGTATCATGATGTCTGTAGCTTAGTTTAAAATGATTCAGTGGAGAAAAAATACACAAATAGACATACATATAGGAAGAGAGTGACATAAAGCAAATATGACATATAATAGATGATGTGTGTATGGATATTCATTGAACTACTATTTTGACTTTTCTGTATATTTGAAAGATTTATGTTTAAAGTATTTTAAATAGGATTTTTAGACCTTATTGGTTTATTCTTAAAAGTAGACTTTAAAAGTTTAATTTTTTAAAACATAAAGAGAACAAAGACCCTTCGTTTTTCTAGAAATTACTTTTTGTAGTTTATTGGGTGTTCCACACTTTCAATTTTCTTCACATTATGTACTAATGTTTTCCATCTGAACTGGCTACGAATAATTAATACTACTAATTAAACTCAAGGAAATACAAATTCAGGAAAATCAGGTTTTACACAGTATGTTCCTTTTCACTCTCCAGACGTTTCTGGGCTTTCCCCACATTCACTATTACTAGACACTAGCTCCATCTCTTCTTTTCCCGAAAATAATCAGGGAGCAGGGACCATCCTACTTAAAACTTATTTCAAAGCCTGTGGGTACTCAAAGTTTATAAGATTTTTTGTTTGTTTGTTTGTTTGTTTTTAAGCTTACAAGGTATGTGTTTTGTTTTGTTTTGTTTTGTTTTAAGCTTACAGGCTGGTCAGTTTTTTAGTTTGGGGTTTTTTGTTCTGTTTTGTTCTCTGGAGTTTCAATGAAGAGCTATATGAGCTTCAGGGAACTTCAAGGACTCACAGAAAAACTAAAGAGAATTTTTTAAATTTAATCTATGTTTTCTCTGTCTCTTCTCCAGATTTTCAGAACACTAACATTTTGTATGGTGGTCAGACAAAAGCCAGTAAAGGCACCACATGACTCTAAAATTCCTACATTCACTGTTGCAGCTGCTTATTAAGACAAAGTTACTGAATATTTCTATTCATCATTGCATTTGTTAGATAATAATGACTGATTTTTCTACACATATTTTAACTTCAGCCATAAATTTACCATCAGGAAATCAGAAAAAAATGAGTTTCCTATGACGCAGCTTCCATCAAAATGTCACACCTTCATTTAACCAATGCTTATATTAAATTCTCTTTACCTTCATGACATGGAAACCCCTTCAAAATGTATGCTATTAAAATGTCTAAATTTGGAAAACATCTGGTCTGTCAAATTATTTGAGGGGCTTGTGGTTTTAAGTATATTGTTTGAGATGCTATATTTGGAAAGAATTCACTTATCATTCTCAGGCTTCATAGAGAACTAGCCCTGAAAACAAATGTATGTGGTAGTTCACTGCTACCATAGAGAATCAATAGCCATCTATTTAATTTGCTAAGACAATGTAAATTAGTAACTTCCAGCCAGATGTGCGATATACACACCAAACAAACTGCAACCTGTTCATCATGAAAATCCTGTCAACACACCCAGAGCCGCTTGATGACATTCCATCTAAGGCAGTTTCACATTTGCTGCTATAAAAATTATCCTAAGAATTTTTATACAAAGAATTGGAGCTGAGACTCATAAAATCAATTTCAGCTTTTCCTCTTGTGTGCTTCTGTGTGTTTATTTCTATTTTCATTCAGAGGTATAAAACATTCAGGAAAATGTGTGCCATGCGATTTTTCCTTCTGTAAATCATTTATCCTCATTACATCTTTTTAATCTCATGTAAAGTTGGGAGCCTAATCTGCAGCTCTGAAGAAGTGTGTGAAGTGAAGAATGGCAGAGTCAACAGAAGGAAGAAAGTACACTTATCCACTGGAAAACAATACAGACTATTTCAAAATGACTCTGAACATAAATTAAGTTTACCCATTGGGAGGTCTAACTTGCATTCTGATAATTTATATGGGTCTGTGTGACTGTATACCCTGCTGTTTGATAAAAAATGATTACTAATCACAGGCACCCACCAAAGAACAGAGTGTATGTATAACGCTCGTGACATCTCAGACATACAAAGTACCTTCTTAAAGAATGTCCATTTCCTTTCTATGGTAAGCAGACATAATTTTTCACTCCTTAATACTTCTGCTTCACAAAGTGGCTTATTTTATGAATTATGTTTTGCCATTTTCTCTTACATTTATTTTAATAATATGAAAAACTGCATTCATAAAATAGATGGTTTTGTTTCATGGTACCCAAAACATTAGTATGTTTTCTGCTCTGTATTAAAATCCACAGCCTTCCTGCTATTATAAAAACCTAATAGTATTTGTTTTAACACCGTTTACTAAAATGAAAGAAATAAAAAATTCTTCTTAATAACTAGCTATTATTCTTGAGTACTGAATCCTCATTTAAACCAAATTCATTTTCCAAGCCTACTGAATTAAATTTTCTTATTAAACAGGGAGCAGAGTAAATAGTCTTATTGCCAAGCATAATATTTCCAACTACTACATTTTTAATTTGTTAATTTAAAGGAATGTGGAATGAATCTAGTCCTCGTGGCCTGTAGTATAGTCTGATTCCAAATAGCAGCCTTTAGCCAACTTCCTAATGTCAAAATATCATTTCTACTAAGTGCCTGGAGTGTCAATGCTTCCAAAGTAAATAACTGCTGATGTTCCCTAAAATCACAAGAATTTCAACCTCTACCAAGAAAAAGAAAAAAGAAAAATGCGCACACAAGGGTTTTTCATAAAGGCTTCAACCCTAAGCAATTCTACTTTCACAAACATTATACAGAACGTGCTTTCTTCACTAGCGGCACACCAGAACACATGATCAGCCTGCAGGGGCACACCAGCAACCAGAAACGATTACTGTTCCTAGGAAGAATAAGGCTCCAAAGCTGCGACGGGGGCCGCGCAACCAGCCCCGCCTGCAGGTGGCACTGCGCTGCTGGCTGCTCCGCTCGGCGGCGCAGCACAGCGCGCGGCGCCGGGCACCTGCCAAGACTGGCAGCGTTATCGCAGGTCCCTTTGCTTTCTGGAGGTTAAGGTTAGACCCTCCTGGTCACTTAAACCCTCTTTGTGGTTCAGGGAAAGAATCACTCTCTCAGAACTCTTAAGTTTGATTGGAGCCTCTGGTTAAAATTAAGAACTTCAAACCCAGATTTGAAAAAGTGAAACAGATGTCCTGTTTGTTAACCATAAACGTCTCCGTACGTGGGACCCTTTCTTCTCTCTCTCTCTCCCTCTCTCTCTCTCTCTCTCTCTCTCTCTCTCTCTCTCTCTCTCTCTCTCTTTCCCTGTCGCATTAAGTTTCATTTAATGCAGAGTTCACTTAAAAGGTTAAAAGAGAGAGAGCAGAAAGCAAGTACGGAGTATGGATAGAAAAACTTCTAAATCTTTCTCTGGAACATAAGGAAGGAAACCTCTTCGTAACGATGAAAGTGTTCCAGCTGCCACCTTCCAGCATAGCCAGTGCTCAGGGTCAAAACCGGCGCCTCCAAGTGGACCCCAGCCTGCCTAACTGACTGTGCCCACCAACTGCACCCTCGTGGAGACCAGAATCGCCTGGGTGGGAGAAGGGACCCCAGACTTGCACTCACGTGAGGACATAGTTGACGCTAACGATGCAGTGTGGCCTGGAGGAGCGGCTGTTGTGCACGATGGTCGCATAGCTCTGCACCCAAACCCAGCCGCCGTGCTTCGCCAGGAACCGGTAGTACTTGGTGGTCACCTGCCCTTTCACCAGCACTGGCGGAGAAACAGAAGGCAGCTGGTGGTGAAACAGCCAGCTCCTGAACTGGCCCAAAAGCAATCTCTGGCTGTGGGAATTCGGGTCCCACGAGAGCCCTAACAACTGCCCCCAAGCAGGAGGGACCGACAACTGGTAGGTTCCCAAACGAACAGACTGGCCCGTTAATTTGCATCAAGTCCGCTCCTCCCTCACAATTAGCAAAGAGGGGAACAAGAGGGAAACATTTAAAGTTGGGAAATTACCCGAACTCGACTTTCTAACGATGAAAGGTAGGATCTGGGCCGCTGAACTCTGATGCTTACGTTCCCTGTCCCGGAAGATTAAGCTCAAAGCAAAGCTGTATCAAAAGCTGAAGTGAGTCAATGTGCGTGAGCCAAATGGGCTAGCCTGGCGGGGGATGTGGGGTGGGAGTGGGTGCTGAGGGGCATGTCAACAGGAGAGCAAGATCCTCCTGGGAGGATTTCACCCAGAAACTCAGACTCTCCCTCTGCCTGTGTGAGGGACCTAGGATGACTAGGGCTATAAGGTAGGGTCTTTAGCTCCAGGGCCTCTCCTGCCACCACCATCACCACCACCACCCCTCCCCCCAAATGGCCCCCACCCACGCGACGGGTTGTCCTAGTGCAGCGGGGCAGGGTGGCTCCTTACGCAGGTGGTGGGCGCAGCGCAGGTGGAAGGTGTCGCAGCCATGCACGTGGTGGTACAGAGTCTTCTCTATCAGGTCCTGAGGTTCGTACCCCGTCAGCTCCGCCACTCTGCGGAGAGCAGGAGAGCAATCCCTGCCGGATGAGCACTGGGTGCGGGGATGTCCCCACCCTCGACAGCCATCTCAGACCTGGCTGCCCACCCTCACTTCGCACTTCGGATCATCTGCAAAATGGGCTCATAAGGTCGACTGAAGAGCTCTCAGTCGATGAGCAGGGCTGCCCTCCCACTAAGGGTGACCCTTTCCCTCCCTGGTCGCACACCTGGAGTCCAAGAAGATGAGCTTCATGTCCAGGCTGGCGCGGAACATGAACATGTTGCTGTGCAGCTTGATCTCCGTGACGGCGCTGGGAGGGAGCGAGTGGCCCACGGCCACTAGGCCCACGTTCTGGTAGCAGCCGTCGAAGGGGGACATGTCCAAGCTGTACTGGCGGATCTTCAGGTAGCCGCTGCAGTGAATGACCTGAGGCGGATGGTCAGGGTGTGAGACTCAGCCACACTCAGGAAACAGCCCAAAAATGTGGGGAATGGATTGAAACATTTTGAGACTCTTCGGGCCCAAAAGCTTGTGGGTCACGCCCATGCATTGAAGGGGTCAAAATTATTGGTGCTCCATGGTGTCTCAAGGGAATGACTGTACTGCCCTACTGGGCTCACTTGGGAGCTTATAAAGACGCAGAGCCCTGAGCCCGGCCAACCCTAAATGCATCTGAAACGCGAAGGGGGCCCTGGAACCTGCATTCTGATGGTGCTTAATGTCATTAAGCAAGAGAACCGTGGATTCCACTAAAGCTCTGGTTCTTAACCTCTGGCGGGGGGTGGGGGGAGCACAATCTGAAGCTGTGAGTAAACTCTACAAATCTACCTTAGTTGCCCACCATTTCAGACGCTTTACGCATCCCTAAGGCCCATTATGTACCCCAGGTAAAGATCCCCAGCGGCCAGGCAGTATCTGTGCCCAGTGAGACATACATAATTGCAAAAGGTAGTCCCCAGGTGTTCGCAAAGTTTAACGGCCCTCGCGGTGGGCCGGGCCCGTGACGCTTGGACCCGTGCGGAGTGGTCCTGGGGACGGGAACCTCCCTCTAGCGCCGCGCGCGCCCCTCGTCCTGCCCCTTCGCCCGCACCCGGCTGGGTGGCCGCGGCCGCCACGAGGCGTGGATCTTCCCTCTCAGCCACGCACCTTGTAGCCGCCGCAGGTGAGGCCCGCGTTTCTCTTGGCCAAGACGCACTTCATCCTCAGGAAGAAGGAGCGTTCGATCTCGTACTCTGGGAGGGAGGAGCGGAGAGAGGCGCAGGACGTGAGAGAGGCGGCGCGGCGCCACGGTCCCTGCCGTGCTAACTGAGGAAGAGCTACAAGCCGACTGCCTTACCCTGGACGAAGTGAGAGTGGTAGGGCGGGTGGGCCGTGAGCACTGCGGTCATCTCGTCGTGGTCCGCCGGGTGTATGTACTCGTAAATGCTGTTCCCGGTCAGCTCTACCTGTAAAGAGGAGGGTATCACCGTCTCCGAGATGGTGGACTGCCCCGCGGAGGGGCTGGAAGATTGGGCGGGGGGGGGGGTCCTGCAGGGCTATGAGGACTGGAGTCGGAGCTCTACAGTCCGCCCTGAGTTCTAATTTCAATTCTACTGCCTGCTACCTACTGCAGCCTGTCTAAGCCTGGGTTTCCTTATCTGTGAGAAAAGAGAATGATAATAAAGATTACAGTAGTAGTAGTAGTAGCACTAGTAGGAGTAGTAGCAGCAGCAGCTTCCTGGCAATGTTCTGATGAAGACATCGTGATATGTATGTTACCACCTCCCATGCTGTTTGGCTTATGGTAGTAACTCAAAAAGGTAGCCACTGTTTGGGCCTGGGGTGGAAGCTGAAGGCTACGTAGAGGAGGGAATAGGGTAAGTAGAGGAAGGGGGAGATCCAGACTTCCTGCCAGCTGAGATGTTTCCAGTCCCAGAAACACATATAAAAGCTTTGGGAAAGCCCCATCCCCACCCCACCTCTTGCCTCCATCCCTGATTGTAAACACTGAAGGCTGGAGGTGTGGACCACTCACCTACCTGAGAAAGACCCAGGTGGACTGAGGCTGTCTCCGAGATGTACATGATCTTCCCATCTGGGGCCACCACAAAGATGAAGCCATCCAGGGTCTGGAGAGAGAGAGATAATTGAATAGAGAGCCCTCTGGGCCATTGGGAGAAATTGGAGGTGGGGGAACTGAAGGTAGAGATGTTCTGCTACAAGCGCAGGGAGATGGAACAGAGAGGAGCTGACAAGAAATAAGGCAAAGAAAGGCAGCCACAAGAGTCCCTCTTCTGTTTACTCCAAATTTGTAAGCATGGGACATGCAGCACCCCAGGAGAGACCCAGAGGAAGTGGCAGATAAGGCTACTGCCCTCCGAGACTGAGGATCCACTGAAATGGACAAAGCAGACATATCTATAACATACACACAAACATTCTGGGGGAGGGGGTGGAAATCACAGCCTGCTATAGGTAGGTTAAGTTCTTGAGGTAATGGTAACTGAACGATCCAGGAGTCTCCTGTGTCAGTCTGGGAGGGGCCTGTAGTGAAAGCATCCTATAATGGAAAGAGTACTAGCAGGGTTTGGGAAATAGTAGGCACTGGGAGATGTGGAAGGGCCGGCAGTATGAAAAGTTTGTAGACAGAAGGCAGCTGGCCAGTGGCTCTGGAAAGAGTCCAGGAGAGGGGGATTTAGGAGATGAGAGGCTTTCCGGGCAGCAAGTCCATAGAGTAGTGCTATAGTGTGTATGTGTTTACACTGATGCGTCAAACTGACAGGCTCTCCATGAAGAAAAAGTCCTAGACTTTCACTGCTCCTTTAACTCTGTGAGTGGGCTTCAGTCCAGGCAGTGGAGCATAAGGGTGAATCAGATCCAGTGCCTAAGGAGCTGGAAATCCAAAAGGGACACCTGGCCTAAAGACAGATATGATGACCATACAGCTGAGTAGACAGTGCTGTGAGGGCCTGGAGGCTGAGTGGCTAGAGGCCTGGGGGAGAATTAGAGAGGCTTTAGAAGAGCTGTTTGAGCAGAGCCTTGAAGAGGAAGCTTGAATGGGAGAAGGGAGGAAAGGCACCCTAGGCAGAAGAAATGACACAGTGAAAGCAGGGACTGGGGGAGAGTGGATGTGGTGTATTCAGGCATGATGAGTTTGGTGTACCAGAGAGGAATTACACCAGTGCTGGATTTTTGGAGAGTTTGAGATGTCAGTCTGACCAATTCAGAGATGCTCCTGCAGGATTCAGGACTCTAACAGAGGTATCTAAGCAAGGGAAGAGCATGCTGAGGTATATTTTTTTCTGGCAGAATGTGGACAGTGACATATAGGAAGGAAGAGTTGAGATGAGGAGCTCAGAGATGGGCAAGCCTGAACTTGAGTGGTCACAAGGAGGACGAGGTAGGGGAGAGCCTAAGTCAAAGATGGTTCTGGCTATTGTGGAATTTATGGTGGCAGGAAGAGAAGCTGAGACTAACTTCAAGATCATTGAAAATTTAGGTAGGCACAGTAAATTTTTGCATGAGTGGAGTCTGGAGGAGGGAGATAGTGAATTCTTTTCTTCCATATGCTAAACTTCAGGTATATGCAGACTTCCATCTGGATGCATACAGTTGGCAGGAGGAAATAAAGGTCTGGAGCTCAGGAGGGGTGTCTAGACAAGAAACCAGCAGGTGGGGGATGAGGGGAGAGGGTCATGCAAATGTGGGGAAAGGAGTTGAGGTGGTGGTGTTGACTGAGACAACCCAGGAGGCCTTGAAGCTGTGAGAGGAGAAACAGAGCTGGAACCTTGGGGAAATGCCAGCACATACAGCCAGACAGCAGTGGGAAATCCAGAGGAAAAAGCAGAGAGGAAGAAGAATACAGGAAGGTGTGCTACTTTAGAGACTGAGGGAGAGGCAGGATGTCAGGTGAGCAATGTCACCTCCATCAGATCTTTTCCTGAATGTCACCTGCCCAGTGAGTTCCTCTGCAACCACCCCCATTTAAAATGGCATCACTCAAACACAGCCCTGCTCCTTGTTCTTCTTATTGTTCTCCTTGGCACCTACATCACCTGTTATACTATGCAGCAGCCCTGTCAAACCTCAGTGGGTTTGCAAGGCTGCTTTCCTTAGCATGTCAACTCCATGAAGGCAGGGCTTTCTGCCTGGCACACAGTGGGGCCTGCTATATTTGTGGAGTGAACGAGGTCAGGTGGGATAAGAGATGGGCATCTTATGCTGGATATCAAAATAGAATGGAGTCTGTGAAGAGCACCTGGGAGAGATGCCAGACTGCAGGGGTGTGGGAGTGAGGGGAGCAGGGTAAGTGATGGAAACAGAGGCTAGTTGTGTCCTGTGATGTTTGGGATGAAGATGAGGGGAAAGATTGGGCAAAAACTAGAAAGGGTGAGGGATTGCTTGGGTTTTATTCCCTTGTTTTTATTGGTGACAGAAGCTAGCTGGCAATGTGGAAAAATTTGGGAGGGGTTCAGTAGCTGAGAGACAACTATTGCAGGGTGTCCCTGAGAAAAGTGAGAGACAGCAGCTTTCTAGTTAAGTTTAGATATGTGGAGGCCAGGCCTGCTCACACAGGGTCTTTCTTTGCTCTGTGAGACTTTAGCCTCTGGGATTGAGGGAGGGATGGGGTAGTGATGGGACAGGAAAGGCCTCGGCACCACTGCCCTGAGATGCTGCTCATGCCTGGCCCAGGACCGGGAATCGGCTCAGATTCCCCAATGCCATGCTGCTCAGGTTCCAGGGTCCCACGTGAGAAGTCCAGGTGGACTTGAATAATAAGAATAAGGGGGTGCAGGGTGGGATATAAGAGTCAAGCCTAAAAATGCCATCGGGAGTCTTACTATTTTAAATATTTGCTAGGCGACTTAAGCGGGCAACGGGCAATTTAAAACGGTGTACACTGCAAACAACGCGGTGATGGGCGCCTGCACATTGGATGAACTCATTACCTGGGGAGGTGTATGTGTGTATGCCAGGGTCTGTGCACAGCCTGGGGGCGCCTGGGGTGAGGGCGTGTGGAGAGAGAGGAGGGAGCTGGGAACTACAGGGAAGAGATGAAACGAGTTGCAGACGTAGTAGACGCAGCAGACGCAGCTGGATCCGGAATGTGCAGGCTTAAAGCATTGACGGGCATTTCTACCAGATTCCCGTTATTTCCTGGATAAATCCTGCATTTCGGATTGTTTTGCAGCCTGGCCTCGGCAGCTTGGCCCGGGGAGCTCCGGTTCCCTCTGCCGAATGGTGTCAGATGGCGCCCCCTCCCTCGGTTTAGCCATCATGACTGGGGACTTGCCAGGCTCCCTTCCAAACCCAATGGGCCAATTGTCACCTTGTCACCCTCTCTGCTTCGCGAGGCACCGTCGGCATCTATCGAGGTTAAGAGCTAAACATTTTAACTTTATAAGGAGTTATAGGGACTGAGAGATGGCCGCCATTGGACCGGATCCTATTTTCTGGGGAACTGGAAGCCTGGCTCCGGCCGGCACCCGGGTCCTTGAAGCACATGCGCTGCCGCGAGGCCCGCGTCAGTACCTGGAGCAGATGCGAACCCAGTTCGCGGCCAACGTTATCCAAGGGGCTGGTCCTACTCGAGTGGCCCCACGCCTCGCCGAGCCCTGTGGAGACACAGAGACATCCTTAAAAGACGCACTCCGAGCCGGCTGGCAGTTTGAGACTAGTTTCGCGGTTGTGTCACACACGCAAGCTTGCGCACACGACAGATACCGTCCCGGCTCCCTCCCCACCTGGACAGCGAGTCGGGTGCGGATGAATGCTGGCCACGCCCTCTCAGCTTCTAAAGGTTTGAGCAAAGGTCAGACTCCCTCTTCCTCTGCTGGACGGGCTCGGCTTCTCGGAAGGGCAGCGCCCTGGCTGAGCGCCCCCCTGCAGGACCCCAAGTAACCGAGTTTGGGCTCAGCCTTTGCCCAGAGGGGCCCCGACACCGCACGACAGCGGTAACTTTTGCGTAGGTTCACCAGTGTGCTTAGAAGGGAGAAGGACACTACTTCTCACCCCAAGTTTCATCGTCATCCTTATCACGAGGCCGAGGGTGTCCACACAAGCAGCTAATGCCGCTGTCAGCCCAGAGCCACCTGAAGCAGCAGGCCGAGTCCAGCTCATACCTGGAGGGCTTTCTGATTGGCTGCGGGGTTCTCCAGCCATTTTCCTCGCCTCGACCTCTGACTTTAATCCCCTTTTGGAAAATCTGTTTGCTTGCGGATGACTCCCAGCATCAACATCACTGCGCAATCCTTCCTCTGCCTTTCCTCTCCTCCTCACACATCCTAACCTCACCGCCCTCCTCCCATCAAAAAAGAACCTTCCAAGGGCTTTTGTGCAAATCACTTGCTTTCAGGCGCTAACACCGTCTTACTAATATTTTCGTTCTCTTTTGGAAATACAGAATTATTTAGTTTCTCTGCTATCCGGGTATCATCTATTAACAAAGACTGCCCCTTCGTCTCCTTGATGTTACCACGTTAAGATCTTTCCAGGCTTTGCCACAAATCATTTCTCTGGTGATGCCTAAAACCCACCCCACCTCCCAGGATACCCGTGGCTGATTTTTTTAAATTAATACGGAATGTGCTATAGTACATTTTTGCCGAGAGAAAATGAAAAATAAGGCAGAAGAAACTGGCGGAGACCAAGGTTATACTACTTATGGGTAATAATATCTTTTAACAGTGTTGCTGCTGAAATTAATTTAACTAGGTAGTTAAACTCTTTTATGCTTACACCATTAAGCAAGGTTTAACATAACAAAAAAAGGAGGGTGATGTACTGATTTACTGCATTATGGGACAAATCACTATGAAGTACCCAATGACAAACACTTGCATTGTAATATGGGGGTGGGGGCGGATCTTTCTGAATAAAACACGGAGTTGGACTCTTAAAATGTGTTGGCCAGGATCTGCTTCTTAAGCAAGCGTTCAAAACCCTGGTAACGAGTAAACGTGAGCGCCTCTTAAGCTCGGATCGGGTCTTCCTGGGTGTTTGCACATCTAAATAAATCTAACGATTTCCCCACCGCTCTGCAAACAGTGATGCCCCCCGCCCTCGTCCGGACTCCTCTCCCTCCCTGCCGTCTCGGCAACCCCTCCTGATTCTTTAGCCCGCCCCAGTTTCCCTCCCCAGAGTGACACCACTGCCCTGATCCCTGTGGTCCTCCAGGACCCTTCGGGAGGCCTCCGACACGGCCGCCTGTACACACCCCTTCGCCTTGTCACCTTCCCTTCGCTCCTCCCGTCTCAGTCAAGCCATCCTCCAAGGTTGCTGGCGGGATCTGTTCATGTTTTCATCCCCGACCACACATACCCACCCAGAGGAAGTGGCGAGAGGGGTTAGTCGGCGAGGCCGCACAGGGGGAAGGGGAAAGGATCCTGGTGGGAGAGCCGGGGACGCGGGTGGCGCTGGCACTCGGATGCCGCGGGCCCAGCCGAAGCCTGAAAGCCCAAAGCTTCCCGGGGTCGAGAGGCCGGGCGTTCAGGGGTGCAGGGAGCGGGCCGAGGCCGCGTCGCGTCTGGAATCGCGTCTTCCGCAGCTCCCTGAAGGATGCAAGGCCTGCGCTTGGAGTCAACAAACGTCTTTGTTCTAAGATTATGAAGGTCCTCCAAAGCATCTGGAGACGCCCAAAAGCCGCCTCCCAACTCGAATTATCTGAAAGTCCCCTAAATTCGACTTGAGGCTAAGTACTGTTTCGAACTCTCGGCGCCAGCCTCGGCTGGTTGTGGTCTCGGGTTGCAGCCTCATTAGAATGCGCCTACGAAGGGAAAGTAAGACTTCTCGGCAGGTTAATAAACAGCTGGGCCGGGCGCAGGTTAACAGGGGCCTCCCCCGCCCTCTCCTGTACCCCACCCCCACACTTTTTAAGGAACCTTTTGCTCTCACGGAGCACTGCCTTCTCTTATGTTCCCGGTTGAAGTCTCCGTCACACGGTTACGTCTGGGTTAATGTTTTATACGGGACTGGCTGCCCTCGTCTACCTGTCGGGCTTTCCTGACCTAATGCCAGGGCCGAGCTCGCCCTTCAGCCTGCCCAGGAAACCGCTGAAGCCCCGGTCACGGGTTCCACCTCCCGAAAACCCTGGAGTGGGTCAGAGACCCCTTCCCTGGACCCCCTCACCTTCTGCCTGCGGTGACGCGCTCCCGCGCCCAATTGCAGTTAGCGAGGGGGGTAAGCTGAGATTTCGTTTCTGCACTTGACCTACCGCAGAAAATTCGCAAATCCTTTGATTGTCTGCTTAAAATGAGGAGGAAACCAGCTCCTTTTGGGGCAGGATTACAGTGGGAACAAGATCTAAAGATTCTCTTGTAATTCGGTGAGGCTGAGGGAACGGGGTTTTGCAAAGGAGAAAAGGAGCTCTGTGAGGGAGGCGATAACTAAATCGGGTTTTAGACAAAAGGATTTTCCCCAGCTAAAGTGGCCGAAAACCAAGGAAAACATAATCTATTTTGGAAGATTTCCAAGATATGCCACATTAACCTTAGCAGATAAATTTTGCTTCTCCCCTCCCCCCTTCCCTTAAGGTCTGGTTTATCATATTTACATAAGTAGTATTAGAAGGGATGTATCTATTATGGATCTAAAGGGCTAGCTCACATTTC
Organism: Vicugna pacos; assembly: GCF_048564905.1. Classification (NCBI taxonomy): domain Eukaryota; kingdom Metazoa; phylum Chordata; class Mammalia; order Artiodactyla; family Camelidae; genus Vicugna; species Vicugna pacos. The sequence goes on from NC_132994.1 coordinate 27,772,991, forward strand.
ATGAGAAACCCCGGGCGAAGTTTCACTGTTGCTTTACCCTCCGTGCGCGGTTGAGCCATTTCCATTTAAATACCCCCTGACCCAAGGATTACCTCAATGGACTGACTGCACGGGTTTTGTAATTTCCTGAAAATGAGATTTCGATTTATAAAACAAGAAACCAATTAGTAACCAAATGAGGCGAAGTAGATCCACTAAAATTGACCTAATCCCACAGGCACAATTTAGGCCCGTTCTTGGCGAATGAATGATGAGCCCCAGTCTAGCGTGAGCTCAAAGCATCATCCAGCTGTGTTATTGCAAGCAGCAAAAATAAATTGATCGAGCTTTTCCTTCGGAATGAATTTCATACCCTTGACAAAATATAGATTACAGACCCGGCGTCATCGCCTCCTTCACTCAGACAGGAAGAGGAGGAGGAGGACAGCTTGTTCTACTGGGGTTTTTTCCCCTCTTCCTTTAACAAATAAGAACTATATCTCAATACAAAGGTGTCCTCCTTATAGTCGGTTTTCGGGCACCTTCATCTCTTGGATGGATCACAATACGCCTATCAATGTGGGGTTGCTGGGGCAGCTGTCCCATAACCCGACCACAACTTGGTGACTGAGGCGGGGAAAGCCCTCCGAGACCGCGATCCCACCTTCGGGTCCCGGGGGAACTTGTCTCAGCCACTTGGTTTTTCCACAGGGCCTAAGCTGAGAACCCACTGTCTAAATCTTTCCCCAGCCCAACCACCTAGCTGCCTTCGTATTAGGGCTCCGGAAGCCCCAGCGGCTAGGCTCTCTGGGGAAGAGACGGACGGAGATCCAGCGCGCTTAGCCGAGACCGAGCGCCTGCGGCGGTCACTGGACAGAAGGCGGCTTCACGCACCAAGGCGCACCCACCCCCGCCTCTCGCACTCGGGCGCCGCCTTCTCCGCCACCTGGCGGGTGTGGCCGATCCTCCGAAGGCGTCGGTGGCCGCGCGGGGCCGGACTTGGTCCCGCGCAGCAGCCTGGTCCCCACAGTGCGTGTGTGCTCTGCCCCCACCCCGCCTCTGAGACCCCCAGCCGCACCCAGGGGATCCGCTAATGTTACTGCAAATCTGGGGTGGAGATCGATGGTCACAGCGCTGACTCTCGGCGCCCTAGTCGTGCTCCAACCTCGCTTCCGGGGCCGGGCCAAGCCTGCTGACCAGGCTGGCTGTTGGCACCCGAGCCCGCAGCGAGAGAACACGAACTGCGGGAAATGGGGTCAGGCGGGGTTCGGCCAGGTCCCAAATAAACCATGGGACGAAAATGCACGAGGGGTTGAAAATAGTGCTTGCGCGGCGGCCAAGAGCGTCAAGCGATGTCGCCCCAAGACTCTGGACCTTCGAGGGTAGCCGGGCGGGCAGTTGCCACCCGCCCCGAAGGCAGGAGCGGGCGTATCCCGCTTGGGTTCTTCTTGGCGGCCGGGACTCGACAGCCGCAGGACGGCCCCTTGGGCGGGATCTCGGTTAAAACGAAGAAGAGTCCTCCTGGCAGTGGCCCGCGCGGCACGGAGGACGGCGGGCCCACAACCGCGCCCGCCTGGCCCCTGCTCAGGGCAGGCGGGCCACGACGTCCTCGCACCCGGGAGGGCAGAGACCTTGGCCCGCGCGGGGAGTGAGGAGACATCGCGCGGAGGCCTGGAGCCGGCGCACCCTCAGCTGCGGCCACCCGAGCGTGGGCGGGCGGGTCGCCGGCCGCCGCCGCCAGGAGAGAATGGGACGCACCGCGCGGACTGGCCGGCCGGCCTTGGCCTGCATGCTCCTCCCGGGTGCGTGCTGCGGGCGGTGCGGGAGGCGCGGCAGGGGCTTTGACACTGCCGCTGTTCCCGGTCTGGTCCGAGCCACCGAGGTCGGGTGACTCCACGCAGGAGCCGCCTGCCAGATGGGGCTATCTGAGGAACAAAGTTTGCTTCTTAATTCCCAGATACTGTTTTAGTGTTTTCTGATTAGCAGGCCCATTACTAAATAATTGAGGGTTCCCCGCCATCACGTAAAAATTTTAATTCCATGGATCGGAGACTGGCAATGGGTGAACAGCTAAAATCATAAGGTTTTAGCTGGGTCTAAACTCCATTCTCTTGAGACAGATTCTCTGAGCTGACAGAGAAATGAGGCAAGAATCCATAGGCTCGAATTCTGTGTCTGCCTTTGTGTCTGCAAAAGCTCGAAGCTGCCAAGATTTCCCCAGAATTTAAAAAGAACTTCTCTAGAAATCAGATTTGTCCTCTGGAAATTTAACCTGATTTTTGCTTCAGATGGGTGTGATTGTACCCAGCTTAAAAGCATGCTGCCATAGCTTATGATATCTAGGTTTTACAGTTGTTTCTTTGTTATTGTTTTCATTAGTGATAATTCCCTTTTTAAAAAAAAGTTTTTTTCATTGATCTGTTCTACAGTTTCTAGCACATAAATCTACCTTGCAAATACTCTGCATGAGTTTAGTTCTGCAGTCTACATTTCAAGTCAGCATCAAAACTGGAATTAAACAGAGAAAACCAGCATGGAGCGTAAACTGTGCTTAAAGTCTTTTAAATGAGAAAAACTTCTGTAAGAAAATAAACATGGAAACCTAATGCTCAATCATTTCCCCAAGCAGCAAGAAAAACAGCCTTAAATCACCCATCCACGTGGGAAATGGGGCCTCTTTTTCTCTTTCAGTTCTCAGCCTCAAAAAATAGAAGGTGATTAAGGATTTCAATCTTGAGGTGAATATAATAGAAAGGGTCTGTATAGGTTTGTTTAATCATCCTGTCCTTCCAGTCTTTGTAGAGACTCTTTCCTGCACAGTTACTAATTTCAATTCTGTCATTATTTTTATTTTCCCAAGATATCTTGACAATGAAATGGTAGTGATGTTACCAAGATTCTGAATGGCTATAGATTTGAAAATATCTGATCTTTTCAAAGGCTATTCTGTGAGCCACTACACCCCCAGCCAAAACTGTATTATATCTGGATAACAAATACATATTTTTAGTTGAGTTTGTTCTATTTGTACACAAATAAAGTCTCAGCATCTCGTTTTTTATCCCGCCTTTCTGGTTTGGATGACACTAAAGACATATATTTCTAGATGCCTCAATTATTCCTTTGTAAGTCTATTTAGAATAGAATATGTTACCACTTGGGAGATATGTAGTTTTAATGATTTCACAGCAATTGTCCCAGAGTTTTGGGTTTTGTTATTATTAAATTTCCAATCTAATGCTTTATTCTTAATTATTTCAAGTGCCCATATTCTACTTGTCTGTTATCTCTCTCTCTCATTTTCCCCTCAACAGCTCAATTTTATCTACTCAGATAAATAAAAGCTGAAGTTTGCTCGAAGACCAGGAATCTACTAGACCCCGGGGAGAGGGGCAGATTGTATTCAGCAACTGAGGAGGGAGGCAATTAGCTGTATTTTAAAATTTTTTTAATTTTTTTCAAATGTAGGTATAGAAGGATTTCTGTTTGTTGAGTTAAACCTTTTGTCATTACCGGGTATTACAGATAAAATGTAATATGAGCAAAAACAGTGTTGTTTTACAGCATTGTTATGGCTATAAGTAAGATGTCATCAGATTTAGAATTATTTTAGATTATCTACCTTGCAAAATCCACATTACATGTTATAGAAGGCCACATTACATGATAAAGTAGCCACCTTCATCCCACCCTTAAAATTTTATTGAAGACATACTATTTGCCAGGATGGTGTCAAGATGGATATAAAAACGAACTTAACTTTCAAACAAATTCTTTCCATTTCTCATCACTAAAACAGATTGCCCCTATAAAGAGTGCTCAGTTTCCCCCACTGCCTTGGATCCAACCTTGTCCACCTTCATGACTGAAGGTGAACCCAAACTTGGCACCCTCTGCAGGTTGCGCCTGGTTCTGCGCTTGTGATTATTCCACTCCTTTGAAAGCTGCTGGTTTGTTGTTGTTCTCTAATATTTTAAAGGGCTGTGTCTAAGTTTTGGACTTTTGAAGCTGATCTATCCTCAAAATTAAAACCTCATCCCTAGGACCAACTGTCTGGATGACCCTGTCTAACTCACCCGGTGGAGGCTGCGGGTGAGTTACGAGCTCAACAGTAGCTTGAGAAATAAATGATGTGTCCAGAGTTCACACATCGTCCATCCCCTCCTCCCCATAAACTCACACTCATCCACAGAAAAAGGGAGAGGAAGGAGGGGCCCCAGGCCTAGAGCTCGGAAGGAAGGTGAGTGGGGCTGCAGAAAGCACAGTCGCCTTTAAAGTAGCCACAGGGGACGGATTTGGCCACCAAGGAGACTCCAGCGGGAATCTTTGCCGGCGCTCTTTTTAAAAATAATAAGTTGGCTAAGAAAGTTTACTTTTTGTTCCTCCTATTTATTTATCAGGAGACTTATAATTTGTGGAGTTAGCCCTTAATTAAACAAGAAAGGTAGCTCTCTTTAAAACAAAACCAAAACAGCCCGAATCCCCCCACACACACACACACGGTCGGCCCGGGGTCTGCACGGCACAGACGAGCCCCTGGCCCAGTGACTCCGCGGGTTCTCTGTCCCTCCCTGTGCCCGCCCAGAACGGCGACCCGCTATTCTTTTCCTCCGCGATTACTCGCAGCCTCACAAGCGGCACCATATGCTTCTTCTGATCAAACAGTGAGCGACATCGGCAACGATAATTGACGAGACCCGCTAGATATCACGCAGAAAGGGAGCCCACTGAGACCGCAGGGGCTGACAAATCACTGCTAATAATCCTGTTACGAACAGAGCGGCCAGCGGAGTTCACAATAGCTTTATTTTTATAAAGTACGCGCTGACAGTATAAAGACGACGAGATCTCTTTTTTAAACAGAAGGCAGTGTAGCATAATAGTAATTTTCCCACCAGCAATTCTCAGGACAGTTTGAATGGGAAATGTGGTTTTTTAGTAAATAAGTTCCCCCTCTTTTTTCTTTTTCTTTTCTTTCTTTCTTTCTTTTTTTAATTTTTAGGGTACGTTAGGTTTTGATGCCTCTCCTCTTGTGGTTTCCAGGGTCAGATGAGATTGTTCAAGGAACTGCTTTAAGACAAAATTACTGTAACACTACTTACAGTTTTGGGGGTAAAACTGAACTATAATTTGAAAGTTTTCCTTTAGTGCCCTGACTAACCTGGGGTCATGTTTTGCAAGATTTTGATTCCAGTAATAACTTTTAGTCAAGATAAAGCAGAGTGAAACTCAAAGCCCGATAATGACTATTTCCTTCCCCCTATTTCCTTAAAAGAAAACAACAAACCCCAAACATCTAAAATCAACAATAACATAAACCTCTCAGGGTCAAATAAGAAGTTCTAGTTTGTAAGTAAACAGAGTTCTTTCTCTTGGAGTTTTGTTTGTTTAATATTCTCTTCTTTACATTTCCAAATCCCCCTCTCCCAGCAAAGACATATCTAAAATATTTTTAATCCTTTCATGTTATTTGAATATGGGTAAAGGAAAGGATGGGGAAACAGAAAAGAGTCCTTCTCCTAGTGAGTGTAAATGATTTTATATAAGACAGTGTTCGATGAAGGCTACTCTGTCCTCACACAGGGAAATCTTGATAATCTAAATACACATTTTAAATCATGCCAATAGCTCAGCTATTCTAACTTCTAGGCCCTATAAGACAATTTCCCCAGGTATCCGTTTGCCAACCTGCCACCTAGAAGATATTTTCTAAGTAGGCTAGCCATCTTAATTCAATCTTACATCTCAGAAAATACCAAGCCAAGAGATGCAAATCACCAAGCCTCAGAGTTAGTTTCAGAATCTGTGAACATCTCAAAAACTCAAAATACATTTGCTATAAGCAATCAAGAGGCTGGGTAAATTCAGGACGTACTTGTTCATGACTATGCCTGCTCCCCATTTACTGAATTACTGACATAGAAAATATTATCTGGCTTAGATTATTATCTCCATGTACATGGGGCAATCTAGACATGGCAAAAATACAAGAATTTGGAGGTGTTCCTGCTCTCTACTAGATACAATTCTAACAAGAGGAATAAAAAAAGAGAAAGTCATGTTTAGATTAGTAGCAGTTTCAATATTGAGCCCACTATCTAAGTGTTGACAAAAGCACTGTTGGGCTGCTTCCCAATCAGACATATTTGATGGGCTGAAGAGAAAGTATTAATGGAGAGGTAGAAAGAGCTACAGGAAAGGCAACCGAAATTCTAAATCCAGAGAGGTCCTTACTTAAGCAGCCATGCTAAACGTCCCTTTGCAGGGAAGCATGAATGTACTTCTCTGCCCAGTGATGTAGGCTCATTCACTGGCAAATCCTGTACCCCTTCTGCCTTTGAAATTCCATCTGGGCCAAGTCACTTACCTTCTGGGAACACTACTCTCATTTTGAGGTAGCTGGTGGTGAGTCTGATTATGGATGCTTTGTCCAGCTGCGAGGTGATAGCCGAGGGCAAAGGCAGTAATTTAGCCAGTTCATAAAATTCACTGTTTTCCTTCTCCCTCCTAGTCCGGGCAGCATTTTTGGACTTCTCTTTCATCGTGTCTCGTTCCCTCTTTCTTCTTACAACATAAGTTCCACAGATTCATCCAAAACCAAAAATAAACTTTCAATTAGAGATCATATTTGGCAAACATATATAAAGCACGCTTTGAATGACGAGACTGAAGTCTTTGCTTCAGTGTTTTGTTGGTAGTAAAAGACCAACGTGGAGAACAGAAAATATTTTCTTTAAAAATATGAGATGCCAGTAGAGGAAAGTTGCTGATCCTCGGCAATTTGGGCAATCCTAGGCGTCCCTGGGTTTCAAATGCCGGCGGGACTCCCGAGGAGCCAGCCTTTTCTTCGGTTCCGAGCTGCGAACCCCGGTCCTCGGAAAGTCGACATAATAATCCCCGACGTTTGCTCTCAGTCCCGCGGCCTTTGAGGAGGCTCCGAGCCCCTTTGGGAAGAACGGGAATGCCGGACAGCTCTTTCAGGCCACTGTGAAGACAACAGCATCAGAGCGTAAGAGATCTGCCGCTCCACAATCACTCACGCGCTCGCCCGAACTCCAAAAAATGGCCGGAAAGGGCCTCAGCGCGCCTCCGCTTTCCTCGCCGGGCTCGGTGTTTTGGTTTGTGTGCGTGTTTGTTAAGATACGGAGAGATCAGCAGCGAGACTGAGCCCTCTGCGTATAATGCTCGCATTCTCTCACTCCTGCCAGACACATTCTCCAGCCCCCTGGGAAGTTGCCCAAACAACGGAACGCAGATTTTTGAAGACCCTTAGGAGCCCCTCGGCCTCCGGTCCCCAGGCCCCCGCCCAGGCCAGGCGCACGTCCTAGGAAAGCAGGTTTCCGCAAATCAGACTTCCTCCACCGCGCTCGGGAGCCTTTCATTCCCCCCGACTTTGGCAGGTTGGGAACTTGGCTCTCTACCTTGGGTCTCAAGTCTCAAGGATTCCTGAAAAAGTGGCACTTACACATCAAGTCCCTCGGGACTCCCGAGGAGGCGACCCAGCGCTCTCCTTGCCCAGCAGGGGCGGCAACACGCCGGGCACAGCAGCGCCAGGTTAACAGGTGGCACATTCGCGACAGCCCCTCGCAGGCACTTGGAGGGGGGGCGGTGCGGGAGGCCCTGGCCTCTCCCCCTCCGCCGTAGAGCTGCGGGCGCCTCTAGGAGGGCGCAGGGTGTCTTCCGCTTCACCTACCTTCAGTCCCCGCTGACGGCAAAGGGTGCGGAGGCCCCCGCCTCTTAATTGTACTCATGCTTACGTCCAACTAAGCAACTCCTCAGGCCTCTCCGCTTCCCACCGGCAGAGAGGAGCAGAGCGCGCCCCAGCTCTCTTTTCTTTCCTTGATTATGAATTGGGGGAGGGGTGCATGGGAGAAGGAGGGGGGTGCGGGCTTTGGGACGGGTGAGGTGGTTTTAGAATCCTCCTCCTCAGTAGTTGCTACGAAGCCAGTATTATTCCTAATTGGAAGCCGAAAACGCCCCCCTGTAACTTCTTTATGGCTTACGGGGTTTAGCTTCAACTTCGCTCCCGGGCTCCTTCTCTCCCGCCCTCCCTTAATGCCACTCACAAACCTCCTCGCTTCCTATTGGTCAGGGGCGTCCCGGGGCGCGGCGCTCACTGGCCGACGGGGCCGAGTGACTTGAGCACTCCCCGCGCCTACCCCCGCGGGCCCCTGCTCCCGGCTCTCCGCCTTGCTACCCGCGTGGCCGCAGACCTCCTTAAGAGCCGGGGGCACCGGCGTCTGCGCTGCCCGGCAGCCCCTGCTGCTCCTGGCCTCCAGGGCCCTGAGGGACATGTGCAGGATCCGCGCTCCCCGCGCTCCCGGAGGTCGAATGGCTGTGCACTCGGACCCGAGCGCCCGGCATCTCAGTGCAGAGGGCGCCACAAAGCGGCTGGCAGGGACCCCGGGGCTACCGAGGTCGGGCACGGGGGCTGGGGCGCACGGCAGGCGAGGCTGCAGGCGGGGTAGGAGGCGCCCGGGCTGAGGGCGGGGTTCGCTCAAAGGCCGACTTGGCGGCCACGCCCTTCCCATCGGCAAGTCGCGGGGCCCATAGAGTGCGCGGGGCCGGTGTTGTGTTATATTTTCTCTTTCGCGTTTCTCTGCAACCACAGCGACACCGAAACCATCCGCCTTTAAGTTAGCCTAAAAGAGGTGCATCTTTTTCGAAATGGGTCGAATTTGGGGGCTGATTTGTTCACGGTAGAAAGAAAGCTCAATCACGGATTTTTTTCCGATAGGGAGCAGATAGGAGACACTAAGGGGAAAAGGGTTACATTTCGGACCAAAATAGAGTTAGAGTCATTGATACAGGGATAGATACCTCACAACAATCCACTATCTTCAACGTGAGCCAAGACTTTTTGTTGGGTTTTGTTTCAGGAAGCAAAAGTCCAACATGAATAATTCCTCACAGAAAGGATACAGTCTGCATGAATGAATTTACAGCATTCACTATTCCGTTACAGGAGCCGTTTAAACAAACGCTTGTTAAGTACTATTGCTGACAAGTTATATTTAAGAGAACCTCTAATTAGAATCGCCTTCTCCGTCATATGAGGATAAACAACAGATAGCAACGGGAAAAAGTTCAGTAGCCCCGGAAGACAATTATTGCTGCTTGAGAATCACTCCCTACAGATGCGATTCCCTGCTTGGTTTTATCGCTGCTGGTGACCACGATTCTGCTCCTGGAGGTGGACTTGGGGGCAGTTGTTTCCTCAGCGATATAAGACAGTGAGAATACCAGTCATGTTGCACTCGTCCTCTCGTTTGTGGCTCTAATTGCCTCCGAGAAAACATGTTATTCTGAAGAGGGGTGTGTGCTATCCTGCTGATACTTGGAACAACTCTAAGAGTGTTTGTTCAAAAATACACACATCTGTCACCTCCTTGCCGCCCGATGGCAGTAAGCTCGCAGAACTACCACGGGAGCGTTCTGGGGGTATTTACACATCTGGGAAACACCTGGAGGGAGGAGGTGGTGAGCGTTCCGAACAGAAAGAATTTTTTTCCTGAAAAGAACTTAACGTAGAGATTTTGTAGGTATTTCAAAACTGGAATCCAGCTAATGGGCTCTAACCTAGAAAGAGTCCTTTCCCCAGAGACTGTAGCCACTTGAAGACCTGGATCTGGGCGGTTCGGACCAAGTAATGCACTCTTTATCAAGAGATGAGTGGGAATACATAGAGAGGTATTGTGGCTCCCTTCTACACAAGATTCCAGAAAGACCAGATAAGATCAAGTTAACTGCTACAAGGTGGGGCGGGGGCAGGTGTCTGGAAAGAGTTGAAAGAATCTTACGTGAGATCCTTCTTTCTCCCCAATTCCCCGCCCCCAACCTGGACAGCTCTTAGGGCTAAAATGGAGCGGCCAGGCGAAGCAATGACGCTTTAGGGGTAAGAAGCAGCTTTCTGTTCCGACTGTGTTCTAGAAAGGATTTCAGTTAAGTAAGCGGTTACTGTAAACCCTGTCTCTACTTCAAATAACGGGCAGGTGTGTTAATGCTATTCTGCAGTCTGAAACCCTTGCCCACCGCAGGGACTCTCTGAGGATCAGGCAGTGCCGGGCTCCGGACGCAGGGCGCGTTGTGAGCGGAAGACATGTAGTTTTTTTGCCTTTAGAAGCAAGACAGGCAAAACGAGTATGGAAATCTTCACACCAAAGACGACGTCCTGGGGGTGGGGGCCAGCAGGGCTGCTCTAGCGACCTAGTGAAGCTCAGTAGTCGATGTATCTAGTATGTGTCCTTTAATAAACAAAGTGAATGCACGGCCACGTGGTGACAGACCCCTCGCTAAGTCCTCCGCACACAACTGTCTGAGCCGCGTTTACCAAGAGAGTGAATTAGCATGGCAACTAACACCTGTTTTTCTAATCTTTGAACCCAGGCTGGAGCGGGAAGGCGGCTCCTTCACTCCCCTGCCCAGGCGCAGGACCCGGCCTCGCACCCTCCTGGCGACCCCGCCCGCGGTCCCCGCGCGAGCACCACGCCTGCGGGGGCGGGAGCGGGGGCCGGAGCCTCGGGGGCCTCCCACGTGCTCGCAGAATCGGTGTTCGTCTCTAGCAGCAGGAATTTTTAATCAGTTTCTTGAGTCTAATCCCACCCACCTCTTTGCCAATGTAAAGGGAAAAGCCCCAGAAAGGAAAAAGACGGGCACACGCTACCCACCAACACCAATCAGGAATCCTAATAGTGGCTAGGCTGCCGCCTTCTTGGGCGGGTGCCTCAAACTGTAGCCCTCTGGCCCTCGGGGGCTGTCTACACGGTCCTGGAACGCGATCCTAAAGCGGGAAGAAACCGGAGCCCATCTATAAACATCTTCCTCCTCCTCCCAACCCCCAACTAGGAAGGCAAACACCCCAGAGTGACCGCGACATCGTGCCCTTGGGAGTCTCTTCCCACTCTGGGACTGCCCCCCTGGATCCCGCCCCTTTGCATCCCGCCCTCAGCCACCCTGGACGCCACTCCTTGCATGCAAGTCCCGGGGGCAAGGCGTGCCCGCCGTGGAGGAAGTGAGAACGTACACGCCCGTGCGTGCGGAGTCCCGCGCGATGCGCGCGCCCGGAACGCATAGGATGGGGCCTGCGAGGGCCGCCCGACCTCTCTCAACGTTAGGCAAAGTCATGACTAGGGAAGCTGAACCCTTGGATTGTAAAAGAACGAGTGAATGCCCAGCGGAATTACCGTGCAAACCGCAGAACTAGTTTCAGCACAGCGGCCGCGACCTCTGCTTCGGGCACAGACCTCTATCTTGCCTTCTGGTAACTCCTTTATGCGCGTTGCTGCTTCAACATCTTATCAAAATTAGAATACACTCTGTCTCCCACATCGCCCCTCATAACATACTTTAAAAAACAACAGGCTGCTATGGACCCACACAAGCTTTTACACTCTTGCATATCACATATACACAATTGTACACAGCATACAGGTGCAGATTTTACACAATGGCCAACGTCTGGATGAAGGATATATTTCTAATCAAGAGGCAAAACCCGGGGGAAGAGGGCATAGCTCAGTGGTAGCCTGCATGCTTAGCATGCAGATAGGCCCTGGGTTCAATCCCCGGTACCTCCGTCAAAGATCAATAAAGCTTATTACCTTCCTCCCCCAAACCGGAAAAAAAAAAGTGCAAAATCTGAAGATGGTCACTTAAATATCTCAGATGTTCACTCTTTACCGCTGGAAAGGAGACTTTATCTAGGAAAATACTAATGTCTCAGGAAATACTACCATTTTTCTTCTTCCATGCAAGTGAATCCTGCTCTAGCCCCATTTTATTACATTTAGACGTTGTGATGTTGAAGCAGAAACAAGGGCCCCTGATAACTTTGACGCGGAGGGGCGAGTCTGCTGGAAAACAAAGGATAGGAAGAATCTCAAAAAATAAGGCCATATTTAATGTTTTTAAAATCAGGATAAATATTACTTGTTTGATGAGGCCATTTGGGAGAGTATATTTTTTTCTGAGGTACTACTTCTCAGGTGCCTGCCTGAATTGACCATTAAAATGTCCAAAAAATTAGCTTCAGTCGTTACATACTGAAAAGAAGAAAGGAAGGAAGGGAAGGAGAGAAAAGGAAGGAAGGAAGGGTAAAGAAAATGTGCCAACTTAAAAAATGAGAGTGGCAAACAAAAGTAAGAATTTTGTGTAGTTTCTCTAAATATTCTGGATAATATTTTCCACCCAAATTTTGAAACCTTAGTCTAATATAACCTTGAATTGGTCCCTGAGAAACAAGAGTGCTTCTTAAACTGGGCCCACTTTAAAAGAATTGAATTGTTCAAACATCAATAGTAGCTAAAAAACTGATGCTACGCTTTCTGAGGACAGGAGAGCATGGGTGCCTGCTGCCCGGGGCGCTGACACTTTTCAGACCTTTCCTTTCGAGAAATAGAGCTGCGGATAGTGTGTGTACAGTTCAGCAAAGCAGGGCACAGAAGCACAACCAACGTGTTCAAAAGCTGAAGATGAACGTTGGTTTGCGACTTGGGGTTGAAAGACACTTTAATTCTTTTTTTTTTTTCTTGGAGCAGAGAAAGGTTTATTGCAGGGCTGAGCAAGGAGGACAGGTGCTCATGCCCAAGAAAACCCCAACACTTTAATTTTTAAGTCGGTTTCCGAATTTCAGGCCAAATGCTGCTCTCAGTGCACTGCAGGAGTGCACGCCAGGTCCCAGTGGCCGGGAGAGCTAGGGGACGCCAGTGGCCGGAAGGGGGCAGAGAGGCGTCAGTGGCCTCGAAAAGAGTTAGGGGCATCAGACCTGAGTGGGTTCAGAGGACTTGTGCTTCACCATCCTGCTTTGAGAGGCTTTGAATTAGGTTTCTGGAGAGTTTCCCCTTCCCTGAGACCCAGCTTTGAGTTTAACTCCTGGGACCAATGTACTCCGGGACACTGCCGCGAGCGCCTGAAAAGGACCCCCTAGGCGGAGTAGGTAAGGCATTCTCTTGAGGTGGATCCCTCTAATCCATAAACAAATGATGAACTTCCAGACCTGGCTGAGCCCCGGGGTCCCCTAGGGTGGAGTTATTAGCGGAGCGCGGCTTTTAAATACGTGCCCCTCTCTGATTTAGGAATTGGAAACCCCTGTTGGACTCTGGAGTTGGCATTCCTAAGGTAGGGGAGGAGCAGGGGTGGTCCGAGCCGCAGAAGCAGAGCTGAGGACGAGCTCAGAGAAAGGGGCGCGGGCGCCACCTCCCACCGCGCGGTGACGGCGGCCCGGACCTTGCCCCGAACCCCAACCTTAGACGGCCGCCCTGAATTAACTTGGCTGAAGGCGCCGCCAAACTTAGAGAGCTGCCGCCCACACTTGCCTTTTGGCGTCACCCCAGGATGATCGCGAAATACCTCTGTTTTCATCTGCGCTGGGGACCAAGAGCCTCTGGCTTCTGGGACACATTCCCTGGAGTCCCCCTCTAGCTCGACTCATCACTTCTGAGCCAGAGGACTGGAGAGTCTGCCCTGGAAAATTTGGGTATCCTTGCTGCTAGCTGGTAGTTTGGGAACTTGAGCTTGCACGAGAAATGGGCCTGGAGGGCCTGTGAAAACACAGATTGCTGGTCCCCTCCCCCAGAGTTTATGATTCAATCGATATGGGATGGGACCCTTTCTAACAAGTTTCCAGATGTTGCTATTGCGTCAGTCAGGGGGCCACACTTTGAGAACCATAGATTTAGTCTGCTTATTCTCAGCTTGTCTTTGGAGGAGAAGACTGTCAGAAGGGAAAATATTTAAAGTGGAAAACCTATTGTAGGACCTTGGGCATATGGCATAAAATGATAAGACATCTAGGCTCATGGTGGGGATAGGGTGGGGTCTCTGAAGATGGGTCATTTCTACCTCCTTAGGAAAGAAGATGGTGGCCTCAGGATGAGGGAAAGGAGGCAGGGGAACTAAGCCAGGCCACCTTTCAGTGGGGAGTTTGGCCTCAAGAGGACAGGGAAGTGCTCAGAGCACCCCTACAAGGTTCTAGGATTCCAGGGTTCTAGCTGGGGAAGAAGTCCAGAGAGTATGGGTCAATCCACCCAGAGTGGGACACACTAGAATAACAGCAGATAAGCACTGATTCACCTTTTGGCCTTGAAACTGTTCCCTAATTTTGCCAAACTCCTTAAACATAAAGGGCCCAAGATGTGTGTGGTGTTGGTACAGGGGGGCTGTCCCTAGGGGAAGAGGTCCTGCCTGGGGCCTAGGGCTGTGAGGTCCAGGCCTCCTCTCAGGCGTTGTGTGCTCCCTGCTGTGCAGGGCCACATTAGTACATTGTGACTTTGTCAGTCCTTGGGCACTTTTGTCATATTTTTAGGAACCCCTTCCTCCATGAAAAAATACTAAAGATTGTATTTTACAGTGAGGTCAGTATAAAGATGAATGTAATTCAGGCTGGAATCATTGTCATATATTCATTTATATTTATTTTTTCCTTTTGAATGTAAAAGAGATTAAAATTAAAATATTTTGTGGGCTCCTGAAATCATCATGAGCCCTAGGCTCCATGCCTACTGTGACAAATGGATAAACCAGTGCTGCTTCTGGCGCACCTGGGAGGCTGGGGCTGCTAGGGGCGCCTTTTCCCAGCTGCAGCTCCTCGACCTCTTTAGGAAACCTGGGGAGAGACTTGGGACCAGAATATTTATCCGTGCGTCACAGCCTCACTGCAGAGTCCCTCCACCCGGCTTTACGTCCAAGGTGTGACCCTAAAGCTGGGTGGGAAATCCAGACAGATTAGGTTACCAGCATCATTTCTTATCTTAACATCTGGCCTGCCTCACATTTTTTCCTTACTTGAGTATCAGATTAAGTGAAACCCAATTTTTAAAAAGCTATGCAAACCAAGCAAATGCATCTTTGGGCTGCCAGTTGGTGTCCACTATTATACAACATTTAATTTCTTATTATATTTTTAGAGTTGCTTTATGCATGTTCAAGCAAACGTTAGGGTTGGTATTTTGTACACTGTCCTGAACCTTGATTTTTTCATTTTCCATGACAGCTTCCTCATTCTTTCTTTCCTAAACATCTGTATAGCATTCTGCTTTGAGAATATATCAGTATAATTTATTTAACCTGTCACCCACTGAGGGCATTTATGTTGTTCCTCTTCATTGCGATCACAAACAATGCAGCAGTGAACAACCCTGGACACATGACAGTTACCTTCGTACCAGTGTAACCAAGGACAGATTCCCAAAAGTGGAGTTGCTAGGTCAAGAATATGTGGATTTGTGCTCCTAACAGATATTGTCAAATTGCTCTCCACAGAAGTTGTGCTAATTGTCACTCCCACCAGCAATGCTTGAAGGTGGCTGTTTCCTCACAGTCTGGCAATGAAACGCATTATAACCTTTTTTTTTTTTTTTGCCAATCTGATAGGTGAAAAAAAAAATCAGTCTACTTTTCATTTTTCTTTTATTATGGAGGTTGAACATCTTTTCATATGCCTAAGGAATTTTAAATTTTATCTCCTCTTGAATTGTCTTTCCAGAAACATTTAAGGGTGGGGCCCTCTTGGCTCTGAAGAGGTTTGAGGGCCAGGGGCCAGGGCCAGAGAAAGAGGTGGGACCTGGCTTTTAATGGAGGTAAGAGTTTCTTGAACCCCTGCAGGAGAGCTCATCAAAACTCTGGGAAGTGGAGACAATCAGAAATACAGGTTCAAGGCTCTGGTGTCATCAACAGACACTTTTTTTCCTTTACGTGAAACAGTCAATATTCTTTAGTGCAAAACACAAAAGATAAATATACAAATATAATTTTAATGTGTCTTCATCCAACAGATATCCTGCCTAATTATAGTCAGTTAGATTGTACGTATGTTAAGACAGTGGTTAATTTATGGATTCTGTATGTTTTGAAATTCAGTTGTCCCAAGTTGATATTTGATCAACCTGTTTCTGTATTTTACCTACAAACAAGTGGGGTCTCTATCACAAAAACAGCTCAAGCATTAACATATGCCAGCCAATCACTTCACATGATTTGAACAAATAACTTGGGGGGAACATGGGGATAGACAGCCTGGTGGCAGTTTCACAGGAGGAAAAACAGTAACGGTGTGGTTAAGAATGTGAATAACAATGATACATAGGAGAAAACAGGGAAGCAAGTGTGCGGCAAGTGTGCTGCCTGTCTGGTTTGGATCTGCTCTGATGTTTGCTTGCACTGGTGGAGATCTGATAACTTGTTTGTGAAGATAAATGTCATATGATAAGCCACTGTGTATTCTCCCTGAATAATCAGAAGTCACATGATGGCAACGTGATTGTTTTACTCCAAACGAGACAGCGATACAAATCTGTGTTAAAGCTGATACTAACCCTCCTTAAAATTTTTAATTTCTTATTCATCTCAGGGCTTGAGTGTATTAAGATTATAACATAGTTTTATATCAGATAACACCCTCATCTGTCTCTCTCTCTCTCTGCCTCTCTTCTCTTATAAGAAAGACATGATAATGAAAAACTATTCCAACAGGAGGAGCCGGTTTAGAAACAAATGGATTCCATGGCAACTCCTGACTCCACATGACTTCTAATAACCAGCATTTCAGGTGGAAATTGTCTATGTGCTATTCTGTCCAACGCTGGGGCTTTATGTGGGGTTTTCCCTACTTTACATCTCAGAAACGGAGTCTTAACCTCCAGTTTCATGAATAAGCAGCAGCAGCAGCAGCAGCAGCAATATGTCACCACCTGTAACCATAATGTGGCCAGTGATTTGTCAAGTGTTTCTGCTTCCAATTTTCAGACTAGCTGACAGACATGAGCACTGAATGAGAAATGTCCGGAGCTGGTATCGCATAGTGCAGAAACTCTGAGAGGTGTGTTCCACTGCAGGTTGACAGAGAAAGTCAGATGTTCTCATTCAGCTCAAGAGAATGGATGCCTCAGGCCCCCGACAGCAGGTCATGAATGCTGGCCGGTGAGTCACAGACCACCGCCCTGGAAGACGAAGACTGAACAGGGACAAAAGTAGCCAGAGCTCCCCCTTCCTCATTAAATAAAACCAAAACGGCCTGAGCTTGTCCTAGAGCCGGGTGACCTGCTCATCCTGATGAGTATGGGCACCACCGTCATGGTAACAAAAAAAGAAACTTGTAGCAGGATGGGTTTGTAATACCTTGTACCTACTAAGTATTTTATAGTTTTTACTGGGATCCAGGAAAAAAAATTGTGTCACAAAAGGGCCAAGTGACTGCTCTTAGAAACACTGCAAGTCACTGATGGAGTCAGTGTAAAGGTGAGGAGGGGCTGAGTTAGTGTTCCTGAACTTGGTTCTTGAGCTTCTGGGTTCAGCTGGGGAGGTTGTGCCCTACTCGGGCAGGTCAAGACTGAAATTCAGCCATGACTCAGTCCTATGTTCTGCTCAGGGAGGGCATCTTTTTCCTAATTTGCACAAAGGTGCTAAGCGGTGTAGCTCTCACTGGGCCAACACTACCCTCCTTGTTGATTCTAGGCTGTGTGACACACGTCAGGAAATGTTTATTATGACCTCATGGGAATGATCACGTTTCAGTGGTTAACCCTGGTTGCCAGTGAATTTTTTCCTTGGATTTTATGGGGTTTTTTTCCACTGTTAGTTTTGAGAGTTCTTTATGTATTCTATGTATATAAACTCTTTATTGGATATGTGACTTGCAAGTATTGTCTCCTCAGATTGTCTTTTCAACCCCTTTCTAGGGTCCTTCATATAGCAAAAACTTTAGATTTTGATGATGCCCGATGTTTCCATTTTTCCTGTCTAAAACTTATTTTCAAAAAGCCATAGAACAACATCATCTCCAAGGAAATGCCTCAATGTCAAAACCACACCTCTGGGAAGCTGTTTCATAATTGCAACAGAGGGATGGATGGCAATTCCAGTTCCATAGATATTTAATAAGCTTCTGTTGAGTACCAGCCACTGCTCTGTGTACTTGGGAATTTTCAGGGAACAAAACAGCAAAGATCCCCACCTATGTGGCAGTTCCATTCAGATGGGGGAGACAGACAATGAACATGATAAAAGTTAATTACATAGTAGGTAAGAGGGTTGTAAGTGCTGTGGGAAAACAAAAATGAGCCAAGAGTCCAGGGAGCCAGAGGGGGCATTTGGTTTGCAAGATGGAGTAGGAGTGTCAAGGTGGCTTTGCTGAGAAAGTGCAACCTGAGCTGACTTGAAGGGGATGGGGTTGGTCAAGTGATGTCTGGAGGAAAGGGCTGCCGGAGCAAAGACCCAAAGAGGGGTTCACACCCAGGGTGCTCACTGAATAGCAGGTAGATTGGTGTCTGGAGTAGAACAGAGCTGGGATGGGGAAAACAGAGGAAAAGAGGAGAGAGGGGCAGATCGCTGGGGTGTGGAGGCCACTGTGAGGACGTTTCTCTGAGTGAAGAGAGGGGCTGGTGAGGGGTGTTGAGCAGGGGGCTGCAACCCTCTGACTGCTGTCAGCAGGGTCACTCTGGCTGCTGTGTTGCGAATAGTTTGAAGGAGGCAAGAACAGAAGCAGGGAGATGGGTGGGAGGCTATACAAGGATCCAGGAGAGAGATGACGGTGGCTTTGATGAGATGCTAGCACTGGAGATCGTGAGAAGTGGTTGGATTTTGTACATATTTGAAGGGATATCCAACAGGGCTTTCTGATGAACTGGATGTGGGAAAAGGAGGGAGAAGGAAGACTTTAAGGTTAAAGTTAGAACATGGGATAAAAGTGACTCAGAGTGTAGGATGAGACTAGAAAGTTAGTAAGAGAGAAAGGAAAAAAAAAAGATGGAAAGAGTCAACAAAAAAGTGAGTCCAGCCTTCATGGGGGACAATTCAACAGCTTTTATAAAAATGTAAAATGTGTATATGCTTTGTTCCAACAATCTCCTTTTTAGGAATTTATCCCTCAGGGATACTTGCATGTGTGCACGGTTATATGTAAAAGGATTTCACTACAGAACTGTTTGGAATAGTGAAAAGCAGAAGCAACCTAAATACCCACCAGTAGGGGAGTGGCGCATATACTAAGGCACATCCAGACTACAGATCACCGCGCCACATTAACCGAGCGGCATGTATCTACTGTAGGCTCTGCAAGGTACATTGGTCAACAAAAAAGAGCAAGTAGCAGAATGATATATGAAGTGGGTGAAGACAGCTCTCTCTATATGCACGCTTACACATCCACATCTATGTAAATATGTAGCAGTAATCCTGGAATCATACACAGGAAACTCTTGAAAGGAGCGAGGAGTGGGTTTACCCTCTTTATATGTTTAAATAGTCATTTAATACTGTTCTAATTAAACACATTTTAAAAGATTGAATTATATCCAGAGATTTTTTTTTTAAGTAGTGTGGAGGGATTTTTTTTCCTAGCTAATAAATTAGTTTCTTTATTACCTTCCCTAGGGGTCCCAGGAGGTCCAGCCCGCACTCTGGGAAGCACTCCCCATCCCATGGTTAGGGAGTGAGTCTGGGTTAGCTGGGGCAGCTGGGGCCACTCTATTCAGAAAGGCTCCGGAAGAACCAGCTGGGGCTCCTTTGTGAATGATAAACCCCAACAGAATTATTTTGTCACTTTCTGCCTTACGTTTGGGGCAGCATACAGTGGCTGACAGAGACAGGACTTGAAATCCAAAGAGCTGGGCTCCAGTCTCTGCTGCCACTCCCCTTGGTGTCTCTGAGCTTCTGTTTCCTTATCTGTAAAATCAAGCACAACCACTGCTGTCAAATGAGAGCTATTGCTGGAAGCACTCGCGTGTGGAAGGTCACCAGCCTGTCAGGGGTCTGAAGGCAGCGATGTGGGTCCTTTTTTTACCGCAAGCCAGGGGTTGCTATGTTGTAGGGACTCCGGAAATAGATTTCAGATAGATGCATTTGGTACAATTCCATGAGGTGTTTTGCAGATGAATTGGACTAAATGTTTTGTGAAATTACGTGGTGTTGCTTTCATTGTAAGTTTGCATGAGAATGTCATTTCTGGATCCTTTTAAGTTTTTTCTTTCCTTTCTTTAAATTTCACTTTCCTCTCCATCCACTGTGACATTGGTTTGCAAGGGCACTCAAGGACAGAATGCCAGCAGTATAAGTTTGCCACCTATAGGTGGACACTTTCATTACAGGTGTCGGCCTGTGACCTAGATAGTGGTCTAAAACAAAAACAAAAACAAAGAGAACTGCCATGCACACAACTCCCCCATGACTTCCACTCCAACTGTCCTCTCCACGTTTGCTTTCAGTGTTCCCGTAAGGATCACCAGCAGTGATTTTTGTGCTTGCGAACCAGTGTCACTTTTGCTTTACCAAAATTTGTCTTAAACGTTATATTGTTATAGATATTTTTCCTAGTTGATCAAAGTAGTTTGGATTTTATAACATAAATATTGTATTTCTTCAGAGCATTAAAAACAAAAAACAGATTTAGATGACTCTGTCCCCCTGCTTGTAATATATGTGAAGGCTATGGACCTGTACAGGCATGAACCATCATACCTTCACTTGAATAAAGCTGGGCAGTGAGGAAGGAACCCAGGCCTTTTATGATGTCTGAGCTCTACTCGATCGTGGCCTGATCTATGAGCATCTATTTCCACAGCTATGAATGATGTGATTGGACTAGACTTTCTGTGCAGCTCCTTCCAGCTTTAATAAGGTAAGTTATGAATAGTGCTGTCTAACACTTATTAAGGCCTTAGTACCTGTCAGGCCCCGGGCTAAGCCCTATCTCATTTGACCTGCTTGACAAAACTATTTAATAAGTACCACTACTGTAATAAGAAAACAGACTTAGAAAGATTAAGTAACTTGCCCCAAACTGCAAGGAAGTAAGTGCCACATGGATGACCTGAGCCCACCATACCTTTATCTACTGGAATATATTTCCAATTAAGTGTTCTTGTATAGTCCCTTTGGAAGTCTACCCTTATATTCCAATGATGCTACCACCAGTATTTTTGGAGTGCTCTTTTAGAAATAACAAACTGGTCTAAATTGTTGGGTTAATATGAATCAAACAAGAAAGTTGGCCTTTGGCTACAAAGTTGTGTGGCTATCTCCAAAATAACTGAGTTCTTGAATCAACTGGTTTTTGATCCATCTAGGTCCAATACACCTAGAGCATCTCATTGTCCATACAGTACGGAGACAAAAGATGCAGCATGTGCTGTGTGGTAGAGATGTGGGAACTACTGAGAGCCATCGGCCAGACCAAGACATTTGTGAAGGAGGCATAGGTTGTGGGCAAGACAAGGCACAGGGTGTGGGGAAGGAGGAAGAGCTGGGAAGGTGGAAGCAGGTTTGACCAGACAGGAAGGCTTGTCTCTGGAACCAGCGAGAAGGAATGTTGAAGTGTTTGGGGCCCAGGGAAGGAGGGCCTTGGGTGCCATGCAAGGCAATACAACATTCTCTTCAACTAAAGAGGAACTCAGTGTGGGGATCTTGAAAGGCCCTGCCTGGGTCCTTGTCTCATCTTTGCCCAGCAGGCTCCCCAGGTGATGTTATTTACCCCAAGGTGTCAGCCATCACCCTAGTCCCATGGCGATGAGACCCCCAGGTACTTTCCAGATTTTATCTACATTGCCCTATGCTGACACGCCTACCCAGCAGGTGCTTACTTTAGGGGTCTCAGATTCAGCATGTGCCCATGAACTTATCTGTCTCATTTTAGTTCATAATCCCAACATGCTTAAAGCCCACAGGGTCAATCCCTAAAAGACATAATCAGACTGCCCCTCTTCCTCCTTTCCTAGATCCCACTGGTCCCTGAGTCCTGTCCTAGGTATATCTTCCCTCGGTAGAGCACCCAGGCTTTGGGGTCAGACTTGTGTTCAAATCCTGACTCCATCATTATTAGCTGTAAGGCCTTGGCCAAGACACATGAGCTAACTGAGCCTCATTTTCACCATCTGTAAGATGGGTAATGGGATAATGTATGTAACAGAACCTTGCTTGGGGGCCGGTGCGATACTGTGTAATATATGGCAGCGCGCATCTTTGATAGTCAGTAAAGGTCCATTGGATTGAAGGTGTCTGAACAATCTCATAGTAGCTGCGTGCTGCTTATTTTCTATTTGCCCCTCCCTCTAGAGATCCATCCTCTGCCCTTTTTACCCTGCTCTCTGCCCCCAACACTGAACCTCTTCAGTGTCCCAGAGGGAAGCCGGGCTGCCTTCAGCTTCTGACTGAGTTCAGTCAGTGGGCTGCCACTGGAGAGTGGGAGAGGGAGAGGTTGGACTATGTGTCGCTTTGTCCTCTTCCCGCCACCACTGGGTGGTGGTCATGTTCTTCTAGGCTCCATTTTGGTGGACGGCCCGTCTCTTACAGCTGCAGCTCTTTCTCCCTTTGCCCTCTTAGACCGGGGGTCGTGAGGGCTTCTTCCTCTTGCCAGTCTCTAGGTGCTCCTTCATGCTTTGGTGGCATCCAAAACCCTGTTCCATTCTGCCCAGTCCCTTCATTAAACTCTCCTCACTTCAGCCCTGTCAGTGTGCCATCTGTTTCCATTAGAGTCCGCCAGGACAGGGTGCACATGGAGTTTTGGAAAAAGCAATCTGACAGTGGCCCTCAAGATGGGTAGAAAGATGGGATCCATCTGAGAGAGGGTGTAGAAGAGGGATTGGGCTGGAAGAGACAGTACAGGGAGGGTGGGAAGGAGTACAGCTGGAAACACACTCTCTTTTGCTGTGCGGAGTGCCTACCTCTGCCACTGGCCACACTGTTGAGAAGACATGTGTGTTCATTGTCGGCTCTGAAAGCCAAATGCTGCTTTTAGATGACTGTCTGGGGAACTGAAAGATAAATCTGAGGAACTGAGCATCTAATGAGGAACCATAGCGCCATCGAGGCCCTAATCCTGTTTTGCTTGCTCAAGCCCTGTCTCAGGTCTGGTTGCAGTTGACGCTGAATTTAATTAGAACTATAGAAGTCTTTGTTTCTCTCCCAGCAAGATCAAATGCATACCCTCCATACTCCAAGAGTACTTCAAAGACACCCCAATTTAGGACTCACCATATTGACTTTGAGGGCAGGGACACACCATCTGGGTTCAGCCTCAGTTCCTTAGCGCCCAGCCCAGAGCCCGCGTACCCTACCCCTGCTCTGAGGAAGCCCCATTGGTTGGGTACCTGGGTTGAGGGGCTGACTGGTGTCAGTGTGGACGAGAGTGAAGGGCCATGACTTCCAAGCTGTGGCAAAGCCCCGTGTCCATGGGAGTTGGGAGCAGAAATGGCTTCTAAATAAGTGGCTTGTGGGAGGGGAAGGGGAGCCCTAGGAGGAAGCTTGGAGCCAGGCACACACCCTTGTCGCAGCGCTCACGGAAGGAGAGCAAGGCTGGCCTTCTTACCCAAGCTGCCTCTACGAGTCATAGTCCTTTGCAGAATTCTGATGTGCAGTGGTACACAGTAAATGTATGTGGCAAATAAAGGACACCATCCACTGTTCATGCTGCTGAATTGCCCAAGGAAATGTTCCCTGAGAGAGAGATTGGAATATTTCATTTGGCAAAAACAGACATACTGTTTTGGGTTTTGTTTTCTTGTCTCTTATAGAGATTGTTAGGGATGATTGACAACATACACCTTCACGGGGGCAGGATCCGTGATGGGTTCGTGGTTGAATTGCCACAGGACCCAGGGTATAGTAAAAACTCACAAAATACTTGTGACGTGGCTTGATCGAGGCAGCCTGGAGAATTTGGCAACCTTGTCTGTGCCTAAAACTGTCTGAATCTCACCAAAGATGCCATCCTATGGTGGTTGATTCTCCTATCACAAATATGAGATTTGCTTTAATTGATTTTTTTCTTTTTTTTTATAATTAGGTTTATACATACATATTTTTTAATGGAGGTACTGGGGACTGAACCCAGGACCTCGTGCATGCTAATCACACTTTCTACCACTGAGCTATATACCTTCCTGCTGCTTAGATTTGCTTTAAATGAGACTTTCCTAACTGAAGCATACTTTCCGCTCTGTTCCCTGTCCTCTGGCTTCACTTTACCTTATCCTCCCCTCTTCCTTTGTGGTAGAAGCAGAACTTGCCCTGGACAGTGTGCAGGCAGAGCGGGAGCCCTGGGGCAGGCCCTGCCGCCTTGCCTCCTCGTCCAGCGTGGACTCTCTCCCTTGTCTTTTCCCTGGCTCTCACCCACCGCATTTCAGGACTGGGAAATGCATTTTAGAGACTGCCCTCATCGATTCCTGGATTAAAAAGGATGGCCTGAGAATGCCGTGATAATCACAAGAGGAGAGCGAGACCCTGCCCCAAGTCGACTCTTTCCTTTTTGTTTTTCATGTTTTGATCTTATGAGCCTTGACTGGGCTCCATTGAAAACAATGGCAGTGTCTTCAAAGGGGAGTATCAAGCCCTCTGAATGGACTAATTCTGCTCCAGGTTCCCGCCATCTATCCGCCCTTGAAAAGCTCCGGGAGAAGTCAACAGGTGGTTGTCCAAATATAAATGAAAAGGCTTAACTCTCAAAACATCGCTGTCTGGGGGGATTTTTAAAGGACTTTACTCTGTGGTTTTGGCAGTGACTGTGGGCTTCTTTGCCAGCATACAGAGAAATTTGACCCGTGTCACTCAGGAGCTAGAGATTTTCATCACTACTGTCTCTGCATAGCACCTACTCACCCCTTCTTTTCCCCCACAAACCAGCAAATTCAAAACTAAGAAGTGAAGAGAGATAGAGGCTGAGGAAACAAAGGAAAGGGAGGGCTTGGTGAGTCTGTATGTTATTCCCTTATTAAAGTCACATTCATATGTGTCAAAAACAGAGGGTATTCTGATGTGTGGATGGAGTGGGAGGACAGGTAATTTGCAAGCAGATTTCTCAACACAGTTTGCTCTGTGCTGACGAAACTGGGACAAATTATCAGCGTTATCTATAGGAACAACATATATTTAAGTTACTGCCAGCTTCTCAAGTGGGGATTGAGAAATAAAGCAATAGGCGGGCAGTGGAGGGAAGGACCATAGGGTATAATCTTTTGAGTTTATCCGTAATTTTCTTTGGTACTTTACTCTTAGGCAGCCAACCACCAGAGACAGGCCATGTGATCCTACAGGAAAATACTGACTTGGGCAAAACCCGTTTTCCAAAGCAGATTCTGTATGTCTCAAACTAGCAGCAAGTTTGTCAGTAGAATGTACCTTATAGAAACTTTATTGAGAATTTAGGGATTCAATTCAGAATCTAACTTTACATGCTTCATCTTCCTGAGCAAATAATTCACTTGATACTAGTTTAGAAGAATAACCTGTCTTCACTTTCCATTTTGGTGAGCCATTCTGGGTGTTTAGTAATTCCAAATTAAAAGGGATGACTATAACACTTTTGTCTAATCTAGAGGCACAAAGATTTGATTATATAAATAAAAGAATATATACATCAGAGCTCAGCTTACATATATGACATTGATTAAGTTATATGAATCAAATAAAAATCCCCAGGTAAACAGCAGTGACAAAGGTGAACACTCACATTAATAGCAGGCCAGTATGGAGTCCTTCGTCTTCCTTCTTGTCCAGGGGAGGGAAAACCCGGACCCCCCGGTCCCAAAATATCAGGTTGGGTCAGTAGGGGGAACACCTGCCCTTAGGAGCTGCCATCTGAAAGGCTGCTTGCAGACAAGTCCCTGTGCCACTTAACTTGGAGTTTTCTAAGATCCCTGAAGCTCCTCCTCCGAGCCCTCTCCTCCGATATGGCCCAAGGGAACACACACCCTGTTTTAGCCTGATGCCAATTTCAGATGGGCTCCTGACAGCTGACCTCTGTAGACCAGGCACCCCTGGTAGCCCGGGTGACTCCACTGTGTTCCCAAACACCAGGATGCCATCTCAGCTTGCTGCGGCGGAGCCTCAGCATTCGCTGGAGCGTGGAAGATGCTCAGGTCCTTTCTTTTCTGTTGGATGAAAGGGTCAGGCTTGGACCCCAAGGAGGCACACAGACTCCTCAAGTGAGTGCAGAGAGAGCATCATTTAGAAACGACTGTATCTTTTTCCTCCCCATATGTACCATGCTTGATCTATCACCAAAACAGAGAAGTTGCCACAGAAACTGAGCAAAAGGCATTTATAAACCTTGTGGGTGTAGGAAAAGTTTGTTCCTCAGTCCTTGCGATGGGACTGCAGATTAGCACTTGACGACCCTGATGGTCATGCACTTTTGAGATAAATAAATGTCTCCTAAT
Source organism: Vicugna pacos (assembly GCF_048564905.1). Lineage (NCBI taxonomy): Eukaryota > Metazoa > Chordata > Mammalia > Artiodactyla > Camelidae > Vicugna > Vicugna pacos. Next base: position 27,799,111 of record NC_132994.1, read on the forward strand.
GAGCTTCTAAATTAGAGAGGAGAGGAGGCCCAGCTAACCTCCACACGCTATTGGCATCAGAAACACGGTAAAGCTACTCAGCACTAATCTTAACAGCTTATGAATGCCAGAAAAATGTTGTAAACTGAAGAGTAAATCTATCGAACAAATCCACAGTGGCCCTTCCACTAGCTAATTAGTTCTGTGGGTTCTAAGAGAACTAATTTTCTACATCAGAAATGAAAAAAGATGACTGACCTCAGGCGAAAGGAGAAATAGTATCATCAAGTTGTTAATGTCTAATTAAAACTCTGTGCAAAGCAGCTAGCAAAAACTCAATATTGGGACTCAGGCTCAAGAAAAGAAGAGAGTGACTTTTCACACAGCTGAGTGGACTCTGATCTTGGGAGGGCAAACCCCTGTTCCAACAGGCTGCCAACGTGTAAGACTTCCAAATTCCTCTTTGGGAATTGGTTTCAAAATTAATTACTCCAGAACCACAGTCTCATTTTGTTTTTGACAAAAGCTGGTTTTATCTAGACTGATTGTGTTAATTTCTGGTCATTTCCCAAAACCAGATTTTCTCTCAGAGAACAAATGTTTGCCACCACTGAGGAGAAATGTACCTCGGGCTCTGAAGGGAGTCCTGAAAGGGAGTTTCAAAAACTTGTGGGATGTAACTGAATTGTTGAACTGACTGTGAAAGCGCAGTCTACTGAGATGATGACTTTGAAGGAAATAATAGTCATTCAGGGATTTGCTGAAAGTCAGACTGCTTTGCAATCATTACTTGTAAATTTGAGTATTTATATAACCAAATTTATGAAAGTCATTTTTAACCAAAAGAAAAATGTTGAAGTTTGTACAATTCTTTTTGAGATATAAGAGGAAAAGCCTAATCTTTTCTCTTCCCCTTTAAAATACACTGGCATGTTAAGAACTCTGTTTTTGAGTTCTTGTGTTTATGAAAAAAACCTTATGTCACCTGCCAAGTCCGTAAGTACTGGCTAAGAAGAGTTTTTTTCCTGTTCTTATTTTTCATCTTTCTACTTCTCTGTCTTCCACAACCTCTGGCAATCTTTGACCTCTAAATTTTAGGGATTTTAACTGATTTTGTTTTTCTTGAAATTCTTTTCTTAATGATGGTTCTGAAGCAGCCCAAGATGGGGCCCATTTAGGGCAAATAGAGATAAACCCTAAGAGGAATTAAGGAAAGTGTGAAGTCGGAGGAGATTCTATTAATTCTATTTTAAAGATCTTTTCTGGTAAAATTTCTCAGTTACCTACTTGTTATAGTCATATGAAAGCACAGGTCGCCAGAGCTTCGAGATCACTCTTCTCCCTCCCATCCCAGACACCACTGTCCTGTCTCTGAAGGTCACATTGACATCTCTGGAACCACTGGAAAATTTTCAAAGCCCCAAAGTTTTCCAAAGTGCTGACTTAGGGAACTGGATTGCTTGGTGTGCATTTGTAGAACTTTTCCACAGGTTTCCTATTCATGTGGTGAAGCAATCAATAGGGACGGAGGGATGGTATACAGCTCTTATCCTTGCCTCATTATGAAACCACCACCTCAGCTACACTCAGGTCCAGCACACCTGGGACCTCACAAGGTATTTGGTGGGAGGAGGAGAGGTGGGGTGTGAGGGTGGGTGGTGGTGGTTTCTTGGAAATAAAGAGCATTCATCTCTCAAGGCTTTTACACTGAGTAGCCAATCCTCAAGGTTGCTGTGCTTGGGTGGACAACGTGCCTGGGTTGGATGCTTTGGAGTCAGAGGTTCAAATCGTGCCCTCACAATATGTGGGTTGCATGTCCTTGAGAGACTGACTTAGCTTCTCTTGAGGTCTTTGCGGAATGAGGAGGAATGCCAGCCTCACAGAGTTGCTGACAGGACTTGAAACAGAAGGAAAGTAACATGTGTGAGCACTTGCTTTTATACCCTCACACCACCCTCACACTGAACCCCTACAACAACTCTGAAAGGCAGTATCATCATTTCATCTTCAGCTAGGAAACGAGATTCAGTTAAGCCACAGAAGTAGTAAGTAAGTAAGTAGTGGAGACGTAGTTCACGGCCAGGACTGTCTGACTCTGAGTCCTGTGTCTTTTCTGTTACCCCGAGGTACTCAGTAAATGTTGATTTCTCTTTAAGAAGATATCTCAAAGCTCGAGGGAACAGCAGGGCAACGCGGGAGCAGGAGGGAGGCTGGGGGATGGAGACAGACTCAGTAATGGTCTGTGGAATGGCACTGGTGCTTTGTGGGGACATGCTGGCAGAGGAAAGATGTGTTTTCAAACCCATGTCCTTAATACCAGCCAAGGTCAACCCGAGAACAATTTGCAGTGGAAAATTACACCCGGCAAATTCTGCAGCCTGATCCTAATTAGGAGCTAACCTCTCTTATTAGGTGAACTTTTTCTTTATTCCTCCGCTGGGGAGAATGGACTGTAATTTGTTAATGAAATAGCATGCTAATGTATGTCATCTTATAATTTGTGGATGATCAAATGTTCTTTCCTCACAAAAATAGGGCTTTTATTTCCCACTTTTCTTCTTTATTCCTTCCACATCTTTGATCCTTTAAACATGTTCCTGTGGACTCATAATGAACAAGTGGGGGAGTGAGACCATCTACTTCTTCCAGAAACTTCTTTCACACCCACCCATTTGTTCAGCCTCCTGGCTTTGCTGTTTCAATTCAACCATTGTTTCTTCAGTTCCCAGAGGACCCTGAATAATAGTCTCTGAAGAGGAGGTTACAGCTTCAAAGATACTCACTACCAAATGAGATCAAGGCAGATGCACAAGTAGATAAGTGAGAGAGAACGAGGGTAAAGATACCCCAGACAGTGCGGGCATCTAACCCAGGCCAGATGCCACTGCTGGGCCCCCATTTGTAGCCCTGGGCTCTTTTATCTCATGGGGACTCTGAGCGGGAATGAGAAATAGTTACAGAAGTGCCAGATGCCCTTGTTTCTCCTTGTCACGAGGCTGCTTAGATTCCAGGCATCGCCTCTTCCTTGGAGGTGGGCGGGATGACAGTGCCTCTCCTGACAGAGTTCCACTGGCAGTACGTACACAGAGGGCAGTTCAGATCATGAACAGCTCACTGAGCATCTATGTGCCAGACCTTGTGGCAGGCTTGGGAGTAAAAGATGAAGATCATGTGGTCCCTACCCTGGAGGGAGTTAGTCTCATGGGCCAGACAGACCCACAGACATTTTCAGCATCGTGGGCAGGTTCAGCAATGGAAGGAGGGACAAGGGAGGGGAGGGGAGAGTGAGGGATGGTGTAACCGAGCAGGACCCTATGGGGCCTTCCTGGGACAGACCCCTCCCCATATCCTCTGCTGAAGCTCCTCTCTGACATACCAAGATAGTAGTATCTCATGCATATTTCCTGAGTTTCTCAGATGCTAAAAACCACCACCAAATGGAAGGAATTAACTCCTTGATGATCATAAGCACGTAGCCCCCCAGGCCTTCTCGAGCCTAAGGATTGAGCACCATCAACCAATCTGAGAATTGTGCACAGCTGACCACACACCCTGGGATGCGCCCCCCTCACTTGACCTTTAAAAATGCTCAGCTGAAACCCTTCAGGGATTTCAGGGTTTTTTTTTTTTTTTTTTTTTTTTTTGAGGGGTATGAGCCACTGGTTCTCCTTCCTCGGCCCAGGAACAAACCTTTCTCTGCTCCAAACTCTGACATTTCAGTATTTTTTGTCCTCACTGTGAGCCAGCACACAAACTTGCATTCAGTAACAATTTTGATGGAACTAGCTAAGGAGGCTGTGCCCATGGCAGGTTGACCTTGTCCAGGGCTAGCCCCTTGCCTGGGTCCCAGCAGCTGCCAGAACTCACTTTGCTCCAGGGAACTGGGGATGGGGGGATGGGGAGATTCTTTCTGACAGGTGCCGGCTGGCCGGTGCCTTGCCACGAGGCTGCTTGGGGCCAAGAACCGCCCAGAGCTACCTTCCACATTCGGCCCACATTTGGTGTCGCCTGGGGTGAGTTGTTCCAGCTCGCGCAGGCTGGGAATTTTCTCCCCTCCACCTGGGCTCATTCGTTTGTGGGAAGTGAGCCACTCTGGGTCCATTCCCTTTCAAGAGCTGGGCCCATCTCTTTGGAGGCCTACATCTGGGGTGCAGTGAAATCTAGACTACACCTCCTCTGATTTTCTGTCTGTGCGACTGTAGCTTATTTGTTGCTTGCGTTTTTGCATGTTCATTCTGGGGTGAGCCACTCTGGCTTTTTTGCAGGATGGGAAAATTCTACCCACTCCACCTGGGCTCTTTCCTTTCCGGAAAGTGAGCCATCCTGGGTGCATTGGGAACCACTCTGGGGCCATTCTCTTTTGGGAGCCAGTCCACCCTGGAGCCTCTGCCTGGAAGTGGAAGTGGAGTTTTTGGGCCACACCTCGTCTGATCCTTTGTGGGAACGTGTTTGTTTGTATGTGTATCGGTACTTGCACGGGCTGGTTTGAGACGGCTTTGGCAACTGGGCTCACACGTGATGACACCAAGGCGCCCTTCCCTTTGGCTTCACCAGAGGCAGAGCATTGTTTGGAATTCTCCCTTTGGGACTAGCCTTGGTCTTTCATTGGGCTTCATCTCTGGGGCGTCGGTTGGGGTTTTCCTCCTTTGGACTGAGGGAGCACTGGTTGGGAATCTCCTTTTTGGGGCTAGGAAACTGTGACCCTGAGAGACCATTCTGAATGGTTTGCTTGATGTTTGATGACATTGGCCAAAAGCAAGTATGGATGATTAGAGCTCTGTTCCATCTTGCTGTCCCCCCAGGGTGTAGTTTGCAAAACTGGGAGAACTTTAGCTACGCTCCCATAAGTGAAAGTAATCTCATACTGTAACAAAAATGATCTCTTTTTTATTATAATACTATGTGGGCTCAGTACTCCCAGAGATCTGGAGAAAATGGCCCCTAATGGCTCTACTATTAGATCAAAGAGGGCCTTTTGCAGTTTAGCTTTTATCTTGCGGGGGTGTGTGTGGGTGTGTGTGTGTGGGTGTGTGTGTGAGTACCTGAGTCCAAATCCTGTTCTCTTTTCCTGGTTTGCTGAAAGCGAGAGGTGTAAATGTGAATGAAATATATATTTGTCTATTACTGTTATTTCTTTAAACTGAAGTGGATATTTGGGAACTGGAGAAAAAAATCTCTGAAAATAGCCAAGACAGTTGGGTTTTCGTATAAGCAGTTAGAGGGGAAATTTGCATTTCTCTTCCTGTGCCTTTGAGATGTAAATGATCTAGCTGGGCTCTCAAGGGAAAAAAAAAATTTTTAAACTCAAGCAGAAAAACTGAGATCTCTGGCTCTGTCTTTACTTTAAAAAATTAACTTGTAAATGAGCTCTATTTAATTGACTTAAAAGTAAGTGCTTACAAATCAAATATTTCTCTAAGTTAAAAAAAGCTAGACAGAACAAATTTCAGGCTTACGTATGTGATCTAGGAAATATTCAATATTGGATTGATACCTGATTTTAAAGCTAGTTTAAGCTTATTGGTACAATCAATGCAGTCGTCTCTTATTGTACCTAGGTATATTGAAGGTCAGTAAGTTCATGTAATTTCTGTTGCAGGGTTTGTTAGCAGAAAAAAAAATAATTAGCTTGGTATGATATTCTTATGGGTGAATTGAGTGCAGATGAGATGAGCTTTTTGGGTAATCTCTTTGGCAGTGATTATGTTATGGGAATGTATACCAAAAGGGGATCTCTCCAGATATTTTGTGACTTGAATTTTAGAGTTGTGCTGGATTGAGTTAAATGATGGAAGTTTACTGAATAGTTGAATAGTTAGGTCATTCTCAAACAAGATACTGAAACATTCACTAGAAGTTAAGAGCTGAGGATTCTAATTTAAATGTGTAATTAAGGCTAGTAGAAAGAAAGGAAGCATTTTTGACAAGTGTACAGTTTTCTTTTAAATCACACTGCTGATTTGGATAAGATATTTAAAAAGTCTGTAGCACTGACTTCATGGAACTGCTGTAAAGGGGATTGATTACATGGGATTGAGTGAACTGATGAATATAGTTATGGTTTTTTGGTTTTGTCTAAAATATGACTGGCTTTTAATCTATTTTCTAATTGAGCTGATTACCAAATATTTGCCTCCCTATCAACATTGCCCCCGACATGTAGGGTACAATTCTCTAAAGGGTTGTCACAGGATGTAAGTACTCATGGTGTATAACAATGCTTGAAGTCTATTGCTAAAAGCACATGTACGATGCCTGTGTAATAACTGGGTATAAATGATAAAAATGTATGGCCTATAAAGTGTTTTCCCCATTAACGTCCCTCTGAGCCTGTTCACGATATCTGATTAGTTTTCCCCCAACACGGATCACTAGGCAAGTAAAAAAGAGACGTAGCACCAAGGGACGTGATCTGAACCTGAGGCAAGAGCCACCACCACCTCAGTGTCAAAGGACAGGTATTTTGAACATCAATGCTTTTTGTTAAAAGATTGTAATCAAAAGGGGCAATGATAGGAAAATCTGCATATATTGAGACACGGGGAAGTCATCCTGGGTTATGCATGGTTTGACTTAAACTTTACTGACCAAAGTGGCCTGTTTTATGGGCTTTTGGACGTGCATTATATATCTGCTTTGGCCTTGAGGAGGGGAATGCATATGAAAGTCAAAACGGAGGCGCTGTGGTTCAGACGTCCAAAGTAAGACTAGGTGGCCATTGTGGACGTGATTTCAGACGCATTCCTATATTGCTGAGAACTTGAATTTTCTGAGCTCTGTCATTCTCAGGATGCCACCAGCCATTCTCAAAGCGGTGTCTCCTGGCAGATGGCAGCTGCAACCTTATGACCTCAAGGTCTCCTCTTCTATTAAATTTTTAGACAATAAAATTGCTTTAGATCAGGTGTTAGCAGATAAAAGGAGACCTAGTGTGGTGGCCAATAGCTCGTATATATATGTTAACACCATATCAAGAATTAAAACCTATTCAGACAAAAGTAGACAACTGACTCTCTGGCTACAAGTCTCCCCCAGAGTGCCAGGTCCAGACTGGTTTTCAGGCTTATTCTCCGGAATTCCTCAGGGAATGAGATCTTAATCACATAAGACTTGGATCCAGGACTTGGAATTTGGGGATATTTCCAACTCCATGTCCACTCCCCAAATCAAGCTAGAACTATGCCCCATTTCCGCAGGAAGTAGCCAGAGTGGTTGTCACCCCATTCCCTGAAGGACTTGGGGGAGGGGTGAAACAGGATTAGGGACTGAAACCAAGTTCCTCTGCCGAGTGTCTGATTAACCTCCCTTTCCAAAATATTATTCCCCTTGTTCACACCTGTTCTCAGTATTGAGGGGTTTCAAGAAAAGGGGGGAATTGTAACTGAGCAGGACCCTATGGGGCCTCCCTGGGACAGACCCCTCCCTATCTCGGCTGCAGCTTCTCTCTCAAGTACCCAGATAGAAGTATCTCATGCATATTTCCTGAGTTTCTCAGAAGCTAAAAACCACCACCAAATGGAAGGAATTAACTCCTTGATGAGCATGTAGCCCTCGGATCTTCTGGAGCCTAAGGACTGACGACCATCAACCAAGCTGAGAATTGTGCACAGCTGACCACGTACCCTGGGATGCCCCTCCCTCTGCTGGCCTTTAAAAATGCTCAGCTGAAACCCCTTGGCGAGTTAGGGGCTCTTTTGGGCATGAGCCACTGGTTCTCCTTGCTCGGCCCTGCAATAAACCTTTCTCTGCTCCAGGTCCAACATTTCGGTATTTTTTGGCCTCACTGTGCATCGGGCACACGAACTTGCATTTGTTAACGGCAGGAGCTTCACCAGCTCAAGGAGATGCCTCCAGGCTGAGCCCTGAGGGTGAGTGACAGGTGTACAGCCACAAAGTGGCTCCATGCCAAGCATGGAGACCCACTGAGCCAAGATCTGGAGATGAGAGCTGCATGAGGGAACTGAAAGCAATGAAGCAAAACGCAAGGCATTGGATTTGAGGCAAAAGGCCACAGGCGCTGAGACCTGGCAGAGGTCACTGAGGGTCTGTAGGCCCAGAAGATGTGGGAGGGTTTGTGTTAGTTCCCGGGGCTGCCATAACAAAGTACCTGAAACTAGGTAGGCGGCTTAGAATAACAGAAACACATGATCCCACAGTTCTGGCAACAGAAGTCTGAAATCCAGGCGTCGGCAGGGCTGTGCTCCCTCTGAACCCTGTAGGGGAAGGATCCGTCCTTGCCTCATCCAGCTTCCAGCTGTCCCCCATTTTCCTTGACTCCGAATATCTGCCTCTTTCTTCACAGGTGTCCCCTCTGTGTCCTTTCACATCCTCTTCACGTATGTCTGTCTCTGTGTTCAAATGTCCCTTTTCATAATGACATCAGTCCTAGTGGATTAGGACCTGCCCCAAGGCCCTAATGATAACTTGACCTCTGTAAAGACCCTTTTTCTGAACTCGGTCACGTTCGGAGGTACTAGGGGGTTAGGACTTCATATCTTTTTGGGGGGCAGATACAATTCAAACCATATGGATGAAAGGTGAGACATCACCTTGAGATTTCTTGAAGCAGAAAAAGCACAGAAATAAAACTCCTTCCCCAGAAAATCTTCAGTTTTCCTCCCCAAATAAAACACTGAATCTTCCCTTGTTTTAATCATCCTTTAACAGAGAATCGTCCCTCGGGAACACCCACTCGTGCTCATGGAGCTTCGTGGGGTTGAGGGCCTCAAGTACCAGCTGTGCCATTTTCGCATACAGCAAACACGCCCGGGAACCCACGCCTGCTCTCAGGAGCGCCCCTTCCCAGGCAGGAAGGGGAAATTGCCCTCTTTCTCCCAAAGTTGTCCTTGACAGGAAATTAAGTTTTTTACCTTAACCCTCCATGGAAACCCTATCCCCTCAGATGAACAGCTAGTGAATCAATTTGTAAAGGAAACACGAAAGGCAGTCTTTCAGTTTGGTTTGCTTCGTTTGAAGCAGGTTATAATTTTGAGAGTTTTTTCCCTTTTATTAAACATTTTAAATCAATTATTTTCAATGGAAAAATACTTTAAGCACAAGGTTAAAAAAAACAGTGCAAAGCATTATACATTAAGTCTCTCTTTCCTTCCCCTCCTCAGAAGCCATCACTCACAAATTCCTCATATAGCCTTCCAGAATTACTCTGCAGAGAGCGCCGAGTTCTCCGCACTGCACGTTTGGTTGGGAACATGTTAAGTGAACAGCAGTCTGGGGTGGAGGCTGTAAAATATTCTCTCATGGGGACTGTTAGACGTCAGGGACTTTTACTCCTGAGCCCACTGCCTGAAAATTACCTTTAGTTTCCTAAATTCTGCGCTTACTTGGTTCTCTTTCAGATCATCTTTCCCAGCACAGGAAGGCATTTGTCTGCCTAATGACCTGCAAGCAGGAAGGATACTCCGTAACCTCACTTTGTTCTGCTGACCTTCTCCGGAGACGCATCAACGAATCCCTTTAAGAGAAAACAGGACAATGGGCGTAGTGGGCGCTGCAGAAGCCTTTAGTAAGTCTATTTCCTCTATGAGTTTCATTGTCTGTATGAGACAATCCTTCAATCTATTATTTTAAATTTGTATTTGTGCCGCAGATACTTCTCAACTGCTTCCTATATAAGAGGCCGTGTGCCCTGCAGGTGAGGGTCTAAGGTGAGCTAGTTAGTGTCCAGGAGAGAGGCTGATGCTCTGAGGGTCAGGAAGGGAGCACAGGCTCCTGGCGGAGGCAGCGCCTGAGGTTGGCTGGGGCGGCCTGCGGTGCTGACTTCCGTTGCCTCCTGTGTTGACTTCCATTGCCTCCTGTGTTCTGAAGCATCTGCACAGCTCAATGTTTGGTAAAAGGCTGTGCTTAGTATGCCTTTCTTCAGTTGATGCAATGATGAGATGAAATACATGTATTCTGAGAGATATACAGATTGCTTCTGAAAATGATGGATAATGAATTTTTTAATGTGATCTTTTTTATTTCTTCTCGAAGAAATCTTGTAAGTTGTGATGAGGTAGTGATTCAAGTTCTTTGAAATGTCTGACATCCCTTTAAATAGATCGCCCATTCAATGTGCATTAGAACAGCCATTCAAGGCAGCACCTCATGGGGTGTTACTATATTTGCATCTTGCATCAAAGCTGACTTTTCTCTGTTTAGATGTCTTATGGGGGGTGTGAGGGTAGGTTGCAGCTATAGCTAAAACTGGGAGGCAAGAGTCTGCAGGATTCTCCTTTTGGATCCACATGTGATAGGAAATATAGAGAAATATAGTTACCACAAATAACCAAGCTTATCCAAGAAAACAACACCATTTGACCAAATATGCTGCCAGGGAGGAATAATGTAATGTTAGCTTTAAAATCTGTAAATCAAAAATAGAAGAGAAACTTTTAAGACCTTTGTCACACCATGAAGCATTCAGGCATGCTTGCTAATTCATGATGACATTTTGCCCAGTCCCATTGTGCCAGGAGAGATGACGGCAGAGCACAGTCCCACTTCTCAGGAGGCTTACGACTTCAGTTTAACTCCCGTGGTGTGGAAGAGTTAGTGCCCGCCTAACAGCTCCACCCGCAGCCTCCGGACAGAGCCCGCCGAGTCCTGGCTCACCGGCGAAAACACAGGGGCTCTGCTTCCTGACTCTCCTTCAGGTGATGCCTAGAGAATCCACCTGTGAGGTCATCTCCCACTGAAGCATCTATTGGGAAATTATGCGGTAAAATCTAAGCTTAAAAGAGCAGAAAAGGAAAATGTGTGCTAACTAGTTTCATTTGTACATAATCAGGGACTCGTGAGATGTGGCTGCCTGTGTTCCATCAGCCCTGGCCAGAGATGCTTCCATGGCTGCCTTTATTCTTTCCTACAGTTTCAACATCACCTGCTTTCTGTGGGGAAATCCATGGGAGATTACATTTTGCCCTAAAAATATAAACCTGTGATACTAATCTAGGCAAATCATAAAATCATTGTGTCTAATTTCTTTTGATTCTTCAACTAAAATCCTTTTTAAAAGAAGGTGCTGGGGATTGAACCCAGGACCTTGCACGTGCTAAGCACGCACTCTGCCACCGAGCTATTATCCTCCCCTTCCTCCACTAAAAGCTTGATCTGAATATTATGTAGCTATGTATATTTTTATGAAATTAATTACAATTCAGTAAGAAGTGGGGAAAATATTGTTGCAGTAATCATTTGTGGTAGCACATGTTGGGAACAAATATAAAAAGCCCATCAGCTTAAATGAATAAACGGTGTATTCGTACAGTGTAATAAATTATGTCAACATAGATAAATCTCAAACAATACAGTCTGGAAACAAAGCATCTACACAAAGTCCAGAAAATGTTTTACTGTATTTGCTTTGGAAATCTCTTTTTTAAAAATTGTCTAAGTGCAGTAGTTTTCCAGTGATTTTTAAAATTGAAGTCTAGTTGATTTACCATGTTGTGTTGGTTTCAGGTGTATAGCAAAGTGATTCAATTATACACATACATATATATATATTTACTTTTTTAGGTTCTTTTCCATTGTAGGTTATTATTACAAGATATTGGATATATTTCCCTTTGCTATACAGTAGATTCTTGTTTAGTTTTATATACAGTAGTGTGTATATGTTAATCCCAAACTCCTGACTTATCTCTGCAGCCCCCTTTTTCCCTTTGGTAACTGTAGTTGTATTCTATGTCTGTGAGTCTATTTCTTTTTTTATAAATTAGTTCATTTGTATCTTTTTTTTCAGATTCCACATATAAATGGTATGGAAAATGTTATAATTCAATAAATTAGGCAGACTGCAGGGATATTTGTTATGTTTGTCTGCATTTTTTTTATATTGGGAATATTTCATAATGAAGAGTGAGCAAAATACAAATCTTTCATTATGTTTCCTGTGAGCTCACAGGGTGGGGTTCAAGTACCTAAAAGCATGGGTGTGGGAGATGGGGGAGAGGGAAGGAGGCTTGACTTCTTGGTCACCAGTGTCACACTACTGGAGGTGTGGCTATCACAAAGGGACCACCGTCCTACCAACCCATAACTTTTTAGTGTGTGGTAGCCGCAGAGTCTTGGGCTGTGTTGGAGATGTTGAGTCACCCTCTCGCTCTAAGACCTGGCTCTGACCTAGTCAGGGGTATGGATTCTGGCAGGAAAAGGGGTAGGGAAGGATGTAGGAACGGAAATTAGTTGCTCCACTCCTTTTTTTTCTTTTCTTTTTTTTTTTTAATATCTGGAAACAATGATTTCTAGATCCAGCATTTGACAGGTTTTTGAAATATATTTTCAATGGATTAGACTGGTAAAGTGGTCTGGTAAGTCTTCTATGTGGAATGTTTAATTTTGCCAGTGTTAAATATTCTGATTACATGTGAATTGTCCTGAAGTTTCAATAAACATTTTGAGTGTCATTTGGTTTTCTTATAATTCTTCTATTTGATCTAAGACATTTGACTTTTTAAAAATAACCTTTCTATTTATGGTGAAATACACATGTAAAATTTACCATCTTACCCATTTTCAAGTTTACAGTTCAGTGGTGTTAAGTACATTCATATTGTTACAATTGTTACCACTGTCCATCTCCTAAATTTATTTTATTTTGTAAAACTGAAACTATACCTACTGGCTCCTTGTTCCCTCAGCCCCTGGCAACCACCATTTTACTTTTGTCTCTGTGAATTTGACTACTCTAGGAACCTCATATAAGTGGAATCATACACTATTGTCTCTTTGTGACTATCTTATTTAACTTTGCTTTATGTCCTCAAAGTTTATCCATGTTGCAACATATATCAGAATTTCTTCCTTTTGAATCAGGCTGCATAATACTCCATTATATGTACATACCACGTGTTGCTTATCCATTCATCTGTTAATGGACACTTGGGTTGCTTACATGTTTCAGCTACTGTGAATAATGCTGCTATGGACGTGGGTGTACAAATATTTCTTTGAGACTCTGCTTTAAATTCTTTTGCGTATATACCCAGAAGTGAAATTGCTTGATCATATGGTAATTCAATTTTTAATTTTTTGAGAATCTGCCATACTACTTTTCCACAGTGGTTGTATCATTTTACAGTCCCACTAACAGTGCACAGTGGTTTAAATTCCTCTACTTCTTCGTCAACATTTGTTATTTCCTGGTGTTTTTTTCCCTCCATCTAATTGGTGTGAGGTGATATCTCACTGTGGTTTCATTTTGCATTTCTCTGGTGATTAGTGATGTTGAGCATCTTTTCCTATGCTCCTTGGCCACGTGTAAATCTTTTTAGAGATGTATCTCTTCAAGTCCTTTTCCCATTTTTGGATCAGGTTGGTTTTGTTGTTGTTGAGTTTTAGGAATTCTCTCTATATTGTGGATATTCATTCTTTATCAGATATATAATTTGAAAATATTTTCTCCCCATATTCTGTGGGTTGCCTTTTTTTTTTTTACTGTTAATACATAGTGTCTTTTGATGCACAAAATTTAAATTTTTATGAAGTCCAATTTGTGTATTTTTCTTTGGTTGCCTGTGCCCTTGGTGTCGTGTCCAAGAAATCCTTGCCAAATCCAATGCAAGACATTTGACTTCTAATTACAGCTGCCACTTCTCTTTCCCTCACTGTTCAGCAAGGTGGAACAGATCTCATTTTTCTGTCTACTGAACCTATAAAACATGTATGTAAATACAGCTTGGGTATACCATACATTTCCCTTTTCATATTAACACCTCAGTATTGTTACATTATCTTTATCTCATTTTATCAAATCATTTTTGTTCTAAGAATTTCCCCAGGTATTTTATTACTGCAATTGGTATCGTCTTTCTGATTCTTTTTAGCTGTTTTCCAGCATCTTATAGGTGTTTCTGTTCTGATTGCTGATTCATGGATTTGTTGCAATGCACATGCAGATTGCATCTCTGTGAACACTTAGTTATTTTAAATATGTCAGAATTGTCCCTAGAAGACTTCCTAAATAAAAGCTGATTCCAATCAATTTACTTAAATTCATTTTGAATTACCTCAGGCTCTGTCTTCAGCACATTCAATATTTATGCAGTGCATCCTCGTGAGTGCTTCAAATACATTGTTTGGAGATAGGATGAAGCATCCAAAAATAATTAACGTGGTGGGCAAAGATAACGAAATGACAAAACTGAAATAAAAGATGCAGATGTACAGTCATTTTCAGCATGAAAAGTAACAAATGAGAGTAAACCTTTCTGGGTCAGAGAGCTGCAAACAGCAGCAGGACCAATGTCTATGAGTTGCAGCATTTTCTAAGGTGGACAGAAGCCAGGATCATCACCGCGGTGTGCAACATGATCTGGGTTTCTGTAATTGATTAGAATTGTCCATGGAGAATGTTCTTTGCTGTAATCCAAGGATTTCTTCAGTCTTTCAGTTTCTCCAAAGGCCACTTGAAGGGTAATGTGTTTTTAGAGGAATACATTTCCTAAAGTATCAGAAAACAAGATTGAGGTTTTACTAAGATGTCTATATTATTCTCATTGCTTCTAATATATTAGAAGCCAGTGGCATAGTTTTTCCTCCTTATTTTCGGCTAGAATTAGGTTTCAGAAGTTGGATCAAATGGTGTAAAGACAGTTACTTCTGAAAGAAAAACCAAATATTTGCTTTTAAAAGTAAAGGGTTTAGGTTTTACTGAATATACTCAAATTGATTTTCGCGCTTATACAAGCCTGGGAGCAACGCGACTCCCAGGGAGGTTGGACAGAGAGGGTTTTGCTTGCAGTATTAAGGAAAGAACACAAATGCTTTTAAGGAAATTTTAGAACTTACTTAAATACCATTTTACTCTGGGTGCACTATACCTTGCAATCCAAACACTTGGTGGAAAGGGTGAGGTGCCCACATGCTCTTGCTCTCAAAAGATGTTCAGCTTCTAAAATGGTCCCTGTTTCTGCTAATTTGGACATGAGAAATGGCCTTGGCAAGGTTGTGAAGTGGTGACATTTGTCCTCATAACCCAGAAGGGGTAGAAATGAGGCAGTCAGATTTCTCCTCCACTGTCTGGGGCTTCTACCTTCGCTAGCTGTCCAAACACATTCCCGGCAAGCATCCTGGGAACAGTTCCATTCCCGTCTGTGTGTTGAGCTACAACTGAAAGTGTGTATGCATTTGTAGTTGGAGAGGTGGAAACACTTTTATATGTCTGAGTAGTATTCCACTGCATATATATATTTACCACAATTTCTTTAATTTTTATTTTTTAAATTATTTATTATTTTAAAATTTTTAAATGTTTTATCGAAGTATAGTTGATTTACAATGTTAGTTTCAGGTGTACAGAAAAGTGATTCAGTTATATATGCACACACATATATATTTTCTTTTCAGATTCTTTTCCATTGTATGATATTACAAGAAATTGAATATAGTTCCCTGGGCTTGGCTTTTGTAAATAGTGCTATGAACATTGGGGTGCTTGTATTTTTTCGAATTAGAGTTTCCTCTAGATATATACTCAGGAGTGGGATTGCTGGATCATATGTTAAGTCTATTTTCAGTTTTTTAAGGCATCTCCATACTGTTTTCCAAATGGCTGCACCAAACTACATTCTCACCAACAGTGTAGGAGGGATTCCTTTTCTTCACACCCTCTCCAGCATTTATCATTTGTGGACATTTTAATGATAACCATTGGACTGGTGTGAGGTGATACCTCATTGTGGTTTTGATTTGCATTTTTCTAATAATTAGCAACATTGAGCATCTTTTTATGTGTCTATCGGCCATCTGTATATCTTCATTGGAGAAATGTCTGTTTAGGTCTTCTGTCCATTTTTTTATTGGGTTGTTTGTTTTTTGTTGTTTTGTTGAGTTGTAAGAACTGTATATTCTGGAAATTAAGCCTTTGTCAGTTGCATCGTTTGCAAATATTTTCTTCAATTCTGAGGGATGTCTTTTTGTTTATAGTTTCCATTACTCTGCAACAACTTTTAAGTTTAATTAGATTCCATTTGTTTATTTTTGCTTTTATTTCTATTGCCTTGGTAGACTGACCTAGGAGAACACTGCTGCAACTTATGTCAAAGAATGTTTTGCCTATGTTCTCTTCTAGGAGATCTGTGGTGTCCTTTCTTTATGCTTAGGTCTTTAAGCCATTTTGCGTTTAGTTCTGTGTATGGTCTGAGGGAGTGTTCTAACTTCATTGATTTACATGCCACTGTCCAACTTTCCCACCACCTCTTGCTGAAGAGACTGTTTTTTTCTCCATTGAATATTCATGCTTGCTTTGTCATAGATTAATTGACCATAGGTGTGGGTTTATTTATTCCTGGGCTCTTTATTCTGTTCTGTTGATCCATGTGTCTGTTTTTATGCCAATACCATACTGTTTTGATTACTGTAGCTTTGTAGTATTGTCTGAAGTCTGTGAGGGTTAGTCTTCTTAAAAGCTTTGCTCTTTTTCTTCAGTATTGCTTTGGCAATTCTGGATCATTTGTCATTCCATATAAACTTTAGGATTATTTGTTCTAGTTTTGTGAAAACTGTCCCAGGTAGTTTGATAGGGATCATATTAAATCTGTAGATTGTTTTGGGTAGTATGGCCATTTTAACAAATTTCTTCCAATCCAAGAGTGTGGGATATCTTTCCATTTCTTTAAATCATCTTTGATTTTCTTAAACAATATTTTATAGTCTCTGTGTATGTATATTACCTCCTTGGTCAGGCTTATTCTTAAGTGTTTTTTGTTTTTGTGATATGATTTTAAGTTAAGAAAATTTTTTTTCTGATATTTCATTGTTAAAGAAATGCAACAGATTTCTGAATGTTAGTCTTGTATCCTGATACATTGCTGGATGCATCTATCAGCTCTAGTAGTTTTTGTGTGGATTCTTTAGGGTTTTCTATATATAGTATCATGTCAACTGCACATAGTGACAATTTTACCACTTCCCTTCCAATTTGGATACCTTTCATTTCTTTCTCTTTTCTGACTGCTAAGGCTAGGACTTCCAATACTATGCTGAATGGAAGTGGTGGAGTGGGCATCCTTGTATTGTTCAAGGTTTTAGTGGGAAAGCTTTCAACTTTCCACCATTGAGTATTATGTTGGCTGTGGGTTTGTCATAAACAGCTTTTATTATGTTGAGATCTATACACTCTATACCCACTTTGGTAAGAGTTTATCATAAATGGATGTTGAATTTTATCAAATGTTTTTTCTGCATCTGTTGAGATGATCATGTGGTCTTTGTCCTCCCTTTTGTTGATATGGTATATCACATTGATTGATTTGCATATGCTGAAACATTCTTGTGTCCCTGGGATGAATCCAGCTTGATCTTAGTATATGATATTTTTTATGTGTTGTTGTATTCAGTTTGCTAATATTTTGTTGAGAATTTTGCATCTACATTCATCAAAGATATTGGCCTATAATTTTAATTATTGGTAGTGTCTTTGTCTGGTTGTGGTATCAGGGTGATGATGGCTTCACAGAATGAGTTTGGGAGTGTTCCCTGTTCTTCAGTCTTTTGGAAGAGTCTGAGAAAGACTCGCACAAGTTCTTCTTTGTATGTTTAGTTGAATTCCCAGTGAAGCCATCCAGTCCTGGACTTTTGTTTGCAGATAGTTCAGGTCCTGACATGATCTTTTTTTTTTGTCCCACCCTATTAAGTGGAGATTTTTCTTGTAGCTTTGCTAGTATAAGATCTTCTGCCAGAGGCTAGTGGGTATTCTGTGAGAATTGTTCCACATGTAGATGTATCTCTGATGTTTTTGCAGGAGGAGGAGAGCTCTGGGTCAATCTCTTCAACCATCTTGAATCCCCTCTCCAAGAACTTTAAATTAGACAGAGGTGCTGTAATTCTGTTTAACCAAACACGGATTGATTTACAGTCCATTATGTTCTCCAGGAAGTTTGCAAAATGAACTGCTTAATATTAATTTAGGAACATAGTATTACTTGTGAAACTTTAATCAACTACATTTAAAACATATGCTCTGAATTGCAGGCCAATTGAAGAATATCAATAAAAATTTAAGCATCTATTCAGATGTGACTGTTGGGGCCCAAAGCTTGACCCTGGGTGAGACTGGACCCAATATATGAGTATCACCCCAAGATCTTTTTCAAACTGACATACAAAAGACTTGGGAAGAGATTCAAGGCAAAAATAATCCTTAAAATCTCTTCTAAAGTCCTAAAATTTGAAGAACTTTTTTCAGAAATAGGACAGAATGCCCCGTAATGAAAAGTGAAAGAAATGAGGTTGACACTGTGGGAATAACTCTTTCCAGAAGTCACTGCAGCCGTCCTCCAGCACCAGAAAAACAGGCTTCCAGGACACCTGGAATCAACTACCATTCTGAGCACTTTTAAGGATCTGAAAATTATATAATTAGAACTCATTAAATAAAAAAAATTTTCACCTGTGTTTTCTAGATTTAGAGTTTAGATTTTCAAAAGCAGGATAAGAAAGGTAGTCTAGGGGCTCAATTTACAACTTTGAAGCCAAGTTCTATTTTGGTAATACTCAGTTGAGAAATTTGAAACCTAATTCAGGTTTTCCTTTAGCTCATGAAATAATGTTTGCCTCCTCATTCTGGATTATTTCTGAAAGTCTTTATTATCATTTTGTATTCTTCAAATGTATGGAGTTACAGTTTGGGAATCCTTTCACTGTGACTAGTCAGCATCAGTGATGGAGGAAAGAAAGAGGTCTGGTGAGAGAAAGGAGAGCTGAAACTTCAGACTAAAAAGGTCTTATGATAATTTGAAGGTTTAAAATATCTGTAACATCCAAGACCCACTGCTATATAAAAATATTCCACAGTCATCACAATAAAACTACCTGTTAGCTTAAGTATTCCTCTCCTCTGACAGATGACATGAGGATCAGGTAAGTACCTTACTCCTGGTGGGTCTGATAGTAGATGCTGTCTCTAGAAGAGGAGATGTCAACTGAAGTAGGTGTGTTTTGTTTTGGAAGCCATTTGTGTCTCCAGGTCCATTTATTCATTCAGCAAGGATTTATCAAGCGGCTACCATGTGCCCAGAGATGCTGTAGTTCTTGGTAATGTAGCTGTGAACAAAAGCGATTGAAAAAAAAAAAAAGCAACCCCAAAAAACCCTTCCTGAAGCTTAGTTAGGAGAGACTAAATAATAAATTTTTTTATAGTGGTGATAAGAAAAATGGTGAAAAAAACAGGAAAGTGGGCTAGGGGATAGGTCAGCTTGGGTGGGTTGACATTTAGACTGAGATGGTCAGACCTGTGGGTGTCTGGGGAAAGGGGTAGGCTGAGGGAGCAGCACGAGCCAAGGCCCCGTGGGATGTTCACCAGGCACCGCTGCGGCTGTGTGGAGTGAGCAAGAGGGGGGTCAACGATGACTCCAAGGTTTTGAGTAACTGGAGGAATGGGAGAAGTGTGTGCTTGGGGAGTGATGTGTAGCTTTCTAAGGCTTCTGGATTAGTTCACTAGAAGGGAATGCCAGCATTTGAGGGTGAGGCTCAATCTCATCAGCACTTGGTGCCCATCCTC
Organism: Vicugna pacos; assembly: GCF_048564905.1. Taxonomy (NCBI): domain Eukaryota; kingdom Metazoa; phylum Chordata; class Mammalia; order Artiodactyla; family Camelidae; genus Vicugna; species Vicugna pacos. Next base: position 27,818,591 of record NC_132994.1, read on the forward strand.
ACCACAGGCACAGACGCCTGCCCTCCCGTCTCCGCTGAGTCTCCGTTCTACTCTCTGAACTTCCTGGTCATCTTCTCCGGTGCCTTCCCAAGGAACTCCACTGTTTGCACAGAAGACTGCAGTTCTTACCCTGTAATTCAGGGTCTCTTCATATACTTTTCCATCCTTTTTGTCCACCAGTCCCTTTCATGTCTCTGAAAATGCAGACCAACTGGACCCTGCAGGCTCTCAGACTTTGATACTGTTCTTCCTACAATGCTCTTCATCTCTAACTTCACAGTTCTGTCTTCAAAACTCAACCTAAATGTCCCTTTCATGATTTTTCTAAATATTTCACTGCTGCAACGACTTCCTTTTATTACAGTTATCTACATCTTTTCATCACCAGGCTGCCTTGTCTGAGGGGAAGACATGTCTCTGATTCATTTGGATTTCAGAGCACTCAATGTAGTACCTAGAATGAGTATCTGACTGGCACTTCCATTATCTGGAGTTGATTAAAATCCAGGGGACTATGAAATGGAATATAGAATTAGAAATGAAATATGGAATTAATCCATTGGAACATGCCCTACATCGTAATGCACACTTAACACTAAAATTTTGGATGAGTGATAAATGAGTGAGGATAAAGTCATAAAGTGGTAGATAAATAGTGCTGGTCATTCCTTGGAATAAGATGAACTTTTCCATCCAAGCAAACCTTGCCTTACTAGTGTCTTCTGCAACTTACTGTGAACTGATGACTTTTAATTTTAAAATTAGTCACATTATTTTCTCTCAGTGGATGTTCTTTGTTATCGTTCCTATGTTTCTGTTGTGTGTCCTGCGAAGTAGATCCCCCACCTCCCCAAACCTGCCTACTCAAAAAGAAAAAATGATCCTGATAAACATGAACACAATGAGACTGTTTCTCCTCAGGTTCCTCTATGGACTGATGATTGTCTATACATAGCCTTCATTTTCTTTTCATTTCACTAAAACAATGCTTAAGGTATGAATTGCAATTAGGAAATAAACTGCCAAAGGAAAAGCAAAGAACTCTTTCTATAAACTTCTGAGACTAGAGTTCTTTAGACACGTCATGCTTACTGCGCTCTGTGTGTTCACATTATTTAGACTTAATTTTAGGAGGTGAATGCCTGGTTCTCCCCACCCTTTTAGTTCTTCTTTTTTTTTTTAGTACCAAAAAGGAGGTACACACTCCAATATGTTCCAGTTTCAGAAAAACACCCTGAAAATTCTAGTACTTGTGGTGGTAACATTGGAAAGTATTTTAAAATAATTCATTGCAGGACCAGGAATAACTGAAAATACAAAGATAAAATTTAATTTCACTAGAATGTATGTTTCATGGCCATTGAATTCCAACAACCCTTTAGTTTGAAAGCTATTTTTCAAGTTGGAAATTGGACACAGAGAAATTTCCTTTATCACAGGTGAAAACCTACCTGTAGGGGTTGAAATTTTTCTCCAAATGAACCATACTTCTCTCCTTGTGCAAATAAATAATATTGGAAAGAGAATGGAAGTCTTGAAGTAGCAGGAAATGAAAAGAACAGAAGAGTAAGAGGGGCTCAGTGAGGCAGCTAGTCTTGAAGTGGCACTCCAAATATTTTATTTCCACCAGGTAGAGTATCTACATTTTCTAACATCAGTATAGTTGGTTTTCTTTTTAAATCATCATTGGGCTCTGTAATGTAACTTTACATCATATATTATTAACATTTATAACTGTAAGAAATGCTTGAAATTACTTCTGTATGTGATCGAAGTATAAATTTTGCCAAAAAGATATACTGGGTGTCACTGTACAGATTTATCTTACATATTTTATGCTGCAGTGTTAGAAATCTGTTATAACAAATCTTAACAGTGTCACGCCTCTGTACAGTTTTCCTTAAAAAAAAAGAGAAGCCAATGTACTTGTAAACAGTATACTGTGAGATGAAAATTTGACAATTCCTAAATATCATCTCAACGCACACAAACCACAAGATTCTCCCACCTGTGTGGTCATTTTACATTGCAAGAGACCCCTGCAGACAACATTATAAAAGGCAACGTTGTTAAAGGGCCCTGGCAGCCAACTTCGTGCTGCTGGAGTCAGTGCTGCAGCCACTGCCAGTTTCCTCAGTGGCTTGAGGTTGTAAGTTGATTCCACCAAGGCAAACGTCAAGTAATTTGACTTTGTCCAGATGACTGAACAGCCAGACTTCTCAACCACTCCTTTCACGGGGATGGCTGGGCTCTGGTCACTTCACCTGCAGGTCAGTCAGGGCATCGGAGAGCTCCTCGTCGGCCTGTGCGGAGACGCTTGCCGGTGTGACATGGAGATGGATGTCGTACTGCTGGTCCAGGCCAAGGTAGCAGTCGCTCATGAAATACAGTGTGTAAATATACCTCAAATATAAAAATGGAGCAAAAATGTAAAGCCACTCTTCTCATCACAGTCATAGTCAACTCTTTTGGAACTCTAGGGTTAAGATTCTGCTTACCTGCCTGGTACCTCAGGGGTATAAAAAGAGATGGAGACCACGTGATGATTTCGGACATATCCCACTCTTTTCAAAGCGATAAGTTCTTTCTTATCCACTTCTCCGAGTATCAAAAACCATCCTTCATCTTTTGATTTGGGAAATCGAGGTGCGACTGCATGGCTGTCTTGCTTTCCCTGTAAACCCACACACGCACACACAAACCCCATTAATAACAGCCAGATTTTCTATACCACTCGGTTGTGGTTAAAAGGCTATGTTGTCTTACCTGAAGGCCATGAATCTTCATGTTTTGGTGTGTTCATGATCTACACCATTTTTTAAGATTCTCAAAGCACCGTATAGACACTACGTTGTGGCTATAACCACCAGAATTATTTGGCTCTGTTAGAACAGAAAGCCCTGAATCTTGACATCAAACTAACATATTCTCACACCATTCTTCTATGAAATTAACACTCCATTTGCAGGTGAACAAACTGAGAGACAACCATGTTAAGCAAATTTTCCAAAGTCTTAAATCTACAAGAGACTGATGCTTAGGAAAAAGTCAATCCAGCCTAGACACTGGACCTTGAGATAATAAGTACTATGTCAGATAAACATCTTCCCTGCCCCAACCCAAGAATAAAACCCATATGAAAAAGCACATATTCTAATATGGTGATATTAAGAAGTCCTTTCTCTGAGGAATGGGAATTGTAAAGCCAAGCAATTTATAAAAACATATTAATCATCACAATCCAAGATTAGATATCATGATAGTGATAGGACTTGAAGTCTTTATGTTAGGTTGATTTTACAAAATACAAGATTATTCTAGAGATTCTTTAAGACAAAGACTTTCTGGTGTAAAATGTACAAATAATGACATGTACTAATAGTGATGTGCACTTAATCCGACTTTGCTCAACCTTTTACAGGGAGATGTTTCACTTAAGGCATTTTTAAAGAGAGGTCAGAGAGCAATGTATTTTTACAGCATTTAGAAACAAACTTAAGAGGTTTTTTTAGCATGATTAAATCTAATTTTAAAGCACTAATATTAAGGTGAAAATCTTGTTGTCAGAAATATTTGCACAGGCCTCACAATTAAGTTGTCCCCTGTTAGTGCTCTCCAGGTGCCTTAGACACACACCTCAGTACAGTGTGGTAAGTTGTTCGGGTGTTTTTTTGTTGAGACCATGAGCCCCCTGAGGCTGGGGCACATTGCTTAGCTATGTTGACAGGCATAGCTTCTGTCAGGGTGTCTGCACAGGTCAGGGCAAAGAGAACAAGCATTGAAATCAGACAACTCTCTGCTCCAAGCCCACTCATGTTTTCAGACTGTAGGTCCTTGGCAAATCGTAACTCCCCAAGTTCCATCATTCTGTAAAATGGGGAATCACACCTCCTCACAGGGCAGCTATAAAAAATTTTTTTTTCTTCAAGATTTTATCTGTATGATTATTAGTGCTTTTTTTTTGTAAGTTGGGATACATTAAATCATCTATAAATATTTTTATTAAAGCCTCTGAAATGCCAGAGGCCAATCAGTTTATACTTACACCAACTGATTTTTAGAATTAGAAATCAAATGAGATGAGACTTGAAGGCACAGTACTGAAAAGACACTGTTAACGACAGTAAGTTCCTGTGCATTTTGTGTGTGAAAACAGAGGGAATGGTGTTAATGAACCTCACTCCCCAAGGGGCTGATTATAGATATGGGAAAGCCCCTGAATTTCATATTTTGATTGTTATGGTCTGAAAACCAATCTGCTCACACGCTGTGTACTAAAATTCTTAAGAGGCCAAATAGTTATTTTTGGTGTCTTAGGCAACAAAAAAGAGCACAGTAACTTAAAAGTACTGTAAACTTTTGGCCTGTGTGAATGGCGACAAAGCTCTCATATACATTTGAATGAAGGAAGCAGGAGCTGTGGCAAGTGAGGCACAGAAAAGCTTAGCGTCTTCTCCATCTGGAGTGCTGGGTAAAAGTCTAGATTTTGAGATTCCTTTGGAGCCTTGAGATTCTGATGCAGTCAGTCTGGCATAGAGTCAAGGAATCTGCCCTCTAAAAGGTACTCTAGAAAACTCTGCTGGACTGAGTCTACAGACCGTACTTTGAGAACAGGATTCCAGACATCATATTGTGATGTCAGGTGGGTATTCTGGGATTGAAAAATGGCACATGAGAACTGATTAATTTCAGAAGACCGACTCTTACTGCTTAAGGCCAGTTGATGAAGCGGGATTCATGAATGGCACGGACACATGAGTAATTAAACAGATATGTGTGCTAGGGCATGCTGGTATCTGGTGTGAAGCATTTGAGAATGGAAACCAAACACTATACCTTGTGGAACCCAGTGCTGACTCTCTGCAAGCTGACTTGAAGCACATACTCCTGATCAGCATGCAATTTGACCCATTTGTTGTCGCTGCGTTTGTCTGAAGTCACAGTTGTGATGGGGAGTTCATCGTGTCCTTCCTCTGAGTCATCCCACCAGCCTTTAACGCTTAAGCCAATATCTATCACCGGCAAATGAGATAAGAAATTCCATGCCTGGATAAAGAGGTAATAAATGGTTAATGCGAAATGTAGTAATCAACTAAGAAATAGTGAGCTTTACAAAAACCAGCCTGTTTGTTTTGAGATTAATTCTGGATTCAGTGCAGTTGTAAGAAATCAAACAGATCCCGGGCACCATTTCCCCAGTTCCCCCAATGGTAGCATTTTTCAAAACTGAAGTACAGTATTAATATCAGGGTATTAACATTGATACAATCCACAGCTCTTGTTCAGATCTCCCAGTTTTTCATGTACTCGTCTGTTACATGTAAAAATAGTGTGCTTTTAATCTTTTTAAAGTCCCTTTAAAAACAACCTAAAAAGTATTAATTATTATCTAAACTTATGACCCCTTTATTGTAAATCCCTACTAGTTATTGAGTGGCTATTGACTATACTAAAAAATAAGTTTTAAAATAATTGTTGTTGAACTGGTTTTAGAGAAGCTTCTAGTCTAACGTTTATGTGACTTCTAAGGCAGAGAGCGTGACTTGGGGATGTAACGGAAACCTGAAAAAAATGTGATGCAATTGTTGTCAGTCAGCATCAACCACTGACCATTTATTGTACAAAATGGTTTTTTTTTGGTCCATATTCTAAATCATTCTGAAAGGAAAACATTTCATATGTCTGTATATCAAAAGGAACCCTATAAATCTAGGGTTCTTTCTAGAAACAAATATGTATTTTTGGCATTATTATTTTGAGAATACCAATTAGAATGACACATATTAAAGGGGTAGAAAGTATTTTACCAATTTTATTCTTGCTCTTTTAATTGAAAATATTTGTCAGAAATCAAAATGCAAATACTAAGTGCTTATCATTGTTGAATAAATGAATGAATTCTCAAGTCTACAGCAAAGATGTAACAAAATAAACTTAATGTCCTCAGATAGTTAACTCATCTTTTTCTAACATTTACAATTATGTAGCAAATATCACTGTCAGTCAAGAAAACTTCTTTATAGGCTGTATTATCTGTTGTTACCTTCTAAGGTTTTAAAAGTACATGAATGTTTTAATTTTGATTTTCTTTTCATTTCTTTAATGTACACCATAGGTTTCCTTATAGGCTCTGATTTCCTGTTTGCTAAGACTTCAGTGCTGCTGAGTCTACCTAATTGAAATGAAGAAGCGTTGATGAATCAAACTACCCCTTAGGAATTCAAAAAATGTAAATCCAATGCAAATTTTCATTCCAACTCCAATCCTATAACTTGTGAATCTGAAATTATGTTTGGAATAGATCTGGAAATAGTCAAGCCATAGAATGGTCTACACTGTGCTTCAAGGTACAGATGCTGGCCCATCCCCTGCTAGAACTGACAGTCACGGAGCCTGGAAGCTGTGCCACTTAGATGTGATTCTCAGACTGCCCAGGGTGGAAAAGTAATCAAGGGACAACAAATACACAATTTCTGTAAAGCATTTAACTTTGTGACACAAGACACATTTACCATATGAAGCAAGATTTCATATGTTTCTTGTACCTTTAAATGAGTTATCAATATGTCTTAATTATTGGCAACTTGGAATTTTTACAAAGCCTTCAAAAGTCAGATCTGGCTTTTATATATTTGTAATCTTTTGTAGCTCTTAATTTTACTTTCAATCTTCAATGCATATACATATATTTGTTGTGTGTATGTATCTGTACATACATGTATATACAAAATACACACATACATGTATGTAAATAAAACAAGAGCTGTTTTTAAAGAAATTGCTAAGACATTTCAATACCAGCCAAACATATTTATCTGAGGATTAATCTTCATCTATTGAATCAGGCAAGAGCACTACCATGCATACAATTATTTAATTAGCAGCCAAATCCTCTGCCAGTCAGCAGCCGTTCCAGGCATACTGATGGGGTAGAAGATGCAAATCTCACAGTCGTACTGCTTTTTCTCATTACTACTGCAATTAGCACTTAAATTGATGCTTTAAACATACTAATTTCTGGAATAATTCAGGATTTGTATGTTACCTGGGATCGCCTCACTGCAGAGCCGACACCAGATTGCTCTGCAAATTGAAGCACTTTTGAGCCAAATAACCATCATCATATCAGACCGAGCCAATTTGCATTTGGTTTTAAAGATAACAGAATGGCAATTTATGCAAATAAATTAAGTAAGTTTACTTCTGAGTTCTCCCTGAACTAATTATAACAATGTTCTAATTTTTTATCACATCTAAAACTTGGCTTGAAATCACTGTATATTATGTTAGAAATCTGTTGTTGCTAATAGAAGCCTTGTTTTGATTTAAATATATTGTTTTTATTCATAATTTTGATGGTAATTTAGTTAGAAAGGTAGGCACTTATTATGAATATTTAACCAGTTTTTGGTGCCAATTCTGGGTTCAACAGAAATTGAACAATCAGACTTTAGTGCCCGTTAAAAATTTTCCAAGTCTTGCTCAAAAATAAGTTCCACTGGAAAAAAAATGACATGGTTTAGAAGTTTCTTTATTTTAATACCTGCATTTGCAAGTAAGTATGTTAATTATGTTATAAATCCTGAACATTTCACTTTGACATGTTTAGGGTAAAATTGCTTAAGACTTAGAAGTCTATATACGCCAAATATTTCTGGCATTGTTCATTCATATTTTTGGCCTTTGCAGAGATAGTTTGGAGCAAAGACCTACGTTGTCTTTCACAAGGTAGATTTAGACTTATATCCAAGCTATATGAAATATAAATATAAATATAAATATAAATATAAATATAAATATAAATATAAATATATTTGAAGGGGTATTTTTGGAACAATAAAGTGATTCAAAAAAGGGGAGGAGGCATAAAAAAGTAATTGAGGGAATTGTGTGAAAATATACACGGGTGTAAAAAAAGAAAACCCACCCTGAGGAAGGGATTAGAAGGGCGTCTGAGCCATCCAGCCTGGTCACGGGCAAGTCACAGCAGGCCCTTCTCAGCTGGCTTAACAGCACAGGGCCGAAGCTGTCTACGATGCAGACGCTCCTACTAATTATTGCTACTGTCGTTATTTATTTTATTTTTTAATGGAAGTACCAGGGATTGAAGCCAAGACCTCATGCAAGCTAAGCATGTGCTCTGCCACTGAGCTACACCCACCCCCTTGCTGTCATTATTTTTAATATCATTTATTGAGCTCTTATTCTGTATCAGGAACTATATAAAGCAGTTTACATAACATCCTGCTTAGTCTTCGCAAGAACTTCGTGAGACAGGTGTAATGTTCTCACGTTCATAATGACCGTTAGTAAATGGCAGACGGAATTTAAGCCCAGGAGAGTCTGACTCCAAAACCAACACTCTAAGTTAGAAAACTCATGGTATAGCTGCCCAGACAGAGTGAGGGAGTGTCAACACATGGAACTGATGGACGTACCTGCTTCAGTTTTGGGGCAGGTAGCTCTTTTTCTATCATGGAGCTGAATATGTGGTCTTTCCCTCCGCAGGCGTGGATCAGTTCAGGAAGGCACTCAATGAAGCCATGGAATCCAGCATGTGGGCCCTTTATACCTGAGCTCCATTTCCTAAGAAATAATATCAACACCAACCACTAATTCTTTCAGAGCACCATTGGGATTTTCTGACAATGATGGTTTATATAATTAGAACAGTTTTTTAAAATTAAAGTTACTGTATAACTTTTTAAAGGTCACTATTGTTAAGTTTCAAAATCAGCCAGCATCTTCTAAGATATCAATCCTAGGCAGTTTTGCTACCATGACATAAAATGTGTAAATCATATGTGAGCTCAGAAAATAATGAGTGTTCACAGACAGTTGGTGTCTTCCTATAGGAAGGCACTAATGTGTGCTAATGCTTCCATGTGGATAAAGTACTGAACTGGAGCTCTGATATGTTTTTAATGGGTGCAGGCAAATTTCTCTAGTGTAACTACTTGAATAAATTTTTCATTGTAAGTTTTTGGGAACATACAATTAAAAGTACATTTTGGGAATATTTGAGATTTATAGCTTAAATAGGGCCAGATCACAGGAACGGAGTTGACCTAAATCTTCCAATTTCCTGTTTATACAGCAAGATGAACAATATTATTGAAATGGACGAATACAGCACTTTTCTGGGTAACAACAAAGAACTGGAGCGAATCTCCTAGGCCCCAAACAGTTTCCATAACAGACCCGCGTGCTGTGTTGGGTTAGTACCCTTATGTGTCTCCTTTACTGCTGAAACCCAGCTCCCATAACTTTTAGTACCATGTTGGAAGGGTTCCTGACACTGAGCTGCAGATATAGGAGGTACCTGCTTTCCCCCCGTGCCACCTGCTGCTGGTGTGGCTCACTCTCTGAATGTGCCTTTTAGTTTCCAGGGACGTCCCATGGTGGGGACTCAAGCACCATGGAAACAACTGCCCTGGAACCCAGGATACTTCACTCAAATTGAGGGACTTTCCTGAGGAGACCCCATGTGTGCCTGAGGTTCTGGCTGGCGTATATCTCGAGCTGCCTCCAGGACAGATGCTCCTGGTCCAGCTGATGAGGGGGAGGCAGTGCATGATGGCAGGCACACCAGAATGTTTTGCCCATCTGCATGGCTGTGAACCAATATTCTGGCTGCAGAGTATCTCTCAACTGGTGTGAAAGAAACATTTTCATTTAAACACCGCAAACCTTGCTTGTAAGATGTACTGTTCTTTTCTTTGTAGCCATGTACATAGGACCTAAGAGTTGAGCAATTTTATGATAATATAAACTTTTCTTTTAAGCACAGGTTATATCTTGAGCTTCTGGCATATATAACACTCAGTTTTGGACATTTTGCAGATGCACAGTTTACTTTTGACAATAGATTTCTGATCCCTCAAATCTATTCTGCAATAACAGAAATTGGTAATTTATTTTACTTTGGATCACAAAGTACTTTAATAACATCTTTTAAAGTGAAGGCTGACATTGTAAAGTAATAAACAGTTAAAATGAAAATGTATTCCACGTTGCAAATGGAAACAATTTAATAGAAGGTTAAAATGAACTGTGGTTCAGTTTGAGATTGATGATCAAATTCCAGGTGAGAACATTAGGTCACTAGGCTGTATTTCCCTCTGGGAAACAGGGTTATTTTCACTGTAAAGAATCAATATTCTAGGCACATCATGAAATTCAAGTGACCACACATATAAAGGAAGTAATATTTTGAAATAAAAAAAAACCCAATTACATTGGAAATGAAAATAATTACCTGAAAATGTGAAGGTGGTGGTTTTCTATGTGTGGTATGGTAAGAAGAGAAGAGTCTTTCAACCACCGACCCTGGATCACCATCTGCACCAGATTGGTGATGTTCAGGACAGTCACCAGCCAGCCCTGGTGTGCAGCCACATCCAGCATTGCCTGAACAGGGAAAAGGCACATGTTACAAGGATACCATGACACTTGCCCGCTCTGATGTTAGCCTTAAGAAAAACCAAACAACTCCCCCTCCTCCACAAGCATCATACCTCTAAATTACTATTGATCAAAATAGAAACCAACTACAGTTAGACTGGAGGGAACACACTGGATTTCTCACAGTATGTACTGCACATCACGTCCTACAAAGTGCCAAATATCTAGCCTTTTCAGGTCAGCAAAGATAGCCGGATAATATTGGCAGCCAGTAATGAAGAGAAAAACTCAGTGTACTTGGAGAGCAAGTGCCTATACAATTCACTGGCTCGAGAGCACTAGCAGTTGCATTTAAAGGGTAAATCTCGGGTAGTGTTTTCCAAATTTAAAATCAATAATGGTAAGGTGATAGGAGGTCTTCTCGCCAGAAGTGTATTTTCCCCAAAGAGCAAGCTGAAGGCAGAGCCTGGGTTTTCAGTGAAAATAAGACACCGCACACGAAAGGGGGCAAGAACCTGTGGTGCATGTGAAATGCGGAGACGCTATTCAGATTAGTCTATACATTTAATCCAATGTTTTATGGACAAACAAATGGCTGCATTTGCTTAAGGCAAAACTAAACAGTGAAATCTTATTTAAACAAAGGAGAGGTTTACACAGGCAAAGCTATTTCAATTAAATTAGATTCTAGTGAATGCTGACTTAAAGACACATAAGTTAATATCATGATCTCAGGCAGCTACTTTATACAGTTTTAGGAGCACACTTTCTTGTTTTAGGAAATGAAGAGATGAAGGTTTAAGAGAAATTAGATGGACCTAGTAAATGCCTAAAGTCATATTTTACCGTTTCACTGGCAGCAAAGTATATACCAAATGTTGTACAAAATCTATTAGTACATTTCTAGAAATAGTCTTTAAAGGTCTATTGTATTAGTAAAATTAGTACTCTTGAGTCAGACATATTTTGTGAACTTCCTATTCTGGGTGCTCTAATTTACAAAAAGTAAAATAGTTTGAAAAACATCTGGCTAAACCAATCTGTGGTCTTTTTATAAACATTGCAGGGAAATGGTTCAACATCTCTGGATATCATGGCCACTGGGATGGAATGGTCAAATGGCTCTTAAGCGCCAATGAGTCTTCTAATTATACATCAGAAAGCCTGAGTATTGGTATAATAGATACACGTATACGTATGTGTATGTGTGCACATTAATGTGTATACCTGCACGAATGTATGTGTTTATAAACCTAGGGAAAATCTACTTCTGTCCTTCCTATTTCTCTGCAGAGCTCATTAAAACACTTTGCCTTTGAAGTATGTGAGACAAGCTGGTCATGACGCACACTACTCAGACAAAAATAAAAGTATTAGTTCACAAGTCACAACTCTTGAATTCTGGAAGCGAAGAGAAAAAGGAAAAGAGAAATGAATACTTATACCGAATGCAGTATCATGATGATGTTAGATGTTGTAATGTGGAGTAACTATGGTGACTGTACTTGTGATTTTTACATTACAACTTGAAATAAATTCCAGATCAAAAGCTCACATACTAGAAGAGCTAGATGGATGGACCATATGTTTTTAACTTTGAAGTTTTCATGATGAAGCTGAAAGATTTCATAAAATTTATGAGTTTCCCCCCAACCTTTCGTTGTATGATCCAGATGTGAAAATGTACAAAAATCATGCAAAGTGATTGCTTACATGAAGTAAATGAAAAAGCTGTATCACGAATTGAAAAGTGTTATTTATCTCATTTTAATTTAGAGAAAAGGCAGGTATGGGAGATGAAGAATCTGGGATGAAAGAAGGTTCTAACGACCCAAATGTGCTGAATGAAATGTTGCCACATATCTCTGCCCAGTCCCTCCCTAGTGGGTCCTGTTTTCTCTGCCTCTCCTGTCACTGCCACAGTGCAGACCCTCACCAACTCTCACCTGGAATATTATAAATATCCCTTTATCTTCACTCTCGTCTAATTTTTCTTCAATCCATATTTTTTATTGTTACTGTAGGAAATTTTTACAGAGGTAAAACTGACCGTGTCATTCTCCTGCTTAAATTTCTTCAGTGGCGTCACACTGTGTAGAGGACGAAAGCTAACACTTCTCTGCAGGTTTTCTTTTTACAAATACTGCTCCCTCTACCTTTTTCACCTGGGAAATTCCTATTCATCCTTCAAGTCTAGTGCAAATGCTGCTTTTTCCTGTGAAGGCTCCCTGAGTCTTCCAGATGGACTATAGGCACTTATTTCCTATGAATCTGTAGCTCTTGACACGTGCCATCATTGTCCTATTGTGAGTCTCTGTTTATACATGTGCCCATTCAATAGACACTCCTTGATGGCAAGATTCTGGAAACAGTCTTTGTAACTGTAGCCCTAGCACAGAGAACTTGAGAAATATTCATTTTATGAAAGAATATAGGTAAACATCTAAGAATAATAATCATAACAAATATTCTGCCTAAGTTATTGCACATCTGCCAAGGGCAGTACAGCATAGGAAAAAAAATTACAAGCTTTGATGACAGACAGACATAGGTTTGAATCCTAATTTTGTCCCACTTACTATGTGTAAATTTGAGGAAATCACTTAACCCTATGATGCTAGATTTCTCAGTGATAGAAGATGTTATACCTCTGGACAGGGGTGCTATGAGGGTAAAATGAGATGATGTACTCTGTAAGATACCTACTATGCTGCTAGGAACAAAGCAGATCTCAGTAACTGGGTACCTATTTTAACATTTCTCTATGATGAGATAAAAAAACATCCTAAAACAACCCATTCTTTCTAAGAGGGACTTCCTCTAGACCTTTTGGAGATGATTTCTACACTCAGTGGTACAGGGCTTCGAGGAGCAGGCTGTGCAAGGTTGGAAGCGGATGCATGGAATGGGCAGAACTGTTCATCAGGAGAGCTGTGCAACTGCAAGAGAGTCAGGGGACAGACAAGGCCAACGACAGACCCTGCAGCTCACGCTAAACTGGAGGCTAATGGGCTTGGTTCTCAGTTTGAGTGGCCAAGTCCACATTACTGCTCAGGTAAGTACCTGAAGGGGCGAAGGCTAAGGGATGGCCCTGAGGGTTGTAGGTTGCTGACACACCTCTGCATGGGCGAGCCTAGGATGAACTTCCTGCGTCTCACTATCTTTTACAGCAGTCTTCCTGGTAGATAAGAACTAGTGGGTGGGACAGTGTGATACGGGCACAAAAACAGATGCACAGATCAATGGAACAGGATAGAGAGCCCAGAACAAACCCACCCACTTATGGTCATTAATCTATGACAAAGGAGGCAAGAATATACTATGTGGAAAAGACAGTCTCTTCAATAAGTGGTGCTGGGAAAACTGGACAGCTACCTGTAAAAGACTGAAGTTCTCTAACACCATATACAAAAATAAACTCAAAATGGATTAAAGACCTAAATGTAAGACCACATACTATAAAACTCATAGAGGAAAACACAGGCAGAATACTCTGACATAAACTGCAGTGATATTTTTTTGGATCTGTCACCTATAGGATATAAAAGCAAAATTAAAAAAAAAAAGCTAATTAAATTTAAAAGCTTTTGCACAGCAAAGGAAACCACAGACAAGACAAAAAGACAGATCACTGAATGGGAGAAGATATTTGGAAATGATATAACCAATAAGGGATTAACATCCAACATACATAAACAGCTCATATAACTGAACATCAAGAAAAACAGCCCAATTCAAAAATGGGCAGAAGAACCGAATAGACATGTTTCCAAAGAGGCAATGCAGATGCAACAGGCACGTGAGAAGATGCTCTACACTGATAATCAGGGAAATGCAAATCAGAACCACAATGAGATCTCACCTTACACCTGTCAGAATGGCTGCCATCAAAATGAACACAAATAACAAGTATTGGGGTGGAGAGTGGAAGGTACAAACTGCTGGGTGGAAGGTACAAACTGCTGGGTGTAAGATAGGCTATAAGGATGTACTGTACAACATGAGGAGTATAGCCAGTATTTTGTAATAACTGTAAATGGAGTGTAACCTTTAAAAATAGTATTAAAAAAAAAGAACTAATAGGTGTGTGATCCTCTCTAGAGTGGGGCTGGCTTTGGTAACAGCTAGTGATCATGGCTCAGTTCCCCATGTCACCTCAAGTCCCTGACAGAGATCTAATATTCAGCAATAGAAGGTTGTTTCAGTACACTGAGGAGAAAAAACTCTTCCCCAGCTTAACATTAACATTATGCAAATGTTGAATTTCCCTTTACCTCTTATCCATCACCTACCTATCAGGCAAAGCTAGGATGATGCTAAGTCCAGGGGCAACATGGGTGGGGACTGACTGCATGCATGAGACTCTCTTGTCTCCTACCAAGGTAGAATCAATGTCAATTGATTGTTGACTCCAAATTTTTTGTTATTTGCAGCTGTGACAGAGTGGAAATATGATTCCCAGTACTGCATTCATTTATAAAATTACACTACAATTAAAGCTGTATCATAATTAACATAAACAGTGGGGTTGTCACTGATTTACAGGAGAATATGCGGTAAGTTTGGTTTTGAACACATTTTAACACCTGCCACCATGAAGCCAGGTGAGGAGCCCAGGTGAAAATGAGCTCTGGAGAGTAAGGGCTAGGGATGTGGACTCAGAAATCCTGGGCACAGAGTGGGCAGCCAAAATAGTTCAAATGAGCATCTTTGGAGCAGAGGTGAGGACAGCACAGTGGCAGTTACCTGGAGATAAGATCAAGAAAGGCAGGAAAGGAACTGTCAAGGGCACTACCGAAATAATTGTGACTGCAGGGCCATTTGTTAAGCGTGTACTATTTGTCAAATACTCTGATAGCCATTTGATGAAAGTTACTGAATTAAAACCCATTTTACAGATGAAGACATTGTGGCTCAGAGAGCGAAAGAAATATACTGAAAGATACACAGCTCCGGTAAATGGGTATGACTGGGATTCAGATTGTGGGGAGCTTGACTCCAAAGTGCTTGCTTTTAACCAGTATAGAATATGCCTGTAAAGTTCAGGATGAGAGGGAAATGTGTGAAGTTCCAGTGGGCTCCTGGATTAGAACAGAAGATTCTTTGATGAATGTGCTACTAGAAAAAAATGAGCCTTTGAGAAGATTTCCTGACAAGACAATGTTTAAAGCAAATAATAAGTTTGGATGAGATACAAACAGAAGCATAATTCATGAACACTTGAAATCGGTCTGAAGATGGTGTGGTATACTAGAAGGAGACTTGGCCTCAGAGGGCCTTTAAATTAAGTGTAAGATCTTAGGCAAATGACTTAGCCACTGGTATTTGTTTCTCATCTAAAAAATCTGGAAAACAAAGCAGCTGGATTAGGTTTGTGTCTATCTTCTGTAAGCTCTGATCTTTCATCACTAAAATGCCAACACACTCATCCTATACTGTTTTTTGTTTTTATAAAGTTTGCTTTCTGTCTTTCCAGATGGACTGTAATACCCTTGAAGTTAGGGGCAGGAAAACCCCAGTCAAAAAAGAAGGCAGCACAGAACAAGGTGCAGAGAGAAAAGACCCTCTTGGAATCAGAAGAAGGTAAGTTTTCCGCTGCCGGAATGCAAGGCCTCACAGAGAAGAGGGGCTTCAGCCCGTCCCTGAAGACCTCACACACAGTCACTGGAGAGAGGGAAGCTCTGAAGGAAGAGAATGGAAATGGATAGCATTCATATTGCAGGGCCTCAGTCATCTCTGTAAACGGGAGGTGATGCCTCTTGCTGGGAGAAAGTACCATAAATGTAAAGGAGCATGAAAAGGTTTGGAGTAAGTACCGGGGGTAATGAATAATGTGAATAAAAACTAGAGCCATGGTGTGTTTCAACAGCATGACTTCGAAACAATAATTATACAAATTATTAGGAACAATTAGAAATTGTAGAAATAATTACCAACGTTTTGTGCTTGTTTCCGGCAACAATGAGTATGATTAATTTGGGTGTGAAAGCAGAGAATTCAGAGGTTGAGATGTTCGTTACTGGTGACATCACTGCTGAAAGGGACAACTCTAGGGCCAGTGCTGTTTGAGTGGCAACTGAAGCCGCAGGGGACTGGAGACTGGACTGAGGGACGAGGGAGGGAGGAGAGATGCCAGGTGTGATGAGTAACAGAAATGTTCAGTCAAGCTGATGGGTAGAGAAGCTGTGGTCAGAGAGGAGAGTCACAGGGTGATACCACGGGGTGGTCTGGATATAGTAATCATTAGAGCAGAGGAATCTGGAGTGCATGTGGCTAGACTGTTGAAAGGCATCTGCTAAAGCCACTGTGGTGACTGTAGGAGATGGAATGGAGCTGAACACTCTGAACTGGTGTTTGAAGAAAGCGGGGAAAGAGATAGAGACTTTGGAACATGACTGAAAAAGAAATCTGACACAGAAAGAACATACACGGATAAAAGAAGCAGGAATCTGAGAAGACATGGTTGGAGAGATCTGAGGAGGCAGACTTTTATTGGAGAAACAAGAAGAATTAGCCAGCTCAGGAGTTTCAAAGGGAAGAAGAAATGGGGAGGTGTATTTTGTATTTGTATATTCTCTGCATTTTGTATCAATTAAAGTACATTTCATTCAATTATTGTGAAAAGCAGCAAACAGTGAATTATGCGAGGTCAAACTGTAGACAGTAGGCATAAATGGCATGATGAAAATATCTGGACAGCAGTAATAGACTACAAACATTTTTGTATAGCTCTCATTTAACCCTTAAAAATACCAAGTAGGAGGTAAACATTAGTACTGTCTCCTTTTCACAGATGGAAAAACTAAAGCTCATATAAGTCCAGTGATTGTGTAATCACACTGGTGAAAAGTGATGAAATTAAGACTTGATTTTGGTTTTCTAATTTCATATCTGTGCTCATTACACTATATTCCACAACCTCTGAATGATTTACATATACCCTGTATATGTAACAAGAATGATTTAAAGTGGTTTATATCTGTCCTTTTCCCCCCTACATAACAGAAAAATAAAAGCTCCAGACAAAATTATTATGCATTAAGTTGATTACTGTCTCTGAGCAAATTCGTCAACAGGATTTTTGAAAACCTAAAATTTCAAGATCATAATGTACCATTTGGTTATAACTACACCTTAATATTTGATAGGCAGGCATTAACTAGCTTTTGAAACACAACTGAATTCTGGCTTTAAATAACCCAAGAGTAAAATTGGAACTTTGAGTACTGTGACTGAATTAAATCAACTTCATTGCAAGGAAGCAGAATCACTGACTTAGGTCACTAAAGGAAAAACTATCATTTAATGTACATCAAGAGGTATGTTAACAGGCTAATAATAAGAAGTAGCGCTAAGATCCACTATTAAAAACTTTCTAAACTTCAGTTTACAAAGTGTGAATTTCGTCCTCGGTGTCTTCCAGCTGCAGCTGTGGGTGTGCATATGGAGTGGAACAGGTGATGCCCAGCCTCTACCCTCTCTCAGCATTCTGACGACTTGCATTCTCTCTTCCTCCCTTTATCCTTTCTCCTCTTCCTTACCTCTCCTGATAGTCATCCTAATGTATCTAGTGATAGTGCAGATGAAAATAAGATCATGACAAAGGCTGAAATGGCTGGATAATGTTGCTATGTCTGTTCTAATTAAGTGACATAAACATAATACACTGTCAGAGCTGAAGAGAACATTTTATTTTGTCCAGACTGAGAAAGCAAAATCCTATGGAAAGATCATGAAAAAACAATGAAAGTGTGAGAAACTCACAGCCAAGAGGTATCTAAGGGGACATGAAAGTTAAAACGTAATGTGGTGTCCTGAATGGAATCTTGGAATAGAAAAAGGACAGTAAGTAAACTAAAGAATTCATTTGGAATTCTCTAATTTATTTAAAGCATGGACTTCAGTTAACAATAATATATCAATGTAGGTTCATCAGTTGTGACAAATGTACCATATTAATGTAAGATGTTAATAGCAGAGGAAAACTGGGTGTGAGATATACAGGAACTCTCTGTATAATCTTTGTAACTTTTCTTTAAGTCTGAAGCTAAAATACAAAGTTTATTAAAAAAAATACTGTGGAAATTCATCCTAGGCAGCTTGTTAAAACATTAGTTGTTAAGACATCTGCTAGAAAACGCACTATTTAGTTCAAGAGCTCCCAGACGTTTTACAATGATGGGAAAACCTAAAAAAAGCTTTCTTGACAGAAAGGCACACTCCTTTAAAGGTTCAGGTCAGTTGTAAGTAATGATACAATATTTTGTCAATAATTAAAATGCTATAAGTAGATTTACAAGAATCTTTTTCAATAGCAACAGTTGTTCACAGTAACTTTCTCCTGAACTTTTACCCCCAGAAGGTTAGCATTCAGGAAGCTCAGCTGCTGTCTAACAAACTTAATTAATCAAAAAGTCATTTCCGAGCTGTAACTATGGGTAAAAGCGCTTCAAGTGTGCTAGCAAGCCTACAAGTTAATCAAAATGCTAATGCAGTACAAATTAAAGTTGTGATTAACATTTCACAGTAGCTGCTTAAGTGAATTGATCACACAAATGGGTTAAGCATTACTCATTTCCTCCAGCCCCAACCGGGAAAAGGGCTGTTATGTGGGATGAGGAGGGGAGCTGGGGGTAGAAGGACCCTTCATAATAGCATCATATCATCAACAAACCATCACCAAATTGTCATACAAAAGCTTCCAGGTAGTCACCCAGGGGGGAGTAGCCTTCCAAATTATATTATAGTCCTTGAAGGGAGATTGCCTTTAAATCCACAAGAGTAAGTAAAGGTGTTTTACACCTCAAAATCCACAGATTTGTGTTAGTTTTGGAGATGCTAAATGCATTAGCTCTGTACCGCTTCCGTAGTGGGGAACGGTGCTTTGTTTTAGGTGATGTTGTGGGTGTTCTGCTGTGGAAATAAAATGTAACTTTGATACAGGATAAATTAAGCAACTAACTGAATGATCATTCTGCACCATAGTGTGGACTTTTGCATTTGGAACAATAATCACTCAGGATTAAGTCCATCTAGAATTATTTGTTTTGAAATAGTCATCCATTAATAAAACCTCATCAGGCTTCTATGACAAGACAGGAGCTCCTGGCAGTCTTGCCAAGAAAGCAGCCTGAATTAGACTTCCCTGTCTCTATGAATTTGATAAGGTCACATGAATGTTTACAACAAACAGACTACACTTGTTGGTAGACAATTTGGACTTGGCAGATAATTCTAAAAATACTGTGAGAATCCACACACAGTAAATCTCCCTTTTCAGTCCTCACCTAAGAAATAACTAGAAAAGAAAAAGTGAAATATTTACCATTCCATTCACCCATGATATATTGAGATCTATTTTGTGCCAAGAATTATGCCCAAGTCACCTTAACAGTCAGTGACATTATAAATAGTTATTGATAAAGTTCCAGCACGTTTTGGGTGATATGAAATCCTCCAAAGTTACGCTCCTAGTATTAATATTCCTTGAAACATACCCATAAAACAGGCATATTTAAAACTTAACAGTATAGTTTTCATCTAAGGATCCTTTAAGGACTTGAATTGCAGAAATTAACTCTTTAAATTATAGATTCTGAATATGTATAACCCAGTTTTGAAAGTCTAAAAATTATTTACTTATCATCTATCTATCTTTTTCTCAAAATGATTTGAGAAAGCTTTCTGAATCCTATTGGCTGTACTGTCCACTTAAAGATAATCTTTTCATTTGATCTAATCACAAGCATTTAAAAATGTGAAAGAATACTACTAAGACTATATGGAAGACTATCTACCACTTGCTATATCAAAACATTTCTTACAAGTACTGGCTTAAGGATTTGACCAAGTACTTCTTCTGTTAAGCTAGGTAATACCTGGACTATTTTCACTGCTAACTGTCTGATTCTATGACTCTAAAACGTGTTGATTTAATTGACACTGATGTTTTTCAGGACATTTATAGCCCACTGAGCCTGTGCTTAGTGCATCCATAGGTAAAGACTCCTCAAAGATTACATTAGCCTTGGCAGTTCTGTCTCCTGGTATCATCAAGTATTTCTACACTTTTTAATCTACTGCAAATTAGAATCATTTGTTAATGGAAATATAGGCCCAGCTATAGTCATAGGATCTCTCAGTGAAAATAATTAGGTCAACAAAAAATATTCATTATCCTTGTATCTTCTTTTGCATCCTGTATTCTATTCTTTCCTATTCTCAGACCATAATATATGCATACATTCATTTTAAGTTTATCAATTAAAATATTTTTATCTAAATATTTAAAATAGATCAAATACTTATTCAAATATTTAAAATAGACTGAATATTCCATATTGAAAAATAGACTGAAGAAGCACTGTGTATTCAGAATAGCTGTGGGTTATAGAAAAAATATACCAGTTATTTGAAATGTAATATACTTTAAGTTTATCAGAAACTGTTACAGAGATAAAGAGGTCAAATTATTATTTTGAAGTTTGGGCTAAACAACAACCCTGCTAGTAAACTTTTAGGGATTTGTTTTTGCAAATTTAAGAAGGTTTTCTGAATGGAGAAAAATAGATCAACTCATACATTTCCTCCCCTTTCTCTATGTATACAGCTTATTAAAGTTATTTTTTGACTAGCACCTTTTGTGACAATTGGTAAATCCTATTAGAACATGATAACATAAATTTGAGTGGTATATGAGCTACATAGTATTTGTGTGAAAGAAAAGAAAGGCTGGAAAGTTGGCTGTTCAAAAGGACTTGAATATTAAAGAAAATGATGTAAAATGACAGCTCCTATATTAAAGTTGGATGCAAGAATTTACAAAACAATGGAAACTTACCCATCAGAAAATAGCTCCTTAAAGGTCTTCCTTTCAGGCACTAGATCACCTAGATTATTTTCAGAGCTGGTCTCCTGGTTTACCTTTGACCAACTTCAGTGTTAGTGCAATGGAACATGAATTCAATCTATGTAAACACACGTCTTGGTATGCACACTATACAGCTTTATGCTCTCCCTCAATAGTAAAGAGGAGATACCTGTTATCTTTTGGGGGAGTTGTCAGTTCTGTATCTTGGGACAAGGAATCTCTGAGACTGCCTATTGCTACTAGAAATGTGAAGTTTTTCAAAAAGATGGACAAAAGCTGCCTCCAGGGGAGCTCCATTAGTGGCGGTGGTGATTAGCCAGTGAAAAAAGCCAAGGAGCTAACCTCAGCTGAGAAGGCAAACCTTGAAGGACGAAAGAGGAACATGAAATGTGCGTATGTGTGTTAATAGTAAAGCTAAGCACAGTTCCTGTAGTGTGCATTACTATTTACTATAAAGGTATGGCATTCCTCTTTTCTCTTGTGGTTCTATCAGCAATCTGATCTTTCCCCCATTATTTCCAATTATTGCAGCTTTAGGAGAGAATGTGAAGAATTAAATGGCTAATTCATCAGTCTATCTAGCATAATATAAAAACCTTGAGAAGGATCATAAGCATTTGATATCAAAAAACATATCAGCTGGCAAACAGCATATTAACTGGACACTGTAAAGGGATATAATAAGGCAATTACAAATATCAATCATATTAACAAGTCCCTCTTAGAAACTGGTTAAAGTAATTATAGGCAGACTGTTGAAAGGGAACTAGAGTAATTAAAAGGAGGTGAGTTGAGTATATACTGAAAAGGAGGGGTTAATTAAAAAATATTATTCATGTTCTAATGGGAATTCTTGGTCTAAAAAAAGTAGAAATTCCTGTGAAGTTCTCATATTTAAAATAAAATCTGACCAGATCATGAGGACAATTCTTAGATCCATCTTTGTAGGACAAAGGGAACCCAGTTAGATACAGTTTTATTGTATATTCAGCCTATGCTCAAAACTGCTTTTCTTTCTGATATGACCTTGGGGGCAAGTTACTTAGGCTTCATCTGTAAAGTGACGCTGATAATTGTACTACTTCACTGGACGATTACAACAGATGCGTCCGTGCAGCACAAAGCAAGTGGAACAGAGCCTGGTACAAAGCAAAGCCTCGATAAATATTCACCAGTACCACTGTTAATGATGGCCTGCCTTAGGGACCACCCTTAAATAGCAATTTTTAGGTGTGGGGTGCAGGGATGATATGCCATTCTCCAAATATTCTGGTAAAATTTGGTATTTAACATACATTAATTCTAATTTAAATTTGGAAGCATAGTCTTCCAGAGATCTTTCTAATCAATCTACACTGTCGTGTGTGTGTGTGTGTGTGTGTGTGTGTGTGTGTTCTCCTTTCAAGAGATGTATCTTGTAGTCTTTAAGGGTTTGCTGTTAAAGTCCTTTAAAAGAAATCTTAAAATGCACACAAATGTCTTGATGTATTAAACTCAGCCTGCAGTGTAGATAGCATTAGCTGAAGGGTAAATATGGTCTCTACTCTATCTGAAAGCAACTTTCCCAAACTAATGCAGCAAACTGACAGCACAGCTACACTTTGAATGACGCAGCCTCTGGTCCTCAGCTCACTGTCAGCTCCTGCAGCCATGGCTTCCCTTTTTTCATCAAACACTTGAAATTCAATTACTGGGAAGTTTTGCTATAAATATCATATAGAACATAGTGGGAGTGGGTAAGATATAAACCTGTGCTCTTATACTGTTTAGCTTAGTGTTGTATTTAATTATTTGTCATGTAAGTGAAGAAAATTGTAACATAAAGACTTACGGCACTTTGAAAAGATCAGAGCTATCAGAGCAGGATTTAAAGTCCTGGTATCTCCACTGGGTTTCAGCATGGACTGTCTCAACAAATCACTTTTTAACAAAGTTATCTAACTTCTCTGAATATCAGCTTCTTTTTCTCTTGATAAAAAAACAGTGTGAGGCAGACAGCTAATCAAAACGTCATATGCTTTTTATCAGTTCAGGCTTTATTATCAAATTTGAAAAATTTAGGCAAGTCCCTTTAATTCTGATACTTCTTATTTGTAATTCTCCCATAAAAGTTACTGTAAGGTTTTTCTTGGGTATACCTGGCACACTAAGTATGTTGCGTCATTTACTACATTTTACAAATAAACTTTAGAGTTAACATAACCCAGAGGATCTCAAAGACTAAAGGGAAGACTAATCGATTCCATAATTGCCCAACTTACAAATTAGAACATTTTAAGCAGGTTAAAAAAAACCCTGAGATAAGTACAGAAATTTTTACTCTTATTTTTGTTAGGTGAGATGGAAGTGGAAATGCTCGTAGCAGGAAAATATCAAAAGGAACCATGACAAAAACAACGGAAACCAAAAAATGACACAAATGACCCTGATCCATAATTTCACATGGTACAAGAAGTGAAGGCAGGCTGTGTTGTGCAGTCTGACTTGACGCCAGAGTGAATACTACTACTACAACTATGCTTTTCTTTTGTGAAAGTGTCCCCAGGACATGGATAGTCAAAACGACAGAGTTTTCATAATCTAAATGATAACTCATGTGAAAGATATGTTTCTATACATCAAAGGGAATAAAAAATTCATTCTTTCTTCTTCCTGGCTTGTTTACTTTTATCACAATCTTACAAAGAAACTGCAAGAATGAGAGGATTTAGGATATGAAGCTGGTTCCCAACTCTTTACAACTAAGTTTCTTTCCAGGTGGCTTCTGAAAAGCCAAATCCGTATTTACAAGCAAAACTAATACTTATAATTTATAATAAAGGAAAATTGCACACACAATGTCTGACAACAGGGAATTAATTAAGTAAAGCTAGGACCTTCTTATAAAGAAATAAAGTGCAGCCATTGGAAATTATGCTTGAGGGGAGGTGGGCAGAGCGCATGTTTAGCATGCATGAGGTCCTGGGTTCAATTCCCAGTACTTCCATTAAAAAAAAAAAAAGAAATTATGCTTGAGAAGAATATTTAACGTTATAAATTACTAAGTTAAGGAAGGTAAAATATGATAAAAATCTGCAAAAGAAGAAAGCAAGAGAGCAAGTGTGTATGCATGTAAATGCACAAAAAGGAGACTCTGAGCCTCCAAAGACAAAAAAGAACTTATACATAATTACTGTACTCCAGTTAGTAAACTTACTATTTTTTTTTTTTGCAAGACCAAGGGTTATGTAGTTCTAAAACTACATAAGGAATATGCTAGGATGGAGGAATGAAATTAACATATTTTGATTAATGAGAGCCAAGTTTCTCACAAGTGGAGAAGAGTTATCATTTAAAAAGGGGGGAAGACTAAAATGAACCATTGGTGTTAAACTGGAATTGGAAGTTTTAGAATAAAGTCATGGTTTTATGACTGTAAATGTTTTTCATATCCAAACACACACACACACACGTACACATACATACACAGATAAATACATACACAAATAGATACAGATCTCTGTGTGTACATACTAATATTTTCTAGCTTTGGCTACTGACAAGGCCTAGAGGCAAAGACACCCAGACAGCGACAGTCAACAAGTCTCAGATTTTAGTTTCTCAAATCATTCTCTAAGAAGAAATCAACCCTCATGAGACTATATTTATAAGAACAAATAAATAAGTGAATAAAGTAAATAAATGGAGGAGAAGGGAAAGTAGAGTTCTGAGAATGATGGAAATAGAAATTTGTTTCAAGACAAAATCACCAATGGATGATGAAAATAATGTAGGAAAATATGATGAGAAACAGGATAAGTGCATAACCTCAAAGTATCTGGCCACAACATGTTAATTACAAAAGGAAAACAAGGAACTTTACAGTGGAGAAGGCTGGCAGACACCACCTCCAAGGAACAGAGTTAACACCGCTGGTTTAACACACATCCATGTCACAAGCCTCCTGCTATGACACACCGAGAGGGGAAAACATCACTTCTGTGGGACTGCCAGTAATAAATAACTTCAATGTAATTATGAGGAAATATCAGGCAAACCCAAACTGAGGATAGCTCTATAGGCGACCGAGCCAGGACTCTTCACAAGTGCCAAAGTCCTGAAAGTCAAGGAGATGAAGGAGACGTGACAACTAAACGCCATGTGGGATCCTGGACTGGAGCCTGGTCCAGAGAAAGGGCATTAGTGGGATAAAATCCAAATGGTCAAAACTGGAATGGGGTCTGTAGACCAGTTAATAGATTGGACTGGTACGGAGGCAAGATGTTAACATTAGGGGAAGCTGAGTGAAAGACACTTGAAAATTTCATTGTACTATTTTTACAAACTTTTTGTAAGTCTGAATTACCTCAAAATGAAAAAATTTAAAAATATTTGAATTAAAAATTTTAATTTATTAACAAAAACAAAAGAGCCTCATATTTATGGGGGGAGATATAATTACTATGAATGACTTAAATTTTACTATGTTGTTTTTCTAAATTTTCTATAATGAAGTATATTACTTTTATAATTGAAGAGAAAACTATTTTTCTCTGGATGTTATTTAGAAGGAGCAAAAAGTATTCCAGAAATATAAACATCATCCCAAGAAACTGGATATAAGAATATTTAAGAGAGGCTAAAAGTACTTGACTGAATCCTTTTCCCCAATAGCAAATTTAGAAATAGACTCCTTGGGAAATCACTAATTTCCATTATTATATAGCCTTTGAATCATTATTGACTGAATGGTGAAAAAAGTCTGAATGAGTTCATATACATTATAACTTTTATATATGTATAGGTATGTATATCTATAAGTATATCTCTTAGTATAAAAACTTAATTCCTCCTGCAATTTCCTTCCAACCTTTCCTGACCCCTGAGTTCATTAACAGGTCAGTGTCTGAGGGGAAAAAAACAGCCACAGGAAACACAAATGAGTATCCAGGGCCACAGCTACAACTTTAGGAACTTTAACCTTTGTTTATAAAGTGTGACTAATCAAGAGTGGCAAACCATCTTCCTAGAGAGATAAACCATATGTTAGTTACAACAAGGGTATACAAAATTTACCTGTTTTTAAGCCTTATTTCCCTTCTAATTCCTGATAATTTATGGGTACATGAAACATCCCTCTTCTTTTAACCAATAAAATTAAGGATTTTCCCCCCAATATTAAAACTGTTAGAAGAATAAAATAATAAAAAAATAATTTCTTTATGAAGAAATTAAAAATCACCCCAAATCCTGCTACACAGAGATGGCAATTGTTAATATTTTGATCTTCTCTCTAGATATATTTTTACACACAGATGTAGAATTCATAAGTGGGATTATAATATTTTGCAGTGTTCTATAACCTAAAAGATGCTTGGGTTATTTCTAAGGCTTTAATTTTGCAAGTGCCTGTACACACATCTTCACAGACTCAGTCACTCTACCTTCAAAAATAACCTAAGTCTTTTGAAAATCTTAAAAATTATTTTTTATAATAGAGATGTCTAAAAAGGCATACTGTAAAAAATTAAAAGCTCTTTTAATCTCATTCCTTAGGTGCTTCTTCCACCCTGCTCCTCTCACAGTCATCTCCCAGTAAATGGCAGCTCCAGCCTTCCAGTTGCTCTGGAGAAAAGCTTTGGAATCATCTTTGGCGCCTCACTTTCTCTAAAAACCCCTGTCCAATCCATTAGCAGATTCTGTTAGTTCTCCTTAAAAAGTATATATATATTATTATATATATATATAGGATCCAACCAATTCTCACCAACCTCACCCATACCAGACTGGTCCAGCCACCACCATTTCTTGCCTAGCTTCAGAGCACTCAAGGTATACAATTCATTGATACAGTTTCAGTCCTCATTGCAACTGACTAAGAAACATCAAATGCCAAGGTTTTGCACAGGATCAAAGAATATCTACAATTTTCTAAAAAGGCTATAAAAATACTCTCCCTTTTTCAGACTACACACCTCTGTGAGGCTGGATTTCCTTCACATACTTCAACTAAAACATCATAGTGTAACAGACTGATTGCAAAAGGAGACAAATAAATTTAGCTGACTTCTATTAAACTAGATATTAAAGATATTTGCAAAAATGTAAAGCATTGATATACTTTTCACTAATTTTCACTGTTCTGGTAAGTAGTTATTTTTCATGAAAATAATTATATTAATTTATAATGGGTTTATTCATATTATTTTTAAATGAATAATAAATGTTTGAGAAATTGTTTTAGTTAATATGGTAAATAGTCAGAGACATAACCCAACATAACCATCAGTGAACCACTGTTCTATCACTTCACTCTCATTCCAAGTAAAATCCAAAATCCTGACCATGGTTTACAAACTCCCTACATGACCTGAACACTTTTTCTCTATAATCGCACTCCTACCCTTCTCTAACCTCATTTATAACCACTGCTTTTCATCTTTTTTTAAGAATGACCTTCTAATGGAAGGTCTTGGAATATACCAAGTAAGTTCCTGCATGAGTCCTGACACTGCTCTTCTTAATATTTAGAATACATTTCTTCAGATAACCCTATGGCTCACTCCCTCACCTTATAAGCAAGATAGTTCCTCAATATCACATTAAAAAATAATACAAACCAGTACCCTCCATCTTTCTCCATATTTCCTTTATTAGACTTTGTTATTACTTTAAAACAGCAGTGATCACAACTTGACATATTTTTAATTGTCTGCCTTCTCCATCTTGAGTGAAGCCTATTACAGTAGGTTCTCTCCTGTCTGTATGCTCAGAATCTAGAAGAGTACTTGGCACTTGGTTTACCTTCAATAAATTTTGATGGAATGGATGACTGAAGTTGTCATCTTATCGCATTATTTATATTTGCTTTTCCTTTGAAAATTCTCGATTTGATACACAATGCTACAATAAAAATGTTTAAATGCAAGTATATTTTATTCTAAATCAGGGAGAAAAAACCCCAGAAATAATAGGAGAAAATGTAGGTCATCAGAAATGATTTTTGGGGGGAGGGCTTTGGCTCAGTGGTAGAGAACATGCTTAGCATACATGATGTCCTAGGTTCAACCTCCAGAACCTGAATTAAGAACAAACAAACAAAAACTGATTTCATACCTGACATACTCTGAGAGCTTGGTCCAACACTGTTTTGGTATCAGTGTCATAATCTGGGCAGGGCAGCATGGCTCGGCTGAGATGTGCCTGCAGTAGGAGATGTGCTTTGGTGTGAGGGCTGTCAAATGAATGAGGATTTGATTCAAAGGGAAGACATTTCGCCAGTTCGCTATTCATATGATCTTCATTGTGTCTAACTGGCAAATCTGTGTATTCTTCCGCATCCTGAAAAAGCAAACACACCCATGCAGATATATATATTAATGTACTGGATCAAAAGTATAAAAGTTAATGTACTTCTTAGTTTTAATGACTGACATTTAAAACAGTTTAGAAAACCCACATCCCTTAAAACTTTGCTTGTTCAGTACTACCACTAATATTAAGCAAAAGCAAGTAGTGTATAATATACCTGAAATTATGACTACTCTTCTTATTTATACAGTCAACAAGAACAATACAGACCCTACTGGGCTGGACTGGGCTGGCAGCAGTGCACCAGAAACTGAGAGTCTATCACGGACAGACTAATTCTACAAAGTGGAAATAATGTTATGATACGGGAAGTACAGAGTGCTGACGGGATATGCAGTTTGGGGGCTTAGTTATTTTAGAGGGTCAGGAAAAGCTTCCTGGAAGAAGTCATATTTAACTGAAGAACTATAGGATGAGTGGAAGAAATAAGGCAAGGCTGGGAGAAAGGGGGATGAGGATGAGATTCATGAGGTAAGAAATGCATGAAGACCAGAATCATTAACTTAAGATTTACTGAAATTAGATTAAAATAAAATTGCTCAAAATTGAGGATTTCCGGTTCTACGTGTTAGGAACTTAGAAACCACCACTCTGTCCTAATAAACAAACAGCCAAACAGATAAAAAAAATCAACCACTTGTCTTGCATTCATATGAGAGGGGAGGACACAGGGCAAAGTGCTGCCCCCAAGACTGGAAACTCAGGCAAATACATGGAGTCACGCTTAAGAAGAACAGAGACTCAACAAGCAGAAAATGCCATGGGAATCAGTGCTAGGGTGAAAAAACCTGAACTGTAATTGATGAATTTTGAGAGGGTTGGTGTGGACAATGCTGAGAGCTAAAAACTCCAGGGGGACCCAGTCACAGGGGCCCCCCACAATACTGTGAGATTTACCTCTGGGAGCTCGACCGGATTCCCACAGTAAGTATCACAGAAAAAAATCCCCTTGGGCTCCTAGCAAGGGGAGGGGAAAGGAAACATTCTGAAATATGCCAGAGCACTCTGTTTTTCACCAGGCCTGCTCTTAGGAGCAACCAGTTAACCAGAGCCTAACCTGGGATACTATCAGAGCCTAACTGATCTGGGGAAGGGAAACATTACCTGTAACCAGCCCTACCTCTGCACATGGGAGAAGGGAAATACCCAACTCCAGTACGCTCTAGCCATCCTGTCCCATCTAAGGGGGAAGGGCAGAAAAACTGAGAAACAGTTGTGAAATTCATAGCCCAGAGGCAAAGGCTCACTGAAAGCCTTGGGACCTAATCATTGGACCATAGAACGTTCTTTCCACACTGCAGTGCCCCACCTCACTACCACATTACTAAAGGCCTATTTATAGCGGTCCTTTTTACTCAATACGTTATGTCCAGCTATCAAGAAAATAATTACAACATATACCAAAAGGCTTGAAACACGATTTGAAGAAATAGAGCCATCATCAGAACCAGACAAGGCAGGGATGTCAGAATTATCCGATCAGGAATTTAAAACAGCTATGATTAATATACTAAGGGCTCTAACAGATAAAATAGCAAGTAAGAACAGATCAAAAATGTGAGCGAAGAGATGGAAATCCTAAGAAAGAAGCAAAAAGAAATACTAAAGACAAAATCATTGTAACAGAAATGAAGAATGCTTTTGGTGAGCTTACTGGTAGTCTGGATATGGCTGAGGAGAGAATTTCTGAGCTAGAGGATATATCAATCAAATCTCTGAAAACTGAAAAACAAAAACAAAGGCTGAAAAAAAAAAGGACAGAAACAGAATATCCAAGGACTGTGGGACAACAGCAAAAGATGTAACATATGCATAATGGGAATACCAGAAGGAGAAGAGAGAAAATAACAGAAGAAATATTTGAAACAAAATTGACTGCAAATTCCTCCCAAATTAATGTCAGACACCAGACCACAGATACGGGAAGCTCAGAGAACATCAAACAGAATAAACAGCAACAAACCAACAAACAACCCCAGAACAAAATGCCCCAAAGCCCCCAAGCCCCCAAATCCCAAAAAACACCACACCAAGGCACATCATCTTTAAACTACTGAAAAATCAAAGCTGAATAAAAGTTTCTGAAGGAAGCAGGAGGGAGAAAAACACCTTACCTATACAGGAACAAAGATAAATATTACTTCTGAATTATTCTCAGAAACCATACAAACAGGAATAGAGTGGTGTGAAGTATTTAAAGTGTTGAGAGAAAACAGCCCATCAACCTAGAATTCTGTACCCTGTGAAATTATCCTTCAAAAGTAAAAGGGAAATAAAACTTTCTCAGACAAATAAAAATTGAGTTTATTTGTTGCCAGCAGACCAGCAGACTTGCCAATAGACCTGCCTTGCAAGAAATATTATAAGAAGTTCTTTAGAGAGAAGGAAAATAATAGAAGTCAGAAATTTGGACCCATCTGAAGAAAGGAAGAGCACTGAAGAAGGAATAAGTGAAGGTAAAACAAAAACTTTTATTTTTCTTACTATTAATTGATTTAACAGACAACACTTTGTTCAAAATAATAATAGCAACAGTGTATTCAATTACATATGCATATGTATATGTCTCATGCTTATGTATGTATCTTGTCTTATATATATAAGTGAACTGAATGACAGAAATAATACAAGAGATAGGAGGAAGGAATTACGATTACTGTCATTATAAGATACTCATGTTACCTGTGAAGTGGTATAGTGTTATTTGAAAGTAGAATTTGATTAGTTTTAAATGTACATTGCAGACTCTAGGGCAACCACTAAAAAGGCAAAAAAAAAAGTATAACTGATATGCTAAGGAGAAAATGGAATCATATAAAATGCTCAATTAGGACCACAAAAGACAGAAAAAGCAGAAAACAAAAATAGGAACACAGGGCAGCAAATAGGAAATAACAAATATAGTGATAGTAATCCAACTATATTTGAATGTCAGTGGTCTAAATGAACTGATTAAAAGACAGACTTTCAGGGTGGATCAAAAAACATGAACCAACTATATGTTGTTTACAATAAACCTACTTTAAAGACACAGGTTTAAAGGCAAATGGACGGAGGGAAATATATTATGCTAACACTAATCAAAAGAAAGCAAGAGTAGTTATATTAACTTCAGACAGAGCCAACTTCAAAGCAAGGGAAGTTATCAGGAATAAAGAAGAAAACTACATAATGATAAAGGGGTCAATTCTCCAAGAAGATATAACAATTCTTAATGTGTATGTACTAACAATAGAGCACCAAAGTATGAATGCAGTTAGTGAATGCAGGATTGGCTTAATATTTGAAAATAAATTAATAAATTCACTTTATTAATAAACTTCAAAAGAAAAACCAATCATCTTAATTGATGCTGAAAAATATTTTGACAGAATCTAACATCCATTACTAACAAAAACTCTCGGCAAACTTGGAGAAGAAGGGTACTTTCTCAATCTAGTAAACGACATCTCTGAGAAACCTACAGCTAACATCATATTTCAGTAATAGACTGAATGCTTTCCTCCTAAAATCAGGAACAAGACAGACATTTCTGCTCTTAGTACTTCTATTTAATATTGCACCTGAGGTTCTGGCCAGTGCAATTGGGCAAGAAAAAGAAATAAAGACATCAAGAATGAAAAGGAAGAAGTAAAATTGTCTTTATTTATAGATGACATGATCATCAATGTAGGAAATCTGACAGAATCTATAAAATATTCTACTAGAATAAATGAGTTTAGCAAGATTACAGGATATAACATTAATATAAAAATTGTATTTCTGTATATTAGCAATGAATAATCAGAGCTGAAAAACAAATTTACAGTAGCATAATATATATACAGTCGTCCTCCTTACCAGAGGTCTCCAACTCCAAGACCCCTAATGGAAATACTGAACCCTATACCTACATCCTATGTTTTTTCCTACATATAATACCTATGATAGAGTTTAACTTATAAATTAGGCATAGCAAGAGAGAATAAGAAGAGTATCTGAATTGCCAGCAACACTACTCTTGTGCTTTGGGCCCACTGTTAAGTAAAATAAGGGTTACTTGAACACACGCACAATGATACTGTGACAGGTGATCTGATATCCAAGAAAGCTACTAAGTGATCAATGAGCGGGATATTTAGGACAAAGGGATGATTCATGTCCTGGGCAGGATGCAACAGACAGTGTGAAATTTCATTAGGCTACTCAGAGCAGCATGCAACTTAAAACTTATGCATTGTTTATTTCTGGAATTTTCCATGTAATATTTTTGGACTGCTGTTGACCATGGGTAACTGAAACTATAAAAAAAGAAATCATAGATAAGGGGGAACTACTGTATTTAGAGATGAATCTGACCTAAAAAAAAAAAGAGACCTGTACACCGAAAATTACAAAATGCTGTAACATTGCTAAGGAAAACTAAAGAAGACATAACTAAATGAGGAGTTGCACCTTAATTCTCCTAAAATAAATCTATCTATAGACTTAATATAATCTTAAACCAAACCACAGCAGACTTTTTTTCCCCTCTTTGGTAGATACCGAAAAGAAGATTTTTGGGTTTTGATCACCAATTTCAATAAATGTGTGTGTGTGTGTGTATGTATGTGTGTGTGTATGAGGGGTGTTCCCACACCAACAGCACATCTTAGACACTAGCTAGGTGTCCTACAATTCAACTCAATTCTGACACTACCTACCCAGAGATAGCATCAGATTCTGAAAGTTAAGGATTCAGTCCTACGATATTGCCCACTGCCAATGTGACCCCAGATGCCGGCTGCAAGCCCAGGTTATCACCTGTGCTTCTGATGGACTGGCTATATAGATTGGAGGTTCCAAAACCCCACCTTAGGTTTAATTAATCGGTTAGAGTGGCTCACAGAACTCAGAGAAACACTTTACTTACTGGCTTACTGGTTCATTATAAAAGGATATAGCTTAGGAACAGGGAGATAGAAGAGATGCATAGGGCAATGTATGGGAAAAGGGCTCAAAGTTTCGATGCTTTCTCTGAGCACACCATTCTTCCCAAGTCTCTGCAAGCTCTTCAAACCCTGTCCTTTTGACTTTTTTTGGAAGCTTCATTACATGGATATGACTGATTAAATCATTGGCTGCTGGTGACTGAACTTAATCTCCAGCCCCTCCTCGCTTTCCCCAAGGAATACGGGAAGGTGGGAAGTGGTGAGACTGAAAGTTCCAAACCTCCAGTTAGATGGCTGGCTTCACCAGCAACCAGTGCTCATCCTTCGGCGCTTTTCAAAGTCACCTCATTAACATATCAAAAGAAACCTTTACTGCTCTCCTCACTTAGGAAATTCCAAGGGTATTAAGAGTTCTGTTTAGGAGCTTCCAGAACAGGGAAGACCGAATATTTCTTATAATAAATCACAATGTTACAATTTCAAAATTCATATGGAAATGCAAAGGACCTAGAATAGCTGAAGGAACTCTGAAAAAGGAGAACAAAGTCGAAGAGCTAGTGCTTATTATCTGATTTCAGAACTTAATACAAAGCTACACTGAACAAAAAAGTGTTGTAGTGAAGTAAAATAGAGTCCAAAAATAAACCATACATATATGGACAATTTTAGACAAGTCTCAAAGGCAAAGCAGTGGAGAAAGAATAGTCTTTTCAAGAAATAGTCTCAGAATAATTGGGTATCCACATGCAAAAAAAAAACAACCATAAAAACCCCAAAACAACAACAAAAAATCCTTCAATCTCTACCTTGTAGTACATACAAAAATTCACTTAAAATATATTATAGACTTACATGTAAACTCTAAAACTATACGACTTTCATATGAAAACATAGGACAGTGTCTTTGCTACCTAGGATTAGGAAGTTTTTTTACAACAGGATAATTTAAAGTTTGATTTATAAAAGAAAAATTGGTAAACTGAGCTTCCTTGAAATAAAAATCTTCTTTTCTTAATGAAAATAGAAACCACAGACTGAAAATATTTACAGGGTATATATCTAATATGGTACTTGTATCCAGAATATATAAACTCTCAAAACTCAGACTGAGAAAACAAACAGCCCAGTAAAAAAATGGGCAAAGATTTAACAAATATTTTACATAAAGATGTGCAATATCATTACTTATGGTAAATACAAATAGAATGGCCAAAATTTAAATGACTAACACATCAAGTACTGGTAAAGAGGTAGAAAAACTGGAACTTTCACACACAGCTGGTGGG
This sequence comes from Vicugna pacos, assembly GCF_048564905.1. Classification (NCBI taxonomy): domain Eukaryota; kingdom Metazoa; phylum Chordata; class Mammalia; order Artiodactyla; family Camelidae; genus Vicugna; species Vicugna pacos. The sequence continues at coordinate 27,853,411 of NC_132994.1, forward strand.
AATGTAACATGTTATAATCTGTTTGGAAAACATTTTTACATTTTCTTAAAAATTAAACACATAATTATGATGTGACTCAGCCATTCCATTCCTAGAGATTTGCCCAAGAGAAAACATATGTCCACAAGGAGACTTGTACACAGAAGTTGACAGTAGCTTTACTTATGAAGTAAAAAACTGGAAAAAATCTAAATGTCCATCAGCAGGTGAGGGGATTAAACAAATTATGTTTCATCCATACAGTGGAATTCTACTCAGCAATAAAAAGAATGAACTATTGATACGCACCATAACATGGATGAATCTCAAAATAATTATGCTGAGTGAAAGAAGCCCGACCAGAACAAGAGTATACTTCATTGATATGATAATATAATATAATTTATATATAGAACATGCAAACTCATCTGTAGCTCACAGACAGGTACAAGATAGCTTCTGATTTGTATCTGAAAGGCACAAGATTCTTGCCTATGAAATAAGACTTACAATGACACTCTTTAAGATACTATTTGGAATTCAGTAATACAAAACCATTAGAGTATTCTACTATCTACGTATAATACATCTTCACCTTTTCTTGTCTGATTTACAACTTCAGAAATTTGTGCCTTTACTGTATGTTAAGAATATACTACAAGAGCATTAAAAAAAAGGACAATGATGATAGGGTTATATCCTTATGATAAAAATTCAGCCTATATTAATGGACAAATTTCTGTTTCAAAAATTGAATGAAATAAATTTATTTAAATAAATATTTGTTGAAGATCCACCTGATGAGGGAGACAGATATTACCCATTACTTGCATAAATAAATGCAAATTTGGTATGGTGACAAATGCAATGAAGAAGAAATACATAAAAGCATGAGAGTTTTTAGCAAAGAAATCTGAGGTCATAAAGGTTTCCTGAAGGAAAAGGCAGACATGCTCTGATACAGAGGATATGCAGATGGTAACCAGATGAAGAAGAAGTGAAGAGTATTCTAGGAACCGTATATAGTATATGCAAAGGCCCTGTAATGGAAGGGAAAATGATGAGTCCAAGAGACTGAAAAATGTTGTCTAAAGATAATTTCAATGGATTTAATACCTGAAAAAAAATCTCAAATGAATATTTGGAACATTCTGTTTAACTAAACTGGATAAATTGAATATAATTTTATAATATACAGTAAAACACATTTAATAGAAATATTAAAGTAATCATCACATTGCCTCTCATTCATGAATTACGTCTCTTGCTTTATTTGTTTTGCAATAGTCAAAACTATCACAGCTGCTTGATACTATTTTGAACACTGTCTTCACCCTTTTGCACTGCTTCTGTAAGAAGGGTATGCTGACACATTAGCAGTTAATGTTTTCCCCTGTGTGTCATCTTGGTTTTCTTTTCGTATGTCATTTCAGCTCTTTCCTGTTTTCTCTGAAGTTATCTGCCAAAGAAGGACCAGTTACATATGACAGTGCTATTATTTTTGATTTCAGGTGAATTTCAGGGTGAAAACATTGTTACCTGATACTGACGCATCTCAACCTAATATCTGGGCTCCATCCAAATCCCCATCAACACCCGTCCACCTATCCCAGCCTAGCCAAATGGCTTAAGAAAACCATGACAGCAGATAAGGAAAAAGATGGTTTAGAAAGCTAAAACATGATCTTTTCTTTCAAGGAAATTAAAATGACATTGGGGAAAACAGTTTATATAAACAATTATTTTAAGTGCAGAATAAAATACTGTTATTCAGAGAAGAGCCCTGAAGTGTACTGGATGTGTTGGAAAGTTTCCCAAAAGAGACAGTGTTTGTTCTAGGCTTAGAACAATTTGTAGAAGAGGAGAGAGGGAGACAGATTCCTTGCATTCCAGGCACAGAAAACAGTATGAGCAGATCCATAAAAACAGATAAGGAGGGGTCTAAGGTTTAAGCCTCAGGGATGAGGAGAATGATGATGCTATTAATACCAGAGAAGTTGGGAACACTCAGTGAGCGGGAGCTTTCTTTTAAGCATGCAAAATACACTTAAAGAGAGGGCATAATCCACATAGCGGGGTGGAGGTGAAGGGAGAAGAAATAAGCTTTAAATCTATTTTACAATCCAAAATTTTATTCATATTTAGATTTCTTTCTACTGTTCATAAAATACAATTTCCTCTGATCTTTTACCAGATGAAAATCAAATAACTATTTTAATACTGCAAACTGTATCAGTTCTCCAGGCTTTAGATACAAAGGAAATAGGTTTAAAACGATTTACAAATTGTATGAAAAGTTACATTAAAATCAAACTATAAGGAAAAGTAAGAATTTAGCTTAAAGTGCTAATTAATACCATTATCTAAGTAATCCACTTCCCTGAGTACAATCCCGATCAAATTTGATTATATACATTACACACCCTGCTTCCCCACACTGTGTGTGTGTGTGTGTGTGTGTGTGTGTGTGAGCTATTGATTGATTGATTGGGAGGAAACAATATAAACTAGGTATTTTCCAAATACCTCTGAAACTGTGAACATCTTCCTGTGGTGTATGATTCTAGCATCCAAAGATGCACATTTTTCATAAAGCATGACTTCTAAATGCAAGCCAACTACCTCAACTGGTGCTAAAGAAACAAGGATCTGCTCCAATACTAGGGGAAAAAATAATGGTGCTGAATTCACTGAGAAGTGGCCTATCTAAACAGACAACTCACTATCATGCTTACTGTAACTTTGAGGGTTATTTTCAGGTAAATTTGATCATTATGCTTTTTATTGTATTTGCTTACTTTAGAATCTAAACTCTATGTAAGAATGTGACTCCACTGTTCTCCAAACCATGCCAATCCTGCTTGAATTACCAGATTTATTGCTTTAATCCCCTGCTTCACCAGGATTGTGATTTTGCTCACTGCCAGCAGTATCAGTCTCAGATGAGTCTGCTAACAGCTGAGCACATTTAAGTTTGGAAAAAATGCTCTGCGGTAGAGAGATCCTTCTAAGTCAAATAGGGGAGCCATCAGATCTTTAATGTAGATTACCCAAAGACAGTGATCTTACTGAAAAATTTAATTCGGGGGATGCCTTTTTTCAGTGCATAAAAGCAATCTAAGGGTTCCTTTATTAATTAAACTAAGGGTTTCTTAATTTCTTTGCAAAATGTGTACACTTTAATAAACATTAAGAGTATTTTCATAGCCACAATGGACAAGGTCTTAGTGTACTGAGGCATTTATTTACCAGATATTCACTCAGGATACACTATTGCCAGGTATACAATGTTGAACAAAAACAAAGACACGATTCACTACTCTCACGAAGACTTAAAGTCAAGTTGGGGGTAGGGTGCAGACCTCAATCAAAACTGACCATGAATAAATGTAAAATGACAACTGGACAAGTATATGGAAGGATGGGTACAAATAATAGCAGTAGGTCAACTGAGCTGAAAGAGTGAAAAAAAATATATATATTTCAGTAAAAAAGGGAGAAGTGATAGGTTAAGGCTCAAATTTGAGCTGAAAGAGGGACACTGATTCTTATACACTCTTTGGAATGCTTATGTAGACTTTATTATTTAATACATTCTTTTGATAAGTAACATCCTTTTCATTATTAACTTTGACACAGGCAATGATTTTGAGATCTTCCAAGAGTTGATACTTGATTTGTTTATAAAATATCAAATCAGTAATAGTTTCTATAGTTACAAATTATCCAAAATTAAATGAGGTTTCATCAAAAGCTATTATTTCCTTTGAGGCTCCCTCCTTTTCTGTTTCCAGTGTTTGAATTAAAGGAGAATCCAAAGAACGTAGAAGGTAATTCATCCCCTTAGAAATGTTATAGATAACGACGGTGGTACGCATGGTGTGAGGTGGTAGAGAGAACACGGGATCCGGGAATTGATACAACAGGTGGATTTTACAAGCTATGTGACCTTCTGAGAGTAACTGAACCTCCCCAAGTTCCAAATTCCTTATCTTAAACTGGGATTTGGTGTGAGGAGTCAATGTGAAATACTTCGAAGCTGTAAGACTTGGTATAGATGTCAGGCATTAATGCTATAGTAATAATCCTCACACCTGATTCCATACAGAATGTTAACTGAGGCTTGAGATTCAATTATTTGAGTTTTGTTCTACAGTTTTCAGTTGTAAACCTTTGTTTATAATTATGTAAACACACTTCCCTACCTAAAATGACATTTAATTAACTTACTTTGAAAAACATGATGATTCTTAAATATTATTTAAACAAATAATATTATTATTCATGCTCTACTAGTAGTGGCATATTCATTTTAACCAAGTAATCACAATTTTTCTGTAATTGCATTACAGAAAATATTGGTTCTTTGAAAGACAATGTTCTCAATATGAGACAGTCAAATTAAAGATAAAATAGTCAGGAATTATATCCTCTTGAACTACAGATTTGATACTGAAGGCTTTAGTCTCCAATCTCCAATTAGGTTTCTTTTAAATCCATATTAATCAAACATTCACAAAAGCACATCACCGTGTGATAAGGAAATATATGCTCTCTTCAGCGATAAGGAAATACGCTCTCATCACTGAAGTGAACTAACTCAAAATACTGTGAAGAGAAAGGGAAAAGGAAGAATCATTTATATGACACACCTGATGCAACTTTTTTGAAGAAAAAGTATTATGGATAGTTACAGTACTCTGAAACCCTACAGTGTTTTCTAAATAAAACTCAAGTGCTATTTGACACAACATTGTAAAATGATTGTAAATCAATGAAAAAAGTTAAAAAAAAAACCCCAAAACTCAAGTGCTATGAACCACAATAATGAAACAGAAAATATCGATTTTTAGATCAATTAGAATATATAAAACATTATCAGCATTCTTAACTCATTTTTTTTGTGGTCTGATTATGAATTTGGGCAGCACTTTAAAATGAAGACTCACTGAAGACACTGCTATTTAACCCTCAATTGCTCTGCTAGACCTTCCTGTGAAAACCATGGTCATTTATTCCTGGAATTCCAGTTCACAATTTTTCTAAGCTCTTTAGAATGTGGCATGTTTGCTTCACCACTTTACTAAGCTCTTATCTCCTCCAACTATTTTATTCTGGGTGTTTCAGAATACTTACAAAGGAGATTTTTTTACTTAGTTTGGATTGGTTAGAAAAGCAGCAAACCCAGGATCAGCAGAGAGAGCTAGTAAAATAATGAAATCCCTGCTTCAAAACAAACAAGCAAACAAAAACCTTTCCTAGCCACTTCTCCCTCTGTAGGACACTCTCTTTATCTCCAAATTACTCCTCTAATTTTAAACAACTTGTCTAGTTAATTTCCTGTGTGTGATCACTGACTATAAGTGAGGCTCATTTTCTTATCTACATCGTGTGGGCAATTAAAGGAAATTGAAAGTGGGCAGTGAAGCTTTCATGCAACTGGGCCTGCAGCTGAACGGAGGGCAGCGAGGTCAGTCGAGTCCATTATATCTTTATGTGAGAGGCTGGTTTGTCTGCCCTGTCCTTGTTTATTTAGTGTAGGCTGGACAGGCTTCTAACTGCAAATCTATGTCTCTGATTTGCCCAGCTGTCCTTGAATAAAGACATCTCCTCTGCAAATGTTAAATGACAGTGATTGACAACCTATGATGAACTCGGCTCACAACCCCCTGCTACTGTTTTTAGATTGCAAAAGAGAAATCAGAATAAAGAAACATCTTTCATAATCACATCAAATGGGCCCTGCTGTTCATTCAATAGTTTTCATTTTGTTTCCCTTTTCATCACAAACCTCAATCTGTTCTACAAATCCTATAAACTCAGCTACTCCACATAAAGAAAAAAATTAAAAAAAAAAATCAACCAAAACATATGTATGTATGCTACTACATTTTGCTTGCAAATTCACACTAATTTTAGTTTACTAGGGCTATACACTCTTACATAATGATTTGTTCACATCACTGTATCACTAAATTAATCGCTTGTTCTCCAAAGAACAATCTGGGAAATCTATACTGCTGAGGTATGTCTTTCAGTGATTAGGTGGCACTTTGGTTTAGTTAGGACTCTGGTAGCTTTATCCAATATGTAAGTCTTACATCTTCTTGTGGCCCTTAAATATGGTGACTGGACAGCTTACTTTTTAGATCTGTTAAAGTAAGAAGCTTATCAAATACTTTGTATCTGCTTTGCTTTTTCTCTTGAATGAAAGTGTATAAAGATGTGAATTTTGTTTGAGTATGTATGTATGAGTGTGTTTACGCAAATTTTTTTCTTCTCGGTGCAATCAATAACCGTAAGAGTCTGCTATACCAAAGAAAATTACCGAGGTAAGAAACAGCCAGCATGGGTTCACGCGTGGTCTTGCGTAAGCACGACGCAGCAGCGAATAGTGCTTCTGTGTCGCTGCACACATCACTGCCCACGCTGAACTCTCTCTCTAAGTAGCAGATAAGAGGGCACTTGGACAGTGGGATGGCAACCTGATCAAGGTGAGGGACTAAAGAAGCTGTAAACTATAACTTAATCTCTGTCATGGGAAAAGCAAAACTTATAAAGTTAATGAGTTCTAGACTTTAAGTAGCACTTGATTAATCTGTAACATTCTGAGGCGTTAAAACAAACCAAAATTAGTTTCTCACATTCCAGTGCTGTCTTTTGGCCACTGAAGCCGTAGAAAAAGCATTTCAGTAAATTTCCCTGATAGGAAACCTGTTTATTTTCTGTGTCTTTATGAAGCACTAAACTAATTTATTATGTATTTCATAATAATATTTAAAAAATTAATCTGGCATTTACCAAACCAGGTCCAGATATTATAAGGGATAAAATTTAAGGGATTATATTTTTATTACTTCCGATTACTTTTATTCAATCATTAATTTACTAGAAAACTGTGACACAACTTATTTTTTAAATCATATATATACATAATTAGTATTATTTCTAACACTCATGATTTGTACTTTTATTAAACTTATTTATTCAAACTGAATAAATCATATACTACTATAATGAATAAAGTATATTTATTTCTAAAATAAAGTAGACTGACTTACATGGAACTTACAATGACCTCAAAATGCAGTGAAAGGTATACTAGGAATAAGTTTAATAAGATTATAAGCTAAAAGAAGAAAGTAAGATAAGAGCCCTTGGTTATAAAATATTTATTGGAAAATGATAAAACTAAGATCTAGTTAAGCAATAATAAAATATTTTTCTGATATGCACACACTTTGTTTCACTAAAATAAAATATCAAAATAATTTTATTATATGCAGATGGCAAACGTGTTAACACTGATGGATATAATTGTAATTACTCATAGATCTATATGTGTTTCCTATCAGGGCTCATGTAAGTACATGTGTCTGATTTGTATCAATGTCTTAAAGTAATGGACATATGTTTGGTCTTCAACCAGTTGGGGCAAGCACAGAATCATTTGCCAAAATTACATATGAACAAGAAATAGTACTTTATTCTTTGCATTGTAAGAACGACCACCTGGTTGACAGCTGGATTTTAAGGGATCTTACAATAGTGGGTACCAGCAGGTCTGCTGTACTTAAAATAATTTCAGTGGTGAGAATTCCATCAGGAACTTCTATTTCCCAGGATTTAGAGTTAAGTCCTTAAAAAATTGCTCTTTGATGAAACTTAAAAAAATTCCTCAGTTTTCAAGGATATAATAGAAACACCTCACAGCTTAACAATGTTTAGATATTTTCCTCTTAAGAATAAAAAATCTTGGGGCTATCAGGTTTGAATCCTAAAAGCAAATAACTGAGATTAGCAGCAATATACAATAATTGTGTATGGTTAAATGTCACACTTTGCAGCCCACCTTTAAAAGCTAAATAAACTTTTTTAACTACCTTGCTTCTGCCTTTAACACTTCACATTTTTATTAGAATGACTTTCTTTTTAATTTGCATTTCTATAGGCTATATGAGATTATATCAAATAGAAAACAAACAAAAAACTAATAAAACCCAAAGTGGAAACATTAAAACACTTCTAATCTATTTAATATCTATTGACTATCTTTCATCCAGGAATTAAGAAATACAGATTCAAAAAGTAAAATAAATTTAAAAGCAAAAAAACCAAAATAGGCCAATATACAAAAATATCACAAGATAATACAGGAATAAGCGATACATGAGTGAAACAAACACTGGTGTAATGAATTTAGAAAAAGCAGTAACCACTGAATCTGAATAAGAGGATCTTTTAAGAGGGAGCTGAGCCAAGATGGATGGATGAATGAACATTAGACACATAGTCCAGGTGGGAATTGGGCAAAAGTGTGAAGCTGAGCATACATACAGTGTGTTTAAAGGTGACAGAAGGTTCAGGTAAAAAAAGAAGGCTGTGGAGGGCTTTGACAGCCAGGTTAAGGAAATAATGCTTTATTATGTACATAATTTTAGATTTTTGAGGGGAGAAATGATGCAAATGATGTTTTAAAACATAAACTGGCAGGGATGAGTTGGGAGAATTGAAGAGGAAAAAGAAACTAAAGCAGGAAGATCATTTAAAAAAGACTGTTTAGCACAATTGTTTTGGAATGGGTGACGAGAACCCAGACAGGAGCTGAAGAGTGAACAGTCTTGAAAAAAGAAACTTGAGGAAAAAAATTATGAAGGAACAGACTTGGTAGCTGGTGTAATATGTGGAACTGGGGCGGAGAAAAGTGGGAGCCATGGGTTACTCAAAGGAATTCATCTGGGGGGTATGAAAGAACACAAATACAATTGACAGACAAAACAAGGACAGGAATCCTGGAAATAATAAAGAGCTAGACTGAGACACTCTGAACGTGGGTCACAGAGGGACAATGAAGTGGGAATGTCCCCTGATCAAGCAGAAGCTGGAACTGTAGTTCACAAGGGCGGCGAAGGCTGTGACTATGCTATGGGATTCAACCATTTAAAGGTAGTATTTTAAACTGTAATGTGGTGTGACTTGAGAAAGTGTGTACATAGGAAAGTAGACAAGCAAGAAAAAAAAAAACGAGAACAGCTAGAGGTAGACACAGGAAGAGGATCCAATGTCAAACTATAAGAAAAAGAACTGCATAAGATACGGAAGTGTACTTTTAAGGATGAAGAGAGTATCAAGAAGTAACCCACGTTGTCAAATGCTGCAAAAAGATTCAAGAGAACAAACACTAGGAAAAGATTGTAGCTCTGGGTAACTCGGAGGGCACGGGGGACCTCTGGAAAATTTGAACAGTAACAATCCAGATTACAGGAAGTTATGAATAAATGGATGGAAGAGAAATGAAAACAGCAGGTTGAGACTTCATTTTCTATTTTGGCAGTGAATGGTAGAAAGGAAGTAAGATGGTGATTTGAGGAGAATGTTAAAACCAAATAAAGAGGAGTCTTCTCCCCAGATTTAGGGTGACCTATGCATGTTTAGAAGTGCATTTTTTTTTCAGTTAAAAAAGTTGTTTTAAAGTTTATAAGAAACAGTATCAAGAAATCTACTGAGAAAATTGCATAAAAAAAGGTATAATGGGGAGAACCAGTAGAGTATTAGAGCCAGCTTGTGAAAGTCAACTGTTATCCAATTTATGTTTTGTTTACTTAGTCATAGATTGGATTTTCTCCACTTTTTGGCTACTATGAATAATGTACCTATGAACACTCACGTACAAGTTTTTGTGTGTTTGAACATGTTTTAATCCTTTTGGATATATACCTAGGAATGAAACTGGTAAACCATATGGTAATTCTGTTCAATGTTTTAAGGAACAGCCAAATCGTTTTCCAAAGCAGCTGCACCATTTTACATTCCCAAAAGCAATGTATAAGATTTCCAGTTTCTCCATATCCTCACTAACATTTGTTTATTTTCTTTCTGATTATAACCATTCTAGTGGGTGTGAAGTAGTATCTCCCTGTGGTTTTAATTTGCATTTTTCTAATAGTTACTGATACTAAGCATCTTTTAAAGTGCATATTGGCCATTTTTATATTTTCTTTGGAGAAATGCTTTTTTCAGATCCTTTGGCCACTTTTTAACTGAGCCATTTTTATTGAGATTAAAAAGTTCTTTATATATTCTGGATGCAAGTTCTTTATCAGATGTATGATTTGAAAATATTTTCTTCCATTTGGTATCTTTCCACTTTCTTGATGATATCATTTGGAGCACAAAAGTTTTTTTTATTGAAGTCCAATTTATCCACTTTATTTCTTTTGTTGCTTGCACTTCTGGTGTTTTATCTAAAAAGGCATTATCTAATCCAAGGTGAGGAAATTTTACACCTATGTTTTATTCTACGAGTATTAGTTTTAGCTACCACATTTAGCTCTATGGTCACTTTTAGAGTTAAGTTTTGTGTATGATGTGAGGGAGGGGTCCAGTTTTATTCTTTTGTCTGTATATACTCAATTATGTTAGGAACATTTGTTGAAAAGACTATTCTTTCTTCATTAAATTGGTTTGGCACCCTGCTATAAAATCAACTGACCGTAACTGTATGAGTTTATTTCCTGACTCTTGATTCTATTTAATTGATCTATATGTCTCTCCTTTTACCATACTATTTTGATTAGACTAGCTTTGTAGTAAACTTTGAATAAAGAATTCTAAGTCTTCAAACTTCGCTCTTCTTTTTCAAGATTGTTTTGGCTAGCTGCCTTGCATTTCCATATGAATTAGAGCATCAGATTCTCAACTTCTGCAAATAAATCAGCTGGGATTTTCACAGGGATCATGTTGAACCTGTAGATGAATATGAAGAGTATTGCCATTTTAACAATAATTAAGTCTTCTGATTCATGAACATGAGATATCTCCATTTACTTAGAGAAATCTTCATTTGTTTAGATCTTTATTTTCAACAGGGTTCTGTAGTTTTCAGTTTACAGGTTAACACTTCCTTGGTTAAATTTATTCCTAAGTATTTTATTCTTTTTGATGCTGTTATAAAGAAAATTGTTTTCTTGGTTTTATTTCATATTGTTCATTTCTAGTGTATGGCAATACAGTTCTGGTTTTGTTTTTTTTTTTTTTTTTGTATATTGATCTTGTATCCTGCAATCTTGCTCAACTTTTTAAAATTAACTCTAATAATATTTGGGTGAATTCCTGAAAGCTTCTCTATATACAAGATCATGTCTTTTGGAATTGGAAAGTTTTACTGCTTCTTTTCCAATCTGTAAATCTTTAATACCTTTTTCTTCTCTAATTGCCCTAACTAGCGTCTCCAGTACAATGCTGAATAAAATGGTGAGAATGAACATCCTCATCTTGTTCCTAATCTTAGGAAGAAAAGCATTCAGTTTTTCATCATTCAGCATAATGTTAGCTCAGGGTTTTTTTGTAGATGCCCTTTGTCAAGTTGAGGAAGTTGAATTCTATTCCTTTTTTATTGAGTGTTTTGATCACAAAAGGGTGCTAGATTTAGTCAAATGTTTTTTACCTGTCTATTCAGATGATCATTTTTTTTCTCCCTTATTCTATTAAAATGTGAATTGTATTACTTGCCTTTTGGATGTTAAATCAACCTTATATTCCTGGAATAGATCCCACTTGGTCATGGTATATAATCTGTTTACTCAGCTGCTGGATTTGATTTGCTAGTATTCTGTTGAGGATTTTTGCATCTATATTTACAGGGGACATTCACCTGTTGTTCTTGTGATGTCCTTGTCTGCTTTTGGTGTCAGGGTAATACTGGCCTCATAAAATGAGTTGGGAGGTGTTCTCTCATTTTTTAAAAAGAATTTATATAGAATTGATATTAACATATAATGTTTCATAGAATTCAGCAATAAAGTTATGTGAGCCTGGGATTTTCTTAGTGGGAAGTTTTAAAATTACTAATTCAATCTCTTTACTTCATATAGGTCAAATTTAGATGTTCTATTTCTTCTTGAGTCAATATTGGTAGTTTGTATCTTTTTAGGAATTTGTCTGTCTCATCTGCATTATATAGTTTTTTGGCATACAGTTGTTTATAGTATTCCCTTATAATCCTTTTTACTTCTGTGAAGTCACTCGTAATGACTTCTGTTTCATTACTGGTTATAGTGACTTGAATGTCCTACTTTTCTTGGTTAGTTTAGGCAAAATTTGTCAATTTTGTTGCTCTTTTTAAAGAGCCAACTTTTGGTTTAATTGACTTTCTCTACTGATTTTATATTCTCTATTTCATCTATTTCAATGCTAATCTTTATTCTACTCTTCCTTCTGCTTGTTCATTTTTCTTCAGCTTCTTAAATTAGATTAGTTTACTGACTTGGGATATTCTGTAATATAGGCAATTACAATGATAACTTTCCAAAGTTATGTTCTTTCTATTATGCAAGGGTTTTTGTCATCTGAGTGTTCAGTATGTAAGTCTGCTGCAAAGTTGTGCAAGCAAGCAAGAGTCATAAGGCAACTATTCTCAAATATTTCAACCAGTTAAAAATTAGTCATCAAGAATTCTTTCTGACTGAATATTATCATTTAACTCTAGCCATCAGCCAACAACTCTGTCAGTCTCTAACTGTATAAGATCAATGCAACAATACAATGTAAAGTAATAAAAAAAAGATTGCAAAATAAAACTAAACATCTTGGAAACGATGCATTATTTCACTAAATCCATGCAAGTGATGCATGTTGGAAAAACATGCAAATCCACTGGCAAATGAGAATCAGGAAGAATTAGGCTGATTAATAACTGAAGAAGAAAGACATATGAGAAAACATAAGAATGATATCATAAATGCTCAAAAACAAATAATTTCAATAAAGTACTGAGACAGGTTATTGGGAAAATTGATGACATCCTTAAATATAATTTTGGAAAAAATTATTTTCTTTAAGATTGTATGCTAAAAGTTAAACCCGAAGTGAAAAGTATTATACCTCAATATAAAATTATGTTAGAAAAATTGTCTTTTGAAAATTGTCATGAAATTGTGTCTCAAAAAATCACCACAAACAAAATAAATTTGATTCAGCCTTTAAGTCAACAAATAGTTGAGCTATAAGTTCAAATTCTGTTGTATATAAAAGAAAAAGAACTTTTTCTCCACAGGTTTTAGTTTCTTTTAAGATATTTCTTTTTCTTCAGTTAAACTGTCCTCTTCCTTCTCCCTACTTACTATAAAATATTATGCTCTCTTTTTGAGTAGATAAATTTTAGTGTTTTTTCCCTAGGGACTAGTATCCTTAGTTCTCTAATACTGCCTCTTCTTTGATTCTTTCTTATTTAGCACAATGATGTAAAAGCTCCCAATTCATTAGATTTTGAATGTTGTATAAATTCTGTGCCTTAATAACAATATGCTTATTTACAAAACTCCCAATTCACAATCAAGTAGTAATTCTATATATCTGTATAAAAATGTTATGCTAAATCTGTTTCAGTGCCCTGAAAGTCTTAACAGAGTTTTCCAAGAGGGAGAACATGACACCATTGGTACAAATCTGAATTTCAAGCTACAGTTGGATATATATAGATCTGCATATCTTAATATGTGATGAATACATTCAAATGTACCACAGAATTCTATCTGGACAGTATCACCATTATTAATACAAACATAAACATTAATTTTTATAGATGGTTGCTCCTCAGGATAGTCTACCAATATCCATAAACTAAAAACTGTAAAGAACACATTAATAGAATACAGTAAAACTTGTGAAATAGGTCAGTGCTCATATACAGTCTTTTAAGTTTCAAAAATTCTCTTCCTAGACGTCTAATCAACAAACCCATTGCTGAGGTCCAGAGTTCGGAAAGTGAGAGACCCATGCCACAGCATCCAGGGGAAAGAAAGTCAGCCATACTGACAGGATGCCTCCTACTGGTACTGGAGAAACAGCTCAGGGTATTTTTCCAAATGTATTAGATTTTATTGCTTTTTATTCACTATGTAGAAAGTTCCTTTTCTAAAATCTATTTTAATAGTCTAAGGGAACTTCTGATTTATCTGAAACGCAAAACTCTAGATTCTTAAGAGGAAACCAACTGAAATGGTAGCCTGAATAAGTTGTATGAACTATTCCATGAAGAAGCAAAGTCTGTATTGATTAGGAAGAAAATTGTAGATTTCTCTAAAATTTCTGAAAAATTCTGATAAATATCTGAATTTTCTATTTGGATTAAAAAATGTACTGCTTAAAATTAAGGACTGATTCAACAAATAATTTATTTTCTATCTTGAAACAATGTTCCTTGTGGAGAGTCAAATGCCGCTACACAATTAGTCACATGACTCACAAGGCCTATCTGAAAAAGACAAACCAAACTACAGATTTGTGAGGCTTCTTACTTAGGCTTAGGTATAGTATTCAAATTATTGTGTTTTCTTCTGAGTAGGACAGGTAACTGACAACAAGAGCTGGCTTATTTGGTACAGGCTGGGGGAACAATTACTTAAACTTATTAGCAGTCATTACTGCTACAGAAATTCTTAACAAATGGCTCTTGGCTTCACTCTAACTCCGCAGTTAGTTCTCTAGTCACTCTGAGACTTACTTAACTCTCATTCCATATTATGTCCTCTGTCTATTTCCTCTTAACTGGAAAGCCTTTCTGACCCTCATAAATCCTGCATTTTGTAGGAGCCTCTTCCATGAAGTGCTAGTTTCTGCATTTTATTTAGTGCTTTTTAAAATGTATATCTTTTGGTAAAACAAGATTTGGACTCATTATTAACAAAAATCCAAAAGTTAACCAAAAGAAAGGTATATAAGGTGTGACTAGAGTCACAGAAGGGACTGATTTTAAATAAATATTCCAGAACATATGTATGTCATGTTACTCAGAATAAATAGCCTGAGAGGTTATAAATTCATTTCAATAAGGCTTTCATCACTCAAAACATTTTGAAACTTCTTTTTTTTTGGTACTGCTGTCAGAATGACTTTAGGAACTATACATTATCTTGTAGTCACAACCAATTTTTACAACCAAAAATTATACTGCCTGACTTAATCCATCAAATTTAGTCTTCTGACTAGGCTTCAAATAACTTCTTGTCATTTTCTCAAAACAAAAGGAAATGTCCAAACAAAAAAGTACCATTAATGAAATGCCATTTTGTCCCAACATAATCAACAGAATGTGCCATGGGCCTGGAAGAAGTTAATATTTTTGGTAATCAATGTAGTAAACAGCTTTCAAAGATAAATAATCTTAAGAAGACAATAGTTATTGCATGTATAAGTTATGTTTGTTAAAAAAATTATCTAACTTTATTTTGAAGCCTATATCAATTGCTCAAAACTAGAGGATGGAGCATATAATTGGATACAGGGAACAGGTGTCACATGGAAATCATATATTGAGAGAATAAAAATAAAACCATTAAAATATAGACTGGATATATATTTTAAAAAACCCATCCCTGCCAATCAGATAGCTAATGCCGTATTTTTCTGGTAACATACTTTAGTTAGGTACTTTAGGCATCTAACTTTGAGTCTGTTTAGGCAGAAAGCTTCTGCTTTTGTTCATGTTTGTAAAAATTAAATGTTTTGTTATTAACTCATAAAATTAATTACTTCCTCATATTTAGAGTTACCAATATTTTGGCTCCAGGGTAAACTTCTAAGAAGTTATATTTAAAGATAATAAAGAAAAATAGAGATTTTCAGTACCAGATGTCTGAGAAGATCCCATTTGGATTTGAGCTACTTAAATTTGCAATCATGTATTTATACATCTAACAGAGCTTCTGTTTCCCCCAGAATCAGAAAATTAACTAGCTTTGTAGCATCTTCCTTGATCTGCCACCCGTGCCCTGAGGATTAGAGACTCCACCTGAGCTTGTTTTACAAGCATAACAGAAAAAATTAATCTCTGCTGGCAGCGCTCCCACTGGGATACTGATGAATAATGATATCCCTCTTTTGCTGCCCTCTCAGTCCACTAGAAAAGCCACTCTAACCCGGCAACGTAGAAACTGCTGAAACCATTCCAGCTGTGGATTAGCAGGCAGTCAAGCATCCATCTGCTCTATGTGAATCAAAAGAAAGCAAACATGCATTCTTATGGCTAAAGTCATATTCAAACCGTATAACATCTTATAGGAATATCTGTATCTATATACATCTATGTGTCTACCTATTTATTCAATAAAAGGCGATAACATCCTGTAAACTAAATTAACCCAATACCCAATTTAGTTTGCATTTCCTAGGTGCTTTAATGTTGGAAAGCAAAGTACAGGTTCAGACTGTGTAAAGTATAACTCTTAAGTCTGGTATTCATATGGGGCTGATTAACTTGAAATTAAGTTACTAGAGTGCAATACAAGGATACATCAGGCATATACACATTTCCAGATCTCAGATGTAGCCACTAACTACTTGCTTCAAAAAGAAAAGTAAGACTATTTAATCAGTTTCTAACAAAGTATTACACAGAGAAACCTTTGGTTTCACTTGGCTCTATTTTACTGACACATTGATGTGGCGGTATCTGTGGACATTTGCTTTCTCTAAAACGGAAAGAATCATTGCTTTTGGTCCACAAATAGCAAAATTCAGTTTATCAGGACTCTATCAGCTCTTTTTTAATGAGCCCTCTAGCATTTTAATGTACCCATAATGAAATGATGACTGATGTTTATAATGACAGCTCAAGACTCTGAAAGATCTTTATGGATCTTCTAAATGATCAAAGAAAAAAATTTTCAGCATAGTTCTAAGAGTATTCTATAGCATTGAAGTTCTTTGAATTCTGAAACCCATATAAGATATATGTTTAGAAATTTCATTAACAAAAATAAATAACCATCACTGCATATTTCTAGTCTATAATAAGAAAAAAAAAAAAAAGAAAGAAAAAAGCCCAATCTGTTTTTAAGCTAGTCTGGTATTACCCACATGACTTTGGTGTGGGTCCCACATGACAATTAACTCATCTTTCCTTTTTCTCTGATTTTACTTGCATTCACTGGTTATTTCAATATCTTACGGACTCTTTCCTCTCTCACATCTTTTCCTCCTTCACTATTGAAAAAAAGTAACAGTAATTCAAGGTTACAACCCTTTCTGTGCTTTCAGTTCAGCAGAGCAATACACTATGGGCCCAGTCACTGGTTGTGGAAGACAGTTTATTTGTTCATCTGTCAGTAAAAGATGACACCTGTTCAGCACTTGTCTTACCAATTTGCAATGACACTGTTTAATAAATAACAGAAAATACCTACAGACATGGAATAGAGGACCTAAGTCCTACCAAGTTGAAGCAAGTATATATATAGAAGAACTCCTGGTTGCAAATGGAAATACTTTGAAACAGAGTCTAGTGATTCTGCCAAACTGCATTATTCTTCTGATTTACATACAAAATAATAATTAGAACATAAGAATGTGTAGAGTTTCATATATCTGAGGAGAATGACATTTAGAAATCCTTCTTACCTTCCAGGGTTGTGTGTGTGTGTGTGTGTGTGTGTTTTAAAGCAAAGTGAATTCTAATTTTGTGACATAATCAAACCTCTGAGACATGCTTAAATTCTATTGAACTGTCAGCTGGAAAACATCGTAAAATAAGTGGAGTTCTTCTAGGAGAATGTAATGTTAAAATAAAATGCAGACGGTGTGAATACTACTACTGTGATAAAAACCATCTCGATGTATTTTATTTGGTAGTAACAGCACAAATTTTCAGAATACATTTAAGTATGAGAATGGGGCACATCCATTTCTTTGGGTTTAGAAATCACAGATATTCAGCTTATAATGTATCTCCGGAGAGGAAATTCTTCTAGGTTTCTGCTGTATGTATAAAGGCTCGGCATAAAAGTATGCATTTTAGTCCTTCTCACACTGGGAACACTATAGTTTGCTAAGAATTATTAATCACTAGGTAGATCTTCTAGAACTTGAAAAGCTTGAAACAGCTATTCAGCTAATTATTAAATTATCCTTTATTGTCTAACAAGGCAAGGTTTATAAATATCTTAATACTATAATTCACATATAGGCCTATGTGAAAATCAACCAAAACAAAAACCACTTTTCCTGCGGAATCTCTTTCAAGAACTTAAGTTTATGTTTAAGTGATTATAAATTATTCATTCTTAAAGAAATATTGGTCTTTTAAGAAAAGTTTTTCCGTTTTTTTTTTTTATTATAAGTAACACTGTTATGGACATCTGTGCACGTATCACCTGTTTCCTTAGATAGATGCCTAGAAATGAAACTACAATACCAGAGTGGAAATTTTTTAAAGCTTTTTTTTTTTTTAAACTTTGATAGATATTATCAAAATTCTTTTTCTAGGAAGTTTGGGTCAACAAAGACTCCATTTAGTAGCATCTGGGAATGTCACAACTCACAGCACATTCGCCATCAGTGAGTATTATCCTTCTGAATTTCCAACAATTTAATAGGCTCAAAAGACTCCCATTTCTGTTTCAATTCACATTTCCTTGATTACTGAGAAGGTTGAACTTTCTGTTGATGTTTGTCAAAGATGAATTTATTCTTCTGTAAGTTGTTATTTAATGTCTTCTTTTCATTTTATCATTGGAGCCATAGTGGGTTTTTTTTTTCAATTTTTTGATTTAAAAAATTAAAATATATTACCCATTTGATACAATTAAAATAATTATGACAAATATTAACACTTTAAAATTTTTATATATAGAGGCATGCACATATTTTATATTTTTATGTAGGCAAAACTACCCATTTCCTTGTTATAATTTCTTCTGTTCCTTTATGCTTTTTGTTTTGTCCACTCTCCCTCTTTGAAATTTAAATATTATTCTTGGCTCATCTGACTGAATTTTTCTCTAGTATATGCCATGAAATTAGAATCCAATGAATATTTTTCCAAAATGTTATACAATTTACCCCAAAATATCTATTGAATAAACTACTCTTTAACCTATGATTTTATAATGGTTTCTTTTCATTGGGTTAGTGCTTCACACAGGTAAGTGAGATGGGTCTTGACCAATGTGTGAAAACTGTCCTGTCTAAGCTAGGGAGGGAAGCATTCTTGGCATAAGGAACAGCAGGAGCTCCAGAGAGGCAAAACAGGAAGGGGAGTTGAAGACGGAGGCTGTTTTAACTCCAACCTATACTGAGACCAGGCTCAGAACAATCTCATACGGCATGCTAAGGAATCAGAACTTCTGTTATAAGCCTTCTTTGAATAGAAGAAGATAATGATATTTGTCCTCTGTTGATATAATTTGTGTAAATTGTAATACATCAACTACCAGAATGTGTTGTCAACATTAAAATATTATTAATGAAAACTAGCAATAAAAGACATGAACGATTATCATACGGTAGATATGTATTGAGGCTTTACACATTATTTTATTTAATCTTCCCCTTTATTTTACAGATGAGCATGGAGCTTGGAGAGATTAAGTGACTAACTCAAGGTCACATGTCTAGGAAATGACAGAGCCAGGTCTGTGAGACTCTAAAGCCCGTGTTCTTAATAACTAGACCTTCAGCATACTCTGGACATGCTGATATAACTTACACTTTTAAAATAGTTCATCTCAAACTATAATTACTCCTTAGACATACGCCTTTTCCCCGCTTGAAAGCAGGAACCATATCTTAACTATCATTGTTCTCTTGCACTTAACACAGTAGGTGCTAAATAAATACTTGCTGGCCTGTTGAAATTGTGTACTTAAGAATATCTATAGAACAAAAGGTATTGAACAGATAAGCTTCCAAAGAAGAGAAAATGAAGGACAAGCAAGAGAAAGTGTAACTAGTATGGGAGGCAAAGAAAAAACTGAAGTAGAGGAAGGGATTAGAAAAGTACAGATAATAAAAGGAATGGACATTTATTTCCTCATTAGAAATTGAAATGAAGAAATACTTCGTCTATTTGGGTAGCAAAATGCTAATTTTTGAAAACCTACATTGAGCAAGTACCTAGACTTTAAACATGGTCTCCCCAAGTATCATATTAGTATTACGTTTGCCTGTTCTCAGGAAGAGAAACTACTCAGTATCACAGCCCAGTTTAGAGCTGGCATTACTAATGAACTCTATGAAATTGACCAGAGTTTTAACTGCAATTGAAGGAAGAGAATTTTTCCAGATGAGTATATGCCTAATAAAATGGCCACTTTGATTTGCCTTATTTTTCTCTCAGCCAGATTCCAATGGCTTGCTGGCTGTTTTACAGCTTTCTCCTTAGTCCCAAAAGAAAGAATATTTTTCTTACTAATACAGCTTCCTCATAGATTTCAAGCCCAAGTTCCTAATTCAAAGAAGTGCTAATCCATTTGCATAGCATTTTAGAGAAGGAGTAATCACCCAGCCATAATCACTATTACGAATCATAATTACTTTATGATTTCTTCTAATTACTAAGTGGTTTTTAACAACTATAAATAGATGAGCACCCTTAGGAACACAGACATTGGTCTGGAAGCCAGGGTAATGTCTCATTAAAGAATCGTAGTGCTTTTTTATTTAGAGATAGCATAATGTGGCAGTGGGGAGTCATTACTTTTACAGACTTTGTCACTCCCCCATGGTATACAAAAACCCAGAGCTATGGCCTCTAGTAAAATATTAACCTGAGGAGAAAGGAAGAGGGAAAAAGGGAATAGGGGCAAAACAACCTAAGAGAGAAAACTCATAAAATGACACTATCGTCAAGGATATCAAGATCTCTCAAATTGAGATACCATATGTTTAGGGGGAAAAAAAAAATCAACACTAAAACTCACTAAAGGATACACGCTATGGTGAGAGCAAAATTGTCTTGGGATCATAAGGAAACTCAGACTCTGTACTACTCTTCATTCCTCCAAATATTAATATGTCTTACTAAGTTCAATAAGGCCAGCCTTTCTGATAGAGAGAGACCAAGTGTTCTGAATCCCTAAAAATGTAAAGGTATCTAGAGTTAGGCAGTTTTGAATGCAAAACAAAAGCAAAATGCAAACAATAAACCTAAACTAAAATGTAACACAAAACAAAAAATCTAATTAGATCAAGATATGTTTGAATACGTACCTTTTACCTTATTAGAGCTTCATGCTAATCCTGTCATTAAATGTAGGGCAGGTGTGAGTGCACATCTTTTAATGAATGGGGAAACTGAGGTTGGGAGAGATGAAACGACTTGCCACACTATACAAAGAGTTAAAATGGCCATGCTGAGATTTGAAGTCCTGTTTCCTAAACGCAAATACCATATTCATTCCCTCACACTATAGCCGTATCAGTCTACTAATGGCCATTGCCCACATTTACAGATCTTTCCCAGCCTCCTCCGTTTCAGCCGGTGACTTTGCTTCTTAGTTCACGAAAAAAATTAAAACAGAAGGGAATTTCCTCACTATCTTACCATCCATTACCAGCCTCCGTGCACCCACACCCTGATTCTCTCTTGAGCCCTCTCAAATAAGGCTTTCACCTCCTATGACTCCACCGAAATCACTCACTGAGGACATCTAGGACCTCTGTGGTATCAAGTCAGTCTCAGCTGTCATCCACTCCATAGTTTTAACTCAGTTAACCACCATCCCCTCTTGAGACACCTTTTTCCCCTTGGCTCAGGACAGCGCACTCTCCTGAAAGTTTTCCTTTCATTTATCACCCCTCACTTTTCTGCTGAACCACCTTCTCTCCAACCTAAATATGCTAGAGTTTCCAGAGGGCACTCTTCAGACCTCTTGTCAATACTCACTGCTACCCACCTCCAGATTCTGAAATTTTAAATACCATCCCTATATCTGTCACCAGTGCCCGCCCCCCTCACCCCACTCCGCCAAAATAAACACTGACCTTGCTCTTTACTCAGCCTTTTTCACCTCAGTAAGTGGTATTCTCTCTAACTCAGTTGTTCTGGCCAAAAACCTAGGCATTGTCTTTATACCCTGTTTACATATAATCAATCCATCAATTCTTGTTAATTCTACCTTTAAGACATCCCGAATCCAACCCTTACTCAACATTTCAACTTCTGACCACTCTACCCAAACTATTTTCTCTCATCTGGACTTTGTGCAACAATAATTTCTCTACTAAGGAGCCAGAGTGGTCTTTTCGGAATAAATAATATCACATCACTCTTTTGATCAAAATTCCTCTAATGGCTTCTCTGAACACTTAGGATAAAATCAAAACTCCTCAGTAAGGCCCACGATGACCTTGGCCCTGCCACCATGCCCGCCCAGTGCTTATTCCACTCTCGCCACACTGGCTTCCCTGCTGTTCCCTGAGCCTGACAAGTAGATCCTGCTTCACGGTCTTTGCATTGGCTATTCCCTCCGCCTGGAATTTCTTTCCCACGGCTTTCTCCTGAGTTGCTCCTTCACGTCACTCAGTTCTCTGTTCAAATATCAACTCTTGAGAAAAGCTTTCCTTAACTGTTCTATGAAGAACAACCTTCTCTAGTTACCTCCAGACTCCTGCCTTATTTAAAAAAAATCTCACTTATACACATATGAACTTC